>NC_059138.1:37216931-37850931 GCF_020740605.2 Lemur catta
GGGTGGGAGAATCTAACTGCATTATGTCTTCTGAGATCCATACCAAAGCACATACCTTTTGAAATACACTAAATACACTTTACTTACT
Source organism: Lemur catta (assembly GCF_020740605.2). Lineage (NCBI taxonomy): Eukaryota > Metazoa > Chordata > Mammalia > Primates > Lemuridae > Lemur > Lemur catta. The sequence continues at coordinate 37,217,020 of NC_059138.1, forward strand.
ATAAATTACTTTCCTTTATTTCTCCTTGACATTTTTGCTAGATATCCTATATCAGTTTCTAAATTGTGAGTAGACAGATTATAAGATTATGATTTTCATTTCCCAACAGTAAATGGGGCCTGGGATTGGACAGGTAAGAAGATGGGTGCACCAGGTAAGTGATATGCAGTAGTGAAGGTAAATACTGCCCTCTGACATCACCACAAATCCAATCTCATATCCATATCCCTCCATATCCACTTGCAGGGATGAAACACAATGTATTTATATATTGCCTATATAAATTTTAGGCAAGTTAACAGTCACCTTCACAATTTTTCTAGGTTTTTTAGTCTAGCTACCAAAACAGGGAAGAAGGCTGAGATTCAGGGCGGAAGCCTTACTGGAAATAAAGAAATGTACATCTGGCCATGATACCCCTGGTCCTTTTTCTCTTGGGAACCTAAGTCAGGGAGGGGGAGCAGGATGAAGGTGAGGATCCCACTGCCCCATCGCCTGCTGTGAAACCATGGGCAAGTCGTATAACCTGGACTTAAATTCTCAATTTATGAAATATGGAGAGTAAGACCTGCCCTCTCAGGTTTCAGGGGGTTCTTATGGAGAAAAAAAAAAAACTAAACATCTTTGAAGTAACTGTCAACTATAAATTCCTATTCAACTGTAAAGACTGAAGTTTATTTATTGTGAGCTAATATGATTTTTTAAATATGCAAAGTAAAAAGCAATAAAAATTCTCAAAAAAAGTAAACAGATGCAGATGTTTTAAAATTCGTCAAGTCAAATTTTCTCAGACTCTTCATTTTCATCTTTAGATTTTCTTATTCTACGGATATTCTGAGAATATATACATTCACACACACACAAACTATAGATATATATATACATATATAGATATATATATATACACACACAGACACACAGACAGAACAAGAAAGGGAAAGCTAGAGACCAGGAGAAGATAGAAGGAAAAAAACAGAAAACATATTGTCTGCCTGAAGAAACAAACAAATATGATTTAAGAATATACTGAACTGCTAACATTTTTGAGAGGATATAATCTAAGATTTTAGTGAATCCCCAAGGGAAAATACAGAAATATTTATGTAGGTTTGACTCTCTCCCAAATGCCATTGCAGGGAACACTGAGTTCTGCGTTCCTATGAATATCTTCATGCTTGGATAACTGGAGATCCTTTTAGTTGCCCAACTATACTCCACTAGATTAGTTTCAGTTCCTCTGCTCCCAAGAGACCTAGAAGTGTAATTGATTCGAGTCTTCTTTAATCCTGGAGTACCCTAACAAGAAAAATCCTCCGCTGCTTTAGATAAACTGAAGGAGCCTCTGCCTGCACAGTGAAAATGCCTCCCATAGCCGTTGGACTCTGAGTTCTGCACTGGGCCAGCAGGAACTGCTTATCTTCTCAGAGCTTTCTTTATGCCCAATGCCTAACACAGTGTCTGGCAGATAAGAGGTGCTGAGTAAACACCTGCAGAATGAAATCAATAAACTCTAAAGTAAACAGAGCAAGCACCCTTGTCCCCACTAATTTTACTTCTGTATTTAGTGTGAACACCAGGCACTGGAATTGGAATGGAGCCCCTGACCGGCCCCTGAAGAGCTTAGCCAAGTCTAAGTATATTTTCAACTGCAATAGTTTCAAGTAGCTACCAAACTGAGAAAGAATTAGGTGAAAGAGAAATTCAGTAGAAAACTAAAAAACCTTAAGTCTATAAAAACAAAAGCAGTCAGGTGAAAGCATGAAGCAATGAGTTTGGTCCTCAAAAAGGAAAGCCAGATTGACAGCAGTGCACACAGTTTGCATCTCTGAGTGTACTGCTGCGGGAGAAATCCCAAGTTAAAGAAATCAAAGCCCTGAGTTGTGATCTAAGTCATAAACACACACATACACACACACACACACACACTTAAAAAACAAAAACTAAGAAATAAACTACTCTATCTATATTGGAGCCACATTAGTTAAATAATCCTTTTGTGGAGAAGTATTCATACACCCTGCAGCGAAATATACAGAATAATCTTGGATTCAACTGAATAATCAGTATCCCTATGGTCCTATTAGTCTCCTTTTCTAGCAATAAATACTTTTTGAATCTGTTAACTGTCTAAATAAAAGATTCTAGACTGTGTAAATTGAAATCAGACAAGCTAATTATTTTTGACACAGTAAATACTTAGCTCAGAATAAATTAATTTCTCTTATGCTTGTGCTTCAAAAATTAAAGTGAAATAAGGCTCACCCCTGAACCAAGGAAGAATTAACTTTTTAAAAAGATCAATAGCAAATAAGCAAATAAACAACAAAAAACTTGACATATTTTACTAATTAACCTAACAGACACAACATGTTTAATTCCTGGTATTGAAAAGGATCACTTATTTTTGATATTTTTGTTAAAAAATGGCGAGCCTTGACCACTTTTACAAATACTCGGTACTTTACTTGTCACTGTTCTACAAGCCTTTGAGCAGTACTTTCAGATACATGGCATTTAAGCATCTGCTGAGATTCAGTCTCTGGAGGGGCTCGAGGGTACCAGGATAGAATCACAGTTGGAGGTTACTAGTCAAAGCTTCGTGGTCTTGATCCTAAAAAGACACAGATTACGAATGGTATACCTCAAAGCACTTCTTACTAGACATAATGTGATCTACTTGAGAGGCAGGCATTTAGGGGACCAATTTTCTTCTTCCTTTTCAATTATACACCATGAAGGACAGAGATCAGGTGTCCAAACCACCTAGACATATGTCATGGCTGGAGGTGGGACAGGTGAGATAAAATATAGATGCTTGGGCTTTTAGAAAGTTCCAACTTTAAGGAGGTTCTTTCTATTTATAAACCAAACTCCTCAAACTATAGCTAATATTTTAATATATCAAGGTAATATAATCATAAACTGGGGGAAAAAATTTAACCTTTGCTTATGAATGAACATGATTCTCTATTTTTTAATTCATGAGGACTTTACCAACAAAGCCCTCTTAGGAACAGAAAGAAAAATACAGTTACAGTTAGAAGAGTCTTAAAATGGCTAAGTTTTTTTTTTTTATAAAACCACACAGAGAGTTGAGGCAATAACACCAAGAGAAAAGTTCCCAAATACTTTCAGGATTTTAAACGTGAGCTCAGAAGAGGAAAACAAGGAGATAGGAAATGCCACTGTTGAAACTACATATATTTAATCTCTGCCACTCCATATGCTAGACTGTCTCTTCTAAATCTATATGGTCGGATACATGCAAAGGGTAGATTTATGAAGACTGATGTTCTGCTTACAAGAGCAAACAATCCAGACTAGACTAAGAATACCAGGAAAGTCGAAAGCTGCAGAGTTCAAAGTGCTACACAATCCATAAAGTCACAACAAAACAGCTCCAGCAAGGGGTAATTTTGAAAAATATGGGCTTTGAAATGAAGACCAACTGAGAGAACGATGAGGAATGTGATTAAGGTTGGCCTACTCACATGAGTGCAGTGATAGAAAACACCTATATTCAAAAACTTCCTTGTATCTTCACAGAATGAAGATATTCCCACTATTCCAGTCTCAGCTCAAAGGACCCCTCTTCATGTTAATGAACCCACAAGGGGGCTTCTCTCTGTTGCTCACTGCATAGAAAGCCAATTACTGGGACAAGGACTGTCCAGGAAGAAAGGAGATTTACTGTGGAGGACACGTCAACTGGGAGATGGGAGAAATGGACTGCTTCAAATCCACCTCCTCAACTGACTAACCAACGGGGTCGGGGTTTTTCTAGAGGTGAAATGAATAATGCATGATGTGAGTGAGCACCATTACATGTTTAGGGTGGAGTACAGGGCACACAAGTGCAATGAGAAATCATGTTAGTACATATTATATGTAGCGTGATAAAAAGATGGTGGATAAGTCTCTCCCAAGGCAGAGATTTTAGTAGTATAATGAGCTAGAGGTTAATATTGGTCATTCTTTCAGTCTTGTGCACAGGTGGGATGTGGGGATTAGGTTACTCGGCGGGTCCTCAGGCATGATCAGTGGAGGGGAGTCCCTTATTTTGTCTTCCCTGGACAACAAGGTGGTATAAGGCCTGGTAGTTATCTCATGGTTGCAAGGAGGCTCCACCATTTCTGGGGGGAAAAACCAACTCAAAAGGGAATGAATCAGTGAAACAGAAAGTCACAAAGTTCTGGTCAGCAAATCTCACTAGCCTGGGAACTCGAAACATAAGAAAGCTACAAAAAGGCATTTTTGTTCATGTAGCCATGTACACTCAGGAAGGTTGTATCTGAAATTAGCCCCTCTAGTTCTTCTCAGTCATAGCATCCTGTTTTATTTTCCCCACAGCCACCAATGCTACCTGCAGAGATCTAATGTTTTATGTTTATTGTCTGTTTCTTCCCATGCTAGACTATCACCTCCATAAGGGCAGGGTCTTCCCTTGTCTATCAGCTTCATTATTGTATGCCCAATGCTTAGAACACTGCTTGATATAATATACGCCAGGTTCAACAAATGCTGAAGGAATAGTACTAATGAAAAATTAACATAATGGGGTACTCCCTGATACCTAAAGATTATTTAGATAAATGTGACATTTATATATATGATACATATTAAACTTGTGAAACCCATAAATTAAAATTCAGTATTGGCTGAAAACAAAAAATAGACTTAAAAACACAAGAGCTTGACTAGCCTTTGGCTTTTGATTTCATGTAGCAAAAAGCAATCCAATTTATGCCCCATAATTATGAAAACATAACCTAGATTTTAGTCTGTAAAAAGAATAATGAGAAAGAGAGAGAGAAAAGAAAAGAACTCCTCATACAAATCAATAAGAAAAACATAATCAGCCAGATAGGAAAGATGGCAAAGAACAAAAAAAAATTTTCACAGAAGATGAACTACAAATATGATCAATGAACATGAAAAGATGTTCAATGTGACTAGTAATAAGGGAAAAGAAAACTCAATTCACAAGATTCCATCTATCAACTATCCTATTGGCAAAGCCTGTTAAAGTCTGACAATATTGAATGTTAGCTGTCAACTACTTTATACTTTTAAAAATTATTTGCTTATGTAGGCTATATCCATCAATATTTATTGTATTAGAAATTAAAATGGATAAATGTTTAAACTATTAATTTAAAATTAATAATAAAAATTATACATTATAAATATTTTGATAGAAAATAACTATATCTTCCAAACAAACAAAATTTAGTAAAATTTAGAATGACTCTGTTTTACATGCTTGCAAATCTGGCATGACAGAAGATAGCTGGGTTCTCATATCTGCTTCAGCATTCAATGTGCTGCAATATCATAAAACACCATGTACTCTCTGGAAAACTTTACAGTATACTTTTGAGAGCATAAGAGAAAAAAAAAAACAAAGCAAATCCTAGGAAAATACATGTATATATATTTTAATAGAGACAAGTTCTCGTTCTGTCCCTTGGATGGTCTGCCAAGATCATAGCTCACTGTAACCCTGAACTCCTGGGCTCAAGGGATCCTCCCACCTCAGCCTCCCAAGTAGCTGGGTCTACACGCATGCACCACCATGCCCAGCTAATTTTTCAAAATATTTTTTGTAGAGATGAGGTCTCACTATGTTGCCCAGGGTGGTCTCGAACCCCTGGCCTCAAGCTGTCTTCCCACCTTGGCCTTCCAAAATGCTGGGATTACAGGCATGAGCCACTGTACCCGACCTTAGTAGTAGTATTATAACTTTTACCCTTATAAAAATATACACTTTATCAACTGGTAAATATTTTGGTTGTTCCCAATTTGTTGTTATAGTGCTGTAGTGGACTTGTGTGTATGTTACACAAATGAACTACAGTGTTTAAAGATGGTTTTCAAAGTATGGTTTGGAGAACCCTAGAGGACCATTCCCTTCCTGCCCACCCCAGACCTTTTCATTTGTGTATATAAGGGTATACACACTACATAGCAGCTTAAAATAAATGAACTAGACCTACATGAATCAATGTAAAATCTCAAACATTGTTCTCAAAAGCAAGTTGAAGGATGATAGCTTACCTAAAAGAAACTTCTATGAGTGCAAAGTTTATATAAACTTTGAAAATATTCAAAATAGCACAATTTCTAACCTATGGATAAATGCCTATGTAGTAAACTTCTATGAGTGCAAAGTTTATATAAACTTTGAAAATATTCAAAATAGCACAATTTCTAACCTATGGATAAATGCCTATGTAGTAAAAGTACAAAATCATGCACAGGAAATGTAAACACCAAATTCATCATGGTGGTGGTTATCTTTGGAGAGAGAAGTTAAGAGAATGGGACAGGAGAGAGGACACAAAGGGACTCTGACTATATGTGGTATATACCCTTAAAAGGAAAAAAAAAAATCTGAAGGGTACCAAAATGTTAAAATTTGTCAAAGCTAGGAGATTGCTTACATGAGTGTTCTTTAGTCTCTGTTTTTCTATGTATTGGAAATGGCCCCACAATTTAAAAAAATAAAGAAAAAATAATTTTCTGCTCTACTTGGTTTTGGCAGATAAAAATCTCGATTTTCTGATATCAGCCCCACCAGATTAGTTCACATTGTATTTTAATGCTAAATATGCTCCTAAAATATTTTTCATAAGATATCCTTTTCATAAATGAGTTTTTGTTAAAATTCAAACACTAAAATACCTTTTGGATTCTTTTTAAGGAATTATTATGAATCAAAAGTCCAGACACTGCTAAGTTAGTAAGCTGCTGTTAATGACATTCAAATAAAAAAAACAATTTCATATAAAAACAAAGATCCAAAAAGACTGTCTTTTTTCTTTCTAAGAATATATTAAGATATTAGCAATTTGTAGTTGAACAAGTACAGAATTATGGGTTTTCAGAATAAAACCACATACTAATGTAAAACTTGGAGAGGTAGAAATTTGTCCCACCATGAGCTTACTTTTATAAATATTATGACAAGAGGAAATGGCAACAAGCTGTCAATTTAATGCAACTAATTTTTTCCAATTAATTTATATTTCAGGCACAAATTTATGTTTCTACTACAAGCATCTGCCTCATTTAAATAAAGTAACTATTTTCAATACTCCTACCTACTCTTTCCTGAGTTGTTTAAAATTACTTGCTAAAACTTAAATAAGACCATAAACTTGGAGATTTTTGCACACACTAATTTACTTACTCCACCAGTTAAACATTGATTCCCAAGGGACAGGATAGTATGAAAACAAAGCAAAGCTTTAGCCCATTCCTTTTTTACTTTTTTAAAAAGTCAGACTATTTACCTTGAATTTCAAATGGAATTAAACAAGGGCTCTCAATTTAAAGGAACATAGGTTTTCAAAAATTTGAAACACAGCTAAAAGATTTAAAGACTTTACTTTTATATTTTTCATTAATAACTTTTTTAAAAAATTACTATTATTGCATTGCCTTGAGAGCAATCTCTAGCTTCTTACATTTCTAATCAAATTTCATTTTTTAAAAACTGTCATGTTCTCATTGACTTCTAGAACTTCTATTTGTTTCTTTTTGTTTTGAACAAACCCATATATAATGCTTATTATGTGCCAGGCACTGTTAATTCATCTAATTCTTAAAACATCCCCCTGAGGTAAGTACTGTCATTATTCCCATTTCATGGATGAGGAAAGTGAGGCACAGATCATAAAGTTTGTAAGCTGCACAAAGTCCCAAAAGTTCCAAATGGCAGAGCCAGGATTCAAACCTAGAGTCTATACCAAAGTGAAGTCATACTTTTAAAAGAGTTTCCCCTATTTCAGATTTTTCAACGTCATTACTCTTAAATATTCAGCAACTGAAAGCAATTTGTTTTTGTTTTTTTCCATACTAGCAAATTACCAAGTGTAAGGACTATGAGGTAGAGGAAAGGAGGCTCTAGTGACCATGTTTACCTAATTAGTGAGAGTGCAGGAAAGAAGAACAGAGGCAGAAGAGAGCACATTCAGTTTAGGACAAAATTATTTGAAAGTGCCTGAAAAACACACAAGTAAAGGTGTCCGGTAAGCAGGTGGGTATGTCACCCTCAATCTTAAAGAGAGGGGAAGTCTGTGCTGGAGCTAGAGGAAAAACTGGAGGGCTCCAAAGAGCAAGTGAGTGAGTCTCAAAGTCCACAGGATCCAGGCGATAAAGGGAGGAGGCAGCCCGCCAGCAAGGGAGCAGGAATGACCAGGAAAGGCAAAGAGACGAAAATGGACAGAGCAGGTTTGGGAAAATCGACCAGTTTTAGGTTAAGCAAGGGGTTCACATAAGCAGAAGCAGTGAAATATAGCATTAGAGGTTGGGGGGAGGGGGCAGAATGTCACCTCAATTAGAATGTGAAATCCTACGGCAGGACAAGCCTGCACACCTGTATTCTGTGCATTTTGCAGAGTGATCAAATGTCAGGCGCAAAGATAATAAAGCCTCATTTTTAATATGATGAAGTCTAAATCTATGAAACTGAACTGAAGATAGGCTAAAGTTTTTACATTTTGTGAAAACATTGAAAATGCATTAATGTAAAGGATTATGAGACTATTATTAAAAGTCTGTTTAAAATATTTACATGCCTAAGGTTTTAATCATTTTACATTTACACACTTTTAGATATTTAGTACTTGACTAAGTTTAATTTAAAAAATATTTTAGCACCTACTGTGGACAAAGCACAACACATTCAAGAAAGACTTGGAGAGGTTATATTCCTGCACATTCCTGCCTGCCTGCAGTGTGGACACCTGACATCCGCAAGGCTTACTCTGATGGAGGCCATATTCATTCTACCATATTGATACTATTAATGTCAACGAGGGAAACTTGCAAAGACTTTTGGTTGGGTGACATGTAAACTAACCTTTGCAGAAAAAGTGGGATTTGTCAGAAAGATATGGAGAAGGGACTGGGCATTCAGGACCAAGACAATAACTCAGACAAAAAAATTTGGCTACATCAATTTGAAACCATGTCATGTGCCTCTATAAATTGTATTTTATTTACTATTTAATGGATATTTACAAAAGAGTTGCTTTTCTTCCATGTCTTTTTACACCTCAAATTTATTTGCTAGATAATACTAGTACATGATAAACATTTTTTCAAAAGTTACAAAAAAGCAGATAGTAGGCCGGGCACGGTGGCTCATGCCTGTAATCCTAGCACTCTGGGAGACCGAGCAGGAGGATCTCTTGAGGTCAGCAGTTCGAGACCAGCCTGAGCAAGAGGGAGACCCTGTCTCTACTAAAAATAGAAAGAAATTATATGGACAACTAAAAATATACATAGAAAAAATTAGTCGGGCATGGTGGCACATGCCTGTAGTCCCAGCTACTCGGCAGGCTGAGGCAGAAGGATTGCTTTGAACCCACGAGTTTGCGATTGCTGTGAGGTAGGCTGATGCCACAGCACTCTAGTCCAGGCAACAGAGTGAGCCTCTGTCTCAAAAAAAAAAAAAAAGCAGATAGTGAAAGTTCTCCCTCCTGACCAAATATCTCCAGAGGTATACTACCTAAGAGAAAACGTCATTTCTTTTCAACTATTTTACACTTTAGACTTTCTTCTAATTCTGATTGGCCTTTCCATGATTTAGTGATTCTTAACTAAATACCTATGATTCTCATTTTCCCATCCACAAATGTTGCACCAAAAACCTTAGTACTCTAAAGTCTAGATCAGAGTTCAAGATGCACACAGCTATGCATATTTAAAAGCAAAAGCCTAGACCTTCCCTTTCAGGTAATACAATTTGATCTCCTTTTTATAAGATAGAATTTTCCTCTATATTCTATCAAACTTCTGTTGAGTCAAGCTTATCTAGTGAATGTCTATTTAAAAAGAAAGACACACACACACACACACACGCACGCACGCACGCACTAGGACCTGGCCTACCTGCAGGTCCTTTGTAATCTAGGATCTTAAATCAGGAAACCAAGGTTGATCGCAGCTACCTTACATATTAATAGACTATCAAGTTAAGTTATAAGTTATATTGTTTAAAACTGTGATCTCCAAAATGGGGTTCATGTTCCCCAAGACAGTGTATAAGGCAATATGTTGGGTGTAGGAAAAAATTAGAACTTGTTTATAATTACTTTTTACTTCTTCCTTTTAAAATTTATGTTGTGGGAAGCTTTAATCATACACATAATAAGTCAATATATTGGTACATGTATAAAATTCACAAAAACATATTGAGAGTGTACACTCAAATATATTTTGCTAATAAGGGCATATAATAAGTTTAGAGAATTAAACAGCTCAATATATTAAGTGTTTATTTCTAGAAGTGCTAATCTGGGTAGAATAAACAGAGAAAGCAAATTGCAAAAGCGAGAGCTCAATGCAGGGCTAGACAGCAAATATTTAGAGAGAAAAGTAGGTGCCTTATGTTTTGATGTGTGGTTCTTTTCAACCATGTTACTGCTATAAGAGTTCTTAAAATGAAGTGTATGGTTGAGATGAGACTCTGAAGTCGGACTACCAGGTACAAATCCTGACTCCACTACTTACTTTGGGGAAGACTAAATGGCATATGTGAAAAGCATCTGTTCAAATCACAACATGTAAAGCATTGTTCAGCATCTGGTGCATAAGCAGTCAAAAATGTTAACAATAATTATTACTAAATAAAAGGACACCACTTAACAAACATTAGCTTGCTAAAATAATGAAAATGAAACTTCTGAGTCATGTTTTAATTCAACATGACCTTTTGAAAAGATGCCTTTTGGGTGTAACTGAAATGTATTTAAGCAAATGGAAGCTTTTATCCTTTTTTTACTCAAAAAATTCCCCTCAATACAACTCCCATGAACTATTTTGTCCTGAAACAGCTAATATAAATTAAACAATGTCAGTCTTCAGCCAAACAGATACAGGAATAACTGTATACAGTATATCTTCTTGGCTTCACTTTTATGTGGAACATGTGTTTATATTTTGACCTTTTGTCTTTTTTTTAAATTAAGAAACATTTTTAAACAGCAGCAACAGGAATGATTTTTTTTTCCTTTCCAAACATATTAAGCTACACATGGCAGAGCCTATTGCTGAAACATTTATAAATGTTACACCAACTGTGTTTATACTTCTGATTTTTTTAGATTGTTTTGTTTTCATGTAAGCCATGACCTGAAAATTTTAGCTCAAATTCTTTCCACAAAATAATCACGTAATGAAACAGTCTGAATCATTTTGAATTTCTGAAACACAAGACTCGCTCTTATAAAACAAAGATAATGATCAGCATCATAGTCAGATTTTCATAGTGGGGTTTTGTGACTGTCTCAATCACAACTAGACCACATGGATAAGAACAGGACCAAGAACACCATCCATCCAACATTCATCCAACTCAGAAAAATCACTACACTCTTGTTTTGTTCCTATTGTCTCTTCTTAAGCAACTAATATGAAAATACAGTCTAAGATTAGATTTCCCTTCATTGAAAAAGAATCAAAGAGCAAAAGAACTAGAAATTCTGAAGACAAAAGTATAAAAGTATTTACTTTTCTTTAGCCCAATCTTTTAAACTTTATCTGTCATCTTGATGGAAGACAAAAAGAATTCTTATGATGTAAGTTAACATAAATAACACGCAAAATGTTAGTGACAGTTCTATGAACAAGACCAAATTTGTAAGGCCAAAACCTACTATGTTTGGGTAAGGAACTTCTCTGTCTCTCATCTGCTCTATCTATTAAATGAAATTGATTACATACATATCCAATCTATGAGTCTCTGACAAAAGGATAGTTTCTTAACTAAGGAGAGTAAACTTTTTTTTTTTTTTTTTTTTTTGAGACAGAGTGTCACTTTGTTGCCCGGGCTAGAGTGAGTGCCGTGGCATCAGCCTAGCTCACAGCAACCTCAAACTCCTGGGCTTAAGGGATCCTACTGCCTCAGCCTCCCGAGTAGCTGGGACTACAGGCATGAGCCACCATGCCCGGCTAATTTTTTTGTATATATATTTTTAGTTGGCCAGATAATTTCTTTCTATTTTTAGTAGAGACGGGGTCTCACTCTTGCTCAGGCTGGTCTCGAACTCCTGACCTCGAGCGATCCACCCGCCTCGGCCTCCCAGAGCTAGGATTACAGGCGTGAGCCACCGCGCCCGGCCAAAAGGATAGTTTCTTAACTAAGGAGAGTAAACTTCAGGGAATAATCATTTCTTATTTCTTAAAATAAGAAAAAAAAAAGGAAGGATTTGGCTCTCAATAAATATTTGTGCAGTGGGTGAATGAGCACAACATCCTACCTTCCAACTTTCACACATTCCTTCTCCTAGTAGCCATCTCAGACCTCAGGCCCCTTGTGGGGTTCTGTGACTCTGCACACTCCCTGCTCATCACTTCAATCTCCTTCACTGAATCCCTCACCTCAAAACATTCCAACAATCCCCAACCTCCACTGTAGGCCTTCACTATTGTTACTACTCCCTACAAATGACTTTCTTAATGGGTCATAAATAAACTCCTAATTGGCGGATTCAAAGGTCTCCTGTTAGTATTTGCACAGGTGAAAAAAAAAAAAAACATTTGTTTTTTAACACAGCTATGAACAAAATCTTGACAGCCGGAAATTTACTGGAATTCATGGAATTAGATTTGCAACAATAAATAACCACTCAATATTTACTCCTGTTTCACCCAGACACAGCACATCACTTTATGTACACCCTCAAATGGAAAGCTCGGAACTGTCTTACATAATAGCTAGACAGTTTCATTCTTAAAATAGGTACAAAAATGAAAATATGTAATGCTTCAGTTTCTGTTTAGGTGTTTTCATGGCACAGCATCTCTTCAAGGAAGCCTTCACATGTCCCAGTTGTTTTTACTTCTTTCGTACTCCCTCCCCTTCCCCCAGCCCCTCCTGGCAGTTCTCCCTTTACCTCCCTCCTCCCAAAGCCCAAAGTAATAGATGGGTAAGAGCTGAAAGGACACTATTTCAAGTATTTTAATTTCCCAATTTCAACCCCTAAAGCAATCCACCTATACTACTGTTAAAATGAATAATGTTCTTAACTATTCTATTAATACTTTGTCTCTAACTCAAAATATTAGTTACCATCTCTAACTCATATTTTTTAAATCTTCTCTAATACTATTGTTTTATGCTCATAACTAAAATAATGGCTTCAATATTTTAGCCATTGTCATGAATGATGTAATCCATTTCAGGAGGATTTAAAACTATCATGTAAATCTCTAATAGCCAAAGACCATAAAGCCTCATTAATTACAAAATCCTGGAGCTCTCTGCTACAAATTATGAGTTGAAAGGATGTGGATTTTATTACTGTGCAACATAACTTCACATTAAATCCTAAGTAAAACTGCTGCATAAGCTCATTTCCTACTTCATCTCTCCAATAGGGCAATACTGGATTCATTTCCATAAAACACAAAGAAATTGCTGTTTTGCAAGAAAAGCATATACTTCTATAAGATTTAATATCAATGAAATAATTTATTTAACATGTTATCAGTGCTTGCCGGGTTCACTGTCATAAGGGCCTTATAAATATTAACCCATTTATCCTTGTAAGAAATGAGGGAGGTATTACTGACACCATGTCCATGTTCCTAGCACAGTACTTCACACATAAAAGAAAATAAATGTCTGAATTTAAGTTAATCCAAAAAACTAGCTTTCATGAACATTTTTCAAAATGATTAAATTTAAAAGGTTGCTCATACATTAAAAGGGTATTTTAACTTTCAGTCAGTTGCACTGACTATAACCACTATATAACTATAACCACTAAAATAAATTTGTTTAGTCGTATGTTGGTGGCCACATTCAATAGGAGACAAAAGCTAACAATTGGCTACTTTGTCCACAATAATTTCGATAAAAGGGTGCCAAATGAATCAGCCAAAGCAATAATTCTTTATAAGCTACAACTACTCTCTACAATTTCCTGTTATCAATTAGACTACAAACTTAATAGGTAATAGATCGATCCAGATAAGAACATTTTTACAGCAGATTCTTGGGAAGTCAATCTGTCCATTGCTCCTTTTGCTTTTGGCACCTCATTTTAGGAAGACCACATAAACCATTTCAGACAGATTTGTGACTTTTTATTCAAGTTCCAATGAAGTTTAGTCCTTCTAATTATGCATTTAACCAATATAAAGAATATTTTCTCAACATTCTCTAAGAAAAGTTCTTCAGACACATGAATAGTCTTCTCAACTCTCCTTGAACCATTCAACTGTTTCTGCTCATGATAAATAACTTTATTCTCTTAATCTCCCACCACTACCATCACTGTGAGCTCTAACGTTCCAATATTTTGCATGATTTTAAGGATATCTTGTAAATTCTCTATATTCCCTGTGAAATGTAAAAATCAAAGGAAGATAAGGTTCTCCAACAAAGTCTGACACAGCACAGAGTTAAGAGGATTAAGTCATAGTTATTACATGGTAAATTTAAATTTATATAACTTTGATATGTTTGTTTTATAAGGTATGGGTCTATATTTTTGGCTTGTGTATCCACTTTGAACTTTAGATCTTTTTCTTCCATAATATAGAAAAATCAGTTCTGTATTTTATATTGCCATAGTTACTTTTTCTCTCAGGTTTACTGCTCTACATGTGCCCATATATAATTTACTTTGTTTCTGACCACTTGTCAATTTATCAGAGTAATTTGAATTATATTTACTTCATTTTTAGTTTCAGCAATTCCACTGAAGAAATTACTAAGCAACACAAGATCTCATGATGATGTCTATATAAAACCAGTAATTACCATACACTTTATTCCAAAATGGTAATGATGCAACTCCTTGGCCTACTGTAAACCCTTTCAAGCAATTCTGGGCATAGGGATACTACCCTTTCACAAATGACTTGTCAAGTTTTATTCATTTTTTGTAGAATGGGGAAAAGGGAGGCAGAGTAGATGCCAAGAGGTCTCCATTACGGCCTCTTTCTGGCCTTCAAGAGTTTCCCTCAAAAGGATCACCACAACCACTATCATTCTAACACTTAAAGACTGCCCTTTTAACCAGAGTTAATAGCAAAGGGAAAGTAATAATTAGAATTGATAAAATCAGAAGAGAATAGGGGATGGATAAGAAAGCTAACAGCAGAGGAAGGGATGGATCCTTTGGAAAGACAGGAAAGAAGTAAAGACCACCTTCACCCATCTATTTGGCCTAGTGCCATCGATGGGTGCCTAGTGCTACCTGGCTCTCAAAAATCACCAAACCCTGGACCAGATCACATTTTTCCAACTGACTGCAGGTGCCTGGCTTATGTGACCACGTTATGAGGTAAAGATCATAGGCCTGATCCCTACATTAATCAACGGGTACTAGTTTCACCATTGAGAACTTGCCTTTTAACAGCAGCCTCTCATAACTACCATCACTTATGTTAAAGGGATTCATGACAGATGATAAGAACCAATGATGCAAATCCATCGCCATTAGGGGAAAAATAACCAGGAAAACGTGACTTGTGAGTCAGCCTACAGAACAAATATCATTGGGCTTCAAGGTCAGACAGATGAGAGTAAGAAACCAGGCTCCGCTACTTATTAGTTCCCAGTGTGACCTTAGACAAGTTAATTTTTCAGAGCCTTAAAAATAAAACACATTAAGGGTCTCAATTAGAGCTTCACATACAAGGGATAGGAAGGTTATGCTAGCTCTAGCCCCTTCTGGAGATGTAACCAGGTAGTCAAGAGGACAGGGATGAAGCCAGGCCTACCTGGGTCCCAATCCTGATTTTGCAGCACACTACCTGTGAAACATTGGGCAAGTGACAGCCTCTCCTTTCTCATAAAGCTGAGATAAGGAACCACAGCATTTAGACAGTGCCTAGCATACAGTAATGGCAATAAATGGCAATTATTGCTAATAAGATAAAAAGATATTATCATCACTATCTGATCAATGTTTTTCAAAGTACGGTCAGGGAATTACTGATATCAGAATGACCTGGGATGTCTGTTGAGGAAAAAAGAAAAAAAATACCATGTCCCACACAGCCTATTCAAAAAAGCTCTCCAAAAATGGTACCAGGTAATGTTCATTTCTGACTCAAACTTTCTTGAGAGGTATTCAAAAATTTAAGAATTATTGATCCAGCAGGTCTTGTGCTGTGTCACAGTAAACTAAGATTGTGTTTCAATACTTACCCTTTACTATGCCAGAATTACCCAGTATCTGGTGTTTTTGTTATATTTTGGCACTTTTCTGCATGCAGACATTAAATCAATAGGGTTATATTTTTTAGGCTTACTCCTGGTTTTTTCCCTCAACTATTTTGACTTTTTTTCCCCTCCTCTGGACAGTTTTGTACAACTCCAACTCCCAGAGGGGGTATATATTTAAATGATTATTAGAAGAATAAGAAGAGGCCGGGTGCCATGGTTCATGCCTGTAATCCTAGCACCCTGGGAAGCTGAGGCAGGAGGACTGCTTGAGCTCAGGAGTTCGAGACCAGCCTGAGCAAGAGTGAGACCTCATCTCTACTAATAATTAAAAAATTAGCCAGGCATGGTGGCATGCACCTGTAGTCCCAGCTACTTGAGAGGCTGAGGCAAAAAGATTGCTTGAGCCAGGAGTTTGAGGTTGCTGTGAGCTATGATGACACCCACTGTATTCCACCCAGGGTGAAAGAGTGAGACTCTGTTGCAAAAAAAAAAAAAAAAGAAAAAGAAGAAGAAGAAAAAGAAGAAGATGTGCTCAAGACCATATGTTGTCTACAAAATCTAAAAAATTACTATCTGGTCCTTTACAAAAGTCTGCCAACCACTCTGTAGCCTGTATCTGTCTTTAAACTGTGGGTCTCAAAATAATTTACTTTAAAATAGAGACACAGAATTGATTAAAATAGAAAATATCAAAAAGTACTGCACCTGATAGAAGTACCTGCACTGCTGTCAAAGTTTCAGTTATACATACACACATACGTGTCTACCAGATAATGATCAAATTGCATTTGGTTGCAGTCAAAAACTTTTGAAGTCCTTGTGGGTATGGCTGGGGAATAAATAGTGCAATCGTTTAACAAGTATTTATTAAAACTCACATTGAGTAATTTTTACAGTAAAATGTCTCTTGGAGAACATAAAGCCATATAAAATGAACCCAGCTGTTTAGAAGCTAATGGTTTATGTTTTCATTGCAAAATGAAAATTGTATCTCTTCTGTGCACAATATACATAGTCCTAAGTAGAAACTAGAATCATCAATGCAAGTACTTCGAAACCATTATACAAACAAAATATTTTAGTTATTTTAACAACTTATCATTATCGAATATGTATAGGTTCTTTACCAAGTCCTTTAGTTGCTAGTTTCCTTCAATTTGAGAAACAAGTCCTTTTTTTTCTCTGTGTGTACACATGTACATGTGTGCACACATGTAACAGGAACATAAAAGAAGTATTACATGCCTCTGCCCTTTCTGTGTCACCCATTATTGGCTTCTCCTTCTCATCTATTTAAAATACGTATTCTTTCATCCATCTCTTGGTTCTAGTAAGGAAAGCATTTGATGAAATTCTTGTGCAAAAAGAACAATTAAGACTGTGAGTACCCTTATCCTGGGAAATACTTAAAAGTCCAAAATTAACATTTTAAGTAACAATTTTCTCTTTTACCTTCACAGAGGTCTAATTTCCAGGGTTTTTGTGCTTGTTTTGGACAAGCTAAAAATACATTAATTTTATAACCATCGTGCAATTCTGCAAAGAAAGAAACATCTTCCTAGATACATAAAGAAATGAAATGACACTTTAAAATGTTTTCATTACATGAAATGCACTGCAGACACAAACCACAAGCACTGTAAATAAATAAAAGCTGGTGCAATGCTGCATGCATGTTTGCCTTACACCACAAAGAAAAAATATTTGCACTCCATGATATTTTAGCTTGGGATACCATAAAAACGGGATTTAGGTATGTCATGTAAATACAGGAGGCTGTAAATCCGTGTGTCTGTCTGGGTGTGTTAGGGAAAGAGGGGTAGTAAGCAGAAGGGGTGGGACTTCCTAGGAGCAGCTATTTGAGAAAATTCCTTTTTCTTTCCCATTCATTCTTTCTAGCTTCAGTGTCTGGCACGGTCCTTACAATTACTCACTGGCTTTTCATTCTAAAGACAACCAACAAGCTTTCAGAACTTCCTACAGTGTTTTTTCACACGCTTTAAAAAAAAAACAGAAACCAAATCATTCAATAGGTGTTTTATATAAAAAGCAAGACATCAGCCCATTTCCTGGTTCCAAAGACCTGGTGGGTTTCAGGCTAAATAGGATCCTTTGTTGTGTGCCCAAAAATAACACAACATGGTATTGGTAAATTGGAAAATAACAGATCACTCTATTTCCAAGAATGTCAGAGCTATTACCATAAATTTTGCTCTGCCCCAGTGAGTCCAATTTCATGCTCCTTTTAGTGAATCTACCGTCCTACAACAGTAAACCAAATCAAATTTAACACCCTTCGCCTTTTCTTTTTGGACACTCCATTAACAAATATAAAGGCTGAAAGAAGACGCCAAGTGGGCCAGTTTCCTTTATGCACAATGGTATCCTCCAAGCGAAATATCGCCAACCACAGTGAAACTTGTCTTTCTAGCAGATGCCCACCCCAAACCGGCCCAGGCAGAGACGGGGCAGATGGACAGAGGGAACCGTAACCTTTCAGCGCTCCCACCCACAGAGGAGGGGAAGAGGGGGAGGGTATGACAAGGGAGCAGAGTAGGAAGGTGGGCGAGTGGGAGAGACAGAAATGGATGCTGAGGGGGTGGGCGAGATGGGAAGGTAGGGAAGGCTGAGAACGCGGGGAAGAGGAGGGTGAGCAAAGCTGCAGGATTCAGGAGCCAAGCGGGGAACGGCGGTGGGCAGCGAGAGGACTCGAGGGCGCGAAGGGGGTCCGGTCCTCACCGTTGAACGCCCCTGCGTCTGCAGGCGCCGCCTCCTCCTCCTCCCCTTCCTCGGAGTCGGAGTGCACGGACTCCTCAGCGAAGTTGACCCCCTTGCTGGGGGTGCCGCCCGCGGCAGCGGCGCCCGCGTCCCCCCAGGTCCTGCCCTCATGGCCGAAGCGCGCGGTGCCTTTGCGCTCGTTCTCCTGCTGCAGGCGCGTGAAGTGCTGCAGCGCGAACTCCAGCAGGTCCGCAGGCTGGTGCCTCAGCACCTCCACCGTGAAGCCCTGCAGCAGCTCCGTCAGCCCCGCCGGGATCTCGATGCTCATCCTGCCTCCGGGGCGGCTGGCGCCTGGGCGCCGCCCTCGCCCCCTCCCCGGGCCGGCCTCGGGCCCCGCGGCTGCCGAGCGAGCGCCAAGGGCGCTAGCGGCGCTGCCGGCTGCGAGCGCGGTGCACTGGGCCCCCGCGGCCCGGCTGGCCCGGCCCGCGGCTCCCGGCGCGCAGCTGCTCCGAGCGGCGGCGGCTGAGCGAGCGCGGCCCCGGGAGGGCTGGCAGCATCTCCGACTCCTCCCGCTCCCGCCGCGGCCGCGCCTCTCTGCGCCCGGGCGCCCCGCCCCCGCCCCGCCGCGGCGCGCTGGAGGGGGCGCGGGAGAGCGCGCCCACGTGACCCCCGGAAACCATGGCAACCCCGCCGGCGGGCGCCGCGCGCCAGCCGCCCAGACCCCGGCAGGGCGGAGACGCCGGCGGGCGCCGGCGCGCTGGCGGGAGCGCCGTTCTGACACGCGCCCGGGGCGTGGGGCCCGCGCGAGCCGCCCCGGCGTCCACCTGTCCGCGTGGCGGGGAGCGGGCGGGCCACTCGCACGAATTCCCACACTCCATTCGCCACAGTGAACCCACGCAGAGCTGGTGCCCGCGATTCGTTACGAAACTTCAGCTTCCGCGTTAGTGGTGGCATTTCATTTTCCTCCTGGAATCTAGTTGCATTGATAGGCTGTTAATGTCTTTTGTTTAAAGTCGTGAACAGTGGTACTGGTCCTCTTTTGGACAAAGCAGTAGTACCCCATTTTTGTGACATCTTTTTCTTTCACTGCATTTTATCCAGCCTTTCCTCATCTATCCTGTTTACGATGTTTCGCCTGACTGATACTGATCCTATTCCATTGTGCGCGCCGCGCATTCACTATTTGTTGAGACAAAGGCACCATTTATTGTGAGGCACTTATCAAAGTTAGTTGCTGCCCTTCAAACAGGATAGTGCAGAATGAGGCTCTTATTGTTTATTTTAAAACTTTCTCTTATGCTCTGAGTGATTTTGAATTGTATCTTCACAAATTGGAATACTTCATTGTAAAAAGAAATAGTATTACAAATGGGTGCTTTTAAAGTAGCACTCTTTGAAATGAGGCTTACTCTGCAAATGTTTGCAATTTTGAAGTAGAGAAAATTGTCTTTTGTCAATTAAATGTTGTTTAAATACACATTCTTCATTTTCTAAAATGACCATTATCACTGTAAATAAAATACTTTAAGAGCAAGCTCCCTAAGTTACTCTCATTTATCTTTCTACCCACACAAGAGTAAATACATGACTGGAGAAATTCAAAGACTAGAAATCAGAGTTGTAACAAACTAGGCCCTTTTATAAAATGTATCTCGATATTAACCCTTTGTTTATGATCCATCTGTTATTCCCTCCATGAGTGAATGTATTTTTTCTATTTCCATTTCTTATCAACCTTATAATAATAATCCAATTATGCATTTAATTATATTTAAATAAACAGTAGTAAAGTGCTTCTAATTGTGTCAAGCATTTTAAAAAGTAAGCTTTTATAAGATACATTGAGTCTCACATGTCACTGCCTGGAGCTCAATATTAGTCAAACTCTCCACCATGAAAGCATTATTAATGTATGGATCTGATAATATAAGATGCATTTGTATTATGTCTTCATTTATGATAATATTTGTATTGATTCTGATTAGCTTTGCTCATATGTGCTAGAAAATACAAACAGTAGTTGATGATAGAATTTTATTTCTCTGTAATGTCAATGTAGGCGGTTCAGCATTGGTATGGTGCTCTGTGATCAGCAGGGACCCAGGATCCTTCCAGCTCATTGCTCTGTAATCCTGTTTGTGGTCTAAAATGGCTGCTACACCACCAGTCATCTCATCATATTTTAGCTGAGAGGGAAGTGAAAAAGAGAGGGGAACTTACCCTCCCCTCCCCTCCCCCAAACACACACCCTTTACCTCTAGGAAGTTAAATATACCAATTTCTCTTCTATCCTCTTGGCCAGAATTTAGTCAACATGACCATTCCTGTAGTGTGGCAGATTGCATTTTCCAAAGATGACTGCAACAATATGTCTATCCCCGGTGCTCTTCTACAGTGTGAGCTGGCCACTCCGCGATCATGAGTTGAAGTCTTATTCCACCCCCCACCCCCACTTGAATCTGAGTAGCCTTGTAACTTCTTTAACCAATAGACCATGATAGAAGTCAAGCCAGCATAACAGAAGAAGCCAATTCTGTGATGGATGCCCTGTTCAAAGTCTTGATCCACAGAATCTGTAAGCATAATCAAAAGGTTGTTTTAAGCCTCTAAGTTTTGGGGTAATTTGTTTCACAGCAATAGTAACTGAAACACATCGCTATAAGGAAAGTTTGGAAATGTAATATTTATTTTGAGCAGTCATGTGCCAAGCAAACATTTGGGGATTAAGGAGAACCAAGTGGGGATAATTATCACTCTCTGCCACAGTGTTTAACACCTTTTCCTCAGGAATGACAGAACAAGAAAGCACTACTTCCCTAAACTTTAACAAGAGCGGTATGTTAAAATAGCATCCTGGCCAGACATGGTGGCTCACACCTGTAATCCTAGCACTCTGGGAGGCCAAGGTGGGAGGATCCCTTGAGGTCAGGAGTTCAAGACCAGCCTGAGCCAAGAGTGAGACCCTGTATCTACTAAAAATAGAAAACATTAGCCAGGCATGGTGATGCATCCGTGTAGTCCCAGCTACTCAAGGGCTGAGGCAGGAAGATCGCTTGAGCTCAGGAGTTTGAGGTTGCTGTGAGCTAGGCTGATGCCACGGCACTCTCGCCTGGGTGACAGAGCAAGACTCTGTCTCAAAAAAAAAAAAAGAAAGAAAGAAAAGAAAACAAACAAACAAAAAGCAGCCTACATTTTATGTTTCCAAACTCATTTATTTTTGTAGATTTATTATATGAGGCATGGTAGATAGCTTTCTGTCATCACCCTCAATGCCAGGATTGTATAGCTCTCATTTCTTTAGGGGTATAGAAGTGACTCAAGCATGAAATGCATAATTGGATTGGATGACCTGTGTGGTCTCTCCCATCCTGGGAGATTTACAATAGCATAAAGCTAAAAAAAGATATATTGAATTTAAAATATCTTTGCAAACAGCTCTGATAATTTTTATTTGCATCAATTCTTAAATCAATAGCCATGACCTGAAAAAGTATGAAGCTTGATCCTAATACTCCCATTATTTTAGTATTGTTCTCAGAATAAACATTCACTTCTCAAATCATATTGTAGCTTTTATTCACAACCACATAACCTTTTTGATAATATTGTCTGATTTCCTTTTATTTTCACAGTACTTCCCTTTGACTTTGGAATGCAGTGACAGTGGCTTATGGGGACTATTTATCTTTAAATTCTTTAAAACAACATAACTGATATTGATTCTTTGGTTGTTGATTCACAAAGCAATTTGCACTAATTTCTCAGAGAATCAGACTAGAGGCAATTGAGAAAGAACTCTGAGAGCTCACCATTGAAATGAAATAAGAGTGCTAACAAATTTGTTTTCACACAGGGAAATCAAACAACTAGTGGACAGAGACATCAATTTGCACATATGTAGCTGCCAAAACAAGGCAACAGCAAGGACAAGCCAATGGTTTGGGCTGTATTTACAATGTAGAATAATAACTATGACAAATCAATCATGCAGCATTTCCTGTTGATAGTTAAGATGTATCCTGATCAAGTCTCTTTGGTGCAAGAAATACATGCCCACTCAAGGGGAAAAAGTAGGCAATTGAAAGGATTCAAGGTCTCTGCTTGCACAAGGCCCACTGTGACCATCAGTCTCAGTTTCATATATCTTTAGCATTTTAGCACGGACTACAGTTTTAGTCTCTCTAATTCATCTTCTCAAGAGAGAGAATTTAATTAGTTGGTCATGACCATCCACTGGATTGTCTGGCCTTACCTGAGGTGGTCCAGTAAGTGTGGCCAGTGGGATACAGGGTAAGGATGTGGTCAGGTAGTATAAATACATGTTAAGGCCTGCTTCTTCCTCAGAGAGAAAAGTTCCAGGTGGTGTTATAGACTCTTCACAACATGTCTGCTAAAAGACAGTCACCTCATAACCTGAAAATATCATAAACATTTGGACTGAGACTAAATAAAATGTTTAATTTCTACTTGTAGCTTTGCAAAGGGTTGCCTCTAGAAGACTAGTGGTTCCCAAATTTTCCCAAGTATCTGGGTCACCTGGAGAGCTGATTAAAACATGGTTTCTGGGCCCCACCCCGAGATTTTCAGGTTCAGTAGATTTGAGGTGGAGCCCAAGAATTCACATACCTGGCTAGGTGCAGTGGCTCATGCCTGTAATCCTAGCACTTTGGGAATTGTACACAGGAGGATCGCTTGAGGCCAGGAGTTTGAGACCAGCCTGAACACTAATAAGACCCCTTTTCTATAAAAAAAAAAAAAATAGAAAAATTAGCCAGCATGGTGGCTTGCGCCTGTAGTCCCAGCTACTTGGGAGGCTGAGGCAGGAGGATCACTTGAGCCCGGGAGTTTGAGGTTGCAGTGAGCTACGATGACGCCACTGCACTCTGGCCCCAGCAATAGAGCCTGTCTCAAAAATAAGGAAAAAAAAATTCAAATTTCTATCAAATACCCAAGTGATACTCAGAATGCAGTTCTGGGTACCAGATTTTGAGATCCACTACATTAGATTCCCCAAGGTAGAGCTTATATTCATGCTGAAGAAAAAAAGCTGCTTGAAGTAACTTTTTTTACTTAACATCAAAGCATAAGTTTTTCTTTGGCTAAATGAGGACTAAATGCAAATTCATTATTCTATTCTTTAAGGGGTCTTGCAAAGTTGAAAAGATTCTGAAAAGCAACAAAAATATGTCCTTAAACCCATATTTTATAAATAGAATATGGATTTCCTATTAAGGATCAGGTTGGACAAATAAGTTTTATCTCTACTTCCTGAAACTCCACTAAAATAATGGCTAAAAGAATCAGAGAAAATTCATAAGACCAAAACAAACAAACAAACAATAAACAGAACCACAGCAAAAATTTAAAACAATTTTTAAAAACTTTTAAATTATCCAGCCTTAAAAGGTAGGAAATTCTGACATATGCTTAAAGACATTATGCTAAGTGAAATAAGCTCATCACAAAAAAACAAATATTGTATGCTTCCACTCTAGGATAGTCAAAATTCATAGAAACAGAAAGAGAATGCTGGTTGCCGGGGGCTATGAGGGGAGGGGAGAACGGGAAGTTGTTGTTTAATGGGTAAAGAGTTTCAGTTTTGCAAGATGAAAAACGTCTGGGATTGGTTGCACAACAACGTGAACATACTTAACACTACTGAACTGTACACTTAAAAATGATTAAGATGGCAAACTGTACGTTATGTGTATTTTACTACAATTTAAATTTTTTAAAAAAAATTAATTAAAAAGAAAAAGAAAAGAGTCAAGAGCAGGCAACAGTTGCCTACTAGAATTTTGGAACTAACTTAGCAAACTAGAGAATGCTGGAACCTAAGACTGGGTGAGGGGGCAGGGAGAGAAAGCCAACAAGAAGCAAGATCACTTTGGTATCACAGAGCACAGAGGACAGAATCTGAAGACACAGGTGTCTCTAAAGGACTGATGAGGAGTGAGGATTGGTTAAATGGCTGAATAAGCTGACATACTGTCCACCCTCCTGCCCCCCTCTGCCTTACATAGGCAAATAACTGCTCTTCCTCATTCCCAGCAGACGATACAGAAGTTTATATCTGGAGAGGTTTGCATAACTGATGGTGGGCACCAGGTACTATACTGAAAAGAGGGGGACTGATTCTGATCTCAGTACGTCTTATGAAAACAAGGAGATAAACTGAGAAACAGGTCCATACAGGATCCAGTAAGCAGAAGGGAACTGACATATACTCCCACCACCATGTCACCCATCCCATCTGAACCTGTTCCCACATACTCTACCTTCTTTGCATTAATGCTCTGTCTACCTGTGCTCCATCCCTTCCCTCTGACCTTCTCAAGGAATTGTTCCTACAATTGTCACTTCTCTCTTTCCTGAGTCCTCAGTGTTTCCTTTTCAACTGAGCCATTCTGTGGCAAACAGACTTGGATGACCTCTGCTTCTTGCCTCCTGCTATTTGAGCTCACCTGAGTGTGAGCGATACCTGTGACTTCCTTCTAGCCAATGGAATGTGGCAAAGGCGAAGGGGTTTTACAGATGATTTGAGGTCCCAAAGCAGTTTTTGTGAGTTAATCACAAGGGAAGTTATGCAGGTCCTGATGTAAGCAGGGGAAAGCCTTTTAAAAGGGGATAGGTTCTCCTGGCTGGCTTGGTGACGGGAGCAGCCACGTGGAGAAAGCCCATGTGAATCACTTTTTTCACGTAGCTCTCAGGACACCACTTTTTCTTGATTCTCCTCCTACTTCCTAATCGTTCTAGTTTACTGGGATATGACTTATGCTCCTGACCTCTAAATGTTGAAGCACCCCAGACATCTTTCTCTACGCTCACTTCCCTGGTGACCTCATCAAGTCCAGTGGCTTTAAATACCATTTATATGCTGCTAATTCTAGGATAATGGTGAAGAAGGGCTTGGATGGCTGTGGTTCAGCAGGTGTAGAGGCCAACCAGGTCCAACTGGAATAGGAAATCAAAGACGTACAGAAGGAAGTCTCCAAGGAAAAAGAAAAAACTGACAAATTATCTAATGTGTCCGATTATATCGAGAAAAACTACACCTCTGGCAGAGAGTTTGGGAAATAAACAATAGTTTCAGAGAAAACTAGGCAATTGAAAACAGTGCAATCAGAAGGTTGAACAAGAAAGGAAGTAAAATCATAGAACACTATGTGGCTTAACCATAAGAAATATTGATGTAGTGATAACAATGAAAACAAATATTGATATAGCCAAAAAGTGTAATATGACTCTTTGGGGCAGAAATGAGAAAGGGAAGAGTGTGTGTATGTGTGCATTTCTGTATTTGTGTATCTGTGTATGTGTCATGGGAGCATGGAATATGAGCACTAAATCCTGATATTCCGTAACACGAAGTCAATGGAAACTCTAAATTGGAGAATCAAGAAATAATAACATACATATTATTTAGAAATAAGTCATCAAATAGCAAGAGAAATAGCTTATATAATTGAAAGTGCCTCTAAGAAATGGGAATAATATATATATATATACTACCTTCATTAAATTAAGGACCATAGGTTATAGGCACCCCCACATTTCATACAACTCTTTGCTTTATTTCTCAGCTTAGGGGACCATATAGCTGAGATTTTCCAGTTACTATTTAGTGGGCTAAATGTTGAGTGGGAAATCTCAAGCCTGCATCTTCAGGTTGTACGAGTTTTAGAAATCAGAAGCTCTTAAGACAGACAGCCACTTTTTATAGGGAAAGACCTTCACAATATTCTCTAAATATCCTATTTATTGTTCCGTCTAGGTAAATGTTTATGAAACCTGCCTTTGTTTTATAATATTTTGTTCTAAAAGTGATTTCTTTTTTTTGCTCCTTGTTTTTTTCTCTCCTTTTTAGTTACTCCCTTATCACTTGTGAAATTCGAGAAGATTCCCAGGTGTAGAATTCTCTTGCTAATCAGCATCCCTATGGGGTAGGATGTTCCATTTTTGCTTGCAGTCTTCCCAGAGCAAATGTGTGCTTTATTTGACGAACAGTTTACCATTTACCCTGCCTCAGGGTCATAGTATCTTTTGTTTGTTGAACTGTATGGTCTACTAAATTCTGTTTAGTCTTTCTCTTGCCAACAGAAACAAATTACACATCAAAGCGCACGGGGATACTTGGGGTGTTGCAACTACTTTTTATTTACCATTTTAAAGGTAGACCTACATTTTCCAACTCTTTTACTGCACAAGTTCTAGAATTTTAAACAATGCACATAAGCTAGGCCTACATAGCAGGCATGGAGATGAGTGCCATTTTTAGTGGACATTTAGATCTTTCTCTCTGCTGTACATTGTGCATTAATGTTTTCATTCATCTATGAGAAGTCCTTGGTATTATCCCTTTACAGATGCTCCAAAATAAATGAGATTTTTAGTTCAGTCTTCTTCCTTAACCACAAAGCAGAATTTTATTTACCTGCTGGAAGACGCTACATGACTATGTGGCAAATTGCAAATTCAACAACAAAACTTGTCAGGAACAAAAATCAAGCTCTGCCCCCTTAGAATCATTTCTCCCTCTCTGTTATTCTGTCTCTGTGAGTGGCATCATAACATCTTCTAGTCACTGGCTTAGACTCTCAGAGCCACTGGGGTTGACTTTTGCCTCTCACATCCCAAAGTGGCTTAGTTACCAAGTCCTATCAATTCTACTTCCATGCTGTCTTGCTCACATTTGTCCTCTCCTTGCCATTTCTGATGTCACTGTCTGTCAGTTTGCTCAGGCTGCTATCACCAACTACCATAGACTGAATGCTGAAAACAACAGAAATTGACTTGGATGGAAGTCCAAGATCAGGATGCCGGTGTAGTTGGGTTCTAGTGAAGGCTTTCTTCCTGGCTGGCAGATGGCCGCCTTCTCACTGTGTGATCACATGGCCTTTTCTTGGTGTGTGTGCATGAAGAGACAGCGCACGCACTTAAGCAAGTGCTCTGGTGTCTCTTCCTCTTCTTATAAGGCCCCCAATCCTATTGGAGTAGGACCCACTCTTAGGACCTCATTTAACCTTAATTACCTGCTAAAAGCCCTGTTTCCAAATATAGTCCCATTAGAGGTCAGGGCTTTAACATACAAATTTGTAGGTTGGCAGGCAGTGTGGGGGGTGCACAAGTAAGTCTATAACACTGTCCTAGGCTGGCTCTTCATCACTTCTTGCCGGGACTGTTGTCTCCTAATTAGCCCTCTTGTCTCCAGTCTTTCCCATTTCTAGTTATACATTATTACTTGAGAAATCTTTTCTGGGTACATTTCTGTTTATGTCACTTATTACTTAAAAACAAAACAAAATAAAACAAAACTCCAGTGGCTTTCTATTTCCTGGAGAATAAAAGCAAACTTCATTATCATGAAATTCAACGACTTCCATAACCTGATTCCAACCTAATTTCCCATTTTTAGCTCAAAGTCCCCATCATACTATTTATATTATACTACAGCCAAACAGGAACACTTGCCTTTCTATGAATGCACCTTTCAATTTCCTGTCTCCATACTTCCACTTAGTATGTTTGCCCCACTTGGAAACCCTTACCCATCTTCCCCAGTCAAAAATCCTACTTGTTGGTCAAATGCCACTTCCTCATGAAGACTTCTTTGATCCCTTGACCAGAAGTAACCACTCCCTATTTCTTGCGTTCTTCTGTACTTACAGTATACATTTTTATTATGTTTGTCTGTGGAATTATTTGGTCTCTCTCTGGAGAATAATCCACTAGAAGAAATGGGCCATAGCCTGGCTTTGCACACAGGATATAGCAGGATCCTTAGAGGGCCTAACACTTACCAGGCATTCAGTGAGTATTTGTTAATATGAGCCATAAATCAATTAATGGGAATTATAATATTTCATAGTCAAATGACATAAAATCGTATTTCAATTAGTGATTTTTAAGCTATGTTAATTAGAGCCATATTCTGTTCCATACCTCAGGCTTTGACAAAATATTTCATTTGAAGAAAGAGTTTTATTGCTAAATATTTTAAACCATTGATTTATTCAATTCCTTCATTTTGTAGATGAGAAAAACTAGTCCAGATGGAGATTAAAAATGACATTCCCAAGGTTTCCCAACTATTTAGTAGCAGAAACAGAACCAGCAGAATATGTATTAGATATAAACTATATCAACTGGAAAGATATATTTGTAGAGCAGTTTAGTGACTTCATCCTATTCTAAGACATCACCCTGCTACTGGGAAAATTAAGATAACATCTGAAAGAAATCATCATAATTCAGTGAGGACATCTAAGGTTAAATTTTATTAAATCATTTCTTGTAGGCACTGTTGGTACTTCATGAAAGATTTCATTTTTTCAAGAAATGTGTTATTCACCATGGATCCTAATAGAATAAGGCTGTTGTCCTAAGAGGCTGGACACAAGCTAAGAAACCACATAAACTCTACAAAATGTAAACAAGTATTGAGTGAAGATTTGAGCATATAGTATTCCCTAGGGTTTTCAGGGACTATATTAAAATTAGATCATGCACTACTTAGAATATCAAATATATCTACTGCTTGTGTGTGCTTGCATATATGATAAAGTTAATGTTATAATGGCATTTCTAGCTGTTGCTGGTTTTTGAATTTTTTTATTTGAAATTTCTTTTAAACCAGGCCCTTCACAAGTTCTCAAAAAAATGAGGAAGAATGGAAGAAACATGGAAAGCTACCAAAAGTATTGTTTTTGCTGCAATGTTACTTTACAGTAGTAGTTCACTCCTAGCAGCACAGCCTGACAACGCTTATCTATGTATTTAAATAGAACCTGCCACTTAAAGAACTAAGAGCTCTGTGAAGCATGCCTTTTTTTGGCACAAAATAATCCAGGAGGATGTGAAGCTATTGGGAAGACAGTTGAAACCTCAGTTTATCATCAATAAGAATAATAGTATGTCCAGGAGGCTACTTCCTGGGCCAATTTATATATTTAGATTAGATTTCCTATTTTTGGAACAAATCCCAATGAATCAAAAATATTAATGCTGAGAGTTGCACTAAGCAGATAGATAAGCCTTGAAAGATATTTGAAATGCAACCATTCTCCAGGCTTAAAAAATATGGAAAGTTACCTGTTCGACATAGATTAAGGAACATTTCCTTTAATATCGGCAGAGGCTCCCTAAGAAAGAATTCATCCATGAAGCCAACATTATTTATAGCAACCACTTTGGGCAAAGGCACTGTGCTAAGAGTTATGGTTACACAAAGGGACAATTAGGATAGAGGTAAAATATTCCTGTCTTTATATTTTGGTTAGGGAGACTGATGTTAAACAAATACATAGGAAACAAATTCCATAATTATGAAGAGATATGGGATGGTCTGAGAGAATATATACTGGGATACTTAATTCAAAGGTGAGTGGCAATGTGTCCTCTTTGTTGATCGCTGGTATTGAGCATAGCCATCATTTGCTATTAAATAGAGCTTGAGAATGTTATCAGCAGGGCGGCCATAGGGAGAGCAGCTAATTCCATTACGCAGATCCTAGGCTCAGAGCCAAAGTGCCCCCTCCAGTTCCCCCCAGCCCCAGCTCCCTTAAAACACATCTGTCTCCCCACAGAGTGCAGGGCCCCTGTCTGGTCCTCCCAGCTGCTTTATTGCATAATTGCAGGAGCCTCTGATTCTAGCGGGAAGTGGGACAGACAGGTCAGCATTAGTCATGAAAAAAATACTTGACAATGTGTGGGTTTTTTTTTTTTTTTCTTTTTGCTCTCAAGCTGCCAGTGCTTTATTCATAAAACTTCATAAATAAATTTAAAACAATTTTTTCTGGATGATATAAAAAAAGAAAAAAAAATTGGAAACATTCACAATTGTATTTATCAAAAGCCAATCTTTTTCTTTTCTTTTTTTATATATTGATGAGTTTGTCAGAGGAGCTTCTATTCATTTTTATAGTTCACATTTATTGCTAATGTAACAGGAACCTAAATATAAATATCTCCGACCTACTCTTCATATATTTTTTTGTTATGGATTTTTATTTTAACTAATTAGAGAGGGTTTTCTTCCTAAAGCCTGATTGCACTATTTTGTGTCAAATAATTCCTTAAAAATCCAATTATTTCTGCATTCTTGTGTTGTGGTCTCTGTCACACTTGGCCCCTGATTGCAACTACCCTCCTTCCAGCTCGTACTCTTTTTTTTGTTTGCTAGACTCAAAATCTTGGGCTCAACTAATAATCCTCCTACCTCAGTCTCCCAAGTAGCTGGGATGACAGGTGTGCACCACCACACAAGGCTTACTTCCTACTTTTTATTTAAGTAACAGTTCCCTGAACCGAAGAACTCCATTAATCCCATTTTCCTTTCATAACTTTGGGAAGTCTTTGCTTTTTGGCTTTCCATAAAAAGTCGCTTCTGAGTCTATCCAGCTTTCTACAAACTTAGACCTAAACACCTCAAGTTTCATTGTCTTTACTCATAATTGGCTTATCTCTTTTACTTATACGTTTTAGGTTGTGTTTGAGTTCACTGACACCCCTTGGGCCCAGCCCCATCACCCCGTTTTCTCCATTCAACCTTAAGTTATATTACTTCTTTCTTTTCTTCCCCTTTAATTATCCAATCTTTTTTGATTTTTAGAAAGGTTGAACACATCCCTTTAAAACACTGCATTTATTATGCCACATTCCAGCCCTAATAAGTGTTCCTGCTCTTTTTTGGAAGTTTGTGGTAAGTGGATGATGGTGACACTCACACACAGCGTAATTCACAGTAAAACCAGACAAATGGAACAGTGAATGCTGAAGTCCTGTGTCCAGATCTCAAACTCTCTCTAACCAGGTTTGGGCCACTCTACCTCTCTGGGGCTCAACTTTTTCTATGAAGGAATTGGATACCAGATAATCTCTAAGATTCCTTTTAGATCTAGAGATCTGTTGCTCTATGTCTCAAAAGAAATACCTCGCATCCTCTACAATGTACATATACATTTTAATTTTAAGTTCTGTACGAAGTCAGCATTGTTCAATATTCTGTTTAATATTCCTTCCAATTTTTGCTTTGTACTATTCCAACTTTTAAAAAAACATACACTTAAGGTTCTAATAAAATTTTTCCTTTCTCATTCTTTTTGAATTTCTTCCTCTTTCCTGTCTCAATCACTCTATAGTTGTTTGTAGTGAATCTAGACCTACGTATTTGTCACCAAAATGAAAACAGAATCCATTTGTTTCTGTCATTCTTATAATAATATTATTTTTGTAGGCTACAACTTACATATGCTCCTTCCTTTATTTATATACAGTACTGGCCTTAAATCTGAAGTACAATTTTTAAAAATAATATTTTAAATAATAATACAATTGATCATAGAATTGTTTGAAAAACAAGAAAATTTGCATATTCCCAATATCCAGGGACACCAACTGTTATTTTTTAAAACAAATTTGGGGTCATACGTTATGTATTACTTTCTCCTGATGCTTAGATACACAAAACAGACTGTTTCTACCATTTCTAATTTGGTCCCCTTTTTATTTATATAGCTTCACTTTTCTATAAACAATAGATTCCTAATCTCTAATAACCCTCTACTTTCATGGCTTATGCACAGAAATTTTTGCTTATTGATGTTTCATTAGCATTTTCCCATGCGGTGTATTTCCAGAGCTTCTATTGTTATGCGTTTTGCAGAGAATTGCATGAATATTCTTGCCTTATTTCAAGCTTTATCCATAATGTATCAGAATTCTAATCACATTTTGCCTAGCATTTTTATATATTTCACACACTTAGAAGGCAACCCATATGCTGGCTCTATTTTTAAACAATTTATGCCTCATTGTATTGACTACTGTCTCCTGAGACAAAAGCACTAGCTCTTTTTAGTCATTCTGTTATTGGTTTCAAGATACTGGAAAGTCTAGTCTGTCATCTTCCTCTTGTAGCATAATTTTAGGCCTGAGGTATTTTCCTGTCCCTGGCTACCACTAGTCTTTGCAACAAAATTATGAAAAAAATTTTAGTCTGAATTTTAAAAAATGTGAAGTGCCTCCAATTTCTGCTTTTCTTTTGTTAGGTTCCTTAAGTGAGGTAGGAAAAGCACTGGTGTCATGGATTTTATTATTTCTCTTTTCCCCCAAATCAAACCCAACATATTTACGAAAGCTTTATTTTAACAGTAGGGGAATTATTTGCAAATGTGGTGGTAAGCCAGTCTGTTCCAGGAACTGTCTTTTTCCTCACGAACTTTATTATGCTTTCTAACTCTCAGATGTTTGCCTCTGCCACTTAAAATCCAGTCTCCCATTAGGAAAATAAACAGTAGAATTTCAGAGCATTAGAAGGAGTTCCATTTCATCCCCTATTACTTGCATAATCATAAGAAGCTCTCCTTTCAAAGCTAGACTGTATAGACGTTAATCATTCTGCAGGAATCTTGGTGTTAAAGTTATTGCTGACTTCTCTTTTCCCTGGGGGAAAAAAACAACATGAGGTCAACTATTCTACTGTTTTCATCTTTTTTTTACTGATATTTATTTATTTGTTTATTTATCCAAAGACCATTTTTTCCTTTATCTGACTTACATATTTTAGTATGTGTCCGAATAGAACTTTTACTTAAACCAGTACCATTTTTCCCCTTTCTTAAACTCACTTGCTGATTTTTCTTTCATTTCAGTGATTCCTTCTTCTCCCTGATAGAGTCTCACGCTTTGGCTCCCTTCTTGGTGTCACCACAGCCTGCCTTCTGCCTCCTTGGCCATCTCAGTCTCCTGATCTGACGTCTCTCGTCATTTTCACATGCTCCATGTTCAGCGTTTTCCTCAACGACTCTTCCGATTCCGGCTACTCTCTTATCACACATCCTTGCTTGTTTGGAAGCCAACTATTATCTTTCACACTACACTGTTCACAAAATTCTTTTAATTTTTATGATATTTATATTTCTCTAATTTTTCTTTTCTCCTTTAATATTTGTCCGCTTTTGAGTCTGAGAAGATGAAAGCTGAATGGAAAAGGAATCAAAGATCATAAAAAGAGCTCCACATTTGGGATTAATAACATCCACCAAATATCAGAATGAGTAATTAGGGACCTTTAAGCAGAAACTTCAGAGGACCTCCTCATCCTATATTAAATATAACATAAGGCCACAAAAAGAGAGGTTCATAGGGAGACATTTATACTTAGCAACAAGAGTGTGTGTGCGTTTCATGAAGGCTCAAACCATAGAATTAATTGTTTCACAAGGCAAATAGCTGATCTTCATTGAAATTAAATCTTTTGTTGAGGTGGGCAATAACCGTAAGTCTGATCATTTTATAGAGCCTTCCTGGTCTGTGATAGCCATCACCTTTCCAAATATTAACATTAAACTAGCAGAGCTTCTTTTAGCCTCTAGGCTCCCAAAACTTTCTGCAAATACTGTCACAAGAATCCTAGATGGAAAGATAGACTTTTGGAGCTTGGAGGCAGTTTTAGAAGAAAATAAAAAAGATTATAAAGAACTCAGTATTTTTTTAAAGTCTTTAAATTATACGTGTGTGTGTGTGTGTGTGTGTGTGTGTGTGTATCTTCGAGTGAAGTTAGAAATGGTGAAGCTATTTTTTTGATTTCAGAGCTCATTGCCATAAAGAATAACCATGTTCTCCCACAAAGCCTTGTTCCAACATCATAAATAAAATATTAGGCTTGTATAGACCATGATCTGACCACAGTGACATTTTTCAAGCTTTTTAATTATAAAACATTTTTTCTTATATTCTTACAGAAACCATGACATTCTGTGCTCCAAATATGTTGATTTGGCACATCCCCAACTCATCAGCGTTCTGTGTTATTTAGTTATTTTCTGAACAATTTTTGGCAGTGATATTTAAGAATGTTTTACAAGCATCATTTTTTCTGACTACTCTTTTTCCTTTCCTTTCCTTTCCTTGCTATATTAATTAACTATTGCTATGTAACCAATTACCCCCAAACTTAGCAGTTTGAAACAACAAACACTTATTATCTCACAAGTTCTGTGGATTAGGAATTCAGGAGCAGCTTAGGAAGGTGGTTCTGGCTCTGGATTGAAGTTAAACCATCATCCAGGGCTGTGTTCATCTGAAGGATAGACTGGGGCTAGAGGATGTGCTTCCAAGATGGCTCAGTCAAAGGGCTGTTGGTCATTGGCCTTAGTTGCTCTCCATAGGATTGCATGAGTATTCTTACAACATGGCTATTGGCTTCTCCCAGAGCAAGGGTCCAAGACAGAGAAAAAGGAGAGAGTCATATTTCCTTTTGTCACCTAGTTAGGAAGTGATACACCATTTCTTCCACAATATATTTTTATTAGAAGCAAGTCATAGGCCGAGTGTGATGGTTCACACTTGTAGTCCTAGCACTCTGGGAAGCTGAGGCAGGAGGGTTGCTTGAGGCCAAGAGTTTGAGACCAACCTGAACAAGAGCAAGACCTCATCTCTACAAAAATAGAAAAATTACCTGGGCGTGGTGGTGCAGGCCTATAGTCCCAGCTACTCAGGAGGCTGAGACAGGAGAATCACTTGAGCCCAGGAGTTTGAGTAAGCTATCATGATGCCAAGGCACTCTAAATCAAGGGCAACAGAGTGAGACTCTGTCTCAAAAAAAAAAAAAAGAAAAGAAAAGAAAAAAAAGAGAAAAGAAAAAGAAGCAAGTCATACATTGAATCTTTAAGGAGAGGAATCCAGTTCCACCTCTTAGAGAAAGATTTATTAAAGAAATTGTGGCTGTATTTTAAAATCACCACACCTACCTCTTTCCCCCTCCGTTTATGAAAATTCTTGTATGATGAAAGAAAACTGTAAGGCAACACCTGTATTGCTTTATTCTTCTTGGAATCAACATGACTCCCTCAGAAGAAATAGAGTAGCAGAGGTCTAGGAACTAGAGGCCAAATTTACCCTCAATTCTGTACTTAAGGAACTTTGTGATCCTGGGTGAGCTGTTTAATCTTATTTTCCTCAATTTTACTTATTGTTAATATCTACACACTCTCTATTTTATTCAAATAGATTTAGGGGGCACAAGTGGTTTTTTTTGTTATATGGATGAATTGCACAGTGGAGGAGTCTAGGCTTTTAATATACCCATCACTGAATAGAGTACATTGTACCTAATAGGTAATTTTTCATTCCATACCCTGTTGTTCCGCTTCTGGGTCTCCAGTGTTCATTAAATCACTCTGTATGACTGTGCATACCCATTGCTTAGCTCCCACTTATAAGTGAGAACATGCAGTATTTGGTTTTTTGTTCCTGGACTACTTCACTTAGAATAATGGCATGTAGTTCCATCCAAATTGCTGCAAAAGACATTACTTCATTCTTTTTGATGTTTGAGTAGTATTCCATAATATATATATTATACACACCACATTTTCTTTATCCATTCATCCATTGGTGGGCACTTAGGTTGGTTCCATGTCTTTGCAATTGTGAATTGTGCTGCTGTGAATATATGGGTGCAGGTGTCTTTTTTACAAAATGACTTACTTTCCTCTGGGTAGATTCCCAGTAGTGGGATTGCTGGATCACATGGTAGATCAACTTCGTTTCTTTGAGAAGTCTCCATACTGTTTTCCATACTGGTTGTACTAATTTACAATCCCACCAACAGTGTATAAGCATTCCCTTTTCACTGCAGCCATGCCAACATCTATTGTTTTTTGACTTTTTATTAATGGCCATTCTGACAGGGGTAAGGTGGTATCTCTTTGTGGTTTTAATTTGCATTTCCCTGATGATTAGTGATGGGGAACATTTTTCCATATTTTTGTTTGGCCATTTGTATATCTTTTGGAAAATGTCTGTTCAGGTCTTTTGCCCAATTTTTAATGGAGCTGTTTGTTTTTTTCTTGCTGATTTGAGTTCCTT
The DNA here is from genome assembly GCF_020740605.2 of Lemur catta. NCBI lineage: Eukaryota > Metazoa > Chordata > Mammalia > Primates > Lemuridae > Lemur > Lemur catta. Next base: position 37,253,801 of record NC_059138.1, read on the forward strand.
ATAGATTCTAGAAATTAGTCCTTTTTCAGATGTGTAGTTGTGAGTATTTTCTCCCATTCTATAGGTTATCTATTTGCTTTGTTGATTATTTATTTTGCTCTGCAGAAACTTTTTAATTTAATTAAGTCTCATTTATTTATTTTTGTTTCCATTGTATTTGCTTCTGGGGTCTTATTTATAAATTCTCTGCCTCGGTAATGTCCAGAAGAGCTTTTCCTAAGTTTTCTTCTAGGGTTTCTATAGTGTCAGGTCTTACATTTAAGTTTTTAATCCATCTTTTTAAAGTTAATTTTTAATTAATTAATTTTTATGTATGGTGAGAGACAGGGATCCAGTTTCATTCTTCTGCATGTGGCCTTCCAGTTTTCCCAGCATAATTGAATAGGGAGTCCTTTCCCCGGTATATATTTTTGTCTGGTTTGTCAAAGATCAGTTGGTTGTAGGTGTATAGTTTTATTTCTGGGTTCTCTATTCTGTTCCATTGATCTATGTGTCTACTTTTATATCAGTACGATGCTGTTTTGGTTACTATAGCCTTGTAGTTTAATTTGAAATCAGGTAATGTGATGGCTGCAGATTTGTTCCTTTTTGCTTAGGATTGCTTTGGCTATTTGAGCTCTTTTTTGATTCCATATGAAATTTAGGATTTTTTTTCTAATTCTATGAAATATCATTGGTATTTTGACGGGAATTGCATTGAATCTGTAAATCACTTTGGGCAATATGGACATTTAACAATGTTGGTTCTTCCAATCCATGAGCATAGGGTGTTTTTCCATTTGTTTATGTCACAATGATTGCTTTCATCAATGTTTTGTAGTTCTCCTTTAGAAATCTTTTACTTCTTTAGTTAAGTATATTCCAAGGTATTTCTCTCTCTTTTTTTTTTTTTGTAGTTACTGTAAATGGTATAGAGTTCTTGATTTGATTCTCGGCTTGGCTGTTATTAGTGTATAGAAATGCTACTGACTTGTGTACATTAATTTTATAACCTGAGACTTTACTGAATTTATTTGTTAATTCCAGGAGTCTTTTGGAGCAGTCTTTATAATAAGGGCATTCAAACTGGAAAAGAAGAGGTCAAACTTTCAGAGCCCCAACAGTGAAATTCCTAGCTCTTTGGGTCTCAGTCACCATATAATCTAGTTAGCCACATATACATGCTCTAGCTTTATTTACTTTTAACTCCCATTAGTAATACATGGGTTTTAAATCAACATCCCACCTATATCAGGGTCTCAACAGGAAAGAGATAGCACAGCTAAAGTGTATAATTGAGGAGGGTTTAATAAAGACACCATATACAATGATGTGGACAGGGTTCGGAGAGACCAACCAGGGACAGTGCAATATCTCCAGGCTAGTAACACCAAGGAACTGTTACCACTCTGAGGCCAAAAGGGGAAAAGGAAGGGAGCTATTACCAAAACTCAGAAACAGAGAGGGCCTTACGAACATGAGCTGTAATTTTTTGTCTAGAGATGGAGCCTATGGTAGTGACCCCACAAGGGGAGAGCTGAGGGATTAAATATCCCAACCTCATTTTCCTCCTTCCCTTTTATCTCTGACATCCCATTCATTGGCCAAACCCAATCTTAGCTGACTAGTGAATAGGTTTAGTAGCTGGACAATAGGCAGAACACCCCCAAAATGAAGTTAAAATACACTTTGAACACAAACATAGGAATAATTAAAACATGATAGACAAAATCAGACCTACATAGAGAGGACACAACAGGTTGTGAGCACTCAAATATAATGTGGATGATCTATGTGTCACCTTAGAGGAACATGACTGATGAATTGTGATTTTTATCTAAGAAAAGTTTTATTTTGTTAATTATATTGTACTCTGTCTGGAGAATGAACGTGTAAACAGAAGTAGAGGGGTTTATAAAATGGATATTGAAAAAGATGAGATGTGACAGCTCCTCTAGCAGTGCCCAGAGGGATAGTGCCCTGACCTATGGGCACAAATATCTCTGCTGAGGCAGATAATGGCCATAGAGAGCAGGTGAATGCACTAGACTGTCACTGCTTGGTGACATTGGACATTAAGATCATCCAGCTCACCCCCTGTTGCTGTGATCCATTCTTTTCAAGAAAGCCTTTGATGGCAATCTGGCTCCCACTTAGATTTGTGCTGATCAGACAATACAAATTCCCAAATTTTCCAGATTTGTTTTTCTTACTCTAAGTCAATGAATTGGCTTTCTGGTTGTTGTGTCATTGTGAGCTTGGCTAAGGTGTGTCCAACCCCAGGAGATGGATGTGAATGTGGGAACAGATCAGATTCCTGCTCCTACAAATCCCCAGGGCCAGCCTCTGGGTTGAAGGAATACCTAGCCTGGAAATAAGGCAGCCCTGTGAGGACCCACCATGTGTTCTCAGCCCCTGCACCTAGCCTAGCTTGGCACCTGTCTCAGGTTATTATAATTGCTTGGTTAGTTGTCTGCTTCCATGGCTAGGCTCTAAGCTTTGTGAGGACAGGGACCATGTTAATAATTATTTGTTGGAATGAATGAATGAACAAATGAACTTGTCAAAGCATGTATGTGCATCTATCCAAAAGTTACCCAACCTCGTTCTGCAAATTGTCTTTAAACTCCAGCACCTTAAATCACCTTCCTGCTGTGTAGCTTATTTGGAGCTGCTATTCTCCCTCTGCAGTTGCTTTCCTTGTGGAACATCCTTCTGTTTTATCTCTTGCTATTCCTCACTCGGAGCTGGATCCTAATCCCCTTTTCATCTCTGACAATAATTTTTTGCTTGTGCCTTAGCCTTTTTCACTCAGCTTCACCATAATGCTCTAATCTAGGCCTGCTTTGATCATATTTTCTTTTTTATTCATTCCTTCCCTTTTTATTTTAATTTTTTGGCAAGTGGGTATTTAGAATTTCTGGGTTTTATTCATTTTTCCTTTTGTGTTCCTATTTTTCTTTCCATCTCTGTTCCTTTTCCCTTCATTATCACTGCCCTAAATTGTCTTTCTCAGGCCCTTGCCCCATCTTTTCTTCTATTCACTCCTTCATCTGTGTCAAGTGAGCCACGATTTTCCCCTTTTGTCTGAAAGCCTATAAATTCCGGGTTATGGCTGCCACTGCCAGTTGCTTCTTTGCCTCATTGCTCCTTTCTGGCTCTGAGAAATTAGATTTAATATGCCATTTAAAAAAGTTTTAAAGTGCAAAATTTCAAAGATAAATAAAAGTAGGGAGAATAATAGAAAGTACTCCTACCAGCTTCAGCCATGATTAGCTTTTGCCAGTTTGTAGGTGTGACCTTGTAAGGTCTTCTGTGTGTTATTACTGAGCTCCCATTCTGCTTGCTTGCAACCTGCAAGTACAAAGTAGATCATGTTTGAATGACCCCGGAGCCATAGAACGTCCAGGTAGAGTTGGCTATCTACTGCTCTGCTCTGCTCCCGTCATCCACTCTGAACAAACCTCTGTGTAGTTCTCATCACGCTGTTCTGATACCCTGTGTTTTCTTTCTCTCCTCTTTTAGACTGCAAGCTCTTTAAGGGTGAGAGTTTTAGCTTCTTTATATCTCTAGTGCCTTGTATGCAGTGCCTGACACTGAATGGCCCTTAACAAAAACATTCTTGAATGAATAAACAAATGAATGAAAAAATACACTGCAATGACTTATCTAGTTAAAAATTTTCTAGTTAAAAATTTATCTATTCTGGTTCCTTACTTGCAATAGTCTACTCTCCCTTGTCTAAATTCCAACTTTTTTCTCTGAAGCAATGCAGTCTCTCACTCAATTTAGATTACATGTTTTTGATATCATCATTTATATAGTATCTACATTCTATATAGCAACCATTTTGTTTCTGAATAATACAATCACCAACATTTATGTAGCACTTATTGTATGCCAGGCACTGAACCAAGTCCTTTGCAGATGTTACCTCTGTTAATCCTACGTCAGAAAACCCCATGAGCTGGAAACTATTATCCCCATTTTCCAAATGAGGAAGCCAAGGTCCAGGGAGAATAAGTAACTTGTCAAGGTTGTGTCACTGAAGCATAAAGGAGTCAGAATTTAAACCTAGATCTATTTGATTCCAGAACTAGAGCATCTAACCACTATGGCTTACTACAATGGAAGTGGTCTTTATCTTTGGTTGGCTTAGTGCTATTTGTGTCTAGCCAACAGCCCTAAATCTTTCTCTGTAGATACTTTGTCCAAAATAAATAAGAAATCGCTGTACTCCTAAAGCTTGAGTCTTGCTCTTTTTGCTCTTTCACCCTTGGCAACCAAATCACTGCAAAAATGTCTCTTGAAGTCTTCCCCAGTGACTTTATAATCTGAGTTCCCACACAATATCCTCATGCAATCACTTGTTGACTACTTTTATCTTATCCCAATGACAAATAGCCCTTCAGATGCCTTCACAGTCTACTCTCCTTTTCTACAGGTACTGAATAAGTCTTTTTATTCTCCTTGTGGAAGCACAAGCCCACACCACTAACAGGACACATGTTTTATCTTTTCTTTCCCTTTTTCTTCCTGAATTCTTCTTCTGCATTTCTTTGGTACCATCAATTCAGTCAACCTGGTTCTCAAATCTTCCTATCTTGGGCTTGCTTACTACTCCACGTCTCTGATCACTGGAGTAGACACACATTTTTGTGTGTTCAATATCACTCATCACCCTTCATGCCTAACATTCTCAATCCATGTGTTCTGGTGGAACCGCCTTACCTCCTGACCTAGGGATGGGCACATAAACCGGCCAATCGTAATTTGGAATTAGTCCAACCATAGTGATTGGAGAAAGATGGCCACATGACTGATGATGAACCAATCAAATCATTTAAGGGACTTGTGCTGTCAAGCATGTCACTCTCTCCTGAAATTGCAGGTACCAAGGATGATGTAAGCCTGAAGGTGCTGGTTGCCATCTCTGCCACTTGTGAAAAGAGCCTGCATGAGAATGGAGCCTTCACAGAAAATGCAGTAAGAAATGGAGAGATACATACTCCTTCCTCTGTAGATTAGAGCTTGGATCAAACCATGCCTGAAGTCACATCAACCTCTGAATAGGATAACCATCAACAGGAAAGCACTCTACGGAGCAGATCTGTGTTAGGAAGAGAAAGAGAATGCCCACTTTCATTAAATGTAAACACTATGTTTGATTGGGTGCTGAGGAAGGAGGCAGATATAAGAGCAAGAAGTTTCAAATCATGCCCTGAGCTGGTCTGAGAGGTTCCATGAAAGTTTGTTGAGGGCCATGATGGAGACCAGAAAGTTGGGCTAAGAATAGCTCTATATTTGTTTTCTATACTGGGCTTCATAATAAGGTTTCTGAACAAAGGCTTTGTTGCTAACAAAAGAAAAAAAAATCTTTAGAACTCATTGACACAACATTTATGTTAGTTCTCCTAGAAGCCTAACTTCTTCTACTCTCTAAAGCCTGCTTTGCATCCTATTTTGGCTGTATTTATACCCCCAACTATGCAATCATTTAATTGCATTTCATACTTTTACTTTTTTCTCCTCGTAGTCACTTAGGGGGTGATAAATTGGGCATTTCATCCACATACTACCCTCTCCTTTCTCATAGGTGTCAGCCAATTCAGATGTTCAATAAAATTCAAATTCAGCAAATATTTACTGAGTGCAAGGCAGTACTATGTGCTGTATTTTGTAACATTCATGAATTCTTTCAACTCCCTGAGAGGTAAGTAGCTGCTTATATTTATGTTTGGTGAATGGGGTGAAGTGATCATCTCAAAGGTCACAAGACAACTTGTTGACAGAGCTAGAGATTAAGGCTTCTACCACAGTCAGGTATAATATTCAGACCCCAAAGTTTAGACACAGATGCACTTGGATTTGAATCTTGGTTTGTTACTTATAAATTTTTGGAACTTGAGCAAATTATTCAACCTCCCTGAGCCTCAATTTTTTTAATCCATAAAATGTAATATTTTCTACCTTGTAATGATATATGTGGATTATATTAAACAATATGTTAAACACGTTAGCACAAAGTTGTCTCAGGAACTGTTGGTTTCCTTCCATTCCGCCAGGAAATACCTGGTTTCCTCTATCCATAATGATTTGCACATAAAATAGGTCTCTATTACATGTAAATTTCCTTTAAATACTATTTTACATTTAGATGCTCCTATGTACAACATATTGTCCTACAAGTCATAATATTTAGTCTTTTCATTATTGATAAGATTCTTTTTGGCCAGGAGAGAGCAAAGCCCAGGGATTGTGGATTCTCAATTCTAGGATTCATAGTAGAAACATCAAGCACCACATTATTTTGTAATTTTGTCCAGCATGGATGAAGAGGGGAGGATTTGCAGATTTTCAATAACATGACTTCTTTCCAGCCATCTGAATGTAGCTATCATTCATTGAATAAGCAATGATATATATAGGCCTAATATATATATGCCAGGCACTGTCCTAGGGGCTGGAGAAACAGCATGAACAAGGCAGTCCAAGTGTGTGGAAAGGACAAGTTGCATGTGGATGATCCCTTCCTGCCACTGTCTTACCCTCCTGCCCTTTCTGGCTCTTACTCTTGGTGCAATAGTTTCAGGCAAGGGCAGCAAATTATGTTTGTGTACAGCTGAGCTGAGCATAATGTTACATTTTTAAAGAGATCCTATGTAGCCTGCAAAGCCTAAAATATTTTACCTTCTGGCCTTTTATAGAAAATATTTGCTGACTCCTGGTTTAGAGTGATCTATGTCATTCACCAAGACCAGAGTAAACAATTTAATCATACGACTATTACGGTCTTTTTTAAAATTAATAATGTGTTATTTTTTGTAAAACATTATTAAGTATTATTTATTATGATTGTTAACAGTATTAAAGGATGAAAAGTGATGGAAAGTGGGAGGGTAGACTTTTTATATTAATTTTGTAAGAAAATAATTGTGTTTTGTAAGTCACTTGACTATAACTTTGTTTTCCTGAACTATAACCTCCACATAAAATGTGGACCTTCTTTATCTAGCTTTTCTGGTATTTGGCTTTTTCTTTTTCTTGTACCTAAAATGGAGGATTAGAAGATGACTTGGAGGAGCTATGACAATGGGGAAGTCACTTCACCATTACTCCTGCCCTTAGGCAATTACTGCTTAAAAATCTCTTAGCCTTTCCGTCTAAATATGTTCTGCATTTCTTCCTCGTGCCATGTTTGTCAAAATAAAACAGTCCTCCTTTTACATATCTAAGTGTTTCTTAGCACTTGCTCTCTCATTCTTGCAGCCACAGACTTCCTGTTCTTCCTGCTTGTCTCACCTTCTCCTCCTTGGTCACTAAGAGTCACTGGCTAGCGGGAACTTACTCGGTGGCTTTGTTTGCTGCCTTTCACCCGTAAGGGTAATTCTGAGCCATGGAGTTGCACCCTCTGCTTCCTCCTGTGAACAGCTTCCAGGTGACAAGATGCTCAGTGCCCATGCTGAGTTTGTGACAGGCTGTCCCAGTGTCACCCTAGTATGGAAATGTCCGTGCCAAACCAAGCTCACATTGCACATGATTTGAAGAGTCTTCCAGCTCCAGCCACAAGTACCCTGGCTTGAATATCAGCTTGAATATTCCAGCTCTTCTTCCTTTGATTTGTTGTTGAATTGGGACCAGCTACTTAGCTTCTGAATGCCTAAATGTTCACGTCTGTAATGTTAAGATAATGCCAACTTTCATGTCAGCTTCTGGGAATAGAATTAAACTGTATACGAGCATTGATGTTCCCATGGTAACAGTCATGTAAGGTATCTAGCATGCCACGGGAGGCGATAAATTATTTATGATAAGTACTTGTAAAAACTCCTGACTGTCACGGTAATAAGAGATTCTTACAGGAAGTCCTGGGGATAGACTTTCACATGAATTTGCATTCATTATTTTAGGGAGAGTTCATCATTCTGCTCCAAACCACCTAATTCTAAATTTGCAGAATAAAATCATTTCACACACCCTGGAGCTGCTGAATTCAAAAGCAGTAGAGAATGCTTCCATAGCCTGTGTAAGAGGAAGGAAGAGACCTGCTTCCTGGGGCTATTTATTAAAACCAGCCAGAGTCAGTGGGTGTGGCTTGTCTGGGTAAAGATGGCTGCCACTTGGGACTGTCTGAAGAAAACAGAAATGTTAGCAGCTCTACCAAAACCAAATTTATTTTAATATTATTGTTATTATTTTGGGAAATTTTATACATGTAAGAAAAAACCCAAAATATACTAATAATTACTCATTATCATCATTCAGAGATAACCAATATTAGCATTTTAGATTAGTCTTGCCATCTTTTTTCTGTATTTATAGTTTTTCAAATATTGTTTTGCAACCTGCTTTTTGATTTGTGAGCATCTTTCCAAGTCATTAAATATTTTTCCAGAACATAATTGGCTGAATAGGCCATCATAAAGATGTAACAATTTATTTAAGTAATTCGTAATTACTAAACACTTAGATTGTGTCTTGTCTTTTAATTAAAATCAATTCATGTATCAACTCGAGACCTCATATTAATTTAACTGACACATATTAGACCTACAAATAATACTTCCATTACTGATGACACTCCCTTTCTTCCTTCCTGGTGCTTTTGCTATCAGCTAGATACACCCAACGTCCCTTTAGACACAAATTCCCATTAAAATCTCAAAAGGAAAGGGCTTCGGCCTGCATTTGTTTTTCCAAATTCTTTGTTTCTTGCACATGAATCTCTTGTCTAAAACATTATTTTCTTTCTTGATCTTATTAAAAATATTTTTTCTTTCTGAATTCTTTCTTCCATTAACTGTAACATTGATATCTTCACTTTAATTCTAAATTCATTCTTATTCTCTTTTGATAATGGTATTTTTGACTTTCTCTTTTAACAAGAGTTTTAGTCCTTACCCCTGCAGATCTTGAAATTTTTTAGTATCAAGATCCTTTTAAAAATTTATTGAGGATCCCAAAGAGGTTTCATTTATGTGAGCTATATTTATTGCTAGTTACCATATTAGAAATTAAAACTGAGAAATTAAAAAAGTTAATATTTAATATGTATTTGTTATGTATTTGACATACATAACAAATTTTATGAGACATAATGATATTTTGCAAAGCAAAAATAGTAAGAAAAGTGGGATCATTTTATATTTTTGCAAATCTCTTCAATGTCTGGCTTAACAAAAAGCAGCTGGATTCTCTTATCTGCTCTGCACTTTCACTATTGCCATATATCATTTTGATTGAAGCATATGAAGAAAATTCTGCCTCACACAGACATATGGTTGCAAAAGGAAGGATCTGGAAGACCACCTGAAAGGTCTCCAGAACTCACAGGGATCCTTTGCCCACCCTTTGAGAACTGCTGCCCTAAACTGACTCTAGTTGCTAGACAGTCAGGGTTTTTTTTTTTTTTGAGAAAGGGTCTTGCTCTGTCACCGGGCTAGAGTGCTGTGGCATCATCATAGCTCAAAGCAACCTCACACTCCTGGGCTCAAGCAATCCTCCTGCCTCAGCCTCCCAAGTAGCTGGAACTACAGGTGAGTGCCACCACACCAGCTAATTTTTCAGTTTATTGTAAAGGTGGGGTCTTGCCTTTGCTCAGGCTGGTCTCAAACTCTGGGCCTCACATGATCCTTCCGCCTACGCCTCCAAAAGTGCTAGGATTACAGGCGTGAGTCACCACACCCGGCCTGGATAGTTTTTTTATGCTTCACTTTCCTTCTTGTAAAAATGCAGTAACAAGAGTATACCTGAAGCTATTAATATAACATAAAAATGCTACAGTGACAGGCAGAAATCTATGCCTGTACATAAGATAGGAAAACACTTCCTTTGGGGCATTTGGGTGACATGATGCTGTCCCCAACATGGTTACTAAACAAATTGGTTTACTAACATGGTGACTAAAGCAAGTTGTTCTTTCCAACAGGTATTTAGATTTCACACATAGCCACTGCAACCCCCAATTAGGACTTTCCTAAATAAAATTAAAAAGTTTCTTCACATGATTTTGGTAAAACTCTTCTTTTTTCCCCCCAGGAGAGTAAGAAGTAAGTTCTGGCTCATTTTTAAAATGGAGGCATATTTCTCCGAAACCCACTGCCCGGTTATCGTGGCATTCTTTGATCCATAAAATGGACTCATGCTTTGTTTCTTGGAAAATGTTGAATGTATCTCGTTTTAACATAACGAGGTCGGGAGTGGAACTGATCACTATTGGACATTTTAAAATCAGAATATAAAATGTTCCATGGTAGACCTCACAGTGGACTCTGTGGACTGCAGCTGATCCAGTATGAGACACGGTGGCTGTCACGGGCGTATTCTGCAGTGGGTCTGAGTGTGCACACTGTGCTGGTGGGGGTGAGGCTGGAATGTTCGCAGCCTTGCACGGTCCATTTTATAACAGCGCACGTTCTGCTTCATCTGATGTAGCGACTCAGCCTGTAGAGGAGGGTTTTGGGGGCAGGATGGCACAGGTGATCACACAGAATCCTGTCCTTAATCCTCACCCAGAAGTCCAGTAGATTATCCACCCCCATGACAGCCTCCTGCTGGTGATTCTTGTCACCAAGCAGTAGCTCTGCCCTCGGCCTTTGAGGCCCATGGGCATTTTTCCTCCGACTGCCCCAGATTCTGGCGTGTATCTCAACACGGGGCATCCCGTGGTGTTGGAGAGTAGTTGCAGTCTGGATTTCAGAGAGACTGAGTTGTGTCTGCATTTGGAAAATGGAGATAACGGTCCCTAGGGCGGGGTGAGGGCAAAACAAGAATGGATGTGAAAGTGCTTTGAAAACACTTCAAGCTCCATAGAAGTGTAAGAATTGTTAGTATTATTTTTAAGTGCCTAAAACCTCCTAATTGGGAGGCATTGTGGCAAACAGGGACACACGAGGCCTAAAGAGATTCTCTCATTTGTTTCTATCAGGTCAGGGAAAAGAACATGCTGGATCCTTCCCAGATCTTCTTATTCTAATCGGCTCTGCGGAGTTTTTGGCGTTAAGTTGACCTTGGCTATAAAGCCAGTTGTTGATTCCCACCCCTCCCTTATGTCATAAATGAAAGGTACAATCTGGTACTGAACATTTTTATCTCCTTTTATAATCTGGCATCTTGTTCTGCCGTGCAAAACTGATTGCAGCGTTCATTACCAATGACTTTATTTTTCAAGTCTTTTATACTTCTTTGACATCTAGAAGTAGCTAATAAAATCACTGATGATACACATTGTGAGGATATATCAAATGCTTCAGTGTGCATATCCAACATTTAAAAAAATCTTCTATTAATTATTTTTTCAGTTAAAAGTAAGCAGGGCTTTGGCACTGAAATAATCTTTGAACTCAGAAATTGGCTCTTAAGTGAAACCTCGACTTCTTTGTGTTTAATTAGACTGCAGCTGCTCCACTTAAAAAAGGTCACCTAAATTTGGAAAAGACAACTGATTCTAATTGTGACAATCTAATGCTTGCTGAATTTTATTAGAAAGGTTAAAGTACTTTTTTCCATTCACTTTGTAGCATTTACCCATACTTTTACCACCACAGCACACCACACAGATCTTGGGTCCTCAAGAAATGAGATAATTATATTTTAATGGATTAGGCTTTGATCCCTTGTCTTGGTAGCTTTATCAGCTTGCTGTGTGCAAATATTTTAGGTTAGGTGCACCTACTTTTCTTTGCTGCAATAATGGAACTATGTTTCCTGTGAGGTGCTATAGGCTGAATAAGAAAATGTCTATAAAGTTCTTGGAGTTTGTAGAGATAGCTGGGTGATACATGAAAGTGACAATTTCTAGAGAGCCCAGGGAGACTAGGCTGGGTGATGTAGGAGAGGTCTTACCAGGAACCAAGGTGGAGGAACCCAAAAGAAGCTCTGAGGAGACTGGGCTGGAGTCACACAGGGTTCTTGGGTGGCCACGTTCCCTGTGGCAGCACGAGGCTGTCGGGCTGCATATTATTCATATCATTCTTTGGTTCCCATGGAAAAGGGAGGTCAGTTCTAGATCATGTCTAAGAGCTAGGCAAAAGGTTCCAGCTGTCTTATGAACTATGTCAACTTAGTTTACATACAAGTCTTGGGCAAAACGAGAAAAATATTTTAGCCAAAGATTTTAACCCAGAACCTCTCACATAGACCACTATTCAAACATAAACTGGATTCCTTTTTTTTTTTTTCACTCCCAACAATGGATAAATAGCCACGAAATTTTTAAAAGTTGAGTATCACCTTCATTTCTGTGGCCTTTCTCACATAGCTGCATGGAAATTTCAAATATTATGGAACTATTGCAAGGCTTTTTTCCCCCTCTTGCTTTAAGTGTCATTGAATGAGTAGTTTTGTATCATTGAATGAGTAAAATAATGGCTTGAGCTGTCATGTTCCCGTAGCTGTCTCTGAAAGTAAAAGCGTGACCACATCCAAGTTTAGAATTAGGGAAAGAGGGCCAGAGATAGGGAGGGCTATTGAAGCTGCCGCCCTGGTAGCTGCTGCTGCGGTTGCCCTGATAATGACCGGGAGATGCGAGCCAGCCTGCAGTTCTGGGCCTCGAAGCCCTTCATCTACTGGCAGGAGAGGAAAATAGCAGCTCTGAAGGGTTTATCAGCAAACTTTCTCAAGAACAGTAGAACAATGTTATGGAAGATGAACTGGTTTCTGTTTGCAAAGAAGCAAAAGCAGCTTGCACGACGCCTATTTTAGATAGAATGACCACACTGAGAATTTAATACATCTCACGGGGATATCTTTCCAAAGCATCTAGGATGTGAGTCATTATATCAGAATCTTGAGGGAAAGACAAGTCAGTTATGGGGGACTTGCAGAAAATGACATTTCATCTCCCCATCTCGCTAACACACCATTTCCTTTAAAGGACTAGCTCTAGGATTCTTGACTGTTCTCTTAATGGTGCGTATGTTTCCAGGACAGAGAGACCTAGCTACTCCACATGGCCCAAGAGAAACTAGCTAGTGATTTTTCCCTCCTGTGTTTTCTCCTTAGCCGACAGTCTTTACTCTCTTTTAAGCTGCTGTCAAGACAGAATTTGATCAACTCCTTTCTCCAAAGAAGCAGAAAGAACAAATAACAAATAAAGGTGCCATGTGTTTTCTTTCTCAGGAGTACTTTCATTAGGGAACTAAGGAGTGAAACTCTACTTGTAGAATGGAAAGCCTCAGCTAGCCTCTGGGGAGGTATTTGGGGCAGCTAGGAGAACGTTGTCTATATCCTGCCCAGCTGTCTCTCTGCCCCTTAGCAAGGCAGACCCTGATGGGTTCCCACTAACACGCTATGCATGTCTCTCACAGCTCCTTCGGAAATCACAGTTGGATGTCTATGCTGTGTGTCAGGAGAAATGGCTGAGCAGAGGAGGAATTTCCTAATGTCCTGTCTGGCACTCCCTCGAGAGTTGGCTCCAAGGTGACTTTATGGTAGTTATACAACAGTTTTCCAAGCTGAAGGCTGTCCTTGAAGTGGGTGGAGGCATCATACCTGGGAGAGGGGCCAGTTGCTGAGAGGGTCTCTGTCTTTTCTCAAGATGATTGTTATAAAGAAAGCAAAAGGAAATTTTTATTACCTAGTTGCAATAGATTATAGTAAGAGATACTAATGCAACATTAAATATGAAACTACCCTGTTCACGTTTATTCAGAAAACGCAAGGCTCTCTTCATAGTAAGATTTTTCTCTTTGTATATCATGGACTTATTTGTCTTACTTCGCATCCTTGTTAAACTTGGGGACTGACATCAGAGGAAGCCCCCCCACCCCAACACACTTGGAGCAATCTGCACATTCCTTTCTCTATTTCCCTGACAAATCTGCCAGTCGAGGACACCTGGTCTTTCTAATGATATCATCCTACTGTGTAAATGACACTTTAGTACATCAGGTTGGAAAATTAAAAGTCACATTGTTTTTGAGGGAATATGGTTTACAATAAGCACCATGAGAGACATTTGAACAAAATATTTTTGGAACAAAAAGAAGGAGATAATTCTAACAGGAGAAGGAAATTATGTTGACAGTAACAATAATAGTAGTAGCTGTTATTTAGTCAGCTATTCAGTTAGGCCCCAAATGTACACCGTGCTTAATTTTGAGATGGAAATATTCTGTTTCAAATGGGGGAGAATTGTAGGAGAAAGTTCTGTGCCAATGTGGCTCTTGATTGAATAACGAACTTTCAGTGAGACACTTACTAACCTTTTTCTCACCTTCACCTCTATAATGAAGGTGATAACTAACCTTGTGCACCACATATTTCATAGGCAAATTTCGCATGAAAACAAATGCATAGAAGCACTAACCTATTTCCTGATAAATAGCAGTAAGCAGCAATAAGGTATTGCACTGCGTATTGACGTTGCCAGCATGCCTTGGCATTGGCCATGGGTGTTGAAATATATTTCACAAGCATTTTTGGAGGTGAACTGAGGCTTTTTGAAATACTGGTACATTTTTAGTAATCTCAAATGGAAACGGTTCAAATAAGCATTATTAGCCTCAGATATATTCAGTTGAGTTCAGCACCCAGAAAACCAAGCTAGAAGGAGGGATATGAAGATGAAGTTGACCAGACCTTTGGCCTCAAGACCCTTCTAACCTAATAGGGGAGACAGATTTTTAACCACAGTGCTAATGTCATAAGGGACTTAAGAATAATGCTGAATGTGAGAAGTAGAGAAGGAAATTGTTCTGACAGTAATGACAGTGATAGTAACAGCTTCAATGTTTTGAGTCTACTGAATTCAAGACACGCTAAAAATGCTATCTCATTTACTTCCTGCTATGGATTAAATGTTTGTGCCCCACCCCCCCATTTACAAGTTGAAGCCCTAATTAGTAATATGATGATATTAGGAGGTGGGGGTCCTTGGGAGATAATTAGGTCATGAGGATGGAGCCCTCATGAATGGGATTAGTGGCTTTATAAGTAAGAGACATAAGAGAGATGGTCTCTCTCTTTCTCTATCATGTGAGGACACAGGAAGAAGGTGGCTATATGCAAACCTGGAAGAGGATCCTCACCAGACATTGAATCTGCTGGCACCTTGACCTTGGACTTTCAAGTCTCCAGAATTGTGAGAAATAAATGTTGTTTAAGAACCCAGTCTATGGAATTTGTTATAGCAGCCTAACCTCACTAAGACTCTCCCCTCCAAAATTCTGTGCATAGTTACTACCTTTGTTTTTTAACAGATGCAGAGACTAAAGTTTAGACAGATAAAGTAACTTGCACAAAGTGATATGGCTGGCAAAAAGTGGACTCCAGAGATTCAATTTAGGTCTATCTAATACCAAGATCCATATTCGTTCTATTCTGCCACATTGCATCTCAGTAGCAATGCCACTCTAAAAACACATTATAATGATGTCCAAACAATTGTGACGCTTTTAGAGAGACGATTTCCCTGATATCAGCCATGACTGTGATACCTTCATGGCCACTGAAAGGCCATTAAGGTGGGAAGGTGGGAACCTTGTGCAGAACTACTCTCCAATCTGCTGGGGGCTTGTACTGACCTGGTCACCTGACTTAGTAACTGCTTTCTCTCCCTCTCTCTCTCTCTCTCTCTCTCTCTCTCTCTCTCTTCTTTAGAAAGGGTCTGGGAGTGGGGAAGAACTCCATCCAGCCATTCTCAAGGGCACACCAGTTAGCTAACATTTGCACATACACACAAATGGTTTGCATTTCATGCCTTCCAACTACTGAAACCATTTACTTTGAATGTCTCTTAGGAGACTCTTCTCTGAGAATAGATAGGCATGTTGGAATCTTTGCTGTACTTTACTATATTTAAAATGACTATATTTTCTAAGATATATTCTAAATAAAAGATTTTTTCTGATTACTTTTTATATAAAAATTCTTACAAAGATAAAAATTGCATAACCATTTAGCTGTGGTTTTTAAATCAACTGCTTTTATTAAAAAGGGTAAAAATTACACAAAAGTGGGAGTAGTTTGGGAATATGCTGTATTTTAATATATGAAGTAAATTTAAGATCTTACAATGTGATTGTTTTCATCCTTATGTGAAAAACTTAAAGAACAATATATTCTGATCATATCATTCTTTATTTTAGGAGCTGAGAGCAAGAAAAAAACTTCTGATCAATGTGATGACATTTTAGAAACATCAGCACAAATTAAACAAGAAGTTGTATCTAAAGTTTGCTTCTTCTGTAATCAGCATAGTGCCTAATGACTGTGGTACCTGGCTGGCCCCTTGCTGGTTTTTTTGAAACCCTAAAATACAGAAGAAGAAGCAACCTTTGTTTCCTACATGGGGTCAGTAGCCTGAATTCTTATGCAAAGCCATAGTCTCCCAGGGTAGTTCTAAGATGGCTGCCACAGTTACAAAGAATGATAAATGATTCTACTTTCTACCATGTTTTAAAGTTTTACTTTAGCCTTTGCAATGGAATTCAAATTGTGCCAGCCATCTTTTATTAGTCAGACCCAGGGGATTTTTATTGTTATTTTGAACCAGATCTATTTTTGTTTAATTCTATGGGAACCACACATAGTTTGTACATTTGCCAGAAATTTATTTTCCAATGAGTATTACTCAATTCTAAATAAGTACATTCTACATTTTTATGCTTGGACATAGTAGGGGTGAGTTCAATTAGGAACACCATTTTAAATTATATGTTGTAGCTTGGGTTCTTTGTAACTCTAACATTCTGCTAACTGAAAGTGAATTAGGGTTTTGCTTATTGTTGTTTAAAGTGATACATTTTATGCAAAAACAGCTTTAAAAAACCCATTAAGAACTGGTTTGTTATAACAGTGTGGTTTATTTGTTGACTTATATCACAGCTTTGAATTGTAGAACTGCTCAATGTGTTTATTCATGCCTAGAGCTAATCACTAGATAACATTATTTTAACTACAGTAATCAGAAAATTAATATCACGTGTCCTTCCATTAAATGGAAAAAAGGAAACATTTTCTTCTCTAACTTTTGGAACATGATTTATGTGGAAAGCTTGAGCTTGTTCCCAGAGGTGGGAAGACCTCTTGTTCTACTGCACTGAGTGTCAGAATATGGATATTACAACTGTGCCTCTTTAACCTGAGAAAAGCAGAATATTTTCTCTTGCAACAAACCTTAACTCCCAGGACTGGAGGAAAAAAAGAAGCAATCTTATCACAAGACAGAAGCTTCAAGTGTCTCAGATCCTGAGGGATTCATAGATGGTATATTTTATTCAATGGAACAACAGAATCTTCGAGCAAAACTGTCCAAGTAAAATTTATAGAAAATAATGAATCCTGCACTAAAGCTTCAAACAAACAAAAAAATTACAAAGCTTCTACAAAGACTGTAGGAAAGAGCACCAAGGAGAACACTGAGGGGATTTTTACTAAATGTCATTTATTTTCCTGTCAAAAAAGACAGTAAAGCAGATTTTTTTGTTTATTTGGTTTGGTTTGGTTTTTGATTGCAGAGATATAGACCAAGGAAAATTATATGACCTAAACTAGTCATGAAAGTAATTATTTGCCCAATTGTCTAAGGCATAAAATAAAATTTCATATTTTGCTCTTTCAAATGGACAGAGATTTTCTTTTAAAATGTACTTTTTTATATAGAGGGAAAATTATAAAGAGTAAAATTTAAATGGCTCATAATCCCATTGACTAGATAACCCTGTTGACAATTAAAAATTTAAAACTAATGCAAATGCATGTTTTAAAAAATTCAAATAGTATTAAGATGCATAAATGAAAAAAGATATTCCTCTCCTCCCCCATCACTCCTAATGACCAACCTATTTCTCCAAAGGAGAAATTGTTGGCAATTGCCTGTTTATCCTTCCATTAAAAGAGAATATATCTCAAGATACCAGCATGTATTATGTATGTTTGTGTGGGTATGTGTATGTGTGTGTATAGGTATATATGTATACAATTAAGATTTTTTTTTCACAAAAGGGCATGCTAGTCCATTGTACATAGATTTTTTTCATTTAATAATATATTTATAGATCTTCTCATATTAGCATACACAAAGCTATTACATCATTTTTTAAAGACTTCATTTTTATAGCAGATTATTTTTAACAGCTATAAAATATTTTATTACATAGTATACTACAAATATATAATCAGTCCTCTATTGATTAACATTTGTTTCTGATTTTTCTAAGTGTATCTATGAATATTTAGCTATTGAACAGCTGTGAAAAATGTCTACATTTAAAAATGTGGTAGATATTATCTATTTGTGAATCCATTTTCTCTCCTACCACAATATTCGAGAGATACTATTTCTCTAGAAGGGGTATTATCAGAGTTTTAAATTTTTACTCAAGAGAAGTTCAGTTTATAGTATTCCAATTTTATCCTTTTTTTTAAGGATAGACATTTTAAGTAAAGAAAATCAGAGTGTACTTGCTTTTGGAATATATATTGTCTTAGCTCAGTGATACGTGGACCCACGAAGGAAAAATAAAGTATTTTGATGTAAGTAAGATTGGATTGGCAAAAGTGGCTAATGCCGGAGTAAAACTTTGTAGGCTAATACATTTTAGGAAACTTTTTAAAGAGTAAATTAAACTGATAGCTCTCATATTTAAAAGGTAATGCGCAGCTGGGGGGAGGAGGAATGGGGAGTTAAGGGGCACAGAGTTTCAGCTGTGCAAGATGAAAAGCGTTCTGGAGATTGGTTGCACACCGTTGAATTATACACTTAAAATGGTTAAGATGGTATATTTTATACTATGTGTATATTGCCACAATTTAGAAAAAGGTAATGTACAAAACTATGCATCTATAGAGAAAGAAGATAACTACTTAAATATAATTTCAAGAATATAAGGGAAGAACCTCTACCAGAAACTCAGTTGAATACCTTTAGGGTCTAGTTAACATCATTACACAGTCAAATAAGGTTCAGAATGCAAAGATGTCTGGTAATGGACTTAAATTTAATCTAAGGCACAAATGGCTAATAGCAGCAGCAGTAATCTCCTCTATTCTGCTATGGAACAGCTGCCTGCTGTACTTGACAACTACCAGGACATTTCCCCAACAGGGAAAGTACCTGTTCTCTTGGGGCTTAATCAAATGTTTCTCAAATAAACTTGCAGTCACAGCCTTCAATCCCAATGACCAGGTTTAGTACGTGGAATGAAGATGATGAAGACCTTAGTGAAGACCAAGGGGCTCAGGTCATTCTTTGACATACACCATTGTTTACAAGCTCTCTATAATTATTTTTGTTTGTCATCCCTCACAGCCACCTTGTGAGAAAAGCCAGAATGAAAGGGGAGAGTGCAGGCGCCAGAACCCAGAGAAAACAATAACACTTTTGTTCACGGTGACTTTGAGACTCAGGTCCTGATTATCAGAGCAGACGAATCACTGTTACAAAAATAAAATACATTTACCTTGGAAAAGCGACTCACAATGCTAGGGGATTATCTAATTAAAGTGTTTTACAAAGCGAATAAGCCCATTTCTCAACTAGTCGATGGAAGTTGGATAGCTGCTTGCTGATATGTTACATCTTAGTACAGAGCAGAGGTTCTTAACCTTGACAGAATGTGACAATTACCTGGGGATCTTTCCTGGAGTGGTTCTTCGGGTGATTCCAATATGCAGCTAAGGCTGAGAACCAGTGGCACAAAACTTTTCAACTTCAGTGGGCATAATCCTCGGGAGGGGCTTGCCTCTCCCTAGTTCCCACGGGTTTTAGTAGGTTTTGGATTGTTCTACCGATCTGCAGTCTTGCATTCATCTCAGGTGATGCTGCTACAGATGCTCAGGTGATGCTGATATAGATGGTCTCTGGTCCACATGTGACTTCTACTATAGTGACCAAAATTGCTAATTTTTTATCCTCATCACTTACCTCTTCTGCTTCTGGAAACCTGGTCCCCTGGGCTTTGTTCTTAAGGCTCTTCACCCCAAGCTAATCATTGTTATTACTTTTCCCCTGGAACATGCCCAGGATTTTCACTTAACAATGAGTGGCTCCAAAATGGCCACATAATCCAATGAAGTCCTGACCAAAGCCAAAAAGAATTGGAAAGATGGAAAGATTACATCATGATTTCTCCACGCCATGCTTTTTGCTAACAACTCCTGGAGCCATACTTTAAACACAAGAACACAACATTCAACACTATCACCGACATCAGAATGTTTCATCAGGATTTTTCTGCTGAGTCACAATTAACTCATTGCCTACCATGAACTTGAAAATACATAGAATTAGCTTCTAAAGTTTGCGTTTGTATTTTTCCTTTTCAAGTTTTGTCCTTATTAAATTTTACCATCATTATTTTTGACCACTGCACAAGTTAATGTCATTGGCAAATGATGGACATGTGTCTGTTCCATGATTCAAGTTGTTGAGAGAAATTTTAAATATTCTAATGCTCAGAACAGATCCTGTGCATTCACACTTTATATTTTCCCCAGGCTCATTAGAACTCTATATGCCTATATAATAATCAGAGCCCAGTATAGGGTGGTCAGGGTCAATGCTTTGGAGTGAAAAGATAATGGGTTTGGGGATGAAATAAACCTAGGTCAGACCCCCAGCTCTGCTTCTTACTATCTAGGAGACCTTAAGCAATAACGTAATCTTACAGGGCCTCATTTTCTTTTTCCTTTAGAAATGTGCAACTATAAAACCTCCCTCAAAGGGTATTGTGGCAATGATTAAATGAAATGCAAAAGTGTTTAACACATTGGCTGACTTACTACATTTATAGTATTAATACTATATGATACTATAAATAAACATGTAGTATCATATATATTTATATAGTATCATAAATAAATATTTATTTATTTATAATATCAACAAATATTAGTTTGTTGTCCTTTCTTATAATATATGATAGATAACATGAATAGTTGAGAGTATAAATATGGATATTTTTCTAACTTAGTCTGCTCAAAGAAATTACGAGAAAGGAAAAATAATTCAAACTAGTGGTGTACTAACCCTCAGAAGGTCACTCAACCAAAGGTGACTGGGGTACAGTCCAGCAGCAGGCAATGTTGAGCAGATGGCACTCTGGCTGCTCGGTGGGAGCCAGACCAGGAGAGCTAAGGCCAAGGGCAAGAGTGAGGTTCAGGGTGAAGCCAAGGAGATGGCCAGAGCCAAGGGGAGGCAGATGCCAGGGCTCGAAGGCAGCAAGGGCCAGCACTGAGCAATAGCAGCCCTCAGACAGCCTGGAAGATGCCTGCAGGAGTCAGGGGTCAGCTGCATGGGAGAGATAAGGAGCCCCGGAGTCTGCATCAGGGCAGATAGCGGAGCCTGGCCAAGGAGGGACTCCAGAGCAGCAAGGTCCCGGCTGAGGTCACTGCAGGACAGGTTACAATCTTCCAGAGTCACTCTTGTCTTTTTATATTAACGTAGCTAAACTTCTGTTCTTGTGTTCTCTCCTTTTGGTAGGCTTGGATGGATATAGATGTATTCTTCCATAATTAGACACTGTACTAGGAAGAGGAGGCTAAATACTATAACTCCAAAATCTCAGTAGCTTAACACAATAAAAGTATATTGCAAGCTCATGTCACAGTCCAGTATAAGTCTATGGGGGTGGGGGGGAACTCTGCTTCAGGCAACTATCCAGGGACCCAGGATCCTTTCATCCAGTGACTCTGACATCCTCGTCAGGGATACTTAATTTCTTTTTTCTCATTTCTTTTTGCCATGAATTCCTTTGGAAGTTTAACAAAGTCTTCAGGACTTTATCTCAGTGTAAGGTTTTCAGGTGCGTAAAATAAAATACACAGTGTTATAAAGGAAGCCAATTAAGTCTGATTACTGTTATCAAAATAACTAAAATATAAAATTGTGATAGAGTAACATGTGAGCTTCTTTATTAATGTACATTGTTTTTCACATGGGACATCCACATGCTATAGGACTTTTGAAGAGTCTGTGGAGTGCTTACTGCTACACCTGGGTCAGGGTTAGCACCACACGTGAGCCCTTACCACATACTTCATACATTATTCTGCTTACCTATTGCTGCATGACAAGCTGGCCTCCAAACTTGGCTTCACACAACCATTTCATTCAGCTCATGATTTTGTGGGTCAGGAATTTGGGAAGATCTTAGCTGGGCAATTTGTCCAGGATCTGCATGGCACCCATTGGGGTGGCTGCAGGTGATAGAGTTCCCAGATGGCTTCATCACTCACATGTTTGGCACCTCAGTGGTCCTTAGCCACAATCGCTACGTGGCTTGGGCTTCTCACAGTATGGTGGTTTCAGGGTAGTCATACTTCTTAGATGGCAGCTGGCTTCCAAAAGCAAGTGTTCTAAGAGACAAGAATGGAAACTGAGAGTATAAATATGGATTTTTAAACACTTAATCTAGTCTAAGTAATTGTGAGAAAGGAAGAATAATTCAAACTTGTACTGACTCTCAGAAGATCACTCAACAAGGGATGACTGGATTATACTCCAGCATCAAGCAATGTTGAGTGGGGACCACAGTGTCACTTCTGCTGTAGTCTACTAGTCAACGTGGTCATAGAGGTCACCCAGATTCAAGAAGGAAGGGACACAGACCTCACTTCTCAATGGGAAAGATGCCAGAGAATTTGTAGCTGTCTTTAATCTGCAATATATATAAAAAGGATTTAATCTGTTTGATAACACCATTAAATAGGTATCACTATCTCCATTTTACCAATGAGGAGACAGAAGCTCAAAAAAGTTAAATATTTTGTCCAAAGTTACATACCTAGTGAGTTTGAAAGTAGGCTAGTCTGATTCCAATGACTGGGCCCTTAATTATGATACCATCTTTATTTCACTCGACTTAAATCTACTACTGGAAAGCAATATAGAATCCATTTGAAAAATAAAACAGGGAGTTGTGGAAGAGCTGTGGTTACCCACTCAACATTCATTTTCTCTCTCTTCCCAAACTTATTTGGAATAGCAATGCATGCTACCAAAAAGCCATACCCCCAGTCCACATTGCAGTTAGATTTGACTGTGTTTTATCCAATGAGATGTAAGAAGAAATACTGTGTATAACTTTTAGAAAGTGTCCTTAAAGAGAGAGTTCTTTACCTCTTTTTCTGGAGGCCATGCAGATGTGATTGCTGTCACTAAGCAGCCTTTCTAAAACACAAGGGAGTGTGCTAAAGTAGCAGAGTAGTAACAGAAGGAGCCTGAGTATTTACCATCATGGGGTCACCATACTGGCTCTTGGGAAGCTGCCTCTGGACTCTGCTTAAGTGAGAGAGAAACAAATTTATACCTTGCTCTAAGCTATGGTTATTTAGGGTTTTTCTGTTTCTTACAACTGAACCTAATCTTAAATAACATAGAAGAGATATATATGCATTTTGGGTTATGAGTATCAACTTGGTCATGACAGCCTCATCTTGATGACATGGAAGTATAAAAAAGCAGGAAATCACTAACAAACTGAACAGCTTTACAGAGAAGAGGTATCTAAGAGCAGCTCAAGAAAGAGAGTAAAACTAAATGTATTTGAAATATTTAAAATATTTCAGGGTGACTAACATATTTGCTAAGGATCTGGGGACATTTTGAGGCGAACTCAAAAGCGGTCATTTTTTTTATACATATAAACTGTCCCCCTCCCATGTTTCTTGCCCATTCCAGCTTCTTTGCTTCATTCACTCCAGATTTAAAGTCTTGGTCGGAGCATCTGATTGGCCAAGCCTAGTTTACGCACGTGGCCCCAACTCCCAGGGATGGTACAATCAAGGATCAGACTCTTCCACTAACACCTGGATGATGGGGAATCCCTCAAACCTAGGAAAGTAGCCCTTCAAATTCCCTACAAATTTCCACTACACCTGGCATGCAGTTCCCCCACCCTGCCCCCCGCAGTCATTGCCATGAGTGAAATGCTGTTCACAGGCAGTGTCCAGGGGGAAAGAGACAATAAAAGTTAAACATACCACCGGAGATGTGCGTGGAATCAGTGAGAATTCTCCATTCTTGTGCATTAGTGGTATTGGGAGTGTGGGGGAGGGGCTGTAAGGAACGTTGGTTTATGAGACTGATTTGATATTTTTAGCCCCATCTTGTGAAGGAAGTGTGAGCTACTGCCTTCTCCCCTACCAGGTGCCTCCTTAAGTCTTTGGATTCCATCTTTCCCAGCAACATGCTCATTAACAAATTCCGAAAATGTAGTTTTGGCTGAGTAAATTGATAAACAGGTGCCAAACCTGGGCTGAATAGCAAAGGAAACTGGTGATGTTTTCTTAGGATTGGTTCTGGGCCCAGTGTTCTCATTTCCCTTAGTGGTTTGTGTATTTGTATAATGGAATAGAGAAGGAGCTTATTACATTTCCAAAATAAATTTTCAGCATGAGAAGAGACAAGCCCTTAATTTGGAAGGGTCTGGATTTAGTAGGAGAAGTTATCAGAAATCATCCACAGAAATGAGATTCATCTGCTGAAATGAGAAATAACCTCTTTGAGTCTCAATTTCCCACACTGAAGGACTAGACAATCTCCAGATTTTCTTCTAGTTTCAGTCTTTAAGTAGTATGAAGATAAAAAAAAATATGAATACAATTTTCAGGACTGATAAGTATCCAGTAGTTTTTAGTGGTTTGTATGTGAATATGTTATTAAAATAAAACAGTTGTAAAAAAAATTAGGGTTAAATGTAGTGGTAGCTCTTACCTGTGGGTTAGTAGCATTCTTAGTTGCGAGCAAGAGAAATTCTGGCAAATGTAAGCAAAAAGCAATTTATTCAAAGAATCTTGGATTAAGTCACAGAATTTCCAGGAAAGCCAGGTTCAAGACACAAATGAGCACTCAGAGGCCGAGGCGGGTGTATCGTTTGAGCTCAGGCGGTCAAGACCAGCCTGAGCAAGAGGAAGACCCCGCCTCTAATAAAAATAGAAAGAAATTAGCTGGACAACTAAAAATATATAGAAAAAATTAGCCGGGCATGGTGGCGCATGCTTGTAGTCCCAGCTACTCGGGAGGCTGAGGCAGGAGGATTGCTTGAGCCCAGGAGTTTGAGGTTGCTGTGAGCTAGGCTGACGGAACGGCACTCTAGCCTGGGCAACAGAGTAAGACTCTGTCCAAAAAAAAAAGACTCAAGTGAGAATCAGAGCCCAAATCATGCCACAGGATAGAAGATGGAGACACACCTGCTATTGTCCCCAAATACTGGATGTTTCTGTCTTCTGCATAAGGCAGAGATGAATTCTTGAGCATTGCAGCTTCTTTGCTTCACTCATTCCAGATTTAACGTGGGATTTAACTCTTTCTTGGGAAGGAGCATCTAAGCACGTATGTAGGCCCAAACTTCCAGGGATGTTGAAATTAAGGATCAGACTCTTCCACTAAGACCTACATGATGGGGAATTCCCCAAATTTAGGAAATGCCCCCTTCAAATTCCCTACAAATTTTCACAACATCTGGAATACTGAGGATCATCTTTACCAGTCCAGAGGTGGGAAGAGAAGGGATAACTTTTTCTAGCAGTCATTATAGTCTTCTATAAATGAGGAAGTAAATATCTCTAGAGTTTCACCTCCTAAAAAGGTATAGAGCTGCAAACACATGCTTCTTGACACATTCAAATTTAACAGTCCAATAGGTTTAAGAAGACTAGATTACATTTTTTTAGTATAGATACAGTGGACATTTGTATTAGCTTTGGTAACTCAGCTTTTGAACCTTTTTCTCATGTTTTTAGAGATAAGAATTCTTCCCTTTGTGCAAAATTCTTCACTTCTGTGCTTTACTGTGATGGAGAAGATGCTAACACTTGACAAGCTGAAAATTCAAGATACTTCCCCCTCAGCTTCCACTGAAGCTATGTCTTGGGCCTGTGATGCAGGCACCACAACCAGATATACCTGCCCTGGACCTTGAATTGGGAACTGGGGACACTGAGGAGGGGTATGGTGAGGGAAGCTCGCTGGCAGTAGAGGTGGTGACACTGGTAGCAGCCCCAAGTGCTATGAGCCAGTGGTGTGAGCAGTATAGGTGTCCAGTGTTTGGTGCTGGTCAAAAGGTGTCCAAACCAGCTCTGCAGAGTGATTTTGGATGGTTGTCCCAGCTGCACAACTCGTGATCTTAGTTAGTCAGTCATCCTGGTGATACTATGATACTCAATGCTCTTTTAATAATATTTTTCTTTTAAATGAACCAGAGTAGGTTTTCATTGCTGGCAACTAAGAACTCTGACTGATACATAGTGGCACCTTAGTATCCTTTCACAATGCCCAATCCAGTGCCTCATATCCAATGGGAGCATAGTAAATATTTGTTGCAGACAGGCAGGCAAGAAGAAAGGAAGAAAGGGAGGAAAAAAGGGGAGAGCATATAGTTTGAAAGCTGATCCTTTTATCATAATTTGTAATTTTGAGAGGCCTGGGGTCACCCAAAAAGAAAAATAGAGGGTACCTGGAGAAAAATTATAGGAAAGCCACAAGGGCAAGGAAAAGTAGAGATTTATTTTGAGAGTCAAAAGAATTGGTGTGATTTGGCTGTAAGAAAAGATTTGGGTGTTACAGATACTCCAAGTAACTGCATTTCAAATAAGGTAAAAATTTATTTCTGTTTCATGTTATAGTCAAGAAGTAGATTGTACCAAAGATGGGATGGAGGTTTTGTTTTATGAAGTCACTCAGGGATCCAAGTTTCTCCAGTCTTACTGTTCTACAATGCTTAGCATATTGCCCTTACCTGATTGATCTGACATGGTACACTCTCACACTCGCTTCCGCATTCCAAACAGCAGGATGGAAATTGTGGCATGATGGGTATGCCCCTTCCATTAAGACACATCTTGGAAATTAAACATTTCATTTCCCATCACACGCAATTGACCAACTCTTTGTGACATGGTCACACTTAACTGTAAGGGAGGCTGAACAATGCAGTCTTTATATTGACCCTCTGTGTAAATGTCTGCCCATCTGTCTTCTATCACAATAGAAGAAGAGGAGAAAAGATATTGGAGGAGAACCAGCAATCCATGCTTCAATAAATAGCAGACTGAAACATTAGCATATGGGATTAGATGAGACTATAGCAGAATTTTCTCTGAGGGTTGCTGAACACAGTTACTTTTGAATGTGAGAAATGCCTCCAGGTGTCTTAAAATGGGATGATTCTTCATTTATAATGAAATAGATTGAGGAAAAGGGGCAGTTTATGCTCAGTCTCAGCCTTAACATCTGTATTCAGAAATGAAAAGGGTAAAAGATGGAACTGAATGAAAGTTTAAAGGTCTTTCTCAGGGCAGATTGCTACAGCCAGGAGCCGTATGCTTGGCAGAATGTAGTGTGCCTATCCAAATGTTCCTTTGGGTCTCTGTTGAAAATGCAATGGCCCATGAGGAGGTCAGAGAGGCCTTGGGGCTAGAGGAGACAGAGAAAATACCAAGGGAAATTTACAGATGACAAATACAAGGACAAACTGGGTGCAAGTTCAAAGCTGTGGAAATAGCATGGAGAGACGGAGGGCACGTGTACGTCTAAGATATCTTGCAACATGCTACTAGGGGCAAAGAGTAATGGGGCTCTAAGCCACTGGTGGTAAAGGCGGATGGCAGCACCCAGAGAATGACAGCTGGTTGAGAACCCCCTGGGACCACTGCTGCCCAGCTGACAGGCTGTCTCTTCTGCACTGCACTTTCTGAAGCAGCCTTTAAGCAGTCCATTTCCAGGAAGAGTAATAATGCTTGGCCCGTCTCCACTACTGTAAATGTCTATAAAAGCTTTTTTTATAGGCATTCCCTCTTCTCGTGCTCTCAGGTTTATTATAAAGATATACATGTCACCCAAGCCACCTATGTGTGTCACAGGGTGCTCTGGTTCAGTATTAATGTTTTTATTTCCTTCCACTTTTGGTCTCATGCAATTAATTTAAAGTGAGGCAAGGTGTGTATTTTTCAGAAAAAGATGGCTGAAGGCTTGTTTGTGGCTATTCCTAATCTAAATTCTTCCCTATTCTACCACTGAACAAGAACGACAGCAACAACTCAAGAGCCTCATCCGAGATCCCCACGGACACAAGGGACTTGCCTTCTCAAATTTTCCCCTCTTGCTTTCCTAGTAACTTACCTTCAGACTTCTCCAAGCAATGTTCTCAGCCATATTACGGTCTAAGTGCCTGTAAGGGCTATGGTATCCCGTGTTGTGACGGTTTTATACCCTCTTCCTGGGGATTTAATTGGTTCTCCTTTGTGGCTTCCTTCACACACACACACACACACACACACACACACACTCTCTCTCTCTCTCTCTTTTCATTAGACTTTATTTTTATTGCTCACACGTCTATTTTCAGATCCTATGTCAGTGGTTAAGGGTACAGGCTCTCCACTTACACTGCCTGGATTGAATTCTTGCTGTACTTACTACTTATTTTCTGTGGTCCTTTGGACAAGTGACGTCACCTACCTGTGCCTGCATTCTCCTCTATACAAGGATGATAATAATATCTAGGGTTGTTGTGAGGTTTAAATTATTTAATACATACAAAGGGCTTAGGAGAGTGCCTGTCCCATGGTAAGCACTCAATGAATGTTAACTATTATTATAATAAAAACTGACTATTATTTCCAGAAGTTCTTCATAGGAGTCTTTAATAGTGAGCATCTGTCGGTGTGCCTAGCACGTTCCCTACCCTTGTTCTGGTAATGATACATCTCTTTACTCTGGGGAACTGCCTTTCTAACTGGTTTTGTTAATCCTGATCCTGCTACAGGAAAGTGGATGCCAAAACTGGGGTCTGGCCTGAAGTTCAAGTGGGTTCTTGGCTTTGTGCAGGGAAGAATTCAAGAGTGAGCAGGCGGAGGAATGCAAAAGCAAGTTTACTGGAGTAACAAACAGAAGGAAGGCTGCCCCATAGGCAGAGCAGCTGCTGTCTCTAAAAGCACATCGAGTAGCACCTTGTGAGTTTCAGGGGTCTTATTTTATACCTTCTATTTAATTTTATGTTACATAGAGGGAGGATTATTTATAAGATTTCTGGGAAAGGGGTGGGGAGTTCCCAGAACTGAGGGTTCCTCCTCTTTTTAAATCATATAGAATAACTTCTGGGAGTTGCCATGGCATTAGTCTGGTCTTGGTGGGAGTTTCTTTTAGTATGCTAATACATTATAAGCAGGGTATAATGAGCAGTGAGGTATTTTTTTTTTTTCGTGGCCATCTGGGTTCTAGCTGGTTTGGGCCAGTTTCTCCACTGTCTCTTGTTTTATCAGAGACCTTGGTTTGCTGTCTCCTATTTTATCAGAGACCTTGGTTTTGGTCTTATGACTCCTTACTGAGCAAGGCCCGCCAGTTCCCTATCTCAGTCCCACCCAGATGCCAGGGCACAGAGACGGGCCTGTGACCCAGGCCCGGGCAATCGTATGCTACTTCATGCCTCCGGCAGCCATGGCTGGCTCAGAGTGTGGGCCTGAGATCCAAGGAGGGGCAGTCATAATTGCCTTTGGTGTGACAGGCAGACGTTGGCATAAAACACTCCATCCTCCCGCTGCGGTTGTTCAACTGAGACAATGAGCGCTTTGCGATAGAGGCAGCCACCTTGCCTGCGTGCCCAGGGGAAGCCCATCTGACGTGGGAAGTCATAAGGCCAATGCACAACAGAAAGAAGAACTGAGAGGTTGTGGGGTGTGGTGGGGAGGAAGGAGAGAGATAGAGGCCTTGTGACTTTGAGTTTTGGGGGCTGGCAGCCCTCAGCAAGCTCTTACCCTGACGTTCCCAGTGTGAGAAGCCAAGAGTCTCTTTTTTTCCTTAAGGTCTAATAGTTTGTGTCGAGTTGTCATTGTGACTGGAAGGACCATGGCTGATCTGCCCTGTGTACCGACTTTGTCCTTCTCCTGTTCCTTCCTTCCTGCAGACGCCTTTCTTTCCTGACCCCAAGGGACAAGGCAGGTCTGAATCAGGACCCCCCGGCTCCTCTGCAGGACCCATCTCTCTTCTCATCTTGCCTCAGTTTTCCGCCTCTAGCTGATTTTCCTAGTTTCATCTGTGGGTGTATTCCTCACTTCTCCCTACGTCTCTCCTCACTGCCACCAAATAACCCTCCCTTTTTTGAAATCACCTCAAACAACTTCCTAGTTTTCCTTTGAGCAGATGTATCCAGCTCCATTTTTCCTCTTTTGCTTTTGTTCTGAGTTGCAGCTGGCTCCCTTGTGTCTTTCTTTTTTTCAGATCTTAATCTTAATCTATTTGCATAAATGTGTTTCTTTTTGACACGGATGTTACATAGCAGCCCCTTGCACCTTGCCAACTTTTTTTTTTTTAAATACAGAAGACTCTTCTCTGTTATGTTTCAAACCTGACTACATATTTCACTCTGGTGGTTTGTTGATCCCTCAACTCCAGCTGCTCCCTGTATCAAGTGAAATGATCAGTCTCAATGAAAATCACATCAAGTATTTAATTTCATTCTTTTCATGCCAGCAGTTCTATTTCTCACTCATTCCCCAGTTCAAGCCTTAAAACCAGGCCCTTTATCTAGGGCTGTTAAATTTTCATAGTTATTTAAAGGCAAGCCACGCAGCTCTTCCTTAGATTAAAATTCCAATTAATAAATGCAGAGGGAGTGAAGAATACAGAGAACCAGCGTTAGGCAAACACCACAGTAATAACTGTTGCTGGGAAGAACCATTAATGGATGCTAAAATTAGTGGACAAAGCATAATGAGAAAGTATATTTGCATAGGTTCAAAGGATTCCTCCACAAGCTATTTATTTATTACAAAGGGGGGAAATTATAATTTTATACTGAAGAATCCTAGAAGACACCACCTTAATCAAGTGATCAAGGTTAACATCACTAGTAATAAGACACATCAGCATTGTGTAACCACTGGGTGATGCACTGAGAAATGTACACCATCCCTTCTGTGATGTGCTTGACAAAAAGTATAACCTCAATCTAGTCATGAGAAATCATCAGATAAACCCAAACTGAGGGATATGCTATAAAATAACTGACCAGAACTTTTCAAAAGTGTCGGGATCATAAAAGATAAGGAAAGACTAAGGAATAGCTACAGAATGGAGGAGACTAAGGAGATAGGACAACTAAATGCATGTGACCCTGGGCTGGATCCTGGACAAAGAAAGGACAGTAGAGGACAATTGGTGAAATTTCAGTAAAGTCTGAAAATCGGGTAATATTATTCTAGTGATGTTAATTTCCTAATTTAGATCACTGCCCTGATTTATTGTCTGGGTTACAGCCTAGGCATTAGAAATATTTCTAGGGGGGAGACAGGGTCTCTGTCACCCTAGCTAGAATGTAGTCTTTGCCTCAAAGCTCACAGCAACCTCAAACTCCTGAGCTCAAGCGATCCTCCTGCCTCGGCCTTCCAAAGCGCTAGGATTACAGGAATGAGCCACTGTGCACAGCTGGCATCAGGACTTTAAAAAGCTGCATGGGTAGTTCTAACGTGCAATATTTGAGAAACACTGATCTGAGTATGTGGTAAGGGAGGGAAGTGTTACATTTCAATTACTGGCTGCAGCTTGTCCCACTACACTTTTGTACTAAGTCCTTGCAAAGATTGCAACTAGTCTTCTGCTTGGCCGGGACTCTATGATGGATCGGACTTCCTAGAGGAAAGACATAAAAAGGTCAGAGAGAAGCCAGGTGTGGTCTGTGCTCCATGTGTCAATCTCCCAGCCCCACCTACTACTCCAGCCACTGCAGGCTGGCCAGTTTCCTGGGCTTTGATGGGCTCTGTGCAGATGCCCTTGAGTCTGAGCTGTGAAGCTCTCACTTCCTGCCCTGGGGCTTCCGTCATGCTGAGACAAGGGTCGCCTTGGGAACCCACTCTGCACTTACCCATGCTCAGCCCAGAGTGTGGGGGAGTTGACAACAGTTCCCCATGCTACCCCCTTGGTAGACAGTTCATCAGCTCCCTAGAAGTCCTGGTAGGATGGAACACGAGTTGCCCTTGGGAAAGGCCGGCTCAGTTACGCATCCTTGTGTTGTTTTACCCTCCTTCTCTGTTTTCCTCCACTGTCCTGCCCTACTGCTCCTAGAATTGCATTCCCGAATAAATGACTTACTCGCTGAGTTCCAAAGGCTCTATTTTGGAGAGAACCCAGGCTAAGACACCTTCAGTGAAAACAATAAAATCAAACACATTAGGACCATCATGGAAAATCCAGGATGTCTGATTTGGGGGTAAGATTCTCTTTTGTTCTTTGAGCTCTCCCTCTCTCTTTCTTCCCCTTCTTTTTTAACAAAAGGCAAAATAGCTACTCCCATATCAGCTTGCTTTCTGTTTTGACCAGTCTGCCCTAATTCGTCAACTTCTCTCTGCTATCCCTCTCCTTCAGTGTTCCATTTGCAGCTGATAGCTCGTCCTCATTAGCCTCTTGGTCCAAGCCAGAAGAAAAACAGTGCTGCTTAAACAATTTTTCTATTCTGTGTAAACAAACTCCCACTGGTCAGCTGCTGCTGCTGTTGCCCTTACAACCCCCCTTTCCTCCTCCAGCCTCAGCATATCTCTGCTCACAGCCAGCTCCCTCTACCCTTTGCCTCCTGAGCAGTCACAGCTGCTGCCTGGGTTCCCTGTCCCGTGCCTTGCAGCTTTCCTCCTGCACATTGTCACCATGCACTTCCCAGCTTCTCTTCACTTAGCACCCAAGCGCTCATGCTTTCTTCAATAGAGCAGCAATGCTGCCAGGCAGGTAGGGAAAGGATCAACGAAGAAATGGTCCCTGAGGGCTATTTGACTTGTCCAAGACTACAATAATTCACTTATTCATTTGGCAAACATGTATTGAATGTCTAATATGTGCCACACATTGTTCTAGGTGCTGGGTATATAGCAGTGAATAAAAGAGACAAAAAGTCCCTGGCCACATATGGCTTACCTTCCAAGGAGTGGCAGAGAAGCGATAGAGCTGGGACCTAAATGCTACATCTCTTTACTTCCAAAAGAGTTCTTTTCACTATACCTGTTTCCTTAATGGCAGGCAGAGCACTCATTCTGTACCTCACAGCTAAACCTTCTAATGAGTCTTCGGGCTCAAGATTAAATATTTTTTTAATTAAAAAAAATTTTTTTTAGAGGCAGGGTCTCACTCTGTTGCCTAGGCTGGAGTGCAATGGCATGATCATAGCTCACTGTGACTTTGAACTCCTGGGCTCCAGCGATCCTCCTGCCTCAGCCTCCTGAGTAGCTGGGACTACAGGTGCATGCCATCATGCCTGGCTAATTAAAATTTTTTTTTGTAGAGACAGGTTCTTGTTCTGTTGCCCAGGCTGGTCTTGAACTCCTGGCCTCAAGCAATCTTCTCACCTCAGCCTCCCAAAGTGCTGGGATTACAGGCGTCTGCCATTGTGCCTGGCCTCAGGATTAAAATTTATGTTTGACCATCTACCTGTAGCAACCCCAGGTTCTTCTTCTCTGTTGAGGGGAACTTGGACACCTGAAAGGTTGTCAGTTTTAAATGGTGAGAGAATGTTCAACCTGCCTTTCCCTGTCTCTGCTGGGACGATGCCACCGGGAGGACAGGGAGCGGCACTGGGAGAGGAGCCAGGCTGCCTCTGCCATGTGTTCACTCTGAGTGGCAGCTCTTTTCCATTGACGTCCCCTCTCTTTATGATTTGCAAAGACTTTGCCACATTTCTCAGATCTGTAACTTGATATTTACTATAACAAAAAAACTCCCTTATGTAACAGCCTGTTTCGTTATTATTAGTGGAGGTACAATTAGTTAATGAGACCCCTGATTTCTGTGATATCTGCGTGGGATTGTTCAGCTTTACAGATGAGCCAGTCCATTCGGCAAGAGGCTGGGTTAGATACAATCTTTCTTCCTTTCCCTCATTCCCTGCAAAGGCTGTGGAAAATGACTGAGAGCTTTTTCAGTTCAGCAAGTACTCTCTTTGGGAATTTGCCATTGTTGTTTTTGAAGATAAAGGGGTTTATGCTGTAGGCTTTAGGCAGACTATGATCCAACTTCTCTGTTTCCTAACAGAAGTTTGGGCAAGGGCACGTCCATCTCTTGATGGATGTGAAAAGGGGAGAACTGCTCACTCGCCGGCTGACCCGCCTTTGCCAGGTGTCCTGATACTCCCCCCTTCCCTCTCTCCGTGGCTCCCGGTCTGACTACCCTGGGTGATCTGAGGGGTGGAAGGTCTCCTCCATTTGGAAGATATGATCCTTGAAAATTCACCTTTAGAGATCAATTGCTTTGGATTAAGTATTGCCTTTCATAACATCTTCCAAAAATGCAAATACTTTCTGGAAGGAAGGAACACATTACTTTCTTTACACATTAGTGAGTTTTATCACATCAACCTCCTCTGTTTGAAAGAACTGGGCAGAAAGAGCTCTAAATCTCTATCTTGTAGGGAGGGAGGCAGAGAGCCTTGAAAGATACGAGGGACAGTTATTGGAAGGGGATATGAGAGTCCCAAGGACTGACGCAGGGCTGGCTGCCCCTCTGCGATTACTGAGGACGTCATTAAGGGTGATGCTGGGGGGAGGGAGAGGTTCCTGAAGGTTGTCTCTTCTGTCCTAGGGACACTGATTACTCTCCTTCCTCTAGGGACATGTGGTAGCAGTGCTGCTTCTGAGAGCGAGCCCCTCTCCCCCCGGGGTTAAGCAGTGTTTCTCAAACTTCTTTGCCAGTCTGAGCTAGGCCAGGCCACAGAGGCTCATCTGGGTTTGAGGACAGGCAATCATGACAATTTGGTATTCTGATACCATTGCTTTGGCTGTGCAGTATTTTGCAGTTTAAAAGGAAAAGTTCTCTCTGTTATATCACTGAGCATGCACCCTTGCTAAACATACAATGGGTAACTGATTTTACTTTGGTTTTCTCCTAAGGCAATGAAAAAGAACAGCACAAAGGATACAAACAAGATAAGTTCACTGGAGTGTGGAAAGGCTCCCCAATGCCTCCTTTTATCTTGCGTTACAGAGGCCTTCCTGGCCTTGGGTGACCTTGCCCAAAGATGCCTTTTATGCGCCAAGTCAGAAAAAAACTCACATAGCATGCAAGGCTATGGTTTTCTACCCAGGAAGCTACATCTCTCAGACCTGCTGTCTGGGTTTACAGCCTTGAAATTCTTACTGCATTGGCCCTGGGACACATCAGACAAATCTCCCTTGTCTTTGCTTATGCTTCTGGGCTGAGTTTTACATTTACGTCCGCTAGGAACAATGACCCACCACACATGCAGGACCTTCCAGGCGTGGGACACGCTTCCATCAGTAACAGCAGCTCATTTTGGTGGTGGCTTCACTGGACAGAGAAGGGAAGAGTGCCAGCCTTTCCGCAGAAGAGAAGCTTCTAACACACTCCACAAAAGAGGGAGAGCTCCAGGCAGTGTTTCTTTTGAAATGTGTATTTTTGGAGTCAATGGAAAATAACAAAACAAATTTACAATGTAGATTACTTTATATAGCTTAAACTAGTTTCCAACTACGAGGTGTGCTGAAAGTAGTAGTGTGGGTATTTATAATTTATTCTCTTTAATTTCACCTGTCTTCATTTCAAATGCCTGAATTTGCAATGCTTAAGGAATATAAATTACCTTTAAGATGGTAATTTTCACAGCTGTTTTGTTTTTCTTGTTGATAAACTTTTTTAAATGCTTTCAGCAGTCTAAGAAATTACCTTCTGTACTCGGAGGCTAAAGACGTGATGACAGTTTTTCTTCTTTCTAACTCCCCCTATCTTTTTGGAACAGGCTGTGACTGTGGGCGGACTATTCTGATACCATTGCTTTGGCTGTGCAGTATTTTGCAGCTTAAAAGTAAAAGTTCGCTCTGTTATATCACTGAACAGGCATCCTTGCTAAACATACAATGAGAGTTCTTTGGATATACGTGAGTTCTTCAGATTCTGTCATTTCAGCTCAATGGCTCTCAGATTTTAGCATGCATTAACATCACCTGGGAAGATTCCTAAAATGCACACACCTGGTGTTGCCCACGGAGTCTGTGATGGGTTGCAAGGGTCTGCATTAAGCTGTGGCCTGAGAACCACATTCTGAAAGCTCATAATTGCCTTAGAGCAAGGTTTCTCACCTTCCACACTATTGCCTTTTTGGTCGGGTAAATATTTGTTGTGGGGGCTGTTCTCTGCATTGGAGCATATATAGCAGCCTCCCTGGCCTCTACCCACTAGATGCCGGTAGCATTCCCATCCTCCTCTTGGTTGTGACAACCAAAGATGTCTCCAGACATTGGCAAATATCTTTTGGGGTGGTAGATTGAGAACCACTGTCTCAGAGTCTTTGCTCTTCCCAATTCACACATCCCGGCCACCCACTCTTGTGAATGATGAATTTATGTATGGGACTTTAGTCCCAAACTTAGTTTCCTTAGGACTCTATATGATCAAATGAGGTTTTTCCGTTTTGCTTAGTTTTGATTTTTTGTCATGTAGGGTTCAAACTAAGGGCACATAACCATTTCCAGTCCCCAGACAATTTTTATTTGACCAGAACAGATTTTTTATCTTTTTTTTTTTTTTTTTTTTTTGAGACAGAGTCTCACTTTGTTGCCCGGGCTAGAGTGAGTGCCGTGGCGTCAGCCTAGCTCACAGCAACCTCAAACTCCTGGGCTTAAGCAATCCTACTGCCTCAGCCTCCCGAGTAGTTGGGACTACAGGCATGCGCCACCATGCCCGGCTAATTTTTTCTCTATATATTTTTAGTTGTCCAGATAATTTTTATTTCTATTTTTAGTAGAGACGGGGTCTTGATCAGGCTGGTCTCGAACTCTTGAGCTTGAGCGATCCACCCGTCTCGGCCTCCCAGAGTGCTAGGATTACAGGCGTGAGCCACTGCGCCCGGCTGATTTTTTAAAAATTTATTAAAATTAGTTGCTAATGTTTACAATTTGGGATATGCTCATTTTTGGATTTGCTTAAAAATTCAGAAGATCCGGTCCCACCAGCCTAAATCCCTGTGATATAAGAATCAGCTGGACTAGGGGAAGAACTGTACCCAAAGAGCTGGTGCCTGAGGCCCCCTTGGCAGACCTCACTCGTGCACACTACCTGTCTGGCTTCTACAGACACTGGATTTGAAATTTTTGGTTTAAAGCTCCACAGCCACTAGCTGAGAATGGAGCATTCCATATGGAGTAATTTTGATGCTAACTCTTGACTGTATTCAAAGATTATTTTGATTGCAAGGCAATAGGCCAAATGTTTTATCTCCTGTGATCACAATATCTCCTCATTTTGTAATATATTTGTGTAGAGTTTTATGTGTTTCCCCTTTCTGGAGTAAAATTTGGATCATAGACACTCAGGCTCCTTTGCTAATTTATCACATTTTACAAATACTTTTTGCTGTTTAGCAATGCAGCTCTGTGTGTCTGTTGAGAATTCTCAACAGTGCTGGTTCTTGACCTGACTGATGGATCATTCCCAGTGAACAGAGAAACAAAGGAGAAATGGGTGTGTGATGCATTCCTGGCCATATAATCTCTCGCCCCATCCAAAATAACTATTTCATATGGAGCGACTAGAAACTGGCACTTGTGACTTACTTCAAAAGGGGTGGAGGAAAATGTCATGGGGTAGGGCTGTCTTCATAGGCGCGTGACCTGTGCCTACAGGGGCCCTGTGCTTGGTGTGTTGCTCTGTTATTTCCATCTTGAAATTCTTAATACTTTCTTAAATAACAAGGCTTGCGATTTCATTTTGCACTGAGCTATGTAAATTATGTAGCTGGACCTGCCTAAAGGAGAGCTTTGAAAATTTATTTTATTTTATTATTGTGGGATGTGAAAGTGTTCAAGAACATCAGTTCAGGAATTTCATTACTGTACAGAGAAACAGTTTCCGTTTCCCTTGCTGAGAGAGGGAATGCATTTATTTAGGCAATTAATAAACCACTTCTGAAAAGCAGCTACGTGTAGGGAACTTCTTGGCGGCAAGGAGACCCAGATGATAAAGAAGGCAGTGTGGTAAAGTGGAGCCAGGTATAAATGGATTGAAATGAATTTAGACAAACCATATAATTTCTTCAAGCCTTAGCATCTTACCTGTAAAGATAATAGTTCTGACTTTAAGAAGTTATAAGTATTAAATGAGATAATTGTGAGTGCCTATGCAATGTTTGGCACATAGTAGGCCCTCAGCATATGTCAGTTGTATTAATAAGTGTCTTTGCTCTCAAGGAGTCTAGAATCTAGAAGGGAAGATAGATGTATCAAATCACGGCAGTAGAGCCTGGTTAGCTCAGGCTGTCATAACAAAATGCCATTGGACTGGGTATTTTTTAATACCAGAAATTTATTTTATCACAGTTTTGAGAAATCTGAGATCAGAGTGCCAGCACTGTTTGGTTCTGGTGAGGGTTCTCTTTCTGGCTCACAGATGCCATTGCCACCATCTTGCTGCGTCCTCACGTGGTGGAGGGACAGCTCTGGTGTCTCTTCTTCTTCTTATAAGGGAACCAATCCCAACAGATTGGCTCCACCCTTATACACGCATTTAACCTTAATCACCTCCTTAAACGCTGTCTCCTGTACATCACATGGGAGCAGTAGGGCTTCAACATATGAATCTGGGGGTGGGGTGGGTGGTGCCAGGTCCATGGCACCTGGTATAAGTACAACCAGTGCCCAACTCTACTGGTGGGGGAGGTTGGAGAAAATTTCACAGAGGAGGTGATTTTCTGAAATACATCTTAAAAATTTTTAGTCAAAGAAGTATATTCAAGATAACAAGTCAAAGAGCATAAAACCCAATAGTCTCCCCGCCTCTGTCTGGCCCCCAAGTCCACTTTCCACTGTCAATGCTATGGACTGAATGTTTGTGTCCCCCCACTCCCAAATTCATATGCTGAAACCCTAATCCCCAATGTGGTGGTATTTGGGGATAGGGCCTTTGGGAGGTGATTAGGGCATGAGAGTGGGGCCCTCATGATGGGATCAGTGCCCTACGGGAACTGATATGAGAGCTCACTTCCCTTCTCTCTCTTTGCTGTGTGAGGATACAGTGAGAGGACGGCCACCTGCAAATCCAGAAGAGGGACATTACCAGACACTGGATCTATAGGCACCTTGATCTTGGATTCCCAGCCTCCCAAACTGTGAGAAATAAGTATTTGTTGCTTAAGCCACCCAGTCTATGGGTTTGTTATAGCAGCCCGAACTGCCTGAGTCAACATTCAAAAAATATTTCTGTTTTAATGCTTCTCATGTTTGATACCCTCCTTTACTCCTTCCAAAGCTGGTTGTCTATCTTGTATTTTTTTTCTTTCAAATTTTCCACTGGTTACCTGTGTGACAGTGGATAATTTATTTACATCTCTGTTTCTTGTGCCATCAACTTGCAGCGTTATCTACTGGCTGCCAGCTTTATACAAAGATATTGGTTCCCCCATTTTTTTCTCTAGCTTTCTGCCTCCTTTGTCAACTACTGTTGTGCATTATCAAAATTACCAATTTGTATTCTGTTCTGCACCACAGTCAAGTCTCCCTTGCAAGCCAAAAAAGCAGCTTTTATGTTATTAGGCCTGTACAAATGCTGGTCTGACTTACATGCCAGAAATACTTGCACTTCCAATACTGGTCCAAATGATATAAACTCAGGATCAGTGGGACAATTTCTTATCCTCAAAGTCAAATGAATTCTCTTTTCTTGCAATTAAAAAATTTCTTAAAACCATTATACATTTGCACTTGCTACATATTTAGATATCTTTTCCTTGTAGAGTTTTATTTTTGAGCTTCTAAATGTCTTTCTCTTTCTCTCTCTCTCTCTTTTTTCCTTAAAGCCCTGAATTCTATAAATCCCTTCCATCATATCATCTATTAAATTATATCATCTTTTCCATCAAGATCACCCTTTTAACAGAAACCATCTTCCCTTCTGGAGACCTCCATTCTGCTGTTCCTATGAGAATTGCTTATTTTCCCGGCCTGCCCTATAGCTATCAGTCTGAGAATACCAACACTTCCTTTCACTCCTCTTTTGGGTTGCATCTACTATTTCCTGAATTCCACATCTTCTTTCTTGGTTTCCTCTTTCATTTTGCTAAAATAGATGGAGAAATTTCCTAAAAATGATACTAAACTAATATGCAAATTCCTCAAAATATCTTAGTTTTGTCAAAATATTTGATAGCTTGGCTGGGTATAGAATGCCAGTGTCATAGGGACAGTAGATCCACCACTGCGCCTTCTCATAGGGCAATTTTCAACTGGTTCTGCCCACCCCTGTCTTGATCAGAAGAAAATGCTTTCTGTTGACGCCACCAATATCCCACAAAATGTCTTAGGTGTCCACCATCAGATAGTGGCTCATCCACTTACACTAATGAGTATCCCCTCAAACTGGACACTCAATGGATGATGGCTAGCCATCAAACCAAAAGGGGGGGAGTCCTCACTAAAGATTGCAACCAGGGTGGACAATTTAGCACTATCAGTTTCCAAGCAACCCATTGATATCTGTGATGAAAGGCTTTCCTCATCTCACCTCATACCCCTCTTAAATTTAGTGTTTTCTTCATTCCTTTCTGAAGTGGTCCCTCTACCATTTTCTTCCCTTTTCTGATCCAAATTTTATCTAGTCTTTGGAGTGGAAAAACTACCTCTGCAAGCTTGTAGGTATGTCCTTTGACTAAAGACTTCATGCTTTCAATTTTATAGTCTTTGTTGCTGCTTCTAAAGTAGGTGACTATCTGAGTAGGATTGAACAGAAGTATAAAAGACCATAGGGATTCCAGTGAGTAAAGACGGAAAGAAATGCACAGATTAATATTTCAAGATATAGTCCTACCACAATAGGCTCAATATTATGTTTCCTTAGACTTTTGGAAGTGGAGGTCCATTTTTTTCAGCAACCACTGTTAACTAATGGGAAACCAGATGCCAGTCTGGTTTGTTCTTTTGTGTATACTTGGTTTTACTTTCTGAAAGATTGTAAGATATTCTTTTTACACTTAATGTTCTGAAATTTCATAGTAATGTGTCTAGGAATAGGTATTTTTAAATTCTTGAACTGAGTAATTTAGCAGATACTTTCAATCTGAATATTTTTGACCTCTTGGCTTTAAATATTTTCACTTTTTTTTTTTTTGCTAATCTTGTCTTCTTTATTATCTCTGTCCTTTCTTGAAATTTTATTTGTTGAATGCTAGACTTGCTGAATTGGTCTTGTCTCTTAGTTTTTTAAAATTATGGTAAAACACACAAAACATTAAAATGTCTCTTAACTTATATCTCATCCACCGCCCTCCATCTCTTTGTCTTTTTGTTCTAAGGTTCTGAGAAATTTCCTTGATGTTTCCATTTCTCTATTGCATTTTTTGTATCAGTAACTAATAATTTCTAATGTTTTTTTTTCTGTTTTCTGATTGCTCCTTTTTAACAGTACCTTAACCTCAGTTTATGGATATCTCATCTCTTTGAGCATTTTAATTATGATTGCTTTGTTTCTTGAATTATTTCAGTATTTCTGGTTATTTATCTTGCTCTCTCCTTCTTGTTGTTGGTTCTCTTCCTATGTCTAGTGATCCTAAATTTTCTATTCATGTGTAAGAATGAGAACCTGAGTAGCTAGTGTGGATTTCTTTTGCTGCAACGTAAAGACTCCCCAGGTTGAGATTCTGCATGGGACAGGCAGGCAGGGATGTGGCTAATAGGCTGTGCTCTCAGCTGAGCAGGGTAAGGGCTGCTGAAAGGCTATGCATCCTCCCAAGCAAGTGAATGACAAGGACTTTACTCAGGGAAACCGTTGTTCATGCTAGAAATCTTAGCTTTTGCCCATTAGTTCATGTGGAGTTGAATGGCCCAAATGGTTCAAATTTACAAATTGGAATTTTGGAATTTTTCCAATGTTGATGTTTTGTTTTAAATTAGTGAGCCTCAAACTATTTTTATTCTTTTTAATGGAACTGAAGACATTCTCTAATTTTGGATATGAAATTATTTGCAACAGGGACTATTTCACAACTAGAGTGTGTAGATGTAGGAATGGATTTAATGCTATAATTGAATTCTTTTTTTTTTTGAGACAGAATCTCACTCTGTTGCCTGGGCTAGAGTGCCGTGGCATCAGCCTAGCTCACAGCAACCTCAAACTCCTGGGCTCAAGCAATCCTTCTGCCTCAGCCTCCCGAGTAGCTGGGACTACAGGCATGCGCCACCATGCCCGGCTAATTTTTTCTATATATATTTTTAGATGTCCAGCTAATTTCTTTCTATTTTTTTTTTAGTAGAGGTGGGGTCTCACTCTTGCTCAGGCAGGTCTCGAACTCCTGAGCTCAAACGATCCACCCGCCTCGGCCACACTGAGTGCTAGGATTACAAGCGTGAGCCACTGCACCCGGCCCTATAATTGATTTCTTAAAAGAAGGATTCACCGATTTACCTACATATTGGGCTTCTACTACTATTCAGGTAGACATTTTATAACCAATTAAACCCAAATTCTGGAGTTCTTTCCACCTTCCACCTTTATTTGGATATTGTTTCATGGTGTATGCCAATGGCTTAGCTTTGTTATATACTCCAATTTAAATATATATTTACATGTAAATAAAGATATATTTATTATTACTTATTTATATTACTAATATAAATATATATACATTCTCTAAATTTTCAGGATATATATGGATCCTCAATTAGTCAATGTAAACTTAGTAGCTCCAGTGGTTCTATGGTTCTGATTAAAAAAGAAATAAAACTCTGGTACATTTCCCAGTCTCTTCACTTTTCCTTTACTTTCT
The DNA here is from genome assembly GCF_020740605.2 of Lemur catta. Lineage (NCBI taxonomy): Eukaryota > Metazoa > Chordata > Mammalia > Primates > Lemuridae > Lemur > Lemur catta. The sequence continues at coordinate 37,296,463 of NC_059138.1, forward strand.
CCTTCCCTCCTACATAGGAGTTTAATAATGGTTTAGAAAACATCTATTGAATTTAATTCTTTTTAACATCCATTAAAGGGACTCTGAAGCCTATCCAGCATCATTTTGTTTCTAGATTGTGAAGTATAAGACACCAAGGTCTTTGATCTTTGTATTTTGTGGCCTAGAATTGGTAGACTGTCTTTTTGCTCATCTGAGTTGCCTCTGCTTGATTCTTAGGCTTTAATTTTGGCTGGACCCTGAGGCACGTCGTATCTTTTGCTTCCCTTGGTTACGTGGAAGCTAGTGAGCAGTCCCAACTAGCTCCTGCAGGTGCCTGGAGCTGTCTCTTCCTGGTCAACCTGGACCCCAACAGCCCTCAATACAGACAACGAGTAATGCTGAACAACCCAGGCTTTGTCAGCAGAATCTTAAGACTCCATTTTTTTCCTCATCCAGGTTGGACCTCCAGTTTTCTGGAGATAGCAGAAGCCCAGGCTGGAATTCTCAGTGCCCTTAGATTGCCGCAAGACCCCACAGAGAGAGCTATGGCCACTTGGGAAGTCTGCTGTCTCCCCAAGGTCATTGCTGACGCTGGGCTCACACTTTAAAGTCCTTGCAGAAACCTAATGAAGGACCTGCAGCCAAGAACTGGCAGGCTGTGCTTCACGACACGAGGAAGGGCCAAAGGGCAAGGAGGGGACAGTGAGGACCCCTCAAATAGGTTCCTGCCCCTTCATGCCCTCCATTTCTTACATCTCTTTTGAAATCTAGGGAATGAACAACCCTGTTTGTTGGGGTTTTCTTTTACACTCTATTTTGTTGACTTCTTTTCTGGGTGGTAGCTCCATTCCAGGCTCAAGCTTTCAGAAGAACTTGAGTTCCCGTCTCCTTCCCCCAGAGCATAAAAAGAGCACACAGCCCCTAGGAATTATGCTAAGTGTTTTCCTTTTCCTTCTGCTTTGCTAGAATTTACCTGGAAATGAATAAATTATGTGCAAAATTAGGTACATTCATGCAATGGATGTTCAGTCCAACAAATACAAAAATTTTAATAGAACAAATTGAAATGAAAATTCTCTAACTTGCCTCATTTTTGTGCTCCCCCAGACTGGCCCCGAGGGACCTATGTCACCATCTGCACTCCTGTGCTCGACCTCTGCTTCCCCCTGCCTCTGTCTACCCGCAGCCTTCTCAGTTTAAGACACAAGTATTCACATAATGGCTAACTGGTGATGGATGAATGATAACCAGAGAAGGCAAGGACAATGAGAACAGCATCTCTAAGGCAACCACCAATGTCCTTGCAATGGCATTTGAAAGTGGCTCAGCCTAGCTCGCAGTCTGAACTAAACCCATGCTAAGAAAGAGATGGAGTGGGAATTTATTATTGTCTTCTCAAGTACTTGCCGGAGTCACTTGCAAATCGGAAGAAATATAACATTGCACTCAGATATGTTGCCCACCTATAGGGAGCTTTAGAAAGGGTGCTCCAAAATTAAAACGAGGTTGCCAGCACAGTTAAACTATGAAATCAACACAAAATGGTACAGAACAGAATATAGACTATGGAAAATGCAAAGCCATTTAAAAAACAATGCTCCCCAGCGTGCAAGACAGTAATCTGATTGATACTAAGCATAGCTAAAGACATAACGTGAACATCAGGAGCATGGTGATCAGCTTGGAAATCAGAATCATAAGGAAAATATGTTGGCAGAGCCCTCCAAAGCATTGTCCAGGGGAGAGGAATAATCCTCTCGCACTGGCAGGACCAATCCTATCATGTAGGTGGAAGCATCAGGCTTTCTCAGCCTGATGCCATTAGCATTGGATTTATCTGAAAAACTCTCTTTGTCCTGATTTTCTGCTCTCCAGGCAATCTCTGATTATTATCTGACTTCCTTTATAGTTCTGCCTACGGAAATAGATCTATTAACAAGGGTTTTTAGTATTCCATTCCTTATAATAGTTTTTTTTTTCTGATTATAAATGAACAAAATGGCATTTTGACCCTCTATTATTTGGCTTCCCCTGCAGGTCCACCAACTGGGGGAGAAAGGGCCGGTTATACAATACATGAGCGTTCATGTTCCTGTGAGAGGTACTTCTCATTGTAAATGAATAATGTGGCATTCAGTTTTGGGGACTTCGTGGATATGAGTCTATCCCTCTTCCTGAGGAGGTTAATACACTCAGGGAGCACTTGGGTTTTTCAGCCTGGAAGGAGAAGTCCTGACTCAGGAATGTGGAAAGTTCTCTCAGTAAGGACGCAGCCCACTGAGCCTTGTTTCCTATGTGATAAACACATATGCTTATGTAGAACAGGACTGAAACAATATTTTAGTTAATTCTGTGATGGCTTGCTTAACTTATAGCTAACAGCCAGAGTCCGCTTTTGTATACAAGGCTTGCTTGCTTAATTTATAGCTAATAGCCAAAGTCCGCTTTTGTATACAAGGCTTGCTTACTTAATTTATAGCTAATAGCCAAAGTCCACTTTTGTATACAAGGCTTGCTTGCTTAATTTATAGCTAATAGCCAAAGTCCGCTTTTATATACAAGGCCTGCTTGCTTAACTTATAGCTAACAGCCAAAGTCCACTTTTGTATACAAGGCTTGCTTGCTTAACGCTTGGTTGCGATAAAGAGCTAAAAAAAAAAAAAAATATATATAAAAGACCTGTACTCCCGCTGCGCGGGGTCCCTGCCCATAGAAAGAGACCACTGCGTTGGTGCTCGGGGCTTGGACCCTAGTTCGAACTAGTCAATAAACTCCTTTGCCTTTTACAGCCTCAGTGACTCTGTCATTCTGTTCCCGGGGCCGAGGGAATCTGGCTCTAACACTTCTAGCTGCTGCTATTTTACCATTTTTAGGCAAAGATAGAATGCTCGATTCATAACATAAAATCCAGTGCTTACTGTGTGTGGTATGCTCAACATTAACATCTAGGTTTCTAGGTGGCATTGTTTCCCACATATTCATCCTTTTAAATAAACTCAGTATAAAATAAACAATGTTTTAAATTTTTAACTTAATTAAAACCCTGGTGCAGATGCATTTCTTACTAGGCCCACTAATTAAGAAGGGAAAGGAGGAAGGCAAATGAATGATTTCAGCCTAAACTAACCCTTCCTATTTCCCTACGTGCAAGAGACAAGATGAGATTTGTGTCAAGAGATGAGAATTTCCATCCTGTTTGGATTATGCTGAGATGCTTTTGGAAGACATGTAAGAGAAGAAAATAGAATACAATTTTCTATTTACTTATTTTTTGGATACACTTTATAAACCCTCAGAACCATGCCTCGAGAAAGCAGGCTTTCCAATGTGAAATAAGCAAAAGCAGGGCTCTTAACAACTGAACGGCAGGTCTGCCTAAGAGGGGATCCTTTCTAGTGATAATGGCTGCTGTTTCCATGGCAATCGCGCTTCACCTGCACACCCAGTCTCTCTGCTCCTTTTGTTCAGAGCAAACTACCATTAAGCAGCAACCAGCACCATTAGCTAGGCAGAGGCATTTGAGGAGACTAGTGGCCCCCTTCTGTGTACAGATCTTTTGATCTGTAGTGCATCTGCAACTCCCTAGGTGCATCGTTGTTAACATAATAGCAAGAGGGTGCTTGAAAAAAATGTTTGTGATCTCACATGGGCCAAATTTTTTCTGAGAAAGAGTTAAAAGTCTTTAATTCTCAGATCTAGTGATTCCCAAACTCTAGAATGTCTCAGAATCCCCTATATCTGCAAAGTGCAAATGTCCAGGCCCCACCTCCGGAGGATCTGACTTAGTAGGTCTGAGATGGGGCCCAGGACTCTGAATTTTTAACAGATACCCTAGCTGATTAAGATACAGATGGTCCCAAGACAAGATTTGAGAGACACCCTATTTTGGTTACTGTCCAAATATCCAGAAGAGGAGATAATTGGATACTATCTTCTTCATAATTTATTTTTTTATTTAAAATAGTGTTTCAAAGATAAGATCTCACTCTGTCACCCAGGCTGGAGAGCAGTGGTATCATCATAGCTCACTGTAGCCTTCAATTCCTGGCCTCAAGCAATCCTCCCACCTCAGCCTCCCAAAGTGCTGAGATTAGAGGTGTGAGCCACCATGCCTGGCTCCCTTCATAATTTTAAAGAAAATTATGATTTTTAAAGAGAACAGTTGAATCTCAAGGGATTTCTCCAGCAAAGAATCTATTAAATAGTTCAATTATATTCAGGCCAAATGGCTTTAGTTAGGTGGCAAAGTAGTTTTAGGATAGGCCTGGACTTCAGACCATTCGCTTTTGGGGCTTGGTTCATCATAACTCATTCACGGGGCTCCCTAGAGCAGTATCCAACATCTGCTGTTCTCATCTAGAGAGAAGACAAGGGACTTCTCCCCTTGCAGGACCAGGCCAGCTTCAAAGAATGGGCAGGTGGGCTGTTATGTCCAAGGGCAAGACAGAGGTCAAATACCAAGCCATGCTCTGCCTTTCTCATAAGGGTCAGTGCAGGCTTCAGCCTTAGGAAGGCTGGAGCTTCAAAGCTTTAGAGAGGGAGAAGAAGGTATTCCTTTGATTCCTTGTTCTTGCTGATGTCAATAAAAGCTATGAGGCTGACACCTTAGAGAAGTCCTCTTATAGCAACCTCTTCTTTCATCCTTCTATTTTTCAGCCTCCTAGGCTTTCAATGTTCTAAGATAAAGTCTCTCCCCACCCTTTTCACTTAGCATCTAGGTTGCCCTTGATGCCTCTTTTAACCATATTCTGTTTGGTAGATACCTGCAGGCACTTGCCTCCAATGATGGCCCTGGAAAAGAGTGTGGTACATCTAGGAAACCTTATCACAGTGTTGGCATTTAAGGTACCCAGGAGTCACACACGGTGGCTCTAAATTCAGAGCATCCTAAGTAAACTTTGCAGGAGGATGCTCCTTCTGCCCCGAACCACAGTGCACTTTTTCAGAAATAACTTCAGCGTGCATGTGCCAAAGTGCTGCAGGTGGTACTTGCACTTTTATTCAAATGAAGATTCTCTTTGAAGGAGAACAAAGTGGATTGGAATAAAAGTGCTATTTTTGGAAAGGAGAAGTAAGTGATGCGCTGATAGATATTTGCAATGTAAAAAATCTTTTCTGAAGGAAAGCATCCTCAATTACTTAACTTGCTTTGCAAGCAGGTGGCTCAGGAACAGCCCCACATCACAGAGAGTACCTGATGGCTTGTGTTGCTGACAACTTCGTGGCTTTTCCCATTTTCATAAAAAGGGAACAAAATGATGGATTTCCATTGCAATACACAGGCAATGTTAGCAACAGCTTTTTTAAAAAAGATTTAATTATCTACTAACTGTTGGGGACTAGAACCTCTTCTGCATCAACAACCACAGGGCCAGCTTTGTCAACAAGTCACAGTTGGGGCTGAGCTCAGAAGTGCTGAGTTTTTATCCTTGTCAAATGAGCTACATGGAGTTGCTCTACTTTGAAAGTAGCAGTGAAAAGAAGCAATACAATGTGATGGTGAAGCCTGCGATTTTGGGACCCGGAGTGCCTGAGTACTAATCCATGCTTCACTGCATTCTCGACAGGCTCCTCCTCTGTAAAGTGGGAAGAACGTGAGCTGCATCAGGTGGTTATGGCGAGTTAGACAAGGTGATGCATGGTAAGCCGTTAGTGGGGGGCTGGCACTTGGCAAGGGCCCAGCACAAATTCGCTATTATGGATGCTGAGAAAAGACTGTGGTATTTGATGGAGTGATAACTTGAGGGACATGCCTGAACTTACTACATTTGGAAGATCAGGGAGACAATGCCATTACCCTTTGGACTGAAAGAGTTAGCCATCTTGTGTCTATGGAATGGTTGCTGGAATTCCACACGAATCTCTTAGTCAAGCAAGTGGGAGAGAGCATGCCAACAGGGGCAGACTTGGCTCGAGCCATTTCTGCTTCCCACTGGCCAGGACCCTCCTGTTCTCCACACCCAGGTTACATGATCGGATCCTCTTCGTCAGATCTTGTGCCTTGCCCCTTCGGTATTCAGAACTCTCATTTCTTCTCCAGCCCTGCTCACTGTCTGACGTGGAAAGAGAGGACTCTATGCATCAGTGGAATCACTTACTCCTGTAGAGTTGAATAAAACAGAAGTGTTTGGAATAAACAAGGAAAAATCCAGGCATCTCTGATGCCTCCGGCTCCCTCACCCCTTCACCTTTCCCTCCCTTCCTCAAGTGTTCATCGAGTGCCTGTCCTGTGTGCTCCGTGCTGATGACGGGCAGCTCAGCAGACAGACATGGCCACGTCCTCATAGAGCTTTTGGTAGGCTGCCCTATGGGAGCCAGCAGCAGGCAGTTTTCTGGACATTTTGGAAAAGCCTGCATCTTAGTAATTTGAGCTGCTATAACAAAATACCTTAGAGTGGGCAATTTATAAACAGCAGAAATTTATAGTTCACAGTTCTGGAGGCTGGGAGGTCCAAAACGAAGGTGCCAGCAGATTCAGTGTCTGGTGAGGGCTGCTCTCTGCTTCCGAGATGGCACATTCTTGCTGTATCCTCATATGGCGGAAGGGGCAAGGCAGTGCCCTTCAACCTCTTTCACAGGGGCACTGATCCCACGCATCCCACCCCATGGCCTAATCTCCTCCCAAAGGCCCTGCCTGCTGATACCATCACCTTGGGGGTTAGGTTCCAACATGTGAATTTCAGACCACAGCAGCTGCCTTTCTGAGTAGAGGGGACCCTCTCCCCTCTACTGCTCATTTGTCTTTGCGGCCACTGGCAGCCACTCCTGGGGCAGGAAGAGCCTACTCTGGTACTTGCACAGGGTGGAGGTCAGAAGTCATGGGAGGGAAGCAGCGGAAACTGCAGAGAAGCAGTGTGGTGAGGGGGAATGGTCAGGAAAAACGGGCTCAGGCTCCAGGACCATCTCCAATCAGCTCTAATGTTTAATGGATGAGTGATTTGATCTTTGTGAGTTTTGCATTTCTAATCTGAACAACCTGCCCAATGGTTATTGTGAAGCTCCAATAAAACAATGCATGAAAGATAGGGCATTATAAACTGTGAAACGCAATAAAAACATTCGTTCTATTACTATGGAGTGGTCTCGAGTCCCCATTTTCTCTTTGGTGTTCTTAGACCTCTTCCCCATGGATTAGAACCCATCTCTGTCCCCGGGATTTGGGGACTTAACAGCAGAGTCAGGAGCAAACCTGTAGGTGAGTAAGCCTTGAAATATGATGCTGCCAAACTGGGTGGTGAGCACAGAGTAAAAGGTTTTTTCCAAGAGAGGAAGAAAGAAAACAAAGTGAGCCCTGCATGACTGAATCCACTGGATCCTGGGCTCCTATTTGGGCTTGCAAAGATGGTAAACAGGAGGCCAGGAACAGCTGAAGCCAGTGAGGTGACAGGCCAATGCACTGGAACCCCTGGGAGGCCGGGGACCAGGGAGAGTCTTCCCAGGTGGGGCCCTGTGAACGTGGATGCCCAGGGGCTGCAACTTGAGTGGGTGGAGAGGGAACGCACGGTAAGACTAGTCCTCATTTGAGATACCGCACAACCACCCAGCTGCCTTTGTGCCCCCAAGGGAGCTCCCAGAGGGTCCCCCAAAGTTCCCTAAGGGCCTGATATGCTCGTCTAGACCGTCACAGAAAAATCCTCACTCCCCCCATCATCCCCCCCATCCATGCTAAGGCTGCCGGCACGTTTGCCCGACTGCAGGAGGAAGGGGCATCTCTCATCACACTCAAAGGTAGAGGCAGGTGAGGAGTGCAGCAGACCCCGCAGCACGCCCGTTTTTCATGAGTAATGCCATCTATGGGGAAGCGGGGAATGAGGAATCTGAGCAGCAGGAAGTGGGTGGGGAGTGCAGGAGTCTAGCGATTTGTATTTTGCTGTTGCTGGGCAAGGCTCTGAGAAAAGAGGAAGGAGAGAAACATGCAGCCCTTGGCATCATTCCTGCCATCACCACAGCCACAGCTGGGCCATGGCTCAAGCTCACCAGGAAGAAAGTGGTGTGTGTGCTCCTTATGTGACCAGAGCTGAGGCCTCGGATGAGGTCTGCTCTAACTCTACACCGCAAGCTTCAGTAGGAAGCGGTGTGGGCTTTGTGGAAATACCTATATTGAATACTAAACATCTGTATGTCTTTTTCCTATTTATGAAATACTTTATAACTGTTTTGATTTTTACAAGCCTGGAAGGCACGTAAGTCAAGCCTGTATTAGCAAGCCCATTCTCCAGAGGAGATAACTGGGGTTCACAAAGGTAAAATGAATTATCTAAGAGTCTGGACTTGTAAGGGGAGAGCTGGGAGGTGAACATGTGCGCTGACTTTGGGTTGTTTGGTACTTGCTCACTTACCACTTTTGCTTCTCTCTCCGGGGCTTTGGGCTGGGCACTCCCAGTTCTGCAGGGGGCAGAGCAGGTCGCCAGGCCTCCGGGCTGGCATCCCTTCCTCCAGCCAGCGCCCCGGCCAGGCCTCCAGGCGTGATTTTGTGTCTTGGCTCCACCGGTGAGAGGCTGTGCTTTTGGCTCATGCGTGAACCTGAGCTCCTGCTTTTGCTCTATGCATTGTGTATATTTAATCATGTTTGATGGAATTTACTTTAGTCCAAGTTCAGGCTGTTAGCCTTTTTCCTCTCATTGTTTCTTTCATTTTTACCCGTACTCGATGCAAGTAATTTGTCTTCCCTTGGACTTCAAATACACAGTTCCCTCTCCTCCCACCTCCACAGCCACAAAAGATGCTATTCTTTGAAAAAGTCTCCCTCTTCCCCTCGGAAAGGACATTTAGTTTTGGGATGGATTTTTGCCTTTGGAAAAGAAGCCAATGTTCTCTAAACTTTTTGGCTCTTTTTCTTCTTTAAGCTGCACATTTGTTTCATTCTTCCTTTCCCTGTCTCAGTTTTTCCAAATTTCTCTCCTGGACTGACTTAAGACTTCCCTGCATAGGCTGCCTGAAATTTTCCTGCTGCTCTGAACCCTTCTCCGTTTAATTCTTCCAACCAGAAATCATAACCCCTTTTGTTCTTGCTAAAACACTAGAGACCAGCATTCACGATGCGCAGCTCTCTCCCGGGTTAAAGAATCCGGCAGGACCTGATTCTGTGACGCTTGCATTTCATGGCACTTCTAGGTTTGCAGAGAGTGTTCTCATGCAGTTGATTGTCACAGCAATAACAAGGATGTGGGGCTGCCAGGGTGGGAATTATCATGCCTGTTTTACAGAGGAGGAAATGCAGGATCATAGAGGTTGGCCCATCAAGGGTCATCTGACTTCAAGTTTTGGCCTTCAATTATGACTGAATTTTTCATAAGAAAACCTACTGTTTTAGAGTATAAAAGTTCAAATATAAGGTCTATGTTGAGATTGGGTGTGAGCCTAGGAGAGATCAGCCTGGCTTCTCATACATCTTACATCCTAGTGAATTCACACTGGTTCAAGTGCTGGCCGGTCCTCAGACCCGTGGTCAGGTATTGGTTGCTGACACACCCTGGCCACGCCCCAAAGTGGCACATTTCTCAAGAAATAATTTTTTGAATAAATTAATCATATTACAGACAAATTTTGCAGTTCTAAGAGCTAGCAACTTTCCTACCTCTCCAATCTCATTTATTAAGTGTTGATTTATGTTTGGTCTCAGAGAGCCAACTTACTGCTGTATCTTATGGAACATCTCACTGTCACTCTATACATCACTCATATGGCCAAGAGAGGTCTGTTCACTCTCAGCTAAGCTTGACTTTTCCTGTCTTTGCTCCAATCATCCTACTGTTTTGGTAATTTCGTAGATACTTGTGGACTCTTCATTTCTTGCATCAGAGAAGACAGATGCTGTACCTCACCTTCTGCACCGTGTTAATGCAGGGTTCTTACTCATTGTTTCCATGAGAAGTCAGACTCAGGAAACTGTTATTTCCATTGTAATTTAATAACACTTTCTTTTGGGAGCCCTAATCCTGGAGACAGAAGGAGTCTAACACTGTGGTAGCTTTGCTATCTCAATAAACATCTTGTTTAATCTTGCCTGAAATGCTCACTTCACTGTTTTTATATTGCCTGTAAACCCATCAGTTTCAGATTTCACTTTGAAAAATATGAAATAGTTGGGTCAATTATTTGTGTATTAATTCGTCAAACATTTGTCAAGCACTCTCTGTGTTCCAGACACTGTGCTATGTATGCTCTGGGTGTGCTGAGGCAAGGAGAGTCTTTGTCCTCTGGAAGCTGCTTGCCCGGCTCCAGCTTTCCCTGGGCTCTGACATCATTAGTTCCTCCCCTTATATCTCCAGTCCTGGGGTGGTAATGACTCCCTACCACAGCACCAGTCTATGGGTGCTTCATCTTCCTTTGTTGATTCATTTAACCCTCTTCCCACATCTCTGAAAGTGATTCTTTCATTCAAGTCTCTTCATTTGAACTATCTTGGGTGAGTTATATTTCTGCCAGGAATGCTGTTATTAATATAGACACCAGAACATGACAGAGTTTTGCACATGCAGGGGACTAAATATAGTTAAGGTGGATCCAGGTACAGAGTGTGAAGTGGAGGGAGGACAGATGAATGGTCAGGGATGGGGCCCATAGCAGCCAATTCATGAACGCTGGAGATTTAGGGTTTTTATTCTGAAATCTCTGATTAGCTATTGAAGGATTTTAATCAGGAGAGAGACAGGGTTGGATTTCTATTTTAGAAAGAAAGTTTATTGGCCACTGTGTAGACTGGATTGTCAAGGTGGTATGGGAGGGGTTAAGACAGGGAGATGAGTTAGCAGGTATGCAGCATGCAGACAATTGGAGCTGAATCAGTTCATGGTAAACCTGAGGTTTCTTGCCTCTGTAAGCCATTGATTCATACTCTTCCAAAAGTCTAGTTAAGTCAGTTTTTCTTCAGCTTTGTGAAACTACCCAGTATCTTTCTGAAGCATATAGTTCTTACAACAAATTAACTAGAGCTAGTTTTTGTTGTTTGCAACCAAAGAATCCTAACTGATACCAGATTCAAGTAAGAAATGAATAGGGTCCAGGTGAGACAGATACACTCCATAGATACAACTGACTGAACCTGGTGAGCAAAGAACGTGTGTGGCCAAACAAGACAGGAGTCAAGAATGACTCTTGGTTTTTAGATTTGAGAGCCTGGGTAGATAATGCACCATTTACTAAGATGAAGGATATCGCAGGAGGATCACATCTCCTACTCCCACTGTAGGGGAGGGATGAGTAACTCAGTTTTGACAAGCTGAGTTTGAAGTGCTTATGGAAGTGTCCAATAGACACTCAGTTAAGTGGCTTCAGAGTTTAGGAAAAAGATTTCGCTGGAGACAGAGATTTGGGAGGCATCAGCTTATTTAGTGCATTAAAGTTGTGGGAGTAGATGAGGTCACTGGGAAGAGTATGTAATGTGAAGACAGAAGAGGGAGGAGCTGGGAGAAGGAAAAGCAGTCCACACAGATGAGGAATTAGAGGTGATAGGGTAGGTAGGAGGCAAGGGATTGACTTGGTTGAGCATGGAGTCCAGGGTGGAAAGCGAGTATAGGGAACACAGAATGGGTTTGGCAGGCTGGGGAGAGTGGGAGGGATTCAGAACTGGAGGGCAGTCTGGTTGAATGGTGGCTGTATGCTGATGACCTGGAAGAACAGGATGTGGGGGCAGCAGTGGTGGGGGGTTTTGCAGTGTAAGATTTCAGAGGTGGAGTAATCCTGGGTGGTAACTGAACTCAGGGTGTGCTCATGAGAGGTCTAGGTGCTGTGAGACTAAAGTGGCTTATGCATGGTGATTCAAGCCTTCCAGAGGGAAGTGGCGACCTGAGCTGCATGTTTCTGTTGAATGTGTAGTGAGGTCAGAGGTGAGTATGCTAAAGGCAGTATCTGTGGTTTGAAAGCAGAAACAGGCGAATGCTGCAACCTTCCCTGCAATACACACAATCAGAGCGTGAAAATGCAGAACAGCTTTTATCCCAGAGGACTGCAGAAGAGTGGCATCTTGGGGACAGCAGAGATTCCCTCTATGCAAGGAGAATAGAGAGCAGGGAACTTTGAATAGGTTGAGAATGATAAAGAAATTTGTTTACCATCAAATGGTGAATCCCAGTGACAATAAGAGTTAGGAAGGAGCATCGTGGATTTGGGAGCAGGATAGAGAAGGAGATAGATGAGGGTCATGTCCAAGGATGACAGAGGGATTGCTGGAATTCTGATGAAGGTTGGATTCGTGCTGGTGCTCAGGCTTGGCTGTTACCCCCCAATGGTGGCCTTGCTTTTCTTTGTCCTTCCATGGGGCAAAAGTGAAGACAACTAGGCTGCAGGAAACTCTAGGATATTTGTTCCCTCCCAAGGGAGTAATTTTCACTCTAATCTAAACAAGCAACTCTCTTTCTGATAGGATATCCTCCAAGAGTATAGAATTAAGTGTTAATCTACAATTTTAATACCATAAACATTTTAAACATTAATCACTTCTTCATTTTTTGCCTTTGCCATACTTTATAGTTGAGGTCAGCTATCAGTGTACTTCTGTGAAAATGGTTTTCTGAAAAGTTCTCGTCAGTTATAATCTATTTGTCTATCTATCTATTTGTATGATGTATTTTTTTTCTAAAAAGGCGCATACGATGGATTCAAAGTAAGAATGAAAAATTATGTCAGTGTGAATATAAAACCTATTTGGTCTAAGTTGGAAAACCAGTAAAGAACATTCTTTCATGCTAAAGGATTAGGAAAGACTTAAAATAGTTACCAAAATTGTCAAGTCAGGAACATTTTTGTGCAATATACAAAAGATTCATTAGCCTACTCATGACGATTTTGACATCGTCTTCTCTTTTTGTCATCCAGACCTACTCCTATATCATCGGGTGAAGAGAAGTAAAAAAGCTCTTTGGAGAAAAACTCAAAAACAGAGCTGAAAGTTCTTGAGCTAATGACTAAACCCCAAGGCCACTTCTAGTTTGTTAATTCTGACCCCTGGGGGTTGGTTTCTGCAAATGCACCTACTTAGACACGCTGAGGCAGGACACACATGACTATAAACTTTGGCCTTTAAAAAGAACCTTCATTGAACTGGAGCAAGAATGTGGAGCCATTTATTCCCAAACTGAAGAGAAAAATTGGCATTAAAAGGCACCTAAATGCAAAAGTGAGCTCATTACGAAAAATAACAAAACAAAGGATTTCATAATTTACTGGCAACTATAATTACCCAGAAAAGAATGCATTATTTACAAAAATCTTAAAAATTTCATCGTTTGTTAATTTTCTTCATAAAGACAAAAATTGACTGGTAAATAACAGTACTTCGTAGAAGATTTGTTAAGCATCAAATGTGTGCCAGGTACATGCAAATGTATTATTATATGGCCCATGTAACATGGGGGAGAAGCTCAGTGCCGTTAGCTTTGGAGAAGCTGTATTGATAATAGATGGAATCAGTAGAGGCAGATATCTTAACTTATAATTTATTTTAAAAAGGCAAGGTAAGTGTGGGAATGAAAAAAGATTCAGAATATGGGACTAAGGCCACAGTGAATTCAGTGTTTTTCTCAATTCAGTGTTTTTCTCATAATACCCGATAGTGGAGAATATGCCCTCAAGAAGCTAAATCTTTAGGTTTGCAAAAGACTGAGAGTTGAATTGCTGCCAATGCCATGTCCCCAGAACAAAATGAAAAACCTGATTAGTTAAAATTACTGAAGCTCTTCAATATCAATGCAAAATGTACAAAATGCAGATCATGTGAAAGAGAGCTTTTGCCCGAGAGCATCTTTTAAAACTCCTCAAAGAATACTTTTCTCATGATTGCAAATATTCAGCCATTGGTTGATAGAGCAATCCCGGCTATAGCATAGAACTGTTCCTGAGTTATGGCATTTAATGAATAGGGTCTCATTTGTGTGACTAGAGTAGGAGTAGGGACACTTTCTAGTCTTAAGACAGCTCTGGCAAGTAGAAGCCTGGGAGTATTTCTACTAGGAAATTTTCCATTTTCTGGTTTGACCCCAGGAATTAAATTGTTGTAAGAGGTGAGTTAGAGATTCTGTTTTATTTTATTTTTCCAAATAGTTCACAATTATTCCAAAAGTGTTATTAGGAATTTAATAAAATGTCTTTCCTTCGCTAATCCGAAATGCCATCTCTATCATGAACTATATTTCTGTGTATACTTGTGTCAATTTCAGGAACAATTTGTGTCTGCCTTTTTCTGCATGAATCTCCATATCATTTTACTTAAAGTGACTTTATTTTTTATTTTCCTATCTGGTAGGGTTAGTCATCCTTTATTTCTTTCATTTTTCAGCTTGTTACACATGTATTTTCATGGAAGGTTTTTGAACAGGAAACAACTACTCAAAATAATGATGATGATAACAACAGTAATGCATTTATTGTATGCTTATTAAATGCCTGTCTCTGTTCCTTCTTTTAAAATATTATTGATTAATTTAATCTCTGCTATGTTGTAAATACTTGTATTACCATTTCCATTATAGACATGAGAAACTGAGAGAGTGAAGTACTTTTCTCATTATTGCAAATATTATTCCCTTATCTTCTCCATACTTCTTAGTTTAAATTTCCAAGACAAGGGCTCTTCAACTTTCCACATGTCACCGGTCACTAGATATGTCAGGATATGTCACAGGTCACTAGCCTGGCTATGGATTGGCTCATACTCAGCCATAGTCAGGTGAGGCTGTCAGGTTGGCAGTCTGTTCTGGTTCTTGGTGTGCTCTTGGGTGAAGAATGACCAGACACACTGAAAGCAAGGTAAGCACGTAAACAAGGTTTACTGAGGAAGAGCAAGATAGGTTTCTACAGCAAGAGTCAGATACGTTACCACAGACAACTAACAGGCCCCCTGTGGTAACAACAGGCTCTGGTTATGGTCTGGGGTCCTGTTTTATGCCATCTGGATTGGGCCCTCCTTGTGGTTCAGACATCACCATGGAACCACTTTGATGGACAGTTAATGGAATGATAATTAGCCTTAGACAATTCTAGGTCACTTTCTAGATCCTATTGTGCCTGGGCTGCCTGGCTCTGGGACTGGGGGTTTCCCTGCATTCTTTTGCAGATCAGCAGAGTGTTACTCCTTCCCCCAGGTGTGGCAGTTGCTCAGGGTACAATTAAAGTGGGGCAGCACCAAGACTGGGCATCCCACCCTTGTCCTTCTTCCCCAGATGGGGCAGTTGCTAGAGGCAGCACCAAGGCAAGGCGCCTGCCTTTGTCTCTAGGATAGCCGGAGGTCCCTTGCTATCTGCCTAACAAGGTCACCGTGTCTTGGAACAAAGCATAGGTACCTAGCGTGGACTGTAGTAGGACCTGCACCATAGTTGATATATTTTGTGCATCTCCCAAATTAAATCACATAGATAGTGCTTTCCCTGTTTCCTTTAATGTCTGTTGTTGGAAAAGAACCAAATATCTACTCTGGGGTTCTGAATATGAGCAAATACACTTCAACATGACTCCGTGAGGGCAGAATCAATTTGTTGTAGGAGACACAGGTGAATTCATATGAGATTAAATATTTTTGCCATAATCAGTGGAACTAAAAAATATTTAAGGCCGGGTGCAGTGGCTCACGCCTGTAATCCTAGCTCTGGGAGGCTGAGGCGGGCGGATCGTTCGAGGTCAGGAGTTCGAGACCAGCCTGAGCAAGAGTGAGACCCCGTCTCTACTAAAAATAGAAAGAAATTATCTGGCCAACTAAAATATATATAGAAAAAATTAGCCGGGCATGGTGGTGCATGCCTGTAGTCCCAGCTACTCGGGAGGCTGAGGCAGTAGGATCGCTTAAGCCCAGGAGTTTGAGGTTGCTGTGAGCTAGGCTGACGCCACGGCACTCACTCTAGCCCGGGCAACAAAGTGAGACTCTGTCTCAAAAAAAAAAAAAAAAAAATATATATATATATTTAAAAGGTTCACTAGGTTTGCTGGACAAACTTACCAGCAAGCATTACCTAGTGGGTCTATCAAAGACTAAACTTTCAGGTTTGTTAAGGAGTGGGTATGATATTACGGTAAGTCATTGATGCATTAGGGGAAAATGAGAAAATATAATGGATATGACACTGCTGAACATTGATGGCATTCACAGCCAGAGGATTAAGTCTTTACAACCACCTTCTGTAGGAAAAAGTTTACTTTAACTGCCACAGAGAAACCTCGTTGTCTACCTTAACAAAACTCTCTATTATTTCTGTGGTGTAGAAAGGGAATTAGAGTTTTGCATTTATCTGTGAATGTCTCGAATATTTATGTATAACACTGGTGGATTTCATATGGGTATTACATGTGTTTTTGAGAGTTATCTAAAGAAAAACCCAACTGTTGAGGGAATCTAAAAATACCTGGGTCTCTTAAGATCATAAAGAATTAAATGATTTTCCATTAGAGTCTCTGGCTTACTTTTTCATGCTTCCTCTGCTTTTCTGGCTTTTCACTGTTTTTTCTTTTAAAGGACACAAATCTCCAGTGAAAATAGGTTTACATGCTAGAGCATTAGAAGGCTTGAATGTTGTTTTTACTGGGTCAGCAAACTGGAGGAAATGATGTGTAACAGTGAGGGGAAGACCTCATGTTTGGATGATTGCTTGATATTTGCATTTTATTCAAATTCTTAGGAGCTACTGGGAAAATTAAACACGGAAACAAAGCTTTGAGAAGTCATTAACCAAATACCGATGCTGATGGATGACGCTTGTCATGCTCTGTCTTGTATCAAAGTCACTTGTGCCCTTTATCCCCTCATTAGACTAAGGTCCTTGACAGTTGTATCTGAATCATCTTCTTAACCACCACAGCATTTCATATAATATTAATATTAATAATCATTGTGCCAAAGTAAAATTTAATTTAAAGACAAAAATTTCACTGTTTTAAGAAATCAGGATCCCATCAGCATAGAAATGTGAAAAAAGCACAAGTGAAACATAATCTGGGGAAAAGTATATCTTCATGTGACAAGCTTTACTGCATTAAAACAATATTTAATTATTCTATTATCCATTACTGAACTTTTCCAGATAGAGGGATGTCTCAGCCAGAACTTTCTAGAAGAGCTGTTGAGACAATCTAATATAAAGTATAACCTGAGGGCAGGCTACCATCTAAATATGCTGGTTATAAGAGAGAAAAAACTGATAAAGCTCCAATTAGAAAGTCACATACTGGTTTTTATCCCCCACTCTTCTCTGCCTCCTTTTCATCTTCTTGGAGAGCTGCTCTCCCCCAGGAAAAGTTATCTTTGCAGCCTTTTCCCTCACATCATCCAGTCGCTGGTTTCAGATTTTTAGAAGGCTCTGGTATTTTAAAGTCTGCTGATACTAAAGTGCCAAAGGCATCAGGCAAAGAGAGGCTAATAACCTCAAATTAAAGTACTCCAAAGTACCCGTGGAAAGAAGAAAAGGACTGTTAGGTGCTGGCAATATTGTAAAATAGTAATTAAGATGATACCATTTTTGAAAAAGATGCTATTGATATTGAGTGATACTCTCCCTTTTGTATATGAGCTTGTTTACCACACAGGATCCTATGAAATTGATAGGGTCAGGTGACTTTATTTTCGAAATACCAGTAGGGAGAGATGAAAGCAGGAAGAAATTACCTCATTTGTACAGTATCATTTTTGTCTTAAATTAAGATGTGAGACCTCTACTCAAGATTTGCAAGAAAGAACCAAGGCTGACATGAGAGCAAGAGAGCAGAGGCATACTATATTAGTACCAGAGTCTCTGTTTGAGAAAAAAAGAGAAATACTCAGAAAAATAGGAAACAGTAATTACTGTAGTAATCTTTTCTCCTCAAGGGTGATTAATCTTGGTCTAAAATCCAACACGGGGTTTTGTGCTAATTCAGGGAGTTGTCAAAATTGGAATGGTTCACTGAAGAGGTGATGGATTGTCCTTTTCTTAAGGGCCTAAAAACAGGAAGATTTTCATCTAATGTTATGACACAGAGGCTGTACCTAAAAGCAAGATAGATAAATCAACTTAAATTTTTGGTGACTCTTCCGATCTTAAGGTTCAATGATAGAAGCATTGATGTTTCCTGGAATTGTCTATGATTTACTTTTTTTAATAGAAAATTTTTATTAAGATGTTATTCACACACCATACAATTCACCCATTTAAAGTGTACAGTTATAGTATATTCCCAGAGTTGTGTAACCATCACAGTCAATTTTAGAACATATCATCACCCACAAAGCAAACCCATAACCCTTACCAGGCACTCGTCATTTCCTTCTAACCACCCCCAATCCCAGGCCTAGGCAACCACTAATCTACTTTCTGTCTCTATAGATCGGGGGTGGGGAATCTTTTCATGTTGGAAGGCTGCATTAATTTAGTTGTAATCAAATAAGACTGCATTCAGGAAACCTCAATTAGATATACTTAAAAATGTACACTGTTTTGTAAAAATCTAACAACTATGTACTTAATAATTTCAAAAAATGAAAACTATTTGTTAATTTTAAAATTACCTAACCTTTTAAGATTTTGTTGTGTCTGCTTTTTGTTGGTAAGCATTTGAATATTTGGTTGCAGCATACAGGTCTGCAGTTTCATTTGATCCTCTAGATGGGTATCAGTCATTTGTGACCTTAAGGGCATCTTGATTTGGGTTAGATAGCAGAATGTAGATTTGCAGCAATAGGTGGGAAAAGCAAGAAAGCATTTTGGGGGCATGTTACCGAAGGTGTGGGTATTCTACTGCATTTTTCCGTATTTCAATTGGATCTTCTTAGCATCAGACAATGACTTTAGAATGTCATCTACTGAGAGCTCAGTCAATTCCATCTGCAGTTCTTTCGATGACTTGGTAATATCAACTAGGTGAGGCTGAAATGCTAATTTGAGTGTGATGTCATGATTCTCAAAGTCAGTGAACCTTTCATTGTATTCTCCAATTAATAGTCTATAACAGCTGCGTATTCTTCAAATGATTTGCACATATGCTACTCATCAATGACTTTTGTTAACCAGGGAAAATGTTCATCTGAAATTTCCTTTTGAAGAAGTGTTTTGAAAAAAGATAGCTTTTTTCGAAATGCTTGGATTTTTTTTTTTTGCCACATATCATATATAGCCTTAGTTTTACATGATATCACACAGAAATGCTGTATTGCTATAGAAATCTTCTTTCAATAATTCACATTGCTGATTCTGTTCATAAAATGTAACTCTTCTCGTGGAGATAAAATCTTTCGTTAAATTTATTCCCAAGTATTTTATTCTTTTGGATGTTATTATAAACACAAATATTTTATTTATTTCATTTTCAGATTATTTATTACAAGTATATAAAATACAATTGATGTTTTGTTATTTGATTTACTTTTGCTCTAAGGTAACACTTAAGCTGGTAACAGAAAACAGCTGTTATAAGAACTATTCTTTGTTTTAAATAGATTGTGCTAATGAAATAGAACATTATATCACAGTGGCTTTGTTTTGTCCTGAGAACTAAAATATCTCATTAAAAAGCAAATTCATAATATAAAGGGATTTAAACATATCATATCCATCCCATAGATGGCTTTTGATACTTAAGTGCCCCAGAATATGTGAGTAACATCTTTTATTTCTGTATATACTTAATTTTTTCTGACAACAGTTAATAATTTAACTACTGGCATTCTAATTCTCTTCTTTCATGTCTCAACTCAGCTGTTAATTCCCCAGAATTAACAGAAGGTCTTTCCTGACAAACATCTGTGTGTGGTTGTCCTCTTGTATTTACTTGGTAACACATCACCTATTTCTTTTATCACACTTACTGCAACTCGTAAGTACTTGTTTATCTCTCTCTCCCACAGAGTAAATACATGAGAACAGGGACTTTCCCTATATTTGTTTCCTACAGAATCCTCAGTGACTGACACATAGTGGTTACTTATAAAAATTTTTGGTGTACAAATGAATAAATGGATTTTCCAACTACAAAAATATAACACAGAAAACTACTAAACATGGCAAAGTAATAAATAAATAACACTGACATCATACTCATGTCTGCTTTTGACATAGAGACGTACATCAAAGTTTACAAGTTTCCCAAAAGATGTTTTACAATTGTGTCTGGAGAAGCCAACTGTGTTTAAAAAAGAAAGTGAGACTGTCTGGTTATCACAGCCTAAATCCACGTATTACTTGTTTCATTCATTGTGGGGTTTTTTGTTTGCTTGTTTTGGGTTTTTTGAGACAGGGTCTCACTCTGTTGCCCAGGCATCAGCATCATAGCTCACAGCAACCTCAGACGCCTGGGCTCAACTGGTCCTCCTGCCTCAGGCTCCTGAGTACCTGGGACTATAGGTGTGCACCACCATGCCCCGCTAATTTTTCTATTTTTTGTAGAGATGGGGGTCTCGCTCTTGCTCAGGCTGGTCTTGAACTCCTGAGCTCAAGTGATCCTCCTGCCTCGGCCTCCCAGAGTGCTAGGATTACAGGCCTGATTCACCGCACCTGGCCTCATTCGTTGTTCCGTAAAGTAATCTGTCAACATTAAGAAAATTACAGCTAGAGGCCTCCAAAAGAAACCTCAAGTTTCCATAATACAAGGGAGAGATAGATCCTTGGCACGTTTAGTTTTAAATAGTGGAATACTGAATATGGCCATGGATTTGTTCATTACATATCTGAGCCAGCACTAAATTTAATATCTATATCTAATTTTGGCTGAAAATCATTAATTACTACCTAAGTCATCTTTAATTTTACTTTTCCCCCCTATAGCTAGAATTAGTATTTGGGATTCTTTAGGTGGCCATTTTTCATTTAAAAAAATTACTTTATAAGGAGTGATGCACTCCCAAAAGAATTGTAGGGATATGAATATGATAGGTCAGAAGGATTCACTTATTAGCTAAATGCCTCAAATTAGCCTCAAAGCCTGGATTCAAAGTTGATTTTCTACAAATAATGATGGGTCAGAGTTGCTATTCAATAGCTGAACTCTTGGTTATTAGATCTGCAAGTGTCTCCTGCTATCCTTTGTGGCTGTCTCAGGAATGTTAAGGAAAGGATTTTTAAAAATCTGCATACGTTTATATGCTAGTAATTCTAGTTGTTACAATTATATTAATTGTTTGATTGTTCAGTCCAATTAAGTAGGCATTCTGAAATCTTTCATTCTATTTGGTAGTTTTTATATCCAGGTTTGTATAACTTCAAAATATTCTCAAGTCAATTGACATACTTGGTAAAGACAAAATATTCCAAGTATTCAAAATATGCCCTACATATTTGCCCTAAGATAAATATAAAATTTTAAGAGAGTTCTGGGAATTTTGAGGAAAAGGGAATGCGGCTTTTAATTATGAACCAACACATATTTTGTGATTTGCAGACACAAAAGATTGAATTTAGAGGGCAGGGTCACTAACAAAATGATGAGCCTTTACTGAACTTTGCAGGAGAGCTGATGGCAGTTCTTGCTCGCACAAATCTTGTGTTGATTGGATAGCTGGATCCATTTTAGCACTGAGAAGACAGCAAAGGCCAGGAAGGATAGAAATCATTCATCAGTGATAAACATTTGAAGAACTTGAGTGCTTGTGTTTTAGAAAACTTTAGAAAGCCACATTGATTCAGAAAAGTTTTTCCTAAATAATATTTTATCCAGATTAATTAGGGAACGTGATTAAATTTTTCCTAAAAGAGAGCCAGGAAAATATACAGGCAGAAGATCTAAATTTACTCTATCTCTGAAGGGATTATGTGTTATTATAATAATTCTGGATTCCTAAGATTTCACATGATGCCTGCCACATAAACGTTTGATAACCATATTGAAAGAGAAGGGACATCACCCTGAAAGTAGATTGGGTACTTTCAGCTTTGCCTCCAGGGCATCCCCAGTGTTGAGGATGGTTTCAAGTGGAAATGGGGATGCTGCTGGAGGCCTTGGTTGGTAAGGGAGTCTGGAGTATGCACTGCTCGGGCTAGTATTTCTTTCCCTTGCCTATCCGAGACTTGTCAATGTTACGGTTGTACTGCCTGTCCTGATCTATTAAATAGAGTCATGTGGTCTCTTCCATATCTTAGAATACCTCCTTTTCCTATGTGATTTACATGATTTTCATCTGCTCTATTGATGTTGGACATAGGAGAAGACCTTGATACCTAGATATAGGACTGATGCCTTAAAACTTCAAGAGTTCCCAAGAAAGAATTAGCATGGACCTCCCAAGATAAGCATCCCTAAATTAAAGACAAAGATCGCAGGGGCAGGCTGATTTCTTCCTGATAAAAACCCTGATTATTGTCATGATGGAAAGGAGGAGGAAACAGGAAGAGGATTGTGATTGTTTCAGTGAAAAAAGTCCATACTTATTGCTATGGCCTGAATGTTTATGTCCTCCTAAAATTCATATGTTGAAACCCTAACCCCCCATGTGATGGTATTTGGAGGTGGGGCCTTGGGAAGTGATTATGTCATGAGGGTGGAGCTTTCAGGAATGGGATTAACACCTTTACAAAAGAGGCCCAAGAGAGATTCCTTGTCCTTTTTGCCATGTGAGGACACAGCAAGAAGGTGCCACATATGAACCAAGAAATGGGCCATCACCAGACACTGAATCTGCTGGTGCCTTGATCTTGGACTTCCCAGACTCCACAATAGTAGGCAATAATGTTGTTTATAAGCTATCCAGTCTACCTAGTCTAGGTATTTTGTTATAGCAGCTTGAATGGACTAAGACACATATATAAGCCTGAGTGTTCATAATATATCCCTTTAAGCCAGATAAGAATCATTCTCAATCTAGTTCTTCTGGCACTTTGGGAATTAAGCAATCAATAATCTCCTAAATTCTGCAAACCTGATAGCTCTTTGTCTTCTTTTTCTTTTCTTTCTTTCCCCTTCTTTCCTTCCTTCCTTCCTTCCTTCCTTCCTTCCTTCCTTCCTTCCTTCCTTCCTTCCTTCCTTCCTTCCTTCCTTCCTTCCTCTCTCCCTCCCTCTTTCTCTCTTCCTTTCTTCCTTTATTTCTTCTTTCTTTTCTTTCCTAAGACTCTGTAAGTTCCCAGCTATTGGAAAAGGTCCTGGGAGAGATACTTACATGCCTGGCCCTTTTCCAGGTCATTTTAGTTCTAATTTGCAATGCAGTCTGAATATGGCTGCATTGAGAATTCAGATTCAAATGATTTTTAATATCAGTGGGCTATCTCCTCTTGTTCCCATCACTCATCCTGATATACATTATAGGATTTCCTCCACTTCTCTTTGATAAGCCAAAACTTGCAAATGCTTTCAAAGATGCCAAACAGTACCTGAGCATATTTTTCTCATTGAACCGGCTGGTAAAGAGAGACTTGACATTAAATAACCTTGAGCAAAATAAGTTCAACCATCGCTCCTGGAGGTGCAGCTGAGGAGCCCTGGCCTTGGCTGTTTCGTGGCTGGCCTAGGGCAGGGAGCACCCCCAGGCTGCACAGCACCTGCTTCTCGAGAAGGTGCATGTGCAAGCTCTTTAGAAAAGGTTTCCAGGGAAACCATATAACTTCTATTCTCTTTTTCTGAAATTTATTAAGCACTAAACGTGCCTGCTGGTGCCTGGGGTTCTCATTTGAAGTCAGAAGCTGCTGAAGAAAAGTGTTTGCATGAAACACACCCACATACCCACAAGTCATTTTTATGCTTCCTTCACTAAATGTCAGCTGCATACTCAGCTGGGAAGAACTGAATGACCTGGGTTCATTTGTGGGGTGAAAGATAGGGAGGATTAACTCCTGCTGGATGAATTGCTTTTCTTTCTTGTCATTGTGATGGCTACTAATGAAGAGCAGTGATGCTCAGATTGAGCAGTGGCGTCTTCCCAGTGAGACCCTATGTACGTTAGGCTATGTAGAAAATGCAAATGCCACAGAATGTCTTGTTGTACATTCTTTTAATATGCAAAGAAATAGTTGAGCAAGAAAACCACAGAAAACTTGCAGAAATATCTCTACAACTACATATCTGCATTCATGCCCAAAGACTTTGAGACATTGGCCTGTTTCCCTGCCCCTGCTTCCCGTGCAGGAGGAGTAGGTCCCACCAGGTGATGCCACGTCCCTGATCATAACTGATTGGCCCTGTGGGGGACTCATGACCAAAGCCGAGCCAATGCGGTGTGAATTGGGGGCAAAGATTCTGAAAGTTTAAACTAGATAGTCAAAGGGGAGGAGAGCTGAGAGGCAGCCCTGCTTAACTACCTGCCCAGGACAAAGGGGAAAGAGGCTATGCAGGGACAGAGAGAGAGATCCAAGCCACACAGAGAAAGATAAGGCTGAGGGAGGGAGAGAGAGAAAAGAGAGACTGGAAGAACTTGTGATGGTTTTCTAGTTCCTGTTTCCTTGTCTGGGAGGCCTGGGTGGACTTTCTGATCCAACGTTTTGTGAGGCAGGTTATATCCTCAAAATAAATTCCACTTTGTTTTTAAGCTAGCGTGGTTTTCTGTTTCTTCCAACCAAAAGGCCCCTCATAAAAACACCCAGCTTTGCTAGAATCAGCTTTTACCCCACTTCTTTCCAAACGGTCCAGGCTTGTGGGTTGCTGGGCTTGCCATTTCTGACCTCAGCCGGTGCTGTGGCAGATGTTCCTCTTACGGGACTGCGAGGACAATGTCCTTCCGCTTTGGTCATTTGAGGGCTGGGCCTGTGACTTGGGTCATGATCTTCACACGGGTGTGGCTGGTGACCTACACAGCAATGCTGTCCCCAGTCATATGGTGGTTTCTGACGGGAGTCAATGTTGGGGCTTTTTATAGAACTGACAAAGCACGGGCTGGCCTGGCAGGGAAACAGGGTGGAGGAGAGTCAAAGTTTTTCCTGGGAGGGAGACTCCCAGGTTTGGGGGAACTTTGGGGTTTAGAATCATAAAATGGTAGATGTGAAAGGAATCTTCTGCAGAGGCCAGTTCCACCTCTTCTTTGTGCAGATAAGAACCATGAAGCCCAGGGAGGCAGACGTGGCTTGTCCTGCGGTGGAGCCAGGACTCCTCACCTCCTGGGTTCTTTCCTCAACCCCATTCTGCTTCTAGTACTTTCTTAATAAAAAGAGTTTAGATTCCTGGGTCCTTCCCTTCTCGGCTATGGCTGTAATATATAGACTAAAGTTTTTATACCACATGTGTGGCTATGGATTATATGATCTATGTGATGAAGTTAAAGTCATTTATTTGTAAACAAAATGAAGAAAAATACGAGTCCATAGATAATGTGACTGAATAATTGTTATGTTTTTCCTTTCAGTAGATCTGTATGTATGGTGTTTGTCAACCTTCAACCCAAGTTGTCTTAGGCTGTGCTTGTTCTGCTATCAAGTAAACCACAATAACACACCAAGGTCACCTGAACTTAGTTGACATGGATCTAGAAGGTAAATGTTAGTTTTAACTTGGTACCATATGCCCTTCAATATCATATTCATTACACAGATGATTTCCAAATCCACTTCTTAAAACTTCTCTCTTGACCCCTAGAGAGTCTGTGTGTGGTCCGCGTGATGGCTTTGTCCATGTGCCGGCCCATACCGTCCTGGTTCCTGCCCTTTTGTCTCCTGCCTACTCTATTGTAGAGGTTTCCTTGCCTCTGGGAAACACCCCCCTTCTCCTCTCTCTCACTCTCTCATTTTCTCCAACAGATTGCCTCTGGAATTATTTTTTCCATTTTGCAATGGACAGTTTTTTGGACAAATTTGCACCCATTTCTTTTTCTTTTGAAAACAGCACTTAGATTTTTCTTTAAGTAGCACTCTGACCCTCAGTCCCAGTGGATGGGTGAATGGGGTTTGGTGTGCTGACCCCACCCTCCGTCTGCAGGGATGGGCATTGTATTCCCCCGGCCACAGCGTTTATGTCTATGTAAAGGGTGACCCGAGTTATCCAATGAGACTCATCCCCGGGCTCTTGATGGAACTATTGTGGAAGAAGCAGTCTCTTTTCCCAAGGGAGCCCAAGCTACTAGGACATAGCCTCAATCTGTTGATTTGCCATCTTTGCCACATCTTTGGAGAGAATCCCCTTGAGGAAGAAATCAAGAAGAGGAAAGTAGAGCTGAGAGATGACATCGTTTATTCCTTGGCATCAGCTGAGCCTGAAGCCAGATGTATCTCCGAACTTCCCAGTTAAATGAACCAATATATTCTTTTTTGCTTAAGCCAATTTGAATTGTGTTTCAGTCACTAGCAACCTAAAGCATACTGAATAATGCGTGGCCATATCACTATTGTCCTTAAAAGTTATTCCTGCCTTTGTGTCACATGCAGAATAAACCCAGCCTCCTCTGCTCAGCTTCAAGGCCTTTTCTGATTTTGCTCCTTTTAGCCTTTGCTTCCACTCACTTGCCATTCAGCTGATACTCCTGCCATGGTGCTTTATTGGTATTTCTTGACTCACCTTTTGCATTTTTGCCCCTTGCTGCCTTTGTCTTGTCACTCCCACCCTCACCCCATCTGACCACCTGTTGAGATTCCTATTCATACCTCAAGACCTAACTACAATGTCGCCTTCTCTAGGAAGCCTTTCACGGTCCCTCAAGACAGAATGAACTCTTGCCACCTTTGTATTATTTTTTCTTTTTATTTATACCTATCACAACACATCACAATCTGTCCTGTGTTCCTAGTCAAGAAGTCTTTGTATCCTTGCCCCCACGCCCCAGCCTAGAACAGAGCAGGCATCAGTAGATCATGATTTATCACGGATTTTCTTCTAGTCAAGTGTGCATGTGTCTGCTCCCTCCACCAGATGGTGCCTGACTTACTTTTGTTTCCCCAGGATCATGTAGCACCGCTGAGGGCCACACACATAGTAGACACCAAATAAAGTTCTGCTGAATTGAGTGGATTGGGTTTCAGGACATCCACAGTCATTTTCATGTAGGTTTTAGTGGTACTGAGCCAGTTTCAACTACTGGTTTCAATGCTCACAGCTGTGACTCTTCACTCCCACTCTCAGTAGCCACCCCATTAGCCATCCTAGCCAGTTCTAGCTGCCTTCAAATGATCTGCCTGTGGTGTTTGCTAAAATCTAAATGAAGGAAAAAATGAAAACATGGCAAACAATCCTTCAGGCCCTTCGAGGGATTCTGTGAGAGGTATCTGTATGCTGGTCATAGTTTTTTTCTTTGTAGCTAAAGATGAAGGGCTGTGACAGCGTTAAGGGAGTGGCAGCTCTGAGCTGAGGACTTACTTCCCTTAAATGTTTCTTGAGAGTTTCCATTTGGCTTGATGCTTGCTACTGAACTTGCATCTTTGAATAACCTAGAAAGTAGGAGAGAGGGAATGAGAAGAAAAAGTGGGATCATCACTTTATAAGACAAGGCTCAGTGGGAGCTCCCCTTCTCTCATCATCATTGCCTGAGTGCCTGCTGGGGTACTTGATCCAGCTCTAAGATCCAGGAAAAACAATCTTCTATTTAAATAGTGGGATTGTCTACATATATGAGTAAAACACACACGAGTATTTAGTTGTGTCTTTGTATATATTGCACAAGTCAGACTCCTGGGTTCTTCCCTTGTACCTTTTTTCCCTTTTAGTCTGAAGGTTTCCTGACAAGGTGAAACTAACAGACTTTATACACATGGGTTATTCTTAGGTTAGTGGCTGCAGCTGCTGTTTACAAGTCCTGGTGATGTTTGTGGCTCTGCTGTTTCTAGAGTTGACTGACATTGCCAAGAAACTACTCCATGCCAGGCATTGTGCTACATCCTTTCACATACATTGATTCCTTTGTCTTCTTTAATCTTTCCAAAACAACTCTGAAATGTATTAGTTATCTATTGCCACATAACAAATTACCCCCAAATTTAGTGGCTTAAAACCGTGATATTTATTATCTCATAGTTTCCATGGATTAGAAATCCAGGCGTGGCTTGGCGGGGTCCTCTGGCTCTGGGTCTCTCACAAGGCTCGGCTTGAAAGGAACATGCCTTGACTCACTGGTGCGGTCATTGGCTGAATTCTAGTGCCCATGAGTTGCTGGCTGGAGACCTCACTGGCTTCCTTGCCACATAGACCTGCATAGAGCATCTCACAACATGGCAAATGGCTCCATCAGGCTGAGCAGGTAGGTGAGAAAGAGCGCACTATAGAATGCCTGCAAGATGAAAGTCACAGGCTTTTATAACCTCATCACCTTTGCCACATTTCATTTATTAGAAGCAAGTTGGCAGGTCCATTTCCTATGCAAGGAGAGGGGCTCACACAAAGGCATGAACACCAGGAGGCAGAGATTACTGGGGACCATGTTGGAGGTCTACCCACCACAGAGATAGATACTATCATACCCATTCTACAGATGAGAAAATTGAGGTGCCATTTGACATAACAGAGATTGATGATGTATGTATGTATTTTATCACGTATGATGAAAATTCATGTCTCTGAGGAGTATTTCTCAAGCACAGATTGGTACACGTTTTCAGCCCTCTTATCAATTTGACTTTCCGCACTCACAGGATCTGCCTTTATGTCTACAGAGCTTTGCTGTGTAAAGCATGGCTCGGGAACCACCAGCCTCACCCGGAAGCTTGTTGGAAATGCAGAGTCTCAGGCTCAACTCCAGCTCTACAGAATCAGAATCTGCATCCCCAGGTGATTCATGTGCACGTTCAAGTTTGAGAAACGCTGCTCGAGAAGGTCTCCTCTCTAGGGTTCTCTGCTGACGCCGGTGTTCCTCTGCCCCTCTGTCTGCTGGCCCCGGAAGTTGTTTGCCTTTCAGCAGTAGTGAAGAATATTATAATTTATCCCTGCACTATTTCAAAACCAGAGAAAAGAAAGCCTCTGAATGAAGGCTTCTTATCACCTGCTGTCTTGTACAAACAGCAACAAGGTAAGCATAATAGCGGGGTCTCTCGATAATCTAAGATGGAGCGGGAACCATTGGCATGGAGAATCAGAGACAGCAGACAATTAAAAATGAAACTTGGCACTTGGCTCTAAAGTGAACTGTAGCAAATCTGTCCAAAAACTGAGCTTTCCTAAATTATACTTTATTTAGGCAACATAGATGAATCTCAAAAGCGTTATGCTACGTGAAAGAAGCCAGGCACGGAAGACTGCATATTGTATGATTTCATTTATATAAAAATCTAGAAAATGCAAAACTGTAGTGATAGAAAGCAATTCAGTGGTTCTTAGGGGTTAGGAGAGGTGGGAGGGAATTGATTGCAAAGGGGCTTGAGAGAACTTTCTGGAGTGATGGAATTGTTTTTTATCTTGACCATGGTGGTAGATACAGAGGTTTATATATTTATTAAAACTCATCAAATTAGACTTTTAAACTTGAACTTTATTTATGTAAATTAATCTTCAATAAAGCTAATTTTAAAAAGTAAATGGGAGTTAGTAGTATTGTCAATTGATTCTAGTTTCTCTGTCTAATTTTCTTTAGGCCCAGAACACAGGAACTAATTTGCATTGATTAGAATAACTTATCAGAGAAGGATGCTATTTAGAAGGTTTCTTGGTATCTGATACTGACAGAGAATGGAAATTATTTCTCCTTTGAAGTTCTACTGGGAAGACATGATACTTAGAAAATTAAGATTTCCATCATTTAAAGTACACCCCAAAGTCACACTCCAAGGATGATGCCATTGAACGTTTTTGTTTTGATTTCTTGGGATTCTTCAGCCTTCTTTAAAAAGGAACATAGAAATAATAGCTATCATTTATTGAGCTTTAACTCCTGACTGGACATTCTGCTTAATGCTTCACTTTCATTATTTCATTTAATCTGCACAGCAATTCCGTAAGGTAGGGTATACTGTCCTTCCCAGTTTACAGAGAAGAGAGCTGGAACTTAGAGACATTTGACAGCTTGCTCAAGTGACAATTAGTACTTGAATTTGCAATGATCTACTGCCAGAGCCACTTAACCCACCCTTTACTGCCTCACCTATTCTAACCTGCTCCTGCGGCACTTGCTCGGGGTCTAAGTGGACTATCCCCAAGTTGCTGGCTTAAGGCCACCCACGTCCCCAGCCACACATGCTTATTCTGCATTTCCTCCAGGATCTCATGAGTCTCAGACTTCTTTAAATCTGCACAGATTAAAGGAGTCAAACCCATCTACCTGCTGAAAGCCTGAAGAATGTGTCTGTGTCCTGCCACTTTGAGCAATTAGGGCCTGAGCAAGGAGTTTCCTCAAAAATGAGGAATTGTCTTCCTTGGTTTCCAGAACCATGGATAGGGGAGAGCAGAGCCTGGGAGAGGTCAGGGACTTGGCAGTGGTTTGTGGCCTTGGGATTTCCCCAGGGACTGGTTGTTGTGCAGTCACAGGGCTGGTTGTTTTGTAGAACAGGTGCTTGGTGATGAAACAAGGGAAAGAGTGGGGGTGGGGTGGTTCGGAGGCCCCGTGTAGCTTTGGCCACCATACACATCTGGTGATGGAAGTTCCTGTTCAGCCATAAACCTTGCTCATGGCTGGAAATGGTGGTGCTAATGGTAGGTGGATCTGTGCTGGACAGTGGGGACCCATTTTAACTCAAGTATAATCAAACGATTCTGAGTTTGATTCTTTGAGTATAAAACTTCTCAGATGACCATCAATCTGCTGTGAGATGCAGAAAAGTGCTGCTAAGGTGCTGTAAATAGACTCTGGGTTCCTTGGTCTGTCCCCGTCCCCCATGACATCCTACAAGACAGATTGCCAAGTGCATTATGGACCTGGACTTAGAGTCCAGACCTTAGGAGGAAAAATTCGTACCAAAGCAGCAGGCAGTGAGATTTACTCACTCATACTAATGACTGAATGCTTAGAAAATAATCTGACATTCAAGAGAAGTGAAAATGAGGCTGTTTGCACCTCCAAGGGGGACCTCAAATGTGAGCTAGAGAGCTCAGCATGGCCAGACAGGCAGCATGAGGTCTGCAGAGCCGAGAAGTGCTGTGCTAGGCAAGGCCTCCCTTACTGATTAATAGGCAGCATCCTTAAAGGCCCTCCTTCTCCAAAAGAATTGCCCTTCTAGGGGAGAAATCATGGCCAGCCTTAGCAGTATAACAGATCACAATCCAGTATGGCCGGGTAAAGCAGGAAATTTTTACATGGCCATGTTTATGCCAAGAAGTTCCAACAATAGCTTTGATGCCTCTGCTTAATAATTATTGAGTTCACATAATTTTTCTTTCCTTGGAGAAACATTTTCTGAGCTTTTAATGATGCATGATGTAAGCTTGAAGGATATGATTATCATGCAGACTGCATTTTTTTCCAAAATGAAAATACTTAGTATTTTTCTTATTAAGAAATTCAAATAACAGAAAGTCAAGTTCCCTAAAACTCAAGAGAAAAAATAAATGCAAGATTAAAAAAAACATAAAAAACAAAAAATTATTAACAGTGTGAGTGAATACATATCCTTCCAGCCTTTTAATGCAAATACAAACCTACATATGATCATAATGCAATACTGTCCTGTAACCACCTTGTTTCACCCCTCAATATGTAACAGATTCACATGGACATCAATACATTGTATCTACCTTACCTTTTCAAGGGCTTCATTGTAGTCCATTGTATGGATGTGATTTCATTACAATTTCCTTCTGAGGGACTTCTAGGCTGTTTCTAATTCCAGCATTCTTTGGCTATTACAAAGAATACTGATAACTCTTTTTGACCTGTTTTTGAACAGTTGTGCAATAATTTTTGAAGGATAAATTATTAGATGTGGACTTGCTGGGTCAGAGAATAGATACCTTCTTAATTTTGATAAATTTTGGCAAAATTCCACGCATGAATTTACCAACTTGCACTGCTCTCAACAGTGTGATAGAGTGCCCTTTCTGTCAAATTAGTACCGACTCTGGGCATTACGAACCTTTGCTAAGCTGCTAGGGAAAAGGAATTCAGGTTATTTTAATTTGCATTTATTTAATCAATAGTGACTTGGGGTCTGTTGTCATATGCTTATTGCTCACATATATTTCTTTTGTGAATTCAGTATTTTCTGATGAGGTGTTTACCTTTCACTTACTGAATTATTAGAGTTTTTATATATTAAGAATATTAGCACTTTATCACATATTTTGCATGCAATTAAATCTTTTTGATAACAGTAGAAAATATCGAACAGGTATACTTACATAAACTCTGTGATTATAGCCTCCCCCCGCAACACTCTCCAAAGAAAACCTCCACAAAATTTTGGTTATTGACACTGTGTTAGTTCCCTAGGGATGCCATAACAAAGTGCCACTAACGGGGTGGCTAAAAACCATAGAAATGTGTTCTTTCACAGTTCTGAAGGCTACAAGTCTGAAATCAGATTGTTGGTAGGGCTGTGCTCCCTTGAAAGCTTCTAGGGGAGGAGCCTTTCTTGCCTCCTCCAGCTGCTGGTAGCCCCAGGTGTTCCTGGCTTGTAGATGCTTCACTACGATCTCTACCTCTACCACGTGGCCCTTGCCCTGTACGTTACTTCTCTTCTTCTTACAAGGACACCGGTCAGATTGGATTAGGGCCCACCCTAATGACTCATCTTAACTTGATTATACTTACAGAACCTACTTCCAAATAAAGTTAAATTCACAGGTGCCAGGGTTAAGACTTCAATCTATCTTTTTGGGGGGCACAATTCAACCCCCAGCAGATACCTACCCATCATGAAGTGTCTGATATCACCAGCATATTAGAAACACTGTAAGGACCGGGCTGGGCCAGTCATATTCTATATTCTAATTCCCAGTACTTAGCACAGTGTCTTGCAGGCAGTGGGCCCTCCATAATGATTTCTTAAAAGAAAGAATTTGATTTTTAGGAATATTTGGCTTTCAGATATTAAAAGATGTGGATAGGGAACACAAGAAGTCAGATTTTCTTTTATTTAAATTGACATTGAACAATTTATAATTTAAAATACATGCAAGTGAGGAGAACTGGACTGTCCAGAAGAGGGACTGCCTCAGCCTCCTGAATGGGGACTTCAGCCAGGGGTGTGTTTTGGGTTCTCCAGGCACCTGTCCTGAAATGAATCTTTGAAAATTTGCAGACAAGCACTCAGATTAGAACCAAACTTATTTACCAGAATTATCAGGTTGGATGAAACAGAAAATAAGCCAATAGAACACTTAAAAATCCAAATTTAATCTATTTTCTTCATATTATTAAATATGATTGTCAATTTATCATATTCATATCATACCATATTCATAATCATTGAAAGCAGAGCCTAGCACATCAAATATCAGAATTTGCTCCAGAAACTTACTTTATAAGTGATTTTTTTGGACTTATTTTATTTATTTATATATTTTTTTGAGACACAGTCTCACTCTGTTGCCCAGGCTAGAGTGTCGTGGCGTCAGCCTAGCTCATAGCAACCTCAAACTCCTGGGCTCAAGCAATCCTATTGCCTCAGCTTCCTGAGTAGCTGGGACTACAAGCATGCGCCACCATGCCCAACTAATTTTTTCTATATATTTTTAGTTGTCCAGCTAATTTCTTTCTATTTTTTCAGTAGAGATGGGGTCTTGCTCTTGCTCAGGCTGGTCTTGAACTCCTGAGCTCAAATGATCTGCCCACCTCGGCCTCCCAGAGTGCTAGGATTACAAGCGTGAGCCACCTCGCCTGGCCAGAACTTTTGGGCTTATCTTAAAAAATAACTGATTTCCATTAATATAGGACTAATAGCCTCCAAATTATGCTGCAGAATTCCTATGTCTAAACTTTTTCTTAAAAAAAAATTCACCTCCTAAAAAAGATATATTTACTACTGTTAATTTTTTAAATCAAGAGTTTTCTCTAGGAGTTGATATATTTTATCTGCAATGTCTCCACTTCCCCTACTTTCACCAATGTATCACTACAGCTAGTCAAATGCAGTCATGTGAGGCTAGGCCTAAAACATCTGCATTGCTTTTACTTTTAGTGGCTATAGTTCCAATCCAAGAGCAATGGGCCACTGTTCTAGGTCCTCATGTGCAGTCATAGAGAGAAGGTATTTCAATTTGAACAGACGCAACATGTTGATCTAGGCACTCTTTACCTGCACTCACGCAGACATGCTAGACCATATGTACAAAATTGAGCACCAGAGCCATTATTATTCAGATATACACAGCACCAGATTCAAGTGACAAGTGCAGCTGCACAGAGCTCAGAAAGGCTTGGTTTAATACTCTGTTGTTGCCTACTTGAGTTTCTTAATAATTTTTGAACTATGGGTCTCATATTTTCATTTTGCACTGGGCTCTGCCAATTATGTAGCCAGTCCTAGATACACATAAAAGTTGCTTTGACCTGATTCACTTGACTTGTGGTGTGGGTTTTCATTTGGCATTGAAGATAGAGTTGTGGGTAGTTCCCCAGCAGCAGGCTGACCCTACTTCTAGAACATTTTCAAAAGCATATGTCATTAACAGGGGACAGTAAAGGAAGGACGCACACAAAGGTGATTTTTGTTTATGAGTAAGTCTACAGAGTTGAAATTATACCCTCATTGGAATATGAAAGAATCAAGCCCAGTTGGAAGATATATATATATATCAGCATCATGAAAGAACTACTTCATTTGAAGAGCAAATATGTATGCATGTGCCAACATGATAAATATAAATACATTCCTCTGTAATTTTTTTTATCATCAAGACAATTATTTTAGCAATCCAAACAAAAAGCAAAGTAGAATCTGTTCAAGGTCTAAGCTTGGCTATTATTTATCAGAATAGTGAAAGCATCCTCTTCTGAATTAGAAAGTTTTTCCTGCTTTTCTTCAAAAGAATGGTAGGGAATAGTTGGTCTAGAAGTGCCATACAAACTCTATCCTCTATTTGTAGAGAGGAATAAACATTTCATTACAGAGCATGGCCCTCTGTTCAGGGCGATAGAGTATGATTTTATTTTATTTATTGTTAGAGACAGGGTCACACTGTATTGCCCAGGCTAGAGTGCAGTGGCATCATCATAGCTCACTATAACCTGGACCTTCTCGGCTCAAGCAACCCTCCCACCTCAGTCCGTCAAGTAGCCAGGCCTAGAGGCATGTGCCACTACCCCTGGCTAATTTTTACATTTTTTGTAGAGATGGGGACTTGCTATGTTGCCCAGGCTGGTCTGGAACTCCTGGCCCCAGGCAATCCTCCCACCTCAGCCTCCCAAACTGCTGGGATTATAGGCGTGAGCTACTGCACCCAGCCTAGACTGAGATTTTGAAAGGACAAGTTGTCAAGGAAGAGTTATTTCTAGAGACCTATGAGCCAGGAGAAAGGCTCACTGGGCAAGGAAGCAGAGTTACCTACACCTTTGAGGCCATTCAGGGCTTCTAACCCTGGCTGCGCATTAGAAAAATACTGATGTCTGGGCCTCATCCCACATGAATTAAATTATGACCTGGGAGCTGGGCTCAGGCAAAGGTACTTTGAAAAAGTGTCCCTGGTGATTCTAATTTGCAGCCAGGGTTAAAAACCACTGGGCTTTTGCATGCACAAATAGAAAGGTTTGGGTTACCTCAAAGTCATACAGGACTTCGAAAATTTAAAAATTATATATATATTTATATCTGATTATACTTAAACATAGACACTGTTAACATAGTTATTTCTATGTAATGTATTAACTATAGGTAATTACAAAATATTTTATAAATAATTTAATGATTGCTCTCTAAGGTTAAACAACATTTGCAATAAATAGCAAGATATTTAAGAGATGAAGATTTTTTTGTAAGGAAGACATTTCTATTATGTTTAGGAAATCTGAAAGATGTGTCAAAGTTTGAAAGTCGTTTAAACTGAGAAATGGATAGGGCAAGTAGTGTTGTTCTTAACTTGGAAAACTTTTTAGATATCAAATATCTTCTTCCATTAAAAAAGAAAGAAAAAGAAATGCTCAGACCAAAATTTAAAATTAAGGCATTTGGAAACTAATTCATATTTTCTTAGACTGCTTCCTTTAATAATATATATTTTTAAAAATTCCACTAAACATCTTTACAAATAAGTCCCTAAAATTGTAGTAATCGTTGAGGAGAAATTATTTTTCAACTAATTTTTGAGTTCTAGGGTAAAGGTGTCCTTGAAGATTTCACAAGTGTGTAAAGAGTTGTGGGAGGGTGGCAACTGAGGAGGAAGGGAAGTAGGGAAAAAGGGAGAGAGGAATGTCCAGGCATGAAAGAGTCCCTTTACTTCCTGCCTGCTTCCATGCTGGAGAAAGCTACACTAACTGTGCTAGATAATTCACTCTCCTGGGCAGAGTTGAGACAAAAGGTCTCATCTCTATTTTTTATATTCATGAGCCTGGAACCAGATCAGCAGAGGAGGGCCAAGGCACAGAGGTTCAGATTTGCCCTTTTGTGTTTGTGTGTCTCAGTTGTACACGGTAAAAGAAGCTAATTGCAAAAGACACTAAAAACATTAACTTGCTTTCCTTGCCTTTAGCATACCACTAACATCTGCAGACACTAAAAGGACGTTTGGAAGCATCATTTAAGAAATGAGATAAAGGTTACAATGATTATATCTTTCTCTGTGATGAGCTCGAAGAACATAAGGATAACCAATTTGAGAATAAACCCAGGTGAAAACAGATGTCACCAATTAATCTCAAGAATTTCCAGAAGCACTCAAGAATAAGGTAGTCAAAATATGAGGCACAGTAAGGAAGTCATTGATTTGTTGAAACTTAGACTATTCTCCAACATCCCTGAGACAAATGAGAAAAGAACAAACCTGCAAATGAGCCTAGCACTGAATAGTACTTAACCAAATAATCAGCAATGCCAACATTTTTCCTGCAGTGAAGAGTTCAGCTAGGAAAAGAGCTGTATTTCTGAAGTGCCAGCTTTCACCATGTCCTACGGCATTTTAAATCCAAGTTCAGTGACTGACATGCTAATTTAAAGCTTTAGAACACCAACTTGTTTTTAATTCTAGCCCAAAGCATTAGGCTGAGTGTTTCTCTCCTTGTTTGATGCCAAGAACAAGATGTAGGAACCAGTTAAACTGCACAGTCCACCCTTTGTCTCTGCAAACTTCAATCTGATCAAGAAAATACTTTTTAGCATCCTCCTCACTTTTCCCCACGGTGAGGGCATCCCGGATATATTCGATATCTTCTTTGCTTGTTAATTGGGGCATTCCCGTCATCAGCATCATGGAGAACAGGATGATCAGTAGGTTTGTGTGATGGCGAAGGGCTAAATAAGCCTTAACGCAGACATCCTGGATAAAGGAGAAAATGCTGTTACTGTTGGTGCAGTAACTAAGTAGGCTAAAGACCACTGGGCTATATTGGGACTTGCATAGCATTACCTCTCCGTGAGAAGAAACCAGCACAAACAAGGTAGGTCCCTGGCTCAGATGAAAAACTTCATGAGAACATAAACTGTTCTTTATACTCTCTTAACACTTTAGCGTAGTTGCATATATCTAGAGATTGCTCAAGGAACCCTAATTGGTACAGGTTAAGTTTCACCTTATTTCTTACTCTATCTTTTTAATTTAATTTCTTTCCCAAGAGATAGAGGGGTGAACATTTCTGTAATCTCTGAAGAGGAATGAGTTAGTTTTTGCTGGAATTAATAAACTTTACGTAAGTGTTAATAATGTTTGCCAAGAGCTAATGAAATCCAAAGAAATGATGGAAATATGGTGTCTGAGATTTAGTTTTCATCTTTATTTTACACTTTGTTCTATTCTAAGAAAACAGATGAATTAGCTTTTCACTGTTTGATGCTCAAAATTGTTTAATGAACTTTGCAATTTTAATACAAATTCTGAATACTGAGTGAGGGAGGGGACTTTTAAAAATGCTATGGCTTATGTCTTTCCAGAAAGCTTTGCAGCAGGTGATACAGGTGGGTTATGTTCACTTACTAAGCAACGTGTATGATTATGCCATTTAAATTGGCCCAGAGATGCAAGGTTCCCAGTTTTACAATACGGGAATAACTAAACCTTAACACCATAACTTGATAAAGATAGCATAGTAAAGAAAATTCATGTTAATGATTACAGATATAAATATTTCAATAAAATGTTGAACAAAATGTTAAAAAAAAACACACCATAGCCAAATAGGATTTATTCCCAAACTGCAAGATTAGTCCATCATGTTATTGTATTAATATTCATTTTTGATTTTTTAGAAAGTAACATGCACCTTAATTTCATCAAAATGTAACAAAGTGAAGAATTATCTGACATTATCAAAATAGTTCTAAATAATAAAATACTAGAAAAAATGAAGTATAAAATCAGAAAAGCGAAGGTAAAATTATTAGTATTAATAAATGACCTAATTGACTTCTTGGAACACTGAAGGGAAGAAAAACTCGAATATTACTGTAACTAGTTTTTAACTTTTTATAAAAAGAAATAAATAGAATGCTCTAAATAGGAGCCACAAGTTGGAAAGTATAATGAAAAAACAGATGCCATGATTAATGATACCTAGGTTAAACACACAAAACATGCAGAATACCTTTTTAAAAACTGTAAAACGTTAGTGAATCACATAAAAGAAAATTTGAATACATAGAGCAACATATGTTCCTCAATGATAAGTCTTATTATAATGATGTAAATTATTCTCAGATTAATCTAAAAACATAATGAAATTTCAATAAAAATTCTTACTGGACATTTAAACTCAGATATGGTTTAAGTTCATCTGGAATATAATAGTTAGAACCTGAGAGGACATTTTGAAACGTATAGTAATGAAAACCAATGCTTGCCAAACTGGATATTAAAACATTTTACAAAACTACAATATTAAAAATAGTGTGAAAAAAATCTATTCTTTTCCAAAAAAGACAAATTTTGTGGAACAAAATGGAAAGTTCAGAGACATGTCTAAATACATAATAAATATGATATACAATAAAGGTGACTTATCAAATTGGTAGGGAAAATACTTATTATGTGATAAATGGGGCCAGGACAACTGGCTCATCACTTGGGGGAAAAATTTAAATTTTTACTTCATGTGATATATTAATACTAAAATACATTCCAGATGAATTAAAGATTTAAAATAAACAGGGCAAATATTTAAATAATCATGGAGTGTGACAGGACTATGAAGATGATTTCCAAGGTGGAATCTATAAGGAAAGATGGAGAGATTGCAGAAACTTGAAACTTTTGGGACAAAAAGGTATAAACAATATTAAAAGAGGCCAATGGCAAAAGTAAACATATTTGCAATATGACAGATCACTCCTCCATGCCTAGCCCCCTAATTGTTCTTACAAATCAATAAGAAAGACATAGAGAGTTAGCTAGAAATACAGGCCAAGGACATAAACAAAAATTCACACTATAAGACATAAAAATGGATAATAAACCTACAAAAATATGCAATCTCATTAGTATTCAAATAAATGTAACTTAAAATGAGATGGAAACACTCACCTACAAACTGGAATTTTTTTTTAGTCTTTTAAGGAATCTAATAGCCAGTGTTCCCCTTTCATAGGCTGATGGTAGACGGGACAGGTATAACGTTACCAGCAGACAATTGGATAACATGCATCAAAAGCTTTAAAGTGCTTGTGTTATATAACGTAATTGTGGTGGTGGTGGTTACATGACTGATGCATTTGTCACAATTCATAGAAATGTACACCCAAAAAGGGTGAATTTTGCTGTATGTGAAATATGCCTCAATAAACTTGACTTTAAAAATATCTATATCCTTTTCCCCAACAATTTCCATGCTAGCAATTTACCTTTTAAAAAAATCGGAAAAATTTTCAGTGATTTATCTACAAGGATGTTCATTAGAACACTGGTTAAAATTGTAGAAACTTGAAAGCAACCTAAATGCTCTATAATAGGGGATTGATAAAAAAGGTTTATGGAAAGTACCTACAATTACATGTTCTGCAACTACTAGAATGATACTGTGGAAGAATATTTAACAAGCACATAAAAGTGTTTGTGTTAAGAAGCAGGTTTAAAAAACCACATCCCATTTTGGTAAATTAACACAGAATATTTATATAGAAAGAAGAATATAAGTTTACAGGTCAAAATGTTTAATAGTGAATTTTCTGTTGCGTTTAGATGATCTTGTCTGTGCCATTCGTATGTGGCAGAGTAACTGCAATAACTGAGGTCAGGCCTGCATCATTCCGTGTGTCAAGGCTGGACTGTGCATGCATGCATTGCCCTGGCCAAGTTACAAAGATCCATGGACTGTTCTGGCGTCTTCTAAGTGAGACAATACATGAAAAATGCCTGGCATGGAGGCAGGCACAAAGCAAGGGCTCAGTCAAATGTCAGTACTCTCCCTTCCCTACCATTCATTCACCCACCTCTCCTCTTTGCTCACCATGAAGCAGGCGACTTCAACAGCCTGGAAGGTGGGTTGGGCTGCTGCCTGCGCCCAGCCATCACTTGTGCCCTGGAAGCAGCCCCGGTGCATTAGTGCTCTTGCATTCTTAATAACTCCACTTATGTCCGGAAATTTTTTTTTTTTTTTTGCTCTTCCATAGGACTCACTGAGGTCTCTCTCATTTCTTGGTAATTACACAGCCTAAGTGCAGACGTCACCCCAGGCAAGAATCTTATTAATTTGCTAACTCACAGAATTTTCACAAGGGCATAGATGGGGATGCCTTTTGCTTTTGAATTAGACTACATTCTGATTTTTAATTATTTTCTATCCCTCTATACACCGGGAGCTCCAGGCAAAACCCCTGCTGTGTGAGCCCACTGCGTGGTCAAACTCTTCAATAAAATTTTCGAGGAGGGAAATTAACCCGAGGCCAAGTTATTATAACACCAATCCACCGGTGCTCAGTAAATATTTGCTAAGCATGCACGTGAGGAGTCATGGACCCCTGCAGCACCCAGAGAGAGGCGTGAAAGGAAAGGAACTGTCCTGCTTTTCTTGAAGGTCATCTGACCCACAGATAGGATTTCTCATGGCGTCAATTTATTCTGTTAGTTATGATTTTCACACAGGAGGGTTTCTTCTATGAGAAAGAAATTTCTTCCTCAAATTTAACTGCATGCCCCATGCTCGTCAGACACAATGTCCACATTCTGACTGGCTGCACAGACTTGGAGGCTTGGTGCAGATGTGATTATCCTTTGCTGAAAGGCAGGGTGGAGCAGTGGTCAACAGCTCAGATTCACACACAGCTGTGTGAATTCAAATCTCGGCTTCATTACCGACAAGCTGTATGGCATTAGAGAAGTCACTTAACCTTTCTGGACCTTAGTTTCCTTATCTGTAGAATGAGAATAAAAATAAGAATACCCATTTCATCTGGTTGTGGTGAGATTTAAGTGCTATGTAAGAGGATGGCTATTACTACTAATAAATACCATGAGGAGTTGCATTATGGAACACACACTGCTCAACGCTAAGGAGGTCACTTTCCATCTAGACCACCAGTCCACAGCGTCTCCTTAGGCAGCAAAGGCCTAGTGGGTGAGGCAGGCTGAGCCCTAGATAAGCCTCACTCCAGCCAGTGTCAAGGAGGACAGGGCTGTTTGGTGCCGGCCAGCGAGGGGGGTGGGGTGGAAGCACAGGGCACACCGGCCATATCTGCAGGTGGTTCTCTTGCCTTGGGGGCCACAGCTGAGCACTTGCTCCACCCACGCAAGCCCCAGAAGTTTCATTTCTGCCTTCTGCACTCAGCCAGAGGGTCTGTGAGAGAGTCCTGACCATGCTGCTGCCCAGAGGCCTGTGGTTTGAGGGACTAAGAGGATGTGGCTTGGGGAGCTCAGGGGAAAACGCAGAACACAGAAGTTACTGGCTGTCACAACAGAATTTTTTCTTCTGCCAGGGCAGCCTGTCATTGACCCCAAACATCCTTATTCTCTCCTTCTCAGCGGCCTGTTGATGGCTTTGCAGTATTGAGTGGAGAAGAAGAGTAAGGGAAGAATCTGATTTGGGGGACTGGGTTTAATGTACTTGTTAATGAGTGTGACTGTGGGGAACATTACATTATTATTAATGTCATTAGCTAGAATGCTCTCCATTAGTAGCTACTAAATAGATTGAACCTACGTGGT
This sequence comes from Lemur catta, assembly GCF_020740605.2. Lineage (NCBI taxonomy): Eukaryota > Metazoa > Chordata > Mammalia > Primates > Lemuridae > Lemur > Lemur catta. The sequence goes on from NC_059138.1 coordinate 37,338,379, forward strand.
ACATCTGTTCTTAATTTCATTGTTGATTCAAATGCCTTAATTATAGCATCTAGCACTAAAAGAAAGAATTGTTTTTACAAAGTTACCACCCCCATAAGTCTTGGGAACAAAGGAATTCATTACCATTTCAGGCCCCAAACTTTGCCTTGATTGGCTAACTGGCCCAACTATCAGTTCACTAAATTGAAAACAAGCTGCTTTTATGCACAATCTACTAAGTTTTTAACCACTGATGAGCTGTGGCTGCTTTAAACTGTCTAAGGTCATATGCAATACTGTTTCTTAAATCAAAATCCTCTATTCTCATCTAGAAATGAAGTAGAACCTCCCCTGACTTTTCCTAAATACTGATGTTGCCTCTGTCTGCTAGTGGAAGGAGACAGTGGAGAAAAAATATTTCAGTCCAAGGCAAAGGATATTATTTCGATTTTTTAAAAAATCAATGCATTGGCTAGTCAATGTCTTTAGAAGTTATTTGGCAAAATGGAGAAAGCCACTGATTAATACACCTAATAATGCAGGAAGAAGCACTTTCTGGTAAATCTGAAAGAAGAGTGTGTCTGGTACTTGGCTATGTTTTGTTTTGTTTTTTTTCCTTTCTTTTTTTTTTTAGTGAACTCAAGTCACAGAAGGCTATGCTTTTTTTGAGTTTGAATTAGGATTCTTATCTTTAAGGACTTGGAAATGGTTCTCAGACTAGCTCTGTTTACCAGGGGAAAAACTGTGCTGCCATCTTCTCAAATATTTAGCTAGAAGCTCATTAGAAACCTAAAGGCTACAATTAAACAGTTCTACTTTAGTCAATATTTTGAACAGCTTGTATGCAGGGGTGTGTATGTGTGTGTATTTATCTTCCAGCCTTGTTTCAAAAAGGATTTAAGGTGAACTATTTGAATACACAAAAGTCAAAATAACATTAGTTAGAAGTGGAGGGAAAAGGATAGGAAATAACAAAGGAAATGATCCACAACAGGTTGGGGAAAAAAACTAATTTAAAACTATTCATCACAAATTCTATGTGTCATGTGCCAAATATGATGGCATGGACTGAATGTATCATGGTGGTCCCATAAGAATATAATACTATATTTTTACTGTATCCCTTCTCTGTTTAGGCATGTTTAGATACACAAATACTTACCATTGTGTTCTGATTGCCTACAGTATTCAGTACAGCAACATGCGGTACAGGTTTGTAGTCTGAGAGCAACAGACTATACCATATAGCTTAGGTGTATAGTAGGGTATAGCATCTAGGTTTCTGTAAGTATGTTTATCATGTTCACACAATGATGAAATTGCCTAATGACACATTTCTCAGAAAATATCCCCATCTTTAAGTGATGCATGACTGTACTTGCTATGGGTAGTCTTCAAATATACCACTAGCCAAAAGGAAACTCTAATCCGTTACTCCATCCAATGTTCAGAAAATTTTAAAAACTTATTTGTTTAGGGCCGGGCGCGGTGGCTCACGCCTGTAATCCTAGCCCTCTGGGAGGCTGAGGCGGGTGGATCGCTCGAGGTCAGGAGTTCGAGACCAGCCTGAGCGAGACCCCGTCTCTACTAAAAATAGAAATAAAGATTGTCTGGACAACTAAAGGTATATATGGAGAAAATTAGCCGGGCATGGTGGCGCATGCCTGTAGTCCCAGCTACTTGGGAGGCTGAGGCAGTGGGATCACTTGGGCCCAGGAGTTTGAGGTTGCTGTGAGCTAGGCTGACGCCACGGCACTCACTCTAGCCCGGGCAACAAAGTGAGACTCTGTTTCAAAAAAAAAAAACAAAAAACAAAAAAACTTATTTGTTTAGGAGAAGCATAGCTTTTCTAGAAACTACAGCCAATAGAAATTTCATAAGAGGATCTTTTTAGAGAGTACACTTTGTAATATAGTGAGCAATGTCCTTGATAATATTCTTATGCTAGACCAAACAATTCTCTAAAAGAAACTAAACATTAAGAGAATGATGCCAGTTGAAAGGCTATTCTTGAAAAGTAACAGGGGCCTGATATGTCAGGTACTGAGTGATACTGCATGCTGGAGGACTCACAAATAAATCCAATCTATGGCCATCTCTCTAGTCTCTGATTCATCTCTTTTCATATCTTTTCCAGAATAGTGATTAAATTCAACACACTTAACTAAATCCTAACAATTTGACAACCCCACACAAGTCTGCATCTGGGGGAGACAGCATACCAACATATTCCAACTCTTACAATGGGCTGATGCTCGACCCTTCTCTGAGGGCATCTTCCAGTGGATAACATGGAGAGAGAGGGAAGTACTGAAAGTCTTCACACTGGAATAGAGGAGGCTGAGCCCGACCTAGTTAGTGGGCCAGGGTGTAAATCCCAAAGGGGAATCTTTTCTCAGCTCAGTACATTATGGGTAACATGACAGATGAACTTGTCATCTCCCACTTGACCTATAATAGGCCTTAATTACAGTAATTTGTGATTAATCAAATGAGCTCCAAATGACTGCTTTGCTTCGCTCTGCTCTCTACCCCCCTATCCAGCCCATGTACTGTTTCAAGTTGGACCCAAATTTCCTTTCTTGATTCAAATTCTACAGCACATGCCCACAAACACCTATATTCCATCCATACCGGGCAACTGTACTTCTTGTTCCTAAATTCTGATTGTACATACTTTTCTAACTACATGCCCTTGGTCATGCTGTTCTTTTTCCCTGGATGTTCCCTTCCCTCCCTGCATCTGCCTGGCAAAATGAAATTGAATTCAGCCCTTAAGACCTGGTAAAAACACTTCCTTCTCTGAACAGCCCTTTTCTATCCTCCAGGGCAGGATTACTGTTGACACTCTTAGCACAAAGTATTCCTTAGCACAAAGTGTGTATCACTCTTGCTGCACTCTGGGGCTGTATTTTTGCTCTGAATCCTCTGAATTGCCTGTGACCAGCACAGGGTCTGGCTCACCGTAGATAATCTGCATATGTATGATGTAATCTGCATGTGTATGATGTATGAATGCTTAACGTATAGGAGCCAGGTTCAGTCTCAGGCAAGATTCACTGCCACAAAAGCAGGATGAATTAGGGAACAATTGTTTTTGAAAGGGATTAAACTGGAAAGATATCTTGCCTTGCCAAGGGAAGTATTTGACCCTGCTCTGTGCCTGGCACAGCGCCTGAAATGTAGTAGGTATTTAGTGAGTGTGTGTTGAATTAGTGTCCTATTTTGTATATGGTGAGCTGGGGCTGGTGACTACAGCGGGATGGAGTTGGAGGCTGAGGAAGTCAGCCTGGCAGGTTACAGGTATAAGGAACACGAGGGCTACGACACAAAGGAAGGGGAGCTAGAGAATAGTAACAGGGAATAATGCTGAGGTGGCCACAGTCCTCAGAAGACTGTTGCATGCCTGGGTTTTTGTGGTCCCTGTGGCTGGGCTTCCCAAGAACACTTGAGTCTCCAGCAAGGCAGGAGCAGGGCTCCACGTCCTAGAGGTGGGTTGACAAGCAGGGCCTCTGGTGGAGCAGCGGGCGCAGAAGCAGTCAAAATGACCTGAGACCCAAGAGTGGAGCTAGACTACAGCAGGGATGCACTTTGGTTGAATAAAGGTTCTTAAAAACTTCCTCAGTCGGGACTCTGCATAGAGGCTGAGCAGAGGGCTGAGCCTACAGCTGGCGGCCTGGGCACACCCTGGCGTGGGGATAAGCCTGCGGGCTGGAAACAGGACAGGGCCTGAGCAAACTGGCAAGAAAGCATCCACAGTCATCCTAGATCCACATAACACAATGAATGGGCTCCAGACTTTTCTCCTAGAAGCGCTTCTTAAGAGTGACACCTAGGGGCAAGTGCCTTTCAAGGAAGCTCCTCAAAGGACCTGCTTTGCATAGATGTGTTTGTGACCGTGTTAGCTGGCTCCCCTAATGACGTCAGATTTATCTGACACATGTTTGCTTAGTGCCAACGGTATGTAAAGAACACCTTCAAAATGTTTATTTATAAAAGCACAAGTTGTTCATGCTCTTTGAAAACTGTCTTGTATTGAACCTATAACTATGTATATACTCCATGTCCTATTCTTTTGGCATAGGTTACTCCTCTGATTGGGAAAAAAAAATGTGCTATTTATGCTAGTAAGAAAATCTCCACAAAAAAATGTGAACAGGCACCATATGACACTCACATATTTGTATTATTTAATAAAACACTAGATTTCACAATTAGGTTTAGTTCCTCATCTGATGCATGGATGTTTAACCTGCCTCTGGAAGCCTTATTACCTTCCATGTGACGGTGGTTTGTTAATCTGTGCCTGAGTTACTAGATCACAAACTCACAGAATACACTGTATGACAGGGAAGAAAGACAGCCTAGAGGTTACCCAGTCTGTGCAGGAGGTGCCCCTCCACGCTTCATGGCTCTGTGGCACAGAGCTTGCAGGTGGAAAGGGAGAGACAAACAGCAAACCAGTGCAAGCAATTGTCTGTTGTGATAGAGGCAATGAAGGAGGCAGGGAGGGGGCTGTGGCAAAGAATGACAGGAGGGGACTTAGTTTAGAAGACTGCTCTGAGGAATGACATTTAAGCTGAGACAGGAAGGGCCGGGAAGGGCACTGGGGGTAGAAGGCCTGGGAGGTGGGCAGCTGGGGTGGGGAAGATGTGGAGGAAGGCCATGGCGTACGGGGGCAGCCCGTAGGGTGAGGCTGGAGCAGGCGGGGCCTCCTGGCACAGGCCCTTGCAGGCCAAGCTTAGACATTTAGATTTTATCCAAAGTGACAAACTACCACCACATGGACATTAATGAGCCTCACCCGGTTTGAAGTAAGGGACTAATGTTACATCTAATTTCTTAACTTCAGTTTTTAAGCAAATTCTGATTAATTTACAATCTTCTAAAAGACCAAATACTTAATGGTATGAAGGAAAAGCATTAAAATGTTGACAGTGTTATCTCTGGAAAGCAAGATAACGGTTTTTTGATATCATCTGATATGCTTTAATATTTTGCTGGCTCTTGCTTTTAATAAACAGCATTTACTACTTTTAAAATTACAAAAACAACACATTCTCACACAAAAATAAATGGGAAGCCAAATTTCATTTGCTAATAGCATAAATATATTTTTGTGTCATATATGTTCTATAACTGTTCACTGAAATTTAAAATAAAGTGTTCTAAAATAAATTACCAGTGGGTAAAAATGCTGTTTTTCTTTTTTATCTCTCCAGTAAGGGAGAGATTTTTCTAAGGAGAATTATTTATTTTATTGTTATTTTTTTAAATGATACAGACTAATTGTACATATTTATGGGGTACATAGTGATGTTTTGATACATATACTCTATAGTGATCAGATCAGGGCAATTAGCATAGCCATCATCTCAAACCTTTATCATTTCATTGTATTGGGCACATTCAATATCGAAGGATAATTTATTTATCAAAATCGTCATCATTGCAATATATCTGCTTAGCACCCTCTGTGTAGGATGCTGCTCTAAAGGCTAACAGATATTCCAGGGTTCAAATGGTGGGCCTCTGTCTAATTACAGCTTGCTGCTGAACTCTCCCTCTATTCTGGAAGTAATTTATGAATATGGTCCTAGCTATACTAGCTACCTTGGAAAGGAGAGAGGTGGGATGGAGGAGAGCTTCTTCTTTCAGTTCCCCTTCCTTCCTTTCTCAGGCCACGAGCCCGGTATGTTTTTAATTCTTTGTGGAGAAGGCTCACCTCACCCTTAACAAAAAGTGGGTCAACTTTTCTCTACCCTTCCTAACAGGTTATTCAAATATGCAGCGTGTATTAATTAAACTTATCAATTCAAAATTAGCGATTCATTGGAAATGAGGGCAATTTTAATCCAGAATGCAAATGTATACAATGCTTCCCAGCTTTCCTAAAAATGGCAGCTTTATTATACAAGGTTCTGAGACGCTATTTAGAGAGTTTAGAGATGTGGTCCCTGATCCTGAAGAACTTCAAAAAGGAAACATAGAACTAAAAAACAGAAAATCTTTCAGGAAGGCTTAGCAGTTTTTTTAAAAAAAAACTGTCAAACAGTCAGAATCAAAAGATGAAGAAACTTACTGTCCATCTTTGTCAAGCTGGAAACTTTGGAAATGCTGCATATACATCATGTATACTGTGGTGTGCAGGCTTTTTCCTGTTCTGCGTGAGCAGGGTGGAGAAAAATGAGGAGAGCGTGTGCACAGAGGGCGCAGGGAAGGAGAGAAAGAACAGGTGGAGTTGGGACGGTAACCAGAACTTGCTGCTTTGTCATATTTTACACATTGCCTGAGATCTCATTTCAAAAATGGTTTCTAACTTAAGAGTTTTCAGAGTTTGAAGACCCACGGTCATGGATTTAACAATGGCAGCTGCCATTTATTGAAGTCTCTGTTGTGGTCTGGGGCTGGGTTATGCATTCTGCATATTTCATTTAAATGATCCCTAGGAGAACCACAGGAGGTAGGTCTTACTATTCCCACTTTATAGATGAAGAATCTGAGGTTCTGAAAGGATGAGTCATTTTCATCATGTATGTAGCCATTAAGTAGCAGGGCCAGGATTCGAACTCAGCTTTGTGTGTTACAAAGCCATCCTTCCAACTACCATGCTATGCTGTATCTGTGCTTAGGGCTTCATGTGCATACATTCACGGGCACTTAAAATATATGCCAATACTCCAAAACACAGACATACACAAGTACAGCACGTTTACAAAAGTGTGTTTTTAGTCATGCACACTGTCTAGATGTCACGTTAGTGAAAGAGGTTTTAATGGCTTCAGAAACAAGCTTTGGTCACAAAGGATGGAGAAATGCTCCCAGACTGGGAGGACAGACTGTGCAAAAGCTCACTGCAAAGATCTGTTGCTCTGGGTGGAAGCTGCCTGTAGAGGGAGGCAACCTCTCTCCGGCCTCCCAACACCGCAGATCTTTCCATGAAAGAATATTTTGAAACTTAACAACAACAATATAGAAAGCTAAAGGGGTGACATCGGCACTATGGGAATATCATCAGCAACAGGACAGATGGGCAGTTGTTCCAGGAAAATCACTGGCAAAAAGGAAGAGAATATTTATACAGAAAGGAGAGCCTGTCAGTGAAGCCAAACTCTTTGCGTTTGTCTGATTCTTTGTTGTAGTTGATGGCTGCTGTGTTTGTCCGAAGCTAGTCCCACTTCCAGGAAAGGAGAACTGAGTGTTTCCCCCACTTTAAATGGTGAAATTCTTCCAGGGTTTTTTTTTTTTTTTGAGAATCATTTTTCTCTTCCAGGAAGTTGTCAAAATATGTGATTTTTAACTTTAAAGAAAAACAGGACTGAAATGTGTCAAGTCCCTGGAAACAGTCTGAAACCCAATTGAGTTTATGCAGAAAACATACACTAAAAATCCCAAGATCATCTGGACACAGAGATCTCCGTTTCCGTGACACCACTGGAGCAGTGGGAGGGTCAGTCTTGTAATCATCAACTTGAGAAACAGCCAGGAGAACAAACAAAACAGACAGGTTCCAAAACAATGCGTCCTAGTTCCTGTTCCACTGAACTTTGAGGCCCGTGTCATCTAAGGGTACACTGGACTCAAGGAGAGACTCAGGAAAAAGACTTGTTCCTGAGATGTGGAGTGCAGAGCCTACATAGGATGTACTAAGGGCGGTGGCTATTTAAAGGGCACCCAAGGCAAATGTACATATAAAATAATTACTCTTTGTCTCTGTTTTGTGTTTGTATTGCTATAAAACAGGTATATTACAGTAGCAGTTACAACTCCTCTGAATTGTGTTTATTAATAATTATTAACTTTGCAAGTGTAAAATTTTCTTGTTGGGTATTTGAAATATTTGATAGGCAAAACTGGATATAGTCCAGAAAGGAATGGAAAAGCAAGTAGAAACTGAACACTCCCAGGGAGATGGGTAGACTCATGTCAGAGCTTGTTTACAGGATTAAGCAGGAGAAACCAGAGCTCTTGGTAGAATCCGTGGTCAAATGGACAAGATTTGAAATGAGGGAGGGGATTATGCTTTACAAAAATGAGACAAGCATAGGTGATGTGACATGAATTCCCTGTGTTTATGTGATAAATGCACACTTGTAGCAAATATCAAGAGAAGCTCACAGTTGTTTGAGAGTCCTGAAAAATATGTGTAAAATGTGAGTCTTCTAGCTGAAGTCTTGAATAGATAAACATCCAGTGGCTACAGTGCTCACCAGGTGCCCTTCCTTAAAGCCCTCTCTTTAGTGGCACTGCCATCCTGGTGTTCCCTATTTGCCAGTCCCACTGCTTATGGAATACTTTTACTTGCTGTTTGGTATTAGGTGGGAGGATTACTGAGAAGCATCATTTTGCACCTGGGGAAGGAATCGTGTTGTCCATGCCAGAAGGGGTGAGATGGAGGCTAGACAGGCCTCCAAGGGAGCCGGAGGTGAGGGCTGCTGTGTGCTGCAGGTACCATCTGCGGGGGTGGTGTTCTGAGCAGGCGATGGAGAGGGAGGTGGCTTACCTGAAATTTCTGAAAGTGTGGGCTTGTCTTCTTTCCAGAGGTTCCCATCACAAACAGGAAGTCTGGGGTTAGCACGAATGGCACTCTCTCTTTATTAAAGCCCAAGAAACTTTTGTAATTCCCAAGAATGTGTCCAAAGTCAATATGGAATAGGTTTCCTTAAGAGAAGAAAATGTCTGATATCATTAAACTGGCATAAACACATGTAATAAATTTTCTTTGTTTCTTGAAATATTTTTGAAGTTGCCTAAAAATGAGCTACCTTGGGTGAGAAAGCATGTTTTTTACAATGTTTTGTCAGCTTGTGATATTTTTCGTCTCAGCAGGTATATGAAGAGTAGTAGCCACAAAGCATTCTTTGAACCAAGTATGTTTTTGATATCCGTCTGGCGTTCTTTACATGACAGCCAAATGCCATAAAAAAGTTGCATCTCAAAATTATTCTTAGAAACATAAATCAAAACTCTCTGGCCAGTATGTCATCATTATGCCTACGACTCTCTTATGCTCTTTAAGTAACTCAGGACAGACTGATGTTTCATTCTGCTTGGGTAGGGGAGGGGCATTCACCTTTTTCTTCTGAGTAGCACAATGGAAATAAATCATGAGTCTCCTCTGGGTCAATTTCTACCAGAACCAGCATCACCACCACAGTTGCCATCATCTCCTCTCATTTGTTTAGCCCTGTATCATTTCTATAGTCCATACGTCCATTCTCTCTTTTGGTTCTCCCAGGGAGTGAGCAGTTGGCCCCCCTCTGGTGCTTTGTCCAGAATTTACTCATATAATGGTCCACATTCATAGAGAAAAATCTCATGGTGTGGTGGCCATTACTAACCACTGTCAGAGAGAACAGCAAACTGCTGAAGCTGGTAGGTTAGGGAAGCAAAACAGTTCAGATTCAAGGATATCTATGAGTTCTTTCTGCTGCTTCTCTGCTACATCTGACACTGGTGGTCACTCCCAGCTTCGCCAGCTTCTGGGATATGGCCCTCTCCTCGTTTCCCAGCTGTCTCGCTAACTATGCCTTCTTCACTCTCATTTCCTGCCTCTTCTTTTCTCGCACACACCTCGGTCCTCAAGGCGGGTGGTCTCTCTAGGGTGATGGCAGCATCAGGGTCCCTACAGAATAATGATTTCTAAATATGTGCTCCAGCCTTAAACTGCATTTCGAAATTACTCTGTTCTGGAAAGAGGGGAATGGGGAATTAGTGCTTAATGGGTACAGAGTTTCAGTTGAGGAAGATGAAAAAATTGTGGATGGTGGTGAGAGTTGTACAACAATGTGAATGTACTCAATGCCACTGGACTGTACACTTAAAAATGGTAAATTTTATGTTATGTATATTTTACCACAATAAGAAAATCATTCTGCAGTAAGTAAACTCACCTGTCTCTGTGATCATAATATTGTCATTGTGTCTGTCGCCAATTCCCAGAACAAAGGTTGCCACACAGTAGCCTGCACAGGAATAAACAAATCTCTCCACTGCTGCCTGAAACTAATTAAAATGCATCTGAATATTACTTGTCTTCTAACTACAAAAAGCAGCATGAATCTATAAATGACTTGCAAAAAGACATTGTTCTGGAAAACATTTTCAGAGAGCAAGTTAGTTGTGTCTGATTTCATTAGCGTTATGTATCTATTAAGTGCCAACTTTCTCACCGCTCTGCTTATGTTTTAGGTGAAGACTCAGTGGATCACAATAGCATGCAGGGAAAACAAGAGTCAAAGGGCAACAGTAATTTAATGAAAGGGTTCGCTTCCTCCCCACGCACCACTTGCCAACAACTATACAGAACCCATAGTACTTTCTCCTTCGTTTGTGAACATATGTTTTGTTTGTGACCGCTTAGAGTATGCATGGGTTCACAAATCCACATGTATAACAGATTAATAAGTGCTACTAATTATATTTCCTCCCCAAAAGGCTGCTCACCATGCAAATGAGAAGTGCTAATCCTGTGCAGCAGAACTTGAAACGACAGCCAAACAGCCTAACCACACAGCTTGTGAAGGATTCAGCATGTGCACTGCAGAGGAATGGTGGAACTGACATTTTCAGCACCCATGATTTACCATTTAGATTAGAGTGCAGTAGTAAATTATAAATTACGTTATCAGGTATTTTGTATTTCCCAGGTAGGAAAGAATTTATACGTAGTAGCTTAATCTTTCGGCTGAACAACAAAAATAGATAGCCATAAAAATTGCCGACATTATTTTACAGAACCAAATTTTAAGCAAAGCCTGCCTGATAATCAAAAGAGAAGCAAATGCTCCAGGAGTCCTGAACTGAGTGCCTCTGTTTTACACAGATCTGCTATGTCACCACCACGGGAAAGCTCTTAAAACCCCTTCACTTTGTGATTAAAGGACTTTACCAATATGTCAGGAGGCAAGACGTTGGTAGGTCCTTTGAAAACCTGCAACCATTATTGCTACCTGAATGACAACATGACAACTCGTAAAGGAGCCTTTAAAGTAGAGAAAAGCATGAGCTCACCTTTTCTTCAATAGGGGATTTTTCTTTAAGCCAGTGATTCAGGACTTCGTCTTTAAACGCGCCTGTGTTGCCCACCGTGCTTTGCTGAATTTTGGCAATTGTCGTGGCGTCTTTCACAATCTCGATCATTCCTACGTGAGGATGCACAGTTTGATGGAGATTGGGGCCTAGCGCCAGACCCGGAGGAGGAATGGCTATGTCTTTGTTGAATGGAAGGCAGAGGTTTTGTTTTTAATTTTTAATTTTTAAAAACCAGCCCGCTATTTTTCAGGTCCAGGCTGTTGGTTTTCTTAGGAGGAAGAGAAAGAAAAGGAGGAAAATAGGCAAGTTGTGTGGGATATGTTTTCAACACCCCTGAGTGACAAGAGGAAAGGCCTGGTTTTGAGCAGTAATAAATGAAAGCATTTATGCGCTGAGCATATCCTTCTTCACAGGGCAATTTGTGTCTTTTCCTTTTTTAAATTACACGGTCAGATGTAAATGATTTTGTTGTTCTCAAATCTCTCAAATCAGAAACTTGAATAAACATATGTTTGAAACTAATGTTGAATGTCTATAAAAGTACCTAAGAGTGGAGTGTGTAATAGCTTTGATCATGTGAATTCTGGAATATTAAAATAAGTGACAGATCTTTCCATCTATTTTTAAATGTTATTTGTGAGAGAAAAGTTTAATGTGTAATGAAATGAGTTAAAGTTTAGAGGTGGAGAAGGAAAGAGGAGGGAACGAAACCAAAAATCATTTCCATGTATGGTCACAAGGATTTGAATCATGTGTTCGTGTATTTTCAACATATCCATATTAAATTGAGAGTCACACTCACCAGCATGGAAATGTTTTCTTCCTTTTTATATAGATTATAATTGTGATGTTTTAGTTACTAAGTGCCTACACTGAAGGAATTGTAATCTTTTAAAAGTAGCTGAGTGGCATAGTCATCTTTTGAGGTAACCACATACCTATTTTGTCACCAGTTGAAATGCAGCCATATGGCAGGAGGCACAGATCCAAAGATTCCGTCTCCCAAATGGACTCCATGATTCGTAGAATCTGGGCATCAAAACACAGAAATGTTTCTATTATGAGTATATATATTTATTTAATATATTTGTCTTCTCCCTTAAAAAATGGTAATCTTATCTGCTAACACAAAATATAGAAGTAGATGTAAAATATGTAAGTGACAACTGTACTTTTGCTGATCAACCTGGCACTCTAAAATTTCCCTTCTTTGCAAGCCTGTTCATTTCAGTCCCTGAAATGTACCTTGGGGAAGAGGATAAGTGAATTGCTCTTGGGGTAGGGTTTAGCCATTGTTCATCATCTCTCTGTTTAAAATGTTCAACTTTAGTTATGTATATGTTACCACAATAATACTAACATTCTTATACATATTTACCATTCTAAGTCTACAACCAGAGCAGCAATAACAGAAATGGTAGTAATGATAGTTAACATTTACTGAGTGCTATTTTATGTGTGATCCTTGGATTACCCCATAATGTGGGTAGGATTATTATTCCCATTCTGCAGGTGAAGGAACAAAGGCTTAAGGAGCTTAAATAACTCGTCCTTAGCTGCCAAACTGTGTGCCTATAATAAATAAATACAACAAAATACATAAGGGGAAAGGGAAAACTTTGAGAGGAACAACAGAGGGATTTTTGTATTTTTAAAGTACCCATCTTCAAATAATTCAAAAGATTCTACAGATTTGTTTGAAATTTAATAAACTTGTAAAAGGTTTGAAGGATTTCTTTTTTTCTTTTCTAAAATGTTTCCTGGAAAATACACATACCTTTCTTGAAATGGAAGTAAAGCAAAGGTATTATTGTTTTCATAATAGAAATAAGTAAAAACAGAAACTTAGAATGGAAACATGACCAGTTTTTAAATAGGCTACCATTAAATCAATGTGGTTTGTCTTTTTTAAATAAACCATATTAAGTTTTAGAAATAGCTACTTCTACAATGTTGAAAAACTAGAATCTGGAGAATATTACTTTACAGATTTGTGAAACTAAAGTCTATCCAGAAATGTTAGAAAAATACGAAAACAATTAGCACTGATACCTTCACTATTCACCTTCTGCCCTAAAAATATGTTCACTCTCGTCACTTTCCTGCATGATTTCACCAGTTACCTACTTGATAATCTTCTCTCTCCTTCCCATCAAATCATTCACTTGAGTTTGTGTATGTGTATCAGAGGAGACACATCTAAGTAGACTGCCTATGGGCGTGTAGACATGTCTATGAACAGAAATAAAGTGGGTGCTGGTGCAAATATGGCTATATTCTATGTTTTCAAGCTTGGGATGGGGTATAGAAAAAGAATTTAGGTGAGGGAAGTATATCTGGCTGTTCGGGAACGTTGGATATGCATCTTGGAAGAAATGGACAGAACTGTGATGCTCATTACATTGCATATCTAATGGTCCACAGCCATGTTCCCCAAGAGAAAACCCTATTATGTAATCTTGGATCACTGTTCATCATATGAAAGAAGAGAACAGAATAGAATCAGTAGAAGGCATGTTTTAGATCTACTACAGAAGTATTTTTTCAGATAACTGAAAACAACTCCTTAGCATTGGCATACCTGTAAAATAAGCATGTCTTGGCGCAGATCGTCACCGTGTTTAAAGATAATTCCAATTGTTTCATTTGATAGAGCTGTAGGATCAGCACATTTAAACTCAAGCCACAGGGGCTTTTTCTTGGAGGCCATCACTTTACATTTTTCAATCTGTAAGAAAGTGGTCACATGTTTCCTGCACACAATGAATAATGAATATACATGGTGGAGACACTTGGCAATTCTCTTGCAAAGCATCACTATAAACAACCAGGACAAAGTCATAGCTGGAAAATCATTTTCAATATTTGGGTAAAAATATAGAAGGTGTTCTCATCAAATCTAGAAATGCTATGTGTGAGCAAATTCACAACACTTAAACCAGTGGCTCTCAAACTACATTCCAAGGAAGTGTAAGAGGCAGCGGAAGTACCTAAGAGGTACAGCAGATCCCACACTCTCCACGCCCCACTTCTACAGAATTCTGGAACTCCCATATCCCCTTTATTAGAGAGCAACTTTGCCATTATCTGTTTATATATTTGGCTTCCTTCCTAAGATTTAATTTGAAAAGAGTTCTAATGTACAATGTCTAAAACACTATTATTACAGAATCAGATGCAATAGGCTACATCCAACAAGATGAAATTTAACAGAAATGAGTGAAAATATCTGGCACTTAAGTCTAGTAACCCCTCAGGAAAACCCCTCACACATTCAAATAAAGTCAAGGTAGGAGAAATGTGGCTTAGCAGTCATCCAATTAAAAATAAAAAACGTAGGAGATTTAGCCAAAGATGAGTTCACCATGGATCAAAACTGTGATGTGGTCTTAAAACACACACACACACACAATTTGGAGCTGTATTAATATATCATAATACCTACCAATCTTTAAACGATGGACAGTGGATAGTTGGTGCTTTTCCTATAGGGCCAGCTTGCTGATAATTGTATACAAAATCAAACATGCAAGGGAGGAAATTTCCTTTCTTTCCATGAGGCTTAACTCATTGCTACAGGAGTTGCTTTTCTGCCATTAACAACTAGGAAACTAGGCAAAATATATGAAAAAACTCTTTTCAGACATTGGACAACAGGCAGTATAGGTATGTGACCCCTGAGAGAAGGAAGATAAAAGAGGTGATCCCTATAATTGCCCCAGATTACTGCCTGGGGGCAGTAATTCAGACTGAGCCCCCAGTCTAACAGTCTAAAATACTATAACTGAAGTCTCAGAAAGAGAGGAGAGGAAAGAGGGAACAAAAAAATATGGGCTGAAAAATGTCGAAATTTAATAGACTATAAATTCACAAATCCAAGAAGCTCAATAAACCCTAGTAGACTAAGCATAAAGGAAACCATACTAAGGCACATCATAATCAAATTGCTGAAAATCAGTGATAAAAGAAAATTTTAAAAACAGCCTGCGGAAAAAAAGACATATGTAGAGAGAATCAAAGATAAGAACGACAGTTGTATCATCAGAAAATACACAAGCCAGAAAAAAATGCTACTGAAAGACAAAAAAAAAAACCAGTCAACCTAGAATTCTATATTCCAGGAAAATATTTTCCTGCCTCAGCCTCCCTAGTAGCTGGGACTACAGGCATGCACCACCATGCCCGGCTAATTTTTTTCTATATATTTTTAGTTGTCCAACTAATTTCTTTCTATTTTTAGTAGAGACAGGGTCTCACTCCTGCTCAGGCTGGTCTCAAACTCCTGACCTCAAGCAATCCTCCTGCCTCAGCCTCCCAGAATGTTAGGATTACAGGCATGAGCCACCATACCAGGCCAGAATAAAGAGATTTTAGGTAAACAAAAGCTGAAAGAACTTATTGCCAGCAGACTTGCACTACAGAAAATGTTAAAGGCTGAAGGGAAGTGATGCCAGATGGAAATCTAGACGTATATAAAGCAATGAAGAGTACCCAGTAACGGTAAATACCATGGATAAACAGTAAAAAAAAAAAAAAATTAATCTATGAAGACTGTTAAATCTATTTTTAACTGTTTAAAGCGAAAATAATAATGGATTGTGGGGTTTAAAACATATGTAGAAATGAAATGCACAAAAATGAAATGTACAAAAATAGTACAAAGATACAGGGGAGTTAATGGAAGTATATTATTGTATGTGTAAGTCCACATACAGGAAGTCATTTGTTATTTGAACATAATCAAGAGTGTGTGGTAGTGACACAAGGACAGATATTTAGATCAATGGAACAGAATAGAGAATCTAGCCATTGACCCACACATATATGGTCAGTTGATATCTGGCAAAGGTGCCAAGGTAATTAAACAGGAAAAGAATAGCATTTTCAACAAATGGTGCCAGAAAATCTGAATAGTCACATAAAAAATGAACTCTGATCTTTATCTCAGACCACACACAAAAATTAACTGAAACTGGATCATAGACTTAAATGTAAGAGTTAAAACCATAACACTTCTAGGAAAAGCTATTCATCACATTGAGTTAGTCCAGGAGTTCTTAACCTCGGCACTGTTGACATTTTGGGCTGGATAATTTGTTATAGGGGACCGTCTTGTACCTCATAGGATATCCATCAGCTTTCCTGGGCTCTACCCACTAGATGCCAGTCACATTCTCCCAGTTATAATAATGAAAAATGTCTCCAGACATTGCCAAATGGTCCTTGGAGGACAGGGAGATCACCCCAGGTGAAAGCACTGGATTAGACAAAGATTTCTTAGATAAGACACTAAAACAACAAACCATGAAAGAAAAAGTTTTAAATTGGACTTAATCAAAATTAAAACCTTCTGCTCTTTGAAACACACTTTCAAAAAAATAAGAAGGCAATCCACAGACTGGGAAAAAATATTTGTAACATGTATGCCTGATAAAGAATTTGTATCCAGTTCATATAAATAACTCTCATAAATAAAAATAAGGCAACCCACTTAAAAATGGGTGCAATGTTTGAATAGAAAATTTTCAGAAGAAGAAAATAAGCACGCAAAAAGCTGTTCAACATGATTAGGGAAATGCAAATAAGAACAACAGTAAGATACCACTTCACACTTGTTTGAATGGCTAAGATTAAAAAGACTGATAATAACAAGTGTTGGCTAGGATGCAGAACGACTGGAACTCACATACATTGCTGGTGGGAGTTTAAATGGTACAGCCCTTTGGAAAAACAGTTCGTCAGTATCTTGTACACACACTTATCATCTGACCCAACTATCTCACTGTTAAATATTTACTCAAAAAAAATGAATAAAAAACAAAAGTGGTATATCCATCCAAGGGAATGCTATTCAGTCATAAAAAGGAATAAATTACTGATACATACATAACATGAATGAATCTTAAAAGCATTATGCAAGGTAAAAGAACCCAGATATAAAACTATATACTGCATGATTCCACTTAATAAATTCTTGAAAAGGCAAAATTATATGCTAGAAAGTAGATTTATTGCTCAGGGTGGGGAATGGGAAGAGGAAAAGGACAAACTGCAAAGGGACATAAGAGAACTTTTTCTATACTTTTCTATGGAAATGTTCTTTATTTTGACAGTGGTGGTAGTTATATGATTGCATACCTTTGTCAAAACTCATTGACTTGTATGCTAAAATGGACAAATTTTATTGTATGTCAAAGATACCTCAGTAAGCTGATTTAAAGCAATATAAAATGGAAATTACCTGGTGCTGAGTCTTCTAGTAGCCTATGATTATACAAGGGCTTGACAGAAGCCCGTCCACAGACTCTCCAGCTTCCCTGTCTCTACACAAACATTAGCTTCTAAGGCCTGGGCCCTAGAAAGCATGCTAGACATCTTCAAGAGAAAAAGACCACATGGAGACATCCAAGCGATACCTACCACCAGTGCTCCTGCTTTCAATCCAGGATCATATGGAACTCTAAAACTTTCGGGGAGATTAGAATTCTGCAGGTTTTCAAGCTTTTGCTTCAGTTGTGAAATAACTGTAATTGTCAAAAGTACATAAGAATGATGTGAGTCCAAGAAATTATCAATATTATCTATAACACTTCCCGAGAGCATACTTATTCCCAGCATTCTAGGTATTTGTTTTGGTGTGGTGCAGGAGAAAAGAGGATAGGGCCCTGCCTTTGAGGAACTACCCATTTGAAGTGGTGAGGTAAGTCAGGCTTACCATGAGCAACACAACCACGGACACATACTACAACAGGGGACAGAAATATGCGAATACATGTGGGATGGCACGCAGATGCCAAACGATCAGGTAAAGGACGTTTTGAGGGTGATGCTAAGGAATCAATACTATAGTTTTCTTTCCAGCATTTGAAACTTTAAACTGCCATCTGATTTGGGGAACAGACATTTGAAGACAATAACAAATGAAATTTGGTTAGGGTTTTGTAAACTCTTTTGGAAAGAGCAAGTTAGGTTGTGCAGAGAAGATGTGACAGCCTCAAAATTCTAAAGGCAAAATACATAAATTAAAAATTACCCGCTGGATAACAGATAGAATGGAGGTCAGTACAAATGCTTCCCTTTCTTAAAACAAAAATAAAAGTAAGATTACTATTACCATTATCATTTTTAGGAGATAGCATTACTGACACAGTGAAAAAGAATCAAAGGGAAAAAGTAGAAATTTAAAATATTCAGAAGTTTAAAATACTGGATGAGTATATCAGTAAGTATCTATATAATGAGCCATAGTGCTAGGTCCAGGTATACAAAAATGAAAAAGAGATATCCTTTGGCTTCAAGGTTCATACAGTTTGCCAGACCAGAGAGATATGTTAATGACTTTAATTTAATGTAGCGTTAGTCAAAACCTATGGGAATACAAAGAGGGAGTGATTAATATTCCTAGGGCAAGGACAAGTTTTCTTAGGGTAGGGATAGAGGTTACCGGAAAAGGCTTCAGAGAGGAGGTAGTGTGTGTGTAACTGTGAGATATGTATATATCTATATAGTCATCTCTCAATATCCATGGGGGATTCGTTCTTATACTGTATTATTTAGGGAATAATGATAAGAAAAGTCTATATATGTTCAGTACAGATGCAATTTTTTTAATATTTTCGATCTGTGGTTGGTTGAATTCACAGATACAGAACCCATGGAAACGGAGGACCAACTGTGTGTGTATATGCATACACATATACATATTCTGATATATATATGTATATATATGAAGAAATATAAAAAATTTAAAATAGCCTCTCAGTAATTCATTGCTTGAAAAGACTGAAAACTTGGAAACCATATGCACATATTCAAAGATGCAGAGAAAAAGGTAAAGATTTGGAAATAATCTTGTGTGTGTGTGTGTACAACTGTTCTTAAAGAATACATCTTACATCTGCATAATGTTTTAATTTTTCAAAGAGTTTAACATCTATTGTCATAACTTCATCATTAAGCATATACGTATAGTTAAAAAAATCATTAATTTGTAAAAGGAGAACTTTAAATTTACTTACTCCATGCAAACAAAATACTAAAGAATGTGTTTCTTGGCTGCCTTTTATGAAGAGGCAACTTGGCTTCCAGAAAGAATTATAGGGCATTTGGAGATGAAGGCATTTGAAAAGAGAACCAAGAAAATAAAGCCACTGTACCTTGGGAACTGACATCATACTTTTCGGCAGAGAGTGATTTAATATCAATGGTGACTTTCTGTAACATCTCGATTACTTGAACTTGTTGGGTAAAGTCATGCAGCATGGCTGTGCCACATCCCCTCAGATAGGCTTCTAGGATCACAGCGAACCTCTGCTGATAGTGTCTGGACTGGGCTATCTCACTTCTCAAGAACCAAAACAAGAAGTGACCAATTCTCTTGTTCTGAGGGTGAGTACAAGAAGGTTAAGATTATTATGACTAATGCTCTAAGTCTACCAGTCAATGACTGTCGATTTAAAATTTCATGCTATTATCAAAGTGGAAGTACTTACTCTTAAACCACGCTTTAGCAGGAATCTGGCAAGGGCACTGTCATGGTATGGTTCAAATTTCACAGCCTAAAGGAGGAACACATTAGCATTTGTAAGACTGCATTCTTTGCAGGTGAATCAGCAAAAGGAAACCAGAGAAACTTGTGCTCTGCTTAGAGGGTCTTTGTGGCTAGAGTGATGAGAATCTTACCGGTTCAGCTCCTCTTTTTTCGAGGACACTTGGGACCAGAATAAACCACTTGCTTGAGATCATAGAGCAGCTGATAACAGAACTGGGATTAGAGGCCAGAACTGACTCACAGTCATGTGTGATAGCTGGGAAGGTGAAGAGGCGAGGGCATTTGCTCCAATTAAATGTGTACTGGTTTTACTGGAAGGGTGGAGGGGGATGATGGAGATGGCTATAAGAAATCTACAAAGTAGAAGGAAAGTGAGGTTATGAGAAAGAAAATGGATAGTGGAGAGAAATGTATAGTACATGTTAGAGAAAAGTATTTGTTAGATGTGAAGATCCTAAAAGCCCGATAGCTTCCCTTTTTGGCTGCTCACTGGCAAGTCACAGGTTCTCACTGCAAATAAACAACTGGCCTAGATCAATCTACACAGAGCAATCACTACCACCCTGCCACCCTATGGTATATACAGAGCTTTTTGTCCCAAAATCCCTGATTTTATATGCTTCCTTGGGTAGAATTCGATCTTCATTTTTAGTGGTTAGTAGTCTTCATACCACTTGGCTAATGTACAGAGTATTGACTTAGGTGACAGCTCTATTACTGAGGAAAAAAAACCAATAAAATGTAAAAAATGATTAAATCTTGGTTGCATGAATATTTGTTACATTATTCTCTGTACTTTTCTGCAAGTTTGAAATAGTAATTTTTAAAGTAGCAAGACTAATAAATATTGTTTGGATTATTATACAAGCATAAATAAAGTTAGAAGATAGATGTCATACATAAACATGAAGAGAGGCTTAAAATTAAATATCTAGGAATATTCGCTTTATAAATAGAAATGGTCTATCCTTTTTTTCCAGGCCACAGAACAAATTCTCATTCTAATTTACATTTTAGGGTCTGAGGGCTTCTTGGTAGGATTTACAATTCTTACTTTGGTTTCCAGTTAGAAAATGATCACTATTGACTTCATAATGTTTCAATTATACCCATGTTCTCAAAAGTGCTTTTCACAGGTATGGTCAAATAGGTGTCCTTGTAGCTGCATCTGAGGCCTTAATTCTGAGAATGTGGTTATTTAGCCACCAGTACTCAATTTAGAAATGTTTTACGTTTTTAACCCTAATATGCGTCTTTCTGACCCTCTTCATGTTTCACTTCTCTAAAGACAATACAGATCTCAACTAAGACACCATTTTGATCTGGAATGAGTCATTTAACCATGAGCTGAAGATGTCTCAAATAGTTTTACAAATGACTACTCTTCTATAAATTTAAGACCACAAATTCAATGTTAATATTATTTATTGACCTCTTTCATTTAAAACAGTTCCAAGAAGAACACTATTCGTTTGCCAATTCTGCAAAGTATTTTTGTGAAAATTCATGGTAGCCTTGCGATTTGGAACAGAGCTCATGCAAATTTGTTTTGTTTTTGTTATGGAGAACTAGAAAACCGAAGATCTTAATTATTCCAAAATTCTTTAGTGTTATGCCAGTATCTGAACTAGTGGGTAGAAAAAATATTGGATATATTTAATAGATGAAAGCAAAGGTCAAATAATGTATTTAATGTATCTGACTAATGGGAAGGTGAAGATTCGGAGTTAAAGTTGGTAATATCCAAAATGCTTGTCAGAAAACTCCAAGGACTTCCTATAAATATAGAGAGTGATTAGACTGTTTAGCGTCTAAAATTTAGCCTAGTTAATCCTAAAGATCTCAGGTCAAACATCACCTACTTAGAACTGTCCCTGGGTCCCTCAGTGTATATTAAGTGTCCCCTACATTCCTGACTGTTTTCTCATAGCACTTTGCAGTTTTCCCCAAAGCATTTGTCACAATTTGGTATTAAACATCTGTTTGTGTGTGTACTCATTTAATGCCAGTCTTCTCAGTACAAGTTGTTGAATTAATGAATGAACAGGTCTGTGCTCTAAAACAGCATTTCTAGTCCACTTCCTTTACTTCCTTTTCCTTGTCAAGCAGTACAATGTAATTTGAGAACTGCTATAGAACAGGCAAACTGTTCCTTCTTCTTTCTTTCCCTCCCTAGCTACACCTTAAGCAAATCACTTAGCTTCTCAGGACTCCAGGGAAAGTCATGAGAACTGGTGTGGAAACACCATTCCATACCTGTCTAAAAAGAGGAGCTTTCAAGATTCAACTCAGATATGAGATGTTATTCCATGGATTGTAATAAACACAGGCAGAGAGTAAGACTGTTTCTGTCTAGCCCACACCACGCAGACACCGGACTGATCCAAGGTATCAGGGGAATAGTGAAAAGAGCACGGCATGGAGTCCGACCTCCTAGGTTTTGATTCTGGTCCGCTTCTTTCAAAGTATGTGACCTTGGGCATATTACTTAGCCTCTTGTGCCTCAGTTTCCTTTTGTGTAAAACGCAAACGCTAATTTGACCTCCATTATAATTGTTGGGAGAGTTAAATGAGATAATACACAAAAAGGATGGTAATTGCCTGAAGCCTTGGCACAAGGAAGCCTTCAGTAAGTGGAATCTATCATTAAAATAATAAATGAGAACAAAGTATTCCCACAGGGCCAATTCTCCTAAAAAGTGAAGTACTAATGTTTTTAAAATGCTTGCCTGCAAACCCTCAAAGACAGTAAAAAAGTAAATGGAACAGTTTACTACTTTTTGAGGTGGCTTCATCATATCTGCTTTGACTGATGACAAAGCCCTGAACAAAGGGCATTAGAGGACAACTGAATGCTGTGCCTGTGTGCATGGAAATAAATTCCTTTCCAGGAGGGTTCTGTTGATAACACCAATATCCCTACCTGGACCAGCTGTAGAAGGTAATGTAGAACATCATCGTCCTCCAAGCTCTCCAGTTTCTGAACTGCAATGGCTCTTACATTTTCATCTGAAAAGTTGCAGTCCAGGAGTTGCATCGTTAACCCAACATCCAAAGCACTTTGATCCCAGACCTCCCTTCTGGCTAACAATTGGTATGTTTTGGCCACAATTTCTTGCTGTCCCCATTTCACTGAGCTAAACAACTTAGGATACGCTTTGGGATGCTTAAGGCTTTCATATCTAAAATGCCAGAGCAATTCTTTGTCTTCTGCTGTGAGAGGGTTAAGTGGATCGGTTGCTATGATTGCCTCCAATTGCTTGCGAAGTTGGTTGGGCATTTCTGCTCGAACCCGGTCCCCTTCCGGGTCAGGGCTGGGCCTATGCTTAGGCAGGGCTATCGGGTGACAATAATTGTCCAGAAGAATGGAGATGGACATGGAGTTCTCCTTGTCTGGGTTGGTTGCAGATGTGAGCTTGTCGGCGCTGAAGCTCCCTTGGTCCTCTCCCTTCCCGGATATCTGCCACATGTGGAGAACGTATTCTCCACGGCGCAGGAGGAACCGGTGGTCTATCAGCAGCAGATTCACGTAATAGAGAAGCTGAGCTTTGCCCTTGGACTCAGAACCGGAAGTGTCTGCAGAGACCTTGCCGGACAGCGCTGGAGCTTTGCCACAGTAGATCTGGAGGTTCAGTAGAGCCCCTTTGGGCAAGTCTTTGATTTTGATACTGAACTCAAGCCACACATTCCAGAGCACCTCTTCTGTGAAGGGTTTGGGGCTGGTTCTCCTTTGGCAAAGGACTTGCTGCCCATGCTGGATGTTTGCCTCTACAAAAACTGTGAGGTCAGTATTCCGGGGCAGGACCGGGATATCAATGCCTCTGATCTTGACCCTAAACTTCCGGTCACAGTCCCACAGGGACACCGTGAACACACTTTCATGGTCTTTGCCGTGGATGGTCAGCTGCTCGTGGTAGCCGGTGACTCCCGTGCAGTCATCCACCAGCGGCCACTCTTCTTTCCTTACGTCATCCAGGGCTGGGTCCGGAGGCGTGTCAAGCACCAGGTGAATCTCTTCTCCATTCTTGAGGCAGTGCCTCACCCACTGGAAGTTTTTGATGGGCGTTTCACCCACCAGGTACTCATCCCGGCCACAGACCCGTAGCACAAAATCCTGTTCGTTCAGGCTCTCGGGGATGTCCATCAGGGACTTCTTCTTGGCCATCTTGGTGAAGAAGCTCTGGAGGATGGTGCCGGGGGTGTCCTCGGCCGAGACCTTGATGGTCTGGCTGGTGGTGCTGCGGTGGATGATGATGAAGATGCAGTTGTTGGCAATCTTCTTGGACAGGTACTCCGGGAGGGGCTTGGACGTCACCCAGGGGTGCATGGCGTAGAGCTTGGGGTCACGGCCGGCCACCTCGGCCATGCGCGGGGTGACCAGGCGGCGGCGCGTGAACTCGAGCTCGTCGTCGTGCACGTTGCTGACGTCAGTGACGTCGTAGCCAATGAGGGCGGTGAGCTGCCGCTGGAAGGCCTGGGTCTCGTCAGAGGGCGCGCGCCGCTGAACCAAGTAGATCTGGCCCGGGCTCCGGTGCAGCGCCTGCCAGTAACGCAGGCAGTCCAGAGTCTGAACCACCTGGTACTTGTCGTAGATCTCATACCACTGGCCCTTCTTCTGGTAGAGCAGGAGGAAGTGGTCCGGGCCGAGCCGGTGGTAGAAGTCCGCCGCCACGCTCGTCTCCAGCGCGCGCAGCCACACTTGGGCCTTCATCTGCTCCACGTTGCCGTGGCCCGCCACGTGCAGCAGCGCCGTCTCGGGGCTCTGGCTGTGGCGCTGGCTGGTGGGCAGCACGAACTCGATGGGGATGAGCTCCATGGGGGACAGGCTGGCCACCGCGCTCCGCGGCTTCATCCTCCGGCGCCTGCGGCCGTTGTCCTCTCTCAGAACCACGGGCTGTTCATAGTTCTCCAGCTCCATGCCCTACGCGACCTGCGAGTGGAGGAACAGAGGGCCTTGTCACCAGAAAGGCACTTCGTATTTCCCTGTGAGACAGCAGAAGAGAAGGCGCAGAGGAGTGACGTGCGCGTGAGGACCCAGAGGGACGAAGTACTTCAAGCTGGAGGCGCTACAGCCTTCAGAGCATGGGCTTTGGAGTCAGGGCCCTTGAATGCCGGCCCCACCCCTCACTCTCTGGGCGACTTGCGCTAATTAATTAATCTGAGCCTGTTTCTCCTCTCTCAGATGGGTGAGTAATACCTCAGAGGGTGGAGGTGAGAGTTAAATAAAGTAATACTTGTTTAATAGCAGTGGTGGGTATGTGGGGGCTCACTGATCACTCTCTCTACCTTTGTATAGTTTGAAACATTTAATAAAAAAAGAGATATGGAAAACAGTCATATAGCACAGTGCCTGACATATTAGTAATTGTTCTTAAGTATACTGAAACACATAGATGAGTAAAATAATACAGTTAAGGATCAAGTCTTAGTTTACAAGGTGCAACGTGAGGTGCTTAAATACTTCACTCTGTAAACAGACCTTAAACTTACTTCCTCTTTGTTCTGTCTCACACTTCTTGGAACTAGACACCTTACCCAACCTCTCTTCATGTTCCCTATTTTCAAACTGTCTGGACTCGGGATCCACTCCCTCCTCAATTTCCTGCCTTTTTTACTTTTCATTTTTTTTCTTTCTATTTAGGAAAGCTAGACATTTCATTCATAAAACTCAAAAATATCAGAATTGGCAAGGTTGCAATCAAAACTAACTGCAGATACATAAAATTTTGAATCATGAAATGTATAAATGTTCTAGCTTAGGTTAGTGTCTAAGAGGAGGCATCCAAGCCTGTACTCTCCTAATATGAACATTCAGGGAATTTTAATTTTGTACCAGTTCTTTTGATCTGCCTCTACTTTAGACAGTCGAGGAGCCACAGGGCAGAAGGCAGGATTCCTAGACTCCAGTGACCTGCTGTTTAGACCCCAATCAATTATATAACTTCTTTTTTGCTCTAATATTTTCATTTCTATGACATGAATTCATAAATTTATTCTCATTATTCACCCTTTCTACAAATGTTTAAGTATCTACCCTTCACAAAGCATTTAAGTATAAATGTGACACACTGCAGTAAGAAACCCTTCTAATGACTGAAATGCTAAAAGTATGAAAATTGAAAGATGAATAATAAAGTATTTGATTTTAGTATTTAGTATCAAATTTTGATTTTAGTATTTAGTATTTAGTATCAATAAATTATAATACATTATATTCTAAATAAGAATCAACTATTGAAACAAAAATTAATGTTTCAGAAAATATCATTTACTCTCTTAAATGACTAATGTTAGTGAGACTCACAACTACTTATTTCCGTAAGAAATAATGGAGCATTCAATGTATATCCAAAAGGAGAGTTTGATTAAAAGATAAGAAAGGCAAGTTTCACTAGATCCAAACTTGTATTTAAATCTTGGTTTTACTTACTTTTAAAGTCAATATTCCCTCTCTTAAAATACTATGAAGTTATACTTAGTAAGTAAATGAAACCAGCTGTCCTAAAGAACTGTCTCTTGCAGCTTAAAACATTCATTTTGGTCTTTTGCTACCTTATATAATAACTGACAAAGATGAGAACTGTAAGGTATGTTAATATGGATAGTAACTTGAAATATGTCCAAATTTAGGCAACATGCAAATATACAACAGTAACATCTGCCTCAGTGATACCAAACAATCTTAAAGGATGCAGAAGAAAACAGGCTGACTAAATACTCACTGGTTTCCTGCATGGTTGAGGCTATGAAGCTTTCTCCTTTTATGAGAAGACGTTGGAAACACTGTAAGTACAGTAATCTCTAAGCATGCACTTGTAAGAATGTGAAGCCTGGATGGCTCAGGCTCCCGTGCCCTCCCTCTTCCTCCCGAACAAAAACAAAAAAGAACCGATGCACCTGCAAAACTCTTGCTGGAACCTTGTGGATATCCACAGTGTAGCTTGGACTAGACAGTGAAACACAGACGTACAGTGGTAGTATCATCTCAAGAACCGACAACAACAGTTCCAGATAAAAATATTCTAGCTGAGAAGGAAGTGTCACTATTCCGAGTCAGACCCAACAAAGGGCAAAAAATAGAAGGAAGCAATACCTGATAAAGCAGCGGAGGCGATGATGCTGAAGGATCATTTGTTTAATTTTTGAAAACAAAACAAATTCAAACCTACCCAGTGTGCTTCTAAACTCTTCCGCTTTTTTGGGGCTCCCTTCATATCCAGATGCAGAGGAAGTGTTGCAGTTACCAGGAAGGAAGTTTTAACCAAGTTGATTATACGTGTGATTGCTCATTTTAAAAGTGTCAGAAATGCATTTCCTGTTATAGCAGAGAGAGAGCAAGAACATGAGAGTGAGCCGTGTTTACCATATTTTTTTTTTCTCTTTGAACTAATTTTTCAAAAATTGTGGGAGACTGAGACAAATTAAAACTACATAGATCCAAACCAAAAATACACATCATGAGACACAAATGCAATATTTTTGTAGCTAGTTCTAAGTATAAGAAAAGGCCTAACAGCCACAATATTAGACATCCGATTAGGGATATTTTTTTAACAGCCAAATTAAACCTATTCCCCTCATGGGAATTCAAATGAACCCTTGTTCATATACTGTAAATGATGGATGGGGGAAGAGAAACCTAGTAATACTGAGGACTGAGTTATCATGATGAATATTTTCAGAGACAAGGTTTGGGAGCTCACTTCCTTAGCTCTGCAAGAGATTTCTTTATTTTTTCAGAGCATTCAGGGCCCAAAATATCACTGGCTCAAACTGAAAGTACTGCAGCATGTGCATGGTATGTGTGTAAATGTGACATACCGCGGTAAGAAACCCTTAAAATAATGGTTAAAATACTAAAAGTATTAAAATTGAAAGATGAATAATAAGGTATTTAGATTTTAATATTTAGTATCGCTAAATTATACTACAGTATATTTCAAACAAGAAATCAACTATTGAAACAAAAATTAATGTTTCAGAAAATATCATGAATGTTGAGGGTGGAGGCTTGCTGTGAGCAATGATTCATTGCCTGCAGACAAACTAGGAGGTTGCCTAGTATCAAGGGGAAATTAGGGAGCTGAAAACTGTCATGGCATCTAGCAGACAGAGTCACTGGGAGATGGTACCTGACTGCCATGGGGCAGTGAATACATAGAAAAGCCATCCTAAATCATTTTTTAGAGCAGCCCTGTGTTTTCCAGGTGACCTCAATTCCTTCTGGAACCTCCAAGCACACTCAGATTCTGAACCAGTGCCCCCTCCCCTCCATCTCAGAGTTCCACATACCAGAGTTCATCCTCCTGCTCTCCAGCTAAGCTCCAGGGACAACAGGTGGGATGGAGTTACCTTCACAAGTCTCTTGCAGGTATGTCAGAGTTCCTCTGGATTACTCTGATGTCAAGATAAATAATTGCTTGATCTGATCTCTCTCTTTTCACATGGGCCTTTTGGGTCTTAACTTTTTAATAGCACTCTAGTAGTTGACATCAGCAGGCAAATCATGTAATTCAAAGGCTGCCTCCCAAATACTTAGAGGAGGCTTATCGGCTTCCCAAAGTATATTCCTATATAGGAATACTCCCTTAGGAGGTTGGCAACTTTAGAGGCCTCAAGGTTGGCCTTCTTGGTTGGTCCTGAGGGAAGACCACCACACTATAGCCGCCAAGCCATGATGTAGGAGCTTGCCAACCTGTGTTTTACCCAGAGTGTGTGGGAGGGTACCTGTGGGTAGGAGGCGTGGGGGGAAGGAGCCTTGAAGGTGGGAGGGCTGACCTCAGAGGAACCATAAGCAAGGCCAGCTCCATTTCCAAGACCGTTCAACAGATTTCTTCCCTGTCCTGGCTCCATCACTTCCAGGGGGCCAAGTCCCAATCTGGCACTAGACACACATACACATTATGCTAGAAATACTAGACTCAGGCTCTGGCGTCTCCTTGCTTCTGAAGGAACTATTCAGCTAATTCGATTACGCAAAGGTTGTCTGTTCCATAACTAAACTTGCAGACACTTCAGGCTTTATTTGTGGGTTGAGATGAAAAGTACCCTGCTCTTCTCCAAATCTTAAATAGCCACTAAAATTTGGCTATATGTGGTAAATGTTCCCAGGGAGAAGTAATGGCAAATGTTTCCTTCCTCTGTGTGGATACTTCTTTGATGCAGAGGTATTCTTTACTAGTAAGAATATTTTATGCCCGGAATTTTTAGTGTAGAAAACTCCTAGACCTCATCATTATCCTGTTTTATTAATATGTTTCTTATTTTTCCCTTCTGTGAATCTGTAGACATATAAATTTTGTTTGGAAAAAAAGCATAATCAAAGAGTCTGACCCTCTATATCACATCCAACTATCACAGGAATGACAAGATAGAACAGATTAGGAAATAAGAACACAGTAGGAAGTATCAAAGATTATAAACAGATTAAGAATTAGTTGTTTGTTATGAGAAAGGCTCTTTGCCGTGGCCTTCAGAGAGATTATTTATGGTTTAGTTGGAAAAACAAAACATGCACATGAGAAAACATGTGCAACGTGATAGTCTATACAGTCCAAATGGTTTAACTGTATTACGTACCTTTATGTAATCCAACAGTTTACTGGAGGAGATCACTTTGGGTGGAATTTAAAAAAAATTATTTTAAATATTCAGAGAATATTTTAAATAGTCATAGGAGTGGATCCCCCAGCCAGAAGGTATTTGGTGATGGTGAACAGAGCAGTTCACTGAAATGGAGAGTTTGTGAAAGACAGCAGTGTGAGATATGAGGAAGTGCGTGGCAAGATAAGCTCATGTTTCCCACACTTGTTTCATGTCTTGGCACATGTGAATAGTCGTGACATGTGTATGGCACACTGGGTTAAACTGAGGAGGCTCCTCAAAGCCTGAGACAATGTCTGCAGCCACAAAGCCCTCACCCGTTAGGGCACAGTGGTTGGGAAGCTCTGTTACTGGTTATCGTTCCTGGCTGGAGTAGCTATCTGACTCAGACATGAGGGTGTCTTTCAGCTTGAAAAAGCACTGCGATCCCTCATTTTTTCAGCTCAGCCTCAGATGGCTTATACACTGTGAACAAAAACTCATTTTAATCTTATCTAACAGTTTAATTCACTTTCATACCTTGCTTTGGGCACAAAGGCAAACCTTTATTGAAGCTGTGCCTAATATTTTTTGGTCTGTATTTGATAAGATTAAAGACAAGCATCCTGGTATTGTAGAAGCGCTAATCTTCACAAGACCTGGGTTGATTCCTGCTCATTCTTTAGGCCTAATATATGCCAATTCATCTCTCTTGGCTTCCTAATCTACCAAAAGGATAACAACCACCCTACTTATCTCATAGGAAGTTGTTAAAAATCTTCAATTTTCAACGGAATGAAAACTTATCTAACTATACTGTGTAAGATATTGGATTAGATGCTACAAAGGACACACAATTCCAAGTATCCCATACCAAAACAACATAGAGAAAAAGAACAGTCCATGTCATCTGTGTGTTTCTTTTTCACAGAGAGGAAAACTTTCCCAGATGCCTCCTGGGTTCCCTTATGTCTCTAGCCAGAATTGTAACAAGTGTCCATCTATACCTCAGCCCATCAGTAGGAAGGGGGATAGAATTATGTGACTGGTTTAAACTAATCAGGATTTACCCCTGAGTTCCTGGTTGGCCAGAGAACAGCAGACACCAGAACAAAATGTCAGGGCTTTGACAGTAAGGACAAAAGGGTACTGGAGAGGTCCACAGGAGACTCTACCACAGCTTTGGTGCCATTAGGGAAGTAGACTATTATCATGTCATATGCTCAGAGGGCAGCCATTCCAGGTTCTGAGAAAAGAAGCTACAGGAAATGAGTCACAGTCAACAGAACCCGCAGGATCTATAGCCAGATCCAGGTGCCGGTGTCTGTGGGACATTCTACTTTGTTCACCATTCTTTTTTTTTTTTTCTTTCAAGAAACAGGGTCTTGCTTTGTCACCCAGGCTGGAGTGGAGTGGAGTGAAGTGGTATGATCATTGTTCACTGCAAACTTGATCATTTGGACTCAAGCGATCCTCTTGCCTCAGCCTCCTGAGTAGCTGGGACTACGGGCCTGTGCCACCATGCCCTGCTAATTTTTCTTTTTTAAAATTTTTTTGTAGAGACAGAATCTTGCTATTTTGCCCAGGCTGGTCTTTTACTTTTTTTTGATTTTTTAAAAAATTAGAAAATTAAGTGAGTACAAATATTTTTGATGACATGGATTGCTTTTGTAATGCTTGAGTCACAGCTATAAATGTGCCCATCATCCAAATAGTGTTTATTGTACCCGTTAGGTAGATTTTTGTCCCTACCCCCAGGCTGGTCTTTAACTCCTGGCCTTAAGCGATCCTCCCCTTCAGCCTCCCAAAGTGCTGAGATTAGAGGCGTGAGCCACTATGCCTGGCCTCACAATTCTTATCAGAAATTGACCACTGAGTGCACTTTTCTCAATTTCCTTGTTCAGTTAAATGTTGCCAATACAGATCATTAAGCACTTCACACATTTCTTGAAAAGATTTTTCTGTAAACTGATTTTTAAAAATCCAGATTCCTTTGCATGATACATTAGACACTCTGATTAATCACTTATGATCTATCCTTAACTCTCTGCCTCATCTTCCAAATCCCGTCCACAATTGAATTAAACTGATCTTTACTCTCACTCTGTGCTTTTCCACATGTCTGGACCTCTGTACGCTACTCCCTCTGTCCTCTCCCCTCCCCGTATTCTCTTCTCTTCTCTCTCTTCCCTTCCTTCATCCCCTCAGCCATTTGACCAACTCCTGCTTCATCAATACTCAGGGTGAGGAACCTCATCTGGGAGGGCTTTCTTAGTTTGGGGTTAGGGCAGCTTTCCCCCATGAGAAACCTTCCACAATAACAATAAGACCACCACCACCAAGAACAAACTCTTTTATAGCACTTTCTGAGTCTTACATTACTCTAAGAACTTTCATACATTCATTCATTAGTCCTCACAGCATTCCAAGGAGAGGGGGACAACTCTCATCCCCATTTACAGATGATGAAAGCAAGACATAGAGAAGTTAAGTGGCTTGCCCCAAGTCCTACAGCTGCTAAGAGGCAGTGTCATAATGCTTCTCCCAGGGGAGGACAGCTGTTTACTCAGCTGACTCCTCTGCCAGACTGAGTTCTTTGCGTAGCTGCTCTGTATTCAGCCACTGTGTTCCCCAGGGTTTTACACAGTGCTTGGCACAGACAAAACTAGGGCCTCAATAAATATTTGTGTATAGAGTATTTCTTTTTGAAAATCATTGGATTCTTCTGCATGTACAGGAAGCAACAGGAATATTGAGTGATATTCCCAAAGCCTCCCAGACCAACAAAACCCAGACAGCCCCTTCCTTCCATTTAGTCACCTAACCTAAAGCCCTGCGATCTGCCTCCTCTTCAAACCTCAGAACAGGAAACCTGGGAGAAAAATGGTCTGTAGAGCATGGAACTTAGGAAGGAACCCAGTTTTACTAACATTATAAGGAATCACAATGCTTTAGAAACATCCTCTTTATAGCTCTTCTGTTTGACCCAGTTTGTTAGTTTTCTTTGTTACCTTCCTAATAGTGACTGAAATCTAAGACGAAATGCTGCCTGGACCATGTCGGTGTGAGCAAGAAATCCTCCCATATAATGGATATCCTGACCCATTCCCGGGGCCCTGCCATCACAATTACCTGCGTCTGCCCAGGGCGTTTATCTGTCTGCCTACTCACCTGTCTCATCGCTTACCTACCTGTCTCTAGGTACCTCTTACATACCGTGATCCTGACAGAGACAAAGCTGTTGCAGTAAGGGAGTCAAGTTTCCAGACCAACTCTATTTCCTTTCTTCTTGGGATATTTCGGGTTCAAGGGCCCAGGAGAGAGTCCTGAGAGAGAGGAAGACTGAGTAGACTGGCTTGGATGGAGCCTGTCCTCAAAGCCGTGGTCCTGAGGCTGGAAGGGACATTACATTATAACAGGAGCTGCTTCTCAGGCCTCTCTATGGAACTTTGTTCCTTCCAAAGCCCTGGTGGCTTCTCAGCTTTGAGTCTGGCAGGAGTCACCTCCAGTTGGAAGGAAGCCAAGCGGATACCCCTCCACTCCAGGTTCAGAGAAAGGGCACAGTAGGCGTGCCGGGCTGGGAAGGGGGGGTGGGTTGGGAGAGCCAAGAGCGTCCCTCCCCCGGTAGGGAAGGGGGGCCGCTGTGAGGCCACAGCCCTGCACGGCCTTCCTTTCCTTCTTCCTCTTTTTTTTTCCCTCTCCCAAGCAAGTATTAACTTCATGCCACTGACCTCTGCTGCATTCTGCCCCGGGGGGCCTCCCCGCCCTGACCTCAGCTACCGCCCCCTCTGGAGGACAGGCTGGACTGGGCAGTCTCTTTTCCTACCTTGCTCTGTACCTAGGAGGAATCAATCCTCTTCACCCCCACACCTCGGCTTGCATTTTCTGGAATTACCCA
Source organism: Lemur catta (assembly GCF_020740605.2). Classification (NCBI taxonomy): domain Eukaryota; kingdom Metazoa; phylum Chordata; class Mammalia; order Primates; family Lemuridae; genus Lemur; species Lemur catta. Next base: position 37,371,423 of record NC_059138.1, read on the forward strand.
TTGTGTGGGTCTGTTTAATCACTTGAGAGTTCTCTGCAGGTCGGGAAATACCCTGCTGGGGTGTGTCTCAGTGAGGGCGTGAGGTCCCCAGGGCTGTGCCCTCCTGTCCTCCAGCATAGCATAGCATTTCTCATTTGCTTTTAAAGTAGATGCGGGCAGTCTTCATTCCCAGTATCTTTTTTCTTCTCCCTTCCTTTCCTCTTGCATCTCTTTCTTTTCTTTTAAAAGTGTACTGACTTGAATGGGAGGGGCTTCTGGGTTGCTGGGAATGTTTCTGGATGGGGAGCAGCCTTCACTTGTGCTCCGTTTGTGATAATTCATCAAGCTGTACACTGGATGGTCACTTTTCTGTATGTATGTTACACATCAAAAAATAGCTTTACTGAAAGGTATTTTTACTTAAAAATGGCTAAAATTTAAGCTACTTCCCATACTTTATTAAACAATTAAGAGTGTTTTTTTTTTCCCCTCTCTACATTCTTGGCAGATTCTTTTCCACCTGAATCTTGATGTTTCAAGTAGAGGCCAGTTCTGAACTGTTGTGTCTGTCTCTCACAAGCTCTGACCCCCACCCAGTGGCTTCACCTTTGTGTTAGCTGGAGAACTGTGGGGCTAGGCAGAATGTCATAAAGGAAATGTGATCCCATTTGGACTCATTTGGAGGGAAAAGGGTCTCCAATCCAAGCTGATGTTGTGGAATTCCATTGAATTATTCACTGATGTATGTAATGAATGCATTTGTTCCTGCATTCATTTAACATTTGTTATTGAATATCTTTTATGTAATAGCATGTGGTGTCCCTGTCTGCAAGGAACTTGCAACTTAGCAGGGCAGAGAAGATGTCCAGCTATCATCATCATGAAACATGCAAGGGCATAGCAGAGACTCCTAGAGGCCATAAGATGTGCCCTCAGAGCTGTTTGGGGAACAAGTTACAGGAATCACAGCAGGATGCTATCTTTCCCAGCTGAACCTTCCAGAGAGAAGGGCGCAATAGGAGTGGCAAGGAGAACAGGCAGAATTCTGCCTAGGCAGAGGTGAGGGGAAAGAGCATTCTAGCAGAGGGAATAGTGTAAGGCAGCCAAAATTCTGAAGAGTGAAATTCACTTAAGTAGTCCCCACTGGGGGTGGGGATGGAGGAGGGACAGCTATGGTCAAATCATGGTGTTCCTGACAGGTAGGGCAAATAGCATTGGCCTTTACTTGTAGGTGTTGGTAAACAGTTATGATGAGCCAAATTGGAGAGCTTGAGGGTAGAGTAGGGGAGGGGTTGCAGTACATCTCTAAAGTCCCTCTTCTTTCTTTTTTAAATAAGAGCTTTATTAAGGTATACTTAACATACCATTCCCCATCCCTGCTAGTTTTAATCTGTCACGTAGTTCTCAGAGACAAATTCAGTAGTCCTGATATATTTATTAGGGTGTGCTAACTGTTAATCACTACAGCAAAATCTCAGTGGGTTCTTTCTTTCTTTCTCATAGTCCTATGCGGGTTCCATGGGGAGGCGCTGTGCTAAGCATTCATTCAGGACCTAGTTCCTTTCAACTATGTCCTAGGTTCTGCTCCCTCTTGGGCCTCAAATCCTCCACTGAATCTGAGAATGGCTGGCATCTCTTGTGCCCATTTTCATTGGCCAGAACTCTGTCACATGACCTACCTAACCACAGGGGTGGCTGGGAAATATAGCCTACCGTTGTGCCCAGAGGGAAAAGAAAATAGATTGGCAAACCCATAGCATTATGTTTGCTACAACATGTTATAGATAATAGAATTTTAATGAACACGATAAAATATAAGTACTATCATGCATCTGATTTCATGTATTAGGAATTATTTCTATCATGAGACACTTAGAATATGGCCCTCCAGCCTTAGGCAGTCACTGATGTTATGATTATATCTTGTCTCTGTATTGAGTGGTGGTGATAAGTAAAGGCTTTTACAAAACTAGAAACTGGCAGTCCTACCCTTGTTGCTTTTTCCAAACTCCTCTTCAACAATGCAGTTCTTCCTTCACTTGCCAGAAAATTCTGTTCTAATCAGGCAGTACAGTAATCCAGATAACAAACATAAGACAATGGAGAGAGATTATTAGATAACAAGGCATTACATTGGTTGAACTTATCATTATTAAGGCCAACGCCTAAACTTTTTAAAATTCACACTTTTGGAGTGTTTTCTCAATTTATTCTTCTACTCCATCACTATTAAAGTTTATTTATCATAGTAAAAGTTTATTTTATAAACTTTTTTAATAACCACCTTTTTATAAAAGGTTTATACTTATTGCCAACAGGGTGGGGGATTGGTGGAAGGTCTGCATCATATAGTCATTTGGAGAACAAGATGATAAGAACTCTGTCATTTAGAACATGTGGATTTTGAGGTATCCTTAGACATCAATACCCAGCCAGCAGATGAGAGTGGAGGATGGTGCAGGATATTTTTATTGGGTGGGTCTGAAAGTGGTAAATGTCACTTCCATCTACATTTTATTGGCCAGACTTAACTATGTGACCACACCTATTGCAAAAGTAGGGGGTCTGAGAAATATAGCCCCTGTTGCAACTCAGCAATGACTTTACCCTTCAGTGTTGGGGGTGGGTCATCAGTTTTTGGTGAACAGCTAGTCATCTCTGCCATGCTGAGCTACCACCTTCTCTTTTCCTTAAACTTACATACAGTACCCTGACTGCCAAAAGTAACTATACTAGAGATGTTGGCTTAAGAAAAATAAAGGGAATATAAAATATCATCTCTGAATACTATAAAAATGTCTATGCACATAAACTTGGAAATATGGAGGAAATGGACAAATCCCTAGAAACTCACAGCCTCCCTAGGCTCAATCAGGAAGAAATAGAATTCTTGAACAGAACAATATCACCGAACTTGAAGCAGCAATAAAAAATCTTCTAACAAAAAAAAGTCCCAGGCCAGATGGTTTCACACCCGAATTTTACTAGACCTACAAAAGAAGAACTGGTGTCTATCCTGCAGAAATTATTCTATAACATCTAGAAGGAAGGAATCCTTCCCAACACATTTTACGAAGCCAATATCATCTTGATACCAAAGCCAGGAAAGGACTCAACAAAAAAAGAAAACTACAGACTAATATCCTTTATGAATATAGATGGAAAAATTCTCAATAAAATTCTAGCAAAATTAATTCAACTGCACATCACAAAAATAATCTATCACGACCAAGTGGCCTTCATCCCAGGGATGCAAGAATGGTTCAACATATGCAAATCTATAAATGTAATTTACCACATAAATAGAACTAAAAACAAAGACCATATGATCTTCTCAATAGACATAGAAAAGCATTTGACAAAATTCAGCAGCCTTTTATGACAAGAATGCTTAACAAAATAGACATAGACAGGACTTACCTCAAAATGATAAAAGCCATATATGACAAACCCACAGCCAACATCATACTGAACAGGGAAAAACTGAAAGCATTCCTACTTAGAACTGGAACCAGACAAGGTTGCCCACTATCACCACTTCTATTCAACATAGTGCTGGAAGTCCTAGCCAGAGCAATCAGACAAGAGAGGAAATCAAGTGTATCCAAATGGGTGCAGAAGAGGTCAAACTATTGCTCTTTGTGGATGATATGATCTTATATCTAGAAAACTCCAAAGATCCTGCCAAGAGACTCCTGGAATTGATAAATAAGTTCAGCAAAGTCTGAGGCTACAAAATCAATGTATACAAAACAGTAGCATTCATATATGCCAAAACAGTCATGCTGAGAATCTGATCAAAGACTCAATACCATTCACAATACCAACAAAGAAAATAAAATACCTAGAAATATACTTAACTAAGGAGGTGAAAGACCTCTACATGGAGAACTATGAAACTCTGAGGAAGAAAATAGCAGAGCACATAAAAAGATGGAAAAATATATCATGCTCATGGGTTGGCAGAATCAACATTGTTAAAATGTCCATAGTACCCAAAGTGATCTACAGATTCAATTTAATTCCCTATTAAAATACCTATGTCATTTTTTGCAGATCTAGAAAAAACCATTCTATGCTTCATACGGAACCAGAGAAGACCCTGTATAGACAAAGCAACCTTAAGCAAAAAGAACAAATTGGTGGGCATCAATTTACCAGACTTCAAGCTATACTACAAGGTTATAGTAACCAAAACAGCCTGGTAATGGCAGAAGAACAGAGACATAGACCAATGGATAAGAACAGAGAACCTAGATATAAAACCATCTTCATATTGCCATCTGATCTTTGACAAAGCAGACAAAAGCATACACTGGGAAGAGGAATCACTTTTCAATAAATGGTGCTGGAAAAATTGGATAGCCACATATAGAAGACTGAGAGAGGATCTGTACCTCTCACCACTCATGAAAATTAATTCAGGTTGGATAACAGACTTAAACCTAAGGCATGATACTATAAGAATTCTAGAAGAAAATGTTGGAAAACCTCTTATAGACATCAGCCTAAGTAAAGAATTTATGAAGAAGACCCCAAAAGTAATCACAGCAATAACAAAAATAAATAAATGGGACTTGATCAAATTAAAAAGCTTCTGCACAGCTAAGGAAACAATCATTAGAGCGAATGGACAACTTACAGAATGGGAGAAAATATTTGCATGCTATATATCCAATAAGGGGCTGAAAACTAGAACCTACAAAGAACTCAAGCAAATTAACAAGAAAAAACCAAACAACCCCATTAAAAAGTGGGCAAAAGACATGAATAGAAACTTTTTAAAAGATAGACTAATGGCCAACAAACCTAAAAAATGCTCAACATCTCTAATCATCAGGGAAATGTAAATCAAAACCACGATGAGTTATCACTTAACTCCAGTGAGAATGACTTTTATCAAAAAGTCCCAAAACAACAATTGCTGGCATGGATGTGGAGAGATAAGAACACTCATACACTGTTAGTGGGACTGCAAACTATTACAACCTCTACAGAAAGTAGTATGGAACGACCTCAAAGAACTAAAAGTAGACCTACCTTTTGATCCAGCAATCCCACTACTGGGTATTTACCCAAAGGAAAAGAAGACATTTTATAAAAAAGACACTGCACTCGAATGTTTATAGCAGCACAATTCATAATAGCAAAGATGTGGAAATAACTCAAGTTCCCATCAATACATGAATGGATTAATAAAATGTGGTATATGTATACCATGGAGTACTACTCAGCCATAAAAAAATTGTGAACAAATACCTCTTGTATTAACCTGGATGGAGCTGGAGACCATTATTCTAAGTGAAGTATCCCAAGAATGGAAAACAAAGACCACATGTACTTACTGTTAAATTGGAACCAATCGGTCAACATTTATGAGCCCATAAGGAAATAACATTAATCTGAAATCAAGTAGGAGGGGATGGGTAGATTCACACCAACCGGTGCAGCACACGCTATCTGCGTGATGGACACCCTTATAATTTTGACTGAAATGGTACAAAAGCAAGGTATGTAACCAAAACATCTGTACCCCATAATATTCTGAAATAAAAATTTAAAAAAGACATTTTATGTTCCTAGTGGATATGAAAGATTAGGAACTATGGCTGTTGAAGTCAGTTTTTCAATCACATGAAAAATGTAGCCAACTCTTCTTAGGAAGAAGCTCCATATATTTCCTTCTTCAGTTATTCTTTTTTTATTTCAAAATATTAAGGGGGTACAAATGCTTTTGTTATGTGGATACCTTTTATAATGCTTAAGTTAGTGCTATTAATGTGTCCAGCATTATTCTTATGTTACAAGAATCATTATTTTATTATTGCCCTTCTGTTTAGCCATACTTTGGGGGTATGTTGGCTGGTAATAAATTCTTTTATCTTTCCTTTATTTGAAAACAAAAAAGAAAAAGAAAGGAGACCTTGCTTTAATACAGTGGTTCTAAAAGAGTGAAATATTTTGTTGTTCTTGAATTATAGTGTAAGTTTATTAGATTGATAATACAAATCCCAGACAGGGAGACAGTATGGGTAATTATATGGTGCCAAGGTTCAAAGGAGGTAAAAAGCAAAGGCAAGAATGGTAGTCAATAGGGCTGGTTGTAAATACTACGGTTTTCTTCTTAGAAGGCAGGTGGTGAGACTACATTTCCCCACCCCTTTGAAGTTAGGGATGATGACCCATAAAATGTGAGCAGAAATTTGTCACAATTTGCCATGTTTCCTTCCTTCTGCTTGTGGAGGCCTTGGAAGCACATAGTGAAATGGAACCTTGTTGACTTGGTCCCTGAAAGCCTGGGATCAACAGAACTCCTCTCTGACCCTTGTTGGACATGTCTATGAAATACACCTTTGGTGGGTCATGCTGCTGAAATCTTGGGGTTGTTTGTAACCATAGTACAACTTAATAGCTTCTGACTGATACAACAGGTTAAGGTCTTCTTGGGAAAAAATAGGCTGATGTAATATTTCGGATCAGATTTTATAAGGTTACATTTCACTTAATGGGATTTGAAATATAAAGCTTTTTGGGATAGTGATTTTGTTGAAATCAACTTGATGATATAGAACATCCTGTTTACTCATTAAATACTTGACTTAAGAATGCTTCAAAAGTGATCTGTAAACTTCATTATATAAATACCAGAGAAACAGCAAACATTTTCTGTAATATTTAAGGTACACAATTGTAGAAAAATGTTAGCAAATTTCTTTTACTAGCAGCTTTTAAATGAGATATAATTTTCAGCATTTTAGATGTAGTTTTTAGTAAAAGTAAATTACATTTCATTCTTTTTTTTTTTTCTTTCTTCGTGAAACTGTTCCTCCTTCCCCACAGGGATTTTGTGTGACTTTTCTTAGAACCTCCTCCTTCTTAATGGTATTGAAATATCTGGAATTAATACCAGAGGAGCCTATTTCTCCTTTCGTTTCCTCAGTTATGCTTTGAAAATTCTATGATTACCATAGTTAAATTGCAGTATCAATATATTTTCTAACAGTGCCAAGATATACTGTGGATACCATGTATCCTCTGCTCCAGTATACCGTAATGTGAGAAAATAGGTTATGAGTCTATTTTACAATAGAGCAGGAGGTTCAAAGCTTGGTAAGGAAACAGGATGGGGTAATAGTTCACAAATGCCAGACTTTGTCCTGGCTGTATCAGAACCCTCTGGGAAACTTGTTGAAAACATAGGTTCCTGGGTTTCACTCCAGTTTCCCTGAATCAAAACATCCAGAGAAAGGACTTGGAAATCTGTATTTTTATCAGTCTCTCTAGGTAATTCTGGTAGACAGCTGGGGCCATCTCAGCAAAGGTCATAGACAACCATCCAGAGACAACCCACAGAGCAGAGTGTCATCCCTGTCCTTCATCTGCCACGGGAATATGTGCATTTTCCTCTGTGCCCACAAGCCACTGTGGGAAGTTAGAGGTGGTGAGACCCTTTGAGGGGAGAAAAAGCTCTGATAGGGAGTTTGAACTTTGAGTTAGCTAAATATTTACTCGAAGGAGACTGTTTCAAAATTGATAAAACTGAGGTACTTTTAACTGGCAAGTTTAATTTTTTTTTCCTGTTGGTGAGAATAAAGGCTCAAGAACAAGGTGAGATCAGTTATAGAGAATAGATATGTTTTTTTTTTTCTTTGCACAACAGAAACATGGTATGTACAATGCATCTGTCTCTCTATTATTTAAGTTACCTAGCATTTGCAAAATTTATTTGACATTGGATGGTTTTTCAAGTAAAATTTATTAAAATTCTGTGGAAACCACTGTTCCCTGGAAAATATTTTGGGAAATGTTGCCCCAGATTATTTTGTTGCTTCTGTGTGTGTGTGTGTGTGTGTGTGTTCAATGTATATTTACACAATCTTACAAAGCATTGTCATGCAAAATTGTTGGCTTTCTCAAATGTCAAACCGAAAGCATTGACTCTTAGGTAGCTGATATGTGGAGTATGATGCCATGTTGACTGGAAGACTGTAGTTCTGGAAACGGAGATGTAGGAGTGAACAAATGTGGAATGGAAGGTTCAGTGTCTTAGTTTGGATTCCTTCCACAGTGGATTCCAAAACTGAGATAAGGATTTGAATGCAAGCAGTTTATATGGGAGGTGGCCCCAGGAAGTATGATGAAAGAATGAGATGGTGAGATGGGGTGTGGGGGAATCAATAACCACTCTGGGCATGAGGGCTCAATGTCTTTGGTATCCTCCAAGAAAATATGTGAAACATGACTCAGAACTACCATTTTGATGGGAGAAGCTGGTTATTTATCCTTCACTGGTTGAAGGTTACTCCTGGGCTCATTGTTTGGCACTTCTGGCCTGTGCTGTGCCTGGTCTGAGCATGCCCTTGGACAGAGAGACACAGTGCTTGAGGGTGGAATCTGTTGGTACGTGTGTGAACTGTTTCCGGAAGACTTCTATGGTGGGCCAAAGCGATGTGAGAGGATTATTGACTGCATCTGCCATTCCCAGGTTAATTCCCATATTTTAAGGTCACTGTTTGTGCTCCTCTTGGGCAAAAGCTACTGCTTATGCTCTGGGGCTGTGCTATGAGCTAGAACTGCCTATTTTGACTCTATGTGATCAGTAGTAGCATGTAATGCATTTTTAAAGGCCTTGTCTTAGAAACAAATTCTGGAGACATCTATTCATCTTGCTTTACAGGAAAAAAAAATGATGTTTGATAAAATCTGACCCATAAGTGGTTTAAAGTTTGAATATAGGATGAAGTGTAGATAGGGCTTTTCATGGCCAAGTCAGTGCTTGAGAGTCCTTGGGATGAGAACCCATCACTGGTGACCTGTGTGAACGTGTCTCAGTCAAATCTAGTTTATCATGCTTAAGCAATCTGACAGGCCATCATGGCAATGAAACTAAAATTAACTGAAAAAGTAGTTGACTTATTTTAACAGACATTTATTGAGTTCTTATTGTGTCTAATATAATAATAAAAGAGCATACTGAGGGTAATTTTAAAAGTGGAATCATAGTACTGTAGAGCTGATGGGAATTATGCGATATTCATGGTAAATGTGTTTAATGTAATGGTTAGGAACATAGGCTTAGGGACCAGATTGCCTGGGTCCAAATCCTGGTTCCCTTGCTTTCAAGACTGCCTTGGGCAAGTTACTTAACATTTCTGTGTCTTTGTTTATTCTATATAATAGTACCTCATAACATTTTAAGGATTAAGTCAATGAATATATGTAAAGCTCATATCTAGCACATGGTAATCAATAGGTAAGTTTTATCCATTAGCTAGCTGTCTTGGTTTAGAGATGAAGGAACTCCAGCCCAGAGATGCTTGGTGGTCTTCCCAAGGTAATGCCTTAAACTTGTAGCAGAGTTGAGAATGGAACTCGTGTTTTCTAATTTCTAGAGCAATTTGTTTTCATTAAAAGTTGCTGAATGGTGGCAGACAATCTCTATAGCTTAGACCTTTATTATTATTTAAGAGACAAAGAGGATAACATTTTGAGAGCAATTTTTAAAAATCATCAACATAGTATAAAGTAGCACATACAATCTATGAACATTAAATGTAGAAGGAATTAAAACTAATGTGTGGAAATCATCATGGGGTTGAGTTATTATAGAATTGTCCTGAAAGAGAACAGCCCTGAGCCTAGTGCTGTTAGGAAGCAATGGATTTGGCTGGGAATGTAAAAATGCGAAAGGCTTGCCTAGGAGGAAAAAGGGCACAGTAGTAGGAATGATCAGGTGTGCATGAAACATTAACTCCTGAGGAGATAGGCTTGATTGTGGGGGAATGAGTTACAAACTGGTACTGGTGGCTTGAGGTAAGATCTGGGCCCATGCATGTGTTTTGTTTTGCCTACACAGAGTTTCACAAAAATTTGAGTTGGCTACTTTATCAGTGAGTGTTCTTCAGAGAAACAAAACCAGTAGAATATATATGTGTGTATATATGAGTGTGTATATAGAGGGTGTGTACATAGAGTATATATAGAGAGAACATACATGTACATATACAAAGAGAGAGAGAGAGAGAGAGAGAGAGAGAGAAAGAGTGGTTTTAAGGAATTGACTCGTGATTGTAGGGGCTGGAAAGTTTGAAATCTGGAGGGCAAGTCAGCCCGCTGGAAATTCAGATGGGATTTCTGTTACAGTCTTGAGTCAGAATTTTTTATTCTTTCTTCTTTGGGAAACCTCTGTTTTTTGCTCTCAAGGCCCTCAACTGATTGGATGAGGCCTCCCTACATTTTGAGGATAATCTACTTTGCTTAAAGTCAACTAATTTTAAATGTTAACCACATCTACAAAATACCCTTACAATAACCTAGACTACTGTTTGACTAAACAACTGGCTACCGTAACCTAGCCAAGCTGATACTTACTATTAACCACCACTGCTACAAACAGTAAAAAACCTGTAGATTTTAAAAGGAAGATCCAGAATTCTGGCTTCTTTTAGAAAATGGAAAGGTCTGGCAACCCTGAACTTGCAAGTCCTTTGGATGAGGATTAGACTTCCGGATTGCCTCTCTGTCCACCCAGTCCAGGGGCATCTGGGCTTGTGTCCAAACCCCATAAGGGAATGGAGAAACCTGAGTTTGGTGAAAGAAGACAAGACCATTTGATGGAGAACATTAAAGTCTAAGTTCAGGAGAGACTCCTAGAATGTTACAGCTATAAGAAAAAAACTTACAGATCTTCTAGGTCAGCGATTTATCTGTGGAGGCTGCCAGGCAAGAAGGAAGGCGTAATGGTGAGAGTGGGAAGGATCTGGTTCCTTTCTATACTTTAATTGGAGTGGCTCTATTTTTAATCTATTTTATGTTTTGCCCTGCTTAAGCATTTGAAAAGAACCCTCCAAGACCAACATGGCCACTTTACAATGGAAGGAACAGAAGCCTGAGTTCTTAGTTTAGTTTTCATATGACCAGCTGTTTAGCCCATTTTCTGCTGCTATTACTGAATACCACAGACTGGATAACTTATAAAAAATAGAAGTTTATTTGGCTTACAGTTCTGGAGGCGGGAAAGTCCAAGGGCATGGCGCCAGCATCTGGTGAGGGCCTTTGTGCTGCATCATCCCATGGCAGTAGGGCAAGTGCATGTGCAAGACAGAGAGAGGATGGGGGCTGCACATCCTTTTATCAGGAGCTCACTCCCATGGTAACTAACCTACTCTGATAATGGCATTAATCCATTCATGAAGCAGAGCCCTCATAACCTCATCACCTTTTTAAGGTCCCACCTCTTACTACCATCACAATAGCAATTAAATTTCAACATGAGTTTTGGCAGAGATATTTAAACCATAGCACCAGCAACAGATAGCTTTTGAGCCGTCTCCAACTGGGGTATAGGAAAGATTCATCTAATGAGAAATAATTGAGGTGGTGAGAGACTGGGAGGCAGAGGAGCAGTGTAGAAGCCATGTTACTATCCATGCTGCAATACCTGTGGCCTTGACCAGATAGTGGATCTGAAAATACAGAAAGAGAATGAGTAATAATCGCAGACAGGCTGGGTATTGATAAGTAAGGAGTGGGCAGAGGCAAAAGTATCTCTGAGGTGTCAAGCCTGTGGACTAGAAAAATTGTGACACTTTTGACAGATATGGGAAATCTGGAAAAGGAGTCTATTTGAAGGGACCTTGATAACTTTAACATCATTTATTACATTTGGGGCTCACGTTTTTTATTTAACTGCACTTGACTGGCTTCATCCATCCTCTATTCATTTAAACAAATCAATATTTTATTTTTGCTCGAAGTATTTGCTCATAGCAGGTGCCAGAATAAACCTAGTATCTGATAGGAATGATTGAAAATTTGGTAATCTCATAAATATATAATTTTTACCTGTATTTTAGATTCTAAAAGACTTATATAAAGAGTCTTAAAGCTTTTAGATAAAAGATAGAGTTTTACAATGTAGCAAAATAAGCATATGTAATATTAAATGAATTAAATGCTTTTAAAGAAAATATGTGAAATAAATAATGCACTTTTAATCTCTGTGATGAATTCCCTAGAAATAGCTTTAATTGGCTCCAATATGACTGTATTTTTAATGTATGTAAATTATCAATAGCATAGTGCCCCAAAGTTAGCTATTTAATTTTAATATAATTTTTCCTCTTAATATTCTCTTAATTGAACTAATTAAGAAATGTACTCAATCTGAATTAAACTCTACTCAATCTCATCCTTAGGTAATCCTCAGATATTTTCTCTCAAAATGCTTCATCTACATGTTCTAAATCAGAATATCCTCATTAACTCTATTATATAATAAAAGGAGCTTCTAAACTGGTCACTGACTTGAATGGGCTGCATCTTTACCAATACATTGTGTATAGTATTTTGTATATAACTATATATGTTAGTGTTCTGTAAAAACAAAAAACATTCAGAGAAGGTATAAACTGTAAGACCAATTAGAAAATTTTAGGAAAACAAAGAAGTAGAGGAGATAAAGATGAGTATACTAGAAAGACTGAAAAATGAAGACTGAATTGTAGGAGATGACTATAATTAGGGGTAGAAGACAGGAAATCCATCCATTCAAAGAAATAAAGAAGAAATAAACAGAATCAGAAGAACCAAGAGAATCTTACTGTCTTCATCTGTTCAGGGTACTAAAAGAAAATACCATAAACTGGGGACCTTTAAACAACAGAAATTTATTTCTCATGGTTATGGAGCTGGGAATTCAAGATCAAGACACCGGCAGATTTAGTGTCTGGTGGGGCTGGTAAGAGCCTGCTTCCTGGTTCATAGATGGCAGTCTTCTCGCTGTGTCCTCACATGGTAGAAGGGCTGAGAAAGCTTTCTGGGGCTTCTTTTATAAGGACACTATACCCATTCATGAGGGCTCCGCCCCTCTGACCTAATAACTTCCCAAAAGCCCTACCTCCTAATACCATCAGTGGGGGTTAGGATTTCAGCGTAAGAACCTGGTGGTGGTGGTGGTCATGGGGGTGGGGGGAGCATTGGTATCAGAGAAACCAAAGGAGAAAAGCTTTCCCAGAAAGGGGAAAGGTGGATGGTAAACAACCGGGTCCAAAGAAGCGGATGAAAATGCTGAACCCATCATTGAACTCAGCCAGGAAGTGTTTTGTCCTGATGTGGAGAGAACAATTTCAAGGGGGATAAGTGTGCTATTTGGAAGAGAGTGGGTGTGAGAGAACAAAGGAGAGAGAATAAAGACACAGACTGAGATTCAGAGAAAACTTTACCACCTTTAGCCAAGAGCTCACTGCTGACTCCCTTGAAATGCCTCATTTACTTCAATTAATGACTGAAGTAAACTATTAGTGTCTGTAATCACACTCAAAACAATGACTTCATATTTTTTCCATTAATTACCAAGACAGGAGTTCATTAGCTAATAAGTACACACACACTAATGATCAGCCCAAGCAGCTGTAATTGTGGTGCTACTAAAATGACTTGGATTAATATCCCCTTTAAGGCCGGGCGCGGTGGCTCACGCCTGTAATCCTAGCACTCTGGGAGGCCGAGGCGGGTGGATCGCTCGAGGTCAGGAGTTCGAGACCAGCCTGAGTGAGACCCCGTCTCTACTAAAAAAAATAGAAAGAAATTATCTGGCCAACTAAAAATATATATAGCAAAAAAAATTAGCTGGGCATGGTGACACATGCCTGTAGTACCAGCTACTCGGGAGGCTGAGGCAGTAGGATCGCTTAAGCCCAGGAGTGTGAGGTTGCTGTGAGCTAGGCTGATGCCACAGCCTCACTCTAGCCTGGGCAACAAAGTGAGACTCTGTCTCAAAAAAAACAAACAAACAAAAAAAAAAAACAAAAAAAAATCCCCTTTAACATGGATTTATCTTTTCATAGAGACAACAGAGGCTGTCAACTACAGACAGAATTTTTGTCTCTAGATCTAGGAATCTTACTACTCGAAGACTGGCAGGAAATTTTAAAAAAGGAAACAAGTTATAGAAGTTACAGCAATTCTCTAAATTGTACACAATGCTAAACAGTAAGAGTCACCATGGGAATATTCTAGAAATTATCTTTGGGGTCCCCTCCTAGTTCTTCGATTACAACATCTGAAATTGTTGGCCATTTTGTCAGTTGAAAATATATTCCCTTGGTTTACCTGATATCAGTTCTTCTCTCTCTCTCTTTTTTTTTTTTTTTTTTTTTGAGACAGAGTCCCACTCTGTTGCCCAGGCTAGAGTGGTGTGGCATCAGCCTAGTTCACAGCAACCTCCAACTCCTGGGCTCAAGCGATCCTCCTCTCTCAGCCTCCTGAGTAGCTGGGACTACAGGCATGCACCACCATGCCCAGCTAATTTTTTCTATATATTTTTAGTTGTCCAGCTAGTTTCTTTCTATTTTTAGTAGAGATGGGGTCTCGCTCTTGCTCAAGCTGATCTCCAACTCCTGAGCTCAAACGATCTGTCCACCTCGGCCTCCCAGAGTGCCATGATTACAGGCGTGAGCCACCGTGCCCGGCCTCAGTTCTCTGCTCTCTTCTTCTCTGCCTCCCCTAAGTCTCCTTGGTTCCTTTTCCTCTGCCAGCCCCTTAAAGCATGCTTTCTCCCCCAGGTACAGTCGTAGCTCTCTTCGTACTCTGTGCCTCTTCCTGGAACATCCCACGCCTTCACTTCTCATCCAGACTCAAGTGATCTCTACGTGCCCAGATCCTTTTTCTTTAACTTCATATCCATATTCCCAGCTTCCTACAATGGCCCCTGAGTAAGGGTGTACAGGTAACCTGAACTCAATATGTCCAAAACCAGGCTCACAGTCTCCCCACCCAATGCCTCTTTCATTCCCCAGCAAACCTGTTCTACTTCTTTTGGTTGATGGCATGACAGCTACCCAGCCAACTGAGCCAGAGCAGAGCCCTTGCGCCACTCTCAGTGCTTTCCCCTTCGCACCTTCCACATCCAGCTGGTCTCTGAATTGTGGCCACTCTGCTCTCTGATGTATCTATCTATCTATCTATTCATTGAACAAATGAGTCTGTGGTATGCCAGGCATTTGGGATGATGGCAACGAACAAAACAGATAAAGTCCATGCTCTTGGAACTTTTATCTAGGAGGAGAAGGTAGACAATGAATAAACAAAATAGAATAAAACAAAAAACCAAAAAAAAAAAAAAAACCATACTGCGATGGTAGCTGGTATTAAGTGCTAGGGAGAAAAATAAAGCAGGGTAAGGGGACAAAGTGATAGAGGGGGTTGCCCTTTCAGGTAAATTAATTAGAAAAGACCTCTCTGATGAGGTCACAGATGAAAAAACACCCAAAGTGAGTAGGGAATGATCCCGTGAGCATTTGGACACAACCCTGTGATGCATTCTCACTGCCCCAGTCTGGCCCAGTCTTCACCACTGCTCCCCTGAGAGTTTCCTAAGTGGCTTTTGGGCTCCATGCTCCAAACTTCATATTTCTTGGTCTCATATGACCTCTTAGTCCTTTCCTGTCCTGGAACATTCACTGTGTGGTCCAGTACACTGAACTCTTTATAGTTCTTTGAACATGCCATCCTTTTTCATTTCTGTTTTAAACATGTTTTTTGCATTTTCTTTTGCCTCGGATGCCCCTTCATTAACACCTCTGCAGGAGAATCCTTAGTTAGCCTTCCCATATCCTTGTAAACTGCCTTAAATCTCTTCTCAAACAAATGTAGTACCTAAGAACAGAGAGCAGGGACTTCTCGTATAGTGACCGGGTTTTGTTCCTGATTACTAATAAATTGGTACACATGGCAACAATTTGATCTGAGACTTCTATTGTAACATGCACCTGGTAATGCATTTGTAGAGGTGACCACCTTACTTACTTCTAATCTGACAATTGCTGATAGACCGATTTGGCTTAAGTTGGTTTGCAACACTGAAATATTGATATTCGTGCCCTATAAAAGCATAACAAAAATATTTTGCAAGTCACATTGGGTTTCAATTTCAAGAAAGAGGTGAATTATTTTTCTCAGGCAATGTGTCTACACAGGGAAAGTTGCTGCTGATGATGTGATAGATAATATACTGCAAAGAGTTTATTAATCAGCATTAAGCTACATCATTTCTCTGATTTCCCTTATAAAGTGACACATAACACAGCCTAGCCCAGGGTTTAGAATTATAGATTGAGTGAGGCAGGTTGATTAATGAACAATGACAAGGAGGTAACTTGTGAGATTGATGAATAGCAAAATAAATCCATGAGCTCTAGCATCACTTAGCATGGAATAATCACGTATGTCCTCTGAATGCCATTTTGTTTCACTCTACATGTTATAAAAAGATCACTTTTGATTTCCAGACTATAACGGATGGGGAACTGGCAATTAACTTTCCAGATGTGCTGTTTGAGAGTGATGCAAGCGTGTTAATGGCCTATAGCCATCCTATAGGAGTTGTAGGCCTCCACTCTTATGTACTTAATCACAATCAGTCAGCCGGTCTCTGGGAGCCCTCCCTGGCTGCTGAGAACAAAGGGCTGCACAGTTTGTCACCCTGTCATGGCTGACTGCTTCGTCTTCTGATTCCCAGCAAGGTCCTCGAATCTGTTGAGATGTCCCACAGGCATCTCAGAATCAGTGATCCAAGGCTGAACGCAGGATTCCTCCTGCTCAGACTTTCTCTTCTTCCTGTGCTTCTTATTTCAGTCAGTGATGCCACCATCTGCCCAGATGCTCATGCCAGAAACCTGGGGGTTCTCTTTGACCCATCCTGCTTCTGGCAAACTGTATCCAACCAACCTCAGGTTATGTTGATTCCAACTCCAAAGTAACTGTCAGAATATATCCCCTTCATTGTGTCCCATAGCCAAAACCCCAATTCAAAATGCCACTTTGTCATTCCTGGAAGACCTAATACTACCTGATTTCCTGCATCCTCTTGCAGTAGGATAACATTTGAAATAAAACATATATTTATTTTGTTACTCTATTTTCCTCTTTCTGTTTTCTCCATTCATTCATGAACTGTATTATCTATAGTAAATATCTTCCATAAGGGATGGGAAAAGCCGAGTCCAAAAAATCCAATAGTTAAACTGTGGGATTGAGTTATTTCACAGTTCATGAAATGTGTGGGGTGAGTCTGTGTAGCTAGTGGGCCAGCGATTCCATGGGTCTGGTGACTACCCTGGTGGTGATGATTCACTATAGCTCAAATTTCAATGGGGACCACTCTGAGTTCTTTGTCAGACTGGGACTTCCAGGACTATAGCAGTGATTGCAGAAATTTCCAGGTTTTTTGGCAGAAATGTCCCCTCTGCCTTCCTGCTCTCTGCTCTGGGGCTGCCTGCCATCTATGCACTCAGCTTGCCCCACCTTCCATGTCTTTTCCCAAGCCCTCCTAGGAGTTTTTCGTGATTATCCTACCTCTGAGAATGGGGGCTGTTTGGAGATCTAGAATTCATGGTGGTCATGTTATAGCTAAACTATGATATCACAGGATGTGTTTTCATATATTTTTGTTTTGTGCTCATTGCTTTAGGGGAGGTATGTGTAAGGTAAGAGAACAGGAATTCTTGATTTTGTTCCCAAAGCTTTTTCAATATATTGTGAGGTCGGTTATGGAAAAGACAACTTGTCCAGGTCAGAAGTAATAGAAAAGGCTCTACCCAAGACTAAAATTACAATCTCCCATCCCTCCCCAACCCCAGTGCTGGATGGGAGGAGAGAAGTGTGGGAGAGGTGTGTGAATATTGGAGAGGAACCTGGGCTCAGCTTCCTGGAAGTACCCAGGGAAGCCACAGGGCCCCAACATGGAACTGCTGCACAGATATGTCTAGGCAGAGGGGGCACAAGGACCCTCTCAAACATACCTAGGCTCCAACCGATCTTGGGGAAGAGACTGATACGTGCAATTCCACTGGTCATAAATGACAGAAATCCTCAAACATTTTACCTTTCTCAGGGAGATCTTTGTTTTATTGTTAAGCAAATCAGTCTCTAGTCTTAGAATTGTAGGCCTGGAGAGGTAGTAGGAGATGAGGGGTGGCTAGAAGGGCTTTCCTGGCTCTCCAAAGCCCACTCAGCCTTCTGTGCTGTGAGCACAGGCAGGGAGTATGGGGCAGTTGCCCTGCCTGGCCTGTCCCTTCTGAGTTGTCTCTCCTAGGGAGATGGGGACTCAGTTAAAAATCACTCAGAAACATGTCACCATTGCTGGCGGGAAGGTGTGTTATCTCTGCTGTGTGTCAGAAAAAATAGCAACTGTTACTATTATGTTTGTAAAGAATTAAGGATAAGTTGATATAAAAAAATTTGTTAATGACTTTAGGGCTTAATGTTTTCACTCAGAATCAACACGATTCTTCACATTCTTTAATAGGGCTGAGGTACGATTGTGAGAAGGACTAACTACTTTCAGTTCACATGTATCATGTCATGGGAACAGTGAATAAAAACAAATCTCAGAGTCATTCTGAGTCATTTGTCACCTGAGCTGCTAATTTCCTGACCATATCTCCAACCACTCTTAAATCTGTGCATCTTGTATATATACTACTAAATCGTCAAAATAGTAAGGGTAACTTAGTAGGTAAGATTGCTCACAAGTGTCAAATAATTAATCACGAACTGATTCTTGCTTACCAATCATTTGTAGGTATATATAATACGTATGTATATATGTATATGTATGTACATGTATATAATATATACCAATCATTTCTAGATATATTTAAAGTTTGTGTTAATAAGAAAACAGTATTACATAAAATGCTAAACTAAATATGTATGTGTTATTGTAAGCATTTCCTTATAAAACCACTTCCTTTTGTTTTTGAGACCCAAATACCATGAAATTGTGAATCTGCCTAATTTAAGTTCTTGTTTTAATAAATTCCTATCACAAGTGAGTAGCACAGTGTCCCAGCAGGTTGATCTGATGATAGAGAAGAGAAGGCCCTGACCTCAGTGACAATGATTGTGAAACATGTTTTGGGACGAAACGTTCTAATGGAACACCAGATGGGGTGTAGTTCTCTCCAGAAGTGCAGTCTTGATAAGATGGGGCAAAAAAGCACCATGTAAAGATCTTTGGATAATTTTGAACTAAATGATTTGAATTAGATACGGAAGTGTGAAGCCATGCATTGTCAGGAAGAATCATGACTAAAATGAAAGCTAGTATTCTACCTCTAACATTACAAGTGTGATTGTTCCCTAGATGTGCTCCCCTGCCAAAGGGAGGGTGAACAGAATTTCTGTAACGAGCATTGCACTTTAAATGTCCTGGAAAAGTTAGCGATATAAGGAATCGTGAAGTGTAGCCTTTTCTGAGTTGAATACTTCATTGGTATGTGGGACTGTGTGCTATCTTTGTTATAATTATTCACAGGTTTTCTGGACATAGGTTTCATTTTTGGATGAATGTAAGAATTCATAGATTATAAGATGCACCATTATTTTATACTCTGCCAAGAAAGAAAATCCTCTGACAAAGGAACTCTGATATAATGCCTTATTACTTAGAATTTTTATTCATGTTGAAAGAGCTCCTAGACTAATTTGGACATAGATTTTTACTTTATATCAATCTAATGCAGGAGTTCTTATTTTAAAAATCTCTCAGAATCACTTTATACTCTTAAAAATTATTTAGGACCCCCAAAAGCTTTAGTTTATGTGGATTTTATCCATTGATATTTATAATATTGGAAATTAAAATTGAGAAATTAAAAAAAGTTACTTAAAAAACTATAAATCTATAACATGTTAAGATATTTTATAAAAATATGTTTTTTTAAAAATTGGAGTGCAAAGAGTAGTGTGGCTTTACATTTCTCCAAATCTCTTTAATATCTGGCTTAATAGAATTTAGCTAGATTTTCATTTCTGTTTCTGCATTCAAGCTGCTATGATGTGTTGTTTTGGTTGAAGTATATAAAAAAAGAAAATCTAGCATTTATTTGGATGGATATATATATTATATACACACACATAGGGTATCTGACATATGTACTTACAGATAATCTGGATTTTAATGGCCTTTGCAATAATTGTGAATATTCTTCTTTGATACTACACCAAAACTTGACAAATGATAGTTTCTTAAACATTAGTGGCAGTGTCGAATCAAACCATATCAATGAACTTTCATACTGTTACATTAAAACTGATTGGTCTATCTTGCACTTTGAATGGATGTTTTACTCATGCTGGATTGTGTAATGTCATCCAATGGTCATTTAGAAAATACTAGTCCACTGAGTTATACTGATCTTCCAAATGTTGACAGATTTCATTATGTAAGATATATATATATATATAAAACACATTTATTAATATTACCACCAACCTAGTCAGAAGCATCTTGAAGTATTGGGAAGCTGCCAAATTCAAAGTGGCAGACCCAAGTTTTTAAAAATTCAATTTTTGAAGATTCTCTACAGATGCACATTTCCCCCACAAAAGACAGCTTTGAGGGGCTACCTCTGTTTGTTGGCTCTCTGACACCTATCTCAAAATATATCAAAGAAATATAATTTGGAGTAAAATATTTTGATTTCCTTCAGCTTGGAAGCACAATATTAATTGCATTAAGTGCTTTTTCTCAAGATAACCATAGTACTTTGTTATGTAGCAGAAGTACTTTTTGCTTCATTAAGAATATTTTATGAGAATTCAGCTTTTAAAAAAAATTGTGAATGTGTGGTAGTGAAGAATACAGTGATTATCAGTAAATTTGGTGCCACTGGCTTAATAATGTACCAAGACACCATCAATTATATCCATCAGTGCTTTTGTACCATTTGTGTAAATGTTAACACAGTAAAAAAGACAAATAACATCTTGGTATTATTATGAAAATAAATTTGATGTTGTGGGTCCTCTGAAAGCATTTTGGAACTCCCAGGAAGTCATAGACCACACTTTGAGAGCTGCTATTCTACTACATATGTAAAATAAAAACAAAAGTGAAATAAATTATTTAAATTATTTAATATTGTTAGATATATATTCTTAAGAGGCCATATGTGACTATTGGGAATACCATATTAATTTGTGAGGACCCTAGAACCAAACCAATCCCTCTGGAATTGGAGCACTAAGAGGAGCTGTGACACTATTGGCAAATGCTAGTTAGTTAATAGAAGAATCTATTGCATTCATGCTGACAGGAAAATTTGAGAGATTAATTAATTTGTATATTATCTTACATGTTTCCATCTCTCAAATCTCCCCAAAAGTCAAAGCAATAGCTCTCATGTTAGCAAAGATACATCCCCTTTGATCCACTTTCCTTTTGAGATCACAGGGCACAGGGCAAGACATGAAAATAAGTGTTTCCCTGAGGCCTGAATGGTGGTAGTCATAAAAATGGATGTTTAGGCTCATGGGTTTCATCGTGTCAGTTCTGTACACCAAATTCTGAGAGACAAAGGTGACCAGGTGTTCTCTGATACATTTTTTTTTTTTTAGTTTTTGTGACATTTGGGGCCTCTAGAATGTGGGGCCCAGCTTTTTGGAAAGAGGATGAGAAAAAGTTCATTGACTCTCTACTGCTTTTTTTAGGACGAGGAAGCATTGGCATGAGTAAGGTGGAGATAACCAACTAGGGCAGAGAGGCATGCTGAAGATGACGACTCAATGTCTGATTCTAGGGCCAGGGATGAGTACTGCTACCCAGGAAGCCTCAGAAATTGATGGGTCCATCTTTGAACTGGTGCTTTTTATTGTTTAGATTTATACGATGTTAGGAGAATCTGTTGACATTGACATTATTTACACATGTTATTAAACTACACACAGAATTTTTTAAAAGCCATAAAATTGGGCTTGGTAAGAGTAATCACAGCAACTTACGAAAACTGCTTACCATTTATGCATAATTACTATGCAGTAGAATGTTAAATAGACACATTGCTGAAGGTGCCGAATTAGTTTTTTTGCAAAGTTTTGATAACACTGCACTCTGTTCACATATAAACAATTATCATAGCTTATTGCACATATCACATGGCTGTTGGCGTAAAATGAATTAGAGTATACACTCTCTGTGACTACATTAAGTTCCCAATCTTTGTTTATCTTCATAGATATTTGCCACAAAATTTAGGACGAGGTAGTTGAGTACGTATGTTCAGCTGTGAACCAAATACATGATACTCTGGAAGTCCAACTGGGGCCCCTTAACTGTTGGGGAAGAGCCAGAGTAAAATCATAGATGGGCCGAGGGCTTTAGTAGAATAGCAAGATTCACTCCTATTGTCTTGGGTGTTGGCAGTAAGAGCAACTATGGTGAACACGGGTGGCCACTTAAGTCCATATAAGCAAAAACTGCTGTGTGAACAAAATCTCTTGAGACTTAGACTTTAAAATCAGTTCATCAGAACTCCTACCAGAGAGAGCAATCTTGTGAAGATGCAGTATTATTGTTAAAGACACGACCATACAGGACTTAAACAAAAATACATAAAAATAAAATGAGGCACTATGGATTTTTGATCAGAATAACTCTTGATTAATATACTTTAGTGTTAAGGGTGACACAGAGAAGGATTTTCCTAAAGTAACAGGTGATGACTTAAGCTATGGAAACTGCACATTTGAGAACAGAAAGTGTAAAAATGGAGGACTTTGTATTTTCTCACTATAGTAATTCCAGCTACTACTTATGAAAGCTGTCATCCTTTATTTCTTTAAACGTTAGTTATGACCATAAAAGCATTATTGGAAAATAACTGTTCCCTGCCTAGCTGCAGGATTCCTATGGTTGTCTTTTTTATTAAAGTTGATTTCAGAAAATTATTTTAACTTGTATTCAAAAATACTGCCATTATCTGTTTATATATCTGTCAGTCTATTAGTCAGGGTTGGTTCTCCACAGGGACAGAACAAATAGGATATAGATACAGACATAGATACAGATATTATAAGCATATACGAAAGGGGATTTATGAGGGGAATTGGCTCACATTATTATGGAGGCTGAGGAGTCCCATGACAGGCCCCCTGGATACAATCGAAAACACACTAATCCCTTCCCCAGAAGAGGAGATAAAATCCTAGAATTATGTTTACTTTTCTCCTGATATCCCATAACTTAGATACTCTGATGTAAAATGAACAATACCTAAACACTGATATAAAGTCAATATATCTTATGGTAAATGATAAAGGAATAGGGAGGAATGAAAACAAAGGTATTTGTTTGAATATATGTATATGTGTATATATATATATATATATATATATATATATACACATACATGGAAATGTATGTTTTCTTAATAAAATAGGGAGGAAATATTCATGGCAATACAATCATTTCTGTAACTGGTCACATGGTTGTAGCTGTTATGTATAACTACCTCTTTCTACTACCCATTCTGTATTCCCTTTGCCTTCAGCAAGCACCTCAGCTGGTCATGGTTCTTTACCTGGCAGGGAGGGGATCCACACCTTCATTCATGAAGAATCTGGGTCATTTGTAGTCCTGCCTAGATTGAGTTGTTGTAGTTTCGCATTGACTTTAATCACAGGGCTTGGTAATACTAAGAGAAACCTAAGAGATCTTGTATATTCCTGACATACTCTTCCTTACCTGCGTTAGGGAGATGTGGGCCAGTTTCCCCTGGGCAGTCAGGATCAGTCACACCAGCCAGCACAATAACTCCCTTCTTGGCCTGTTGGCTCATAGGCATGAGGATCCCAAAGAGGCTGAATGGTAGTCTTAACTTCCAGTTCAATGGAATCATTGTTGTGTCTCCTCATGGCATCATTCCTCCCTCTGGAGCTAAGACCTGTAGGCCAGCAGAGTAGAAAGTCATAGGATCAGGAAGAAAAATTTTGCTAGTGGGTCACTAGGGATAATGATGACACTCCCATTTCCTCCCCTTAATTCTTGGACCTGTGAATCCTGGCTGTGGCACACTGGTTAAGAATATATTCAGCTTTCTGGAGAACCTTGCCCCAGCCTTGTAAAGGATTGTCACCTAGCTGGTGTTGTAACTAGGACTTCAAAATGCCAATCTACCATTCCATCAAGTCAGCTGCTTTGGGATAATTGCAGAACTTGGTAAGATCAGTGAGTTCCTTGAGCATGGGCCCATTGCCACACTTCTTTGGCTGTGAAGTGAGTTCCTTGGTCAGAAGCAATGCTGTGTGGAATACCATGATAGTAGATAAGACATTCTCTAAATCCACAGATGGTTTTGGCAGAATCATTGCAGGCAGGGAAGGCAAATCTATATCAAGAGTAAATGTCTGGCTGGCGCGGTGGCTCACACCTGTAATCCTAGCACTCTGGGAGGCTGAGGCGGGTGGATCTCTCAAAGTCAGGAGTTCAAGACCAGCCTGAGCAAGAGTGAGACCCCGGTCTCTACTAAAAAAATTGAAAGAAATTATCTGGCCAACTAAAATATATATAGAAAAAATTAGCCAGGCATGGTGGTGCATGCCTGTAGTCCCAGCTACTCGGGAGGCTGAGGCAGTAGGATTGCTTGAGCCCAGGAGTTTGAGGTTGCTGTGAGCTAGGCTGACGCCACGGCACTCACTCTAGCCCAGGCCACAAAGCGAGACTCTGTCTCAAAAAAAAAAAAAAAAAAAAAAGAGTAAGTGTCTGTTTCAGTAAGGACAAAACACTATGCCTTCCATGATGGAAGCAGTCCAATCTAATCAACCTTCCACCAGATGAATGATCACCTCGGGGCATGATGCCAAAACAGGGCTCAGTGTGGGTCTCTCCTGCTGGAAGACCGAGCACTCAAAGGAGACCATAGCCAGGGCGGCCTTGGTAGTGGAAATACATGTTACTGAGTTCATGCATAACTTCCATCCCTGACACTATGGCCACTTTGTTCTTGTGCCTATTGGGCAATGACAGGGGTGGCTGGGGAAAGAGGCTGACTGGTAGTTACAGAATAGGTGATTTTATACACTTGATTATTAACGTCCTCCTCTGGTAAGATCCCCCTTTGGTGAGCATTCACATGGGATACAAACATCTTTACATATTCTGCCCACTCAGAGAGATTGATTCGCATATCTCTTCCCCATATTTCTTTGTCACCGATTTCCAATTATGTTCCTTCCAAGTCCTTGACATCCAGCCAAGCCATTGACTACAATTCATGAATCGGTATATAATCCCATGTTTGGCCATTTCTCCTTCTCAGCAAAGTGCATAACCTGGTACACTGCACAGAGTTCTGCCTATTGAGAAGATTTCCCTTCACCATGGTCCTTCAGGGCTGTCCCAGAAAGGGGCTGTACTGCTGAAGCTGACCACTTCTAGGTGGTGCCTGCATATTGTGAGAAGCATCTGTAAACCAGGCCCTTTTTCAACTGATCATACAGTACTCCTCATGAAGCCATGGTGCAGACTGGGAGAGATAGAAGGGGTAGGAACTATGGGCATTTGGGCCACTTCTTCATGTAACTTACTTGTGCCTTCAGAACCTGCTCAGGCTTGATCATGTGTATACCACTTCCATTTGATGATGGAGCACTGTTGTGCATGCCCACCTTTATGGTTTGGTAGGTCAGATAACACCCAGTTCATGATGGGCAGTTCAGGTCCCCTGGTAACTTGGTGGTCCATGGTCAAGCATTCAGTTTGTACTAAGGTGCAGTAGCAGGCCAAGAGCTGTCTCCCAAAGAGGAGTAGTAATCTGTGGATGGTGGCAGGGCCTTGTTCCAAAATCCTAAGGGCCTTTGCTGTGATTCACCTACAGGCCCCTGCCAAAGACTCCCAACAGCATCCCTGTCTACCACTGACACCTCAAATATCAGTGGCTGGATCTGCTGGATCTGCTGGATCACATGGCCCACGTGGCAGAGCAGCTTGCACAGCAATCTGGACCTATTGCAGAGCCTTCTTCTGTTTGGGCCCTACTCAAAACTAGCAGCTTTTCAGGTCACTTGGTAGATGGGCCAGAATAATAGACTCAAATGAAGAATGTGTTATCTCTAAAATCCAAATGGGCCCACTAGGCGTTGTTCCTCTTTCTTGGTTGTAGGAGGGGCCATATGCAACAGCTATCCTTTACCTTAGAAGGGATATCTTGACATGCCTCCTACCACTGGACCGCTAGAAATTGTACTCAAGTAGAAAGACCCTGAATTTTAGTTGGATTTATTTCCCACCCTCTGACCTATGTCTTGCCAATAAGTTCAGGGTAGGTGCTACTTCTTGCTCACTGGGTCTAATCAGCATAATGTCATCAGTGTAATGGATGAGTAGGATATCCTATGGAAGGGAAAGGGGATCAAGACCTTCCAAACTAAATTGTGACACAGGGCTGGAGAGTTGATATACTCTTGAGATTGGACAATGAAGTGTGTTGCTGGCCTTGCCAGCTGAAAGCAAACTGCTTCAGGTGGGCCTTATAGACAGGTATGGAGAAAAATGTGTTCTTCAGATCAATAGCTGCATCCAGATACCAGGAGATGTGTTAATTTGCTTAAGCAATAAAACCACATCTGGTACAGCAGCTGCAATTGGAGTCACCACTTAGTTAAGCTTATGATAATCTACTGTCATTCTCCAGGGTCCATCTGTCCTCTGGACAGGCCAAATAGGTGAGTTGAATGGAGATGTGATGGCAATCAACACCTTGCCTCTTTCAAGTCCTTGATGGTGGTACTGATCTCTGCAGTCCCTCCAGGGATGCAATCAATGGATTTTGATTTACTATTTTCCTAGGTTGAGGCAGCTCTAGCAGCTTCCATTTGGCCTTTCCCACTACAATAGGCCTCACTCCAAAAGGTAGGGAATGTGGGGATTCTGCCGGCTGCTGAGTATGACTATTCTAATTTTGCATTCTGGACCTGGGGAAATGACCACAGGATGGGTTCAGGGACCCACCAGACCCTGTGAGTTGGACCTGAGCTAAAACTCCATTGATCACCTGACCTCCATAAGCCCTACTCTAACTGGAGGGCCGTAGCGACTTTTCAGGTCTCCTGGATTCCATGTCAATTCAGAGCCAGTGTCCAGTAGTCCCCAAAAGATCTGATTATTTCCTTTTCCCCAAGGCACAGACACCCTGGTAAAAGGGCATAGGTCTTTTGGGGGAAGCTTGGGAGAAAGATTAACAGTATAAAATTTCAGTAGTGTACCAGGGTCCTGGATGAGACTTGGCCTTCCCTTCATTCAAGGAGTTCTGGGTCTGTAAACTGGCTCAAGTCTGGGAGTTGATTGAGCAGCCATGATTCTTGTTTTTGTTTTGAATTAGCCTTTTTTTTTTTCACTTGACCTGAAAATTTTCTGCTTATACAGATCAAGTAAGAATTTAGTAGGCTTCCTATCTATGCTATTTCACTTGTAGGATCAAAATAGTTAACTAGACAATGTCATAGATCTACATGAGTCAGACTATTCTGATAGTTGCTTTGCCTCTGCTGCCCATTGCAATAACTATGCCCACCTTGCCTTTGATAGTTGTGTGCTGTCACTTGGGCCCTGCCACCCTGGGATCCAATTATATCCACTGCATTTAAGTTTTCTAACTGAGTGACTGCAGTTCCTGCTGTAGGGTCCAACCTGCAGAGAAGAGCAATCAGGAGCTTTTCAGGGATGCTGTGGCTCCCACACCAAGCTATTTCTCAAAGTATTGGTGAAAGGTATGTCTTCTGTACCCTCCCAGCGTGGGCGAGTAGGTTTTAAGTGACAAATCCACTCTAGCAGTCCACTCTCCTTAAGCCTTTGAATATCTTCCTCTAATTAACTCAAGGGAGATCAGGCATCTCCAACTCACTCATGATGGGCCATCTTTTGATCTGTGTTTCAGCTGAAGGGAAGAAAATATAATTTCTTTTCTCAACCCTTATAAATTTGTAGCTGGAACATTTCTGTAACAGATGACAGATTAACAAGAGAAAAACAAGCATTTTTATTTAAGCATGCAGTGTACATCATGTGAGAATAATCTCAGTTCAAAAGTATCTCTCTAAATGGTGGCTTAGGGTCCTCGCTTATATAGCTAACCTACCAAAGAACGGTAAATTTAGAAGTGGCAAAACAAAGGAACAAGCAGCTTTAGGCTCCCAATAGGTTAAGTAAACTATGAGAAGGCAGCAAAGTTTGCTTCCAGATTCCTCTGGCCCTACTGGTGTTAATCTCTGAGCCGGTACTTTTCTGTCTTTAGGTAGAAGGGGAGGCAGAAGTCCCCCTGTGTCTTTCTCCCAGGAATGTTTATGTCCTGCCCTAGGTAAGAAAAGGCAGCTCAGGCAGCTCTTTCTGTAACTGCTGCTACCCAGTTAGTTGCCTCTAGCGTAAAGGGGCAAGCATATTTTGGGGTGAAATATTCTGGTTTCCTTCACAGCCAACCAATCAAACAATTAAAGCATCTTCAGTTCCCTCAGCGGCAACATTAAATGCAGAATCTTTGCTTAGTGGGCCCATGGCAATAAATTTGGCCGGATCCAACTCCGTGTTCCTTCCACTATTATCCCACACACTTGATATCCATTTCCACTCGTATTCCCTGGATATCTGCTTGTATAAATTAGAAAATTCAAGTAGTCCTTTTGGAGTGTAGTGTACCTCCTCATGGGTTATACTTTGTACCTCACATTTTAGGGGACTATTGGGACTTTAATCTACCTATAGGTTGAGAAGCAAAGAGGGATGGTGGGGGTGGATCTTGGGGACAATCAGTATTGTTTTGCTTGTCAATTGCCTCGGGGGGGCCACTACCATTTCCCCAGGCAGTGCAGAGTCACTCCCCTCAGACAGAGGTGGAAAGGCCACCACTGTGCGTGGGGAGGCTGCCACTGGAGGTGGGGAGGCTGCTTCTACCGGAAAGCAAGACTCATCGGAATATAGGAGCTCAAGGTCCCCAGCTTCATCAGGGTCTTTCTGCATGTGTCCCCATCCAAACCTACAGGGTCCCATTCTTCCCCAGTCGGTGCCTCACTCACTTTAACAGTAGACACCTGTGAGGCTGAGCGTTCAACTCAATCACATGGTAAGGGCTTATGTTTGATTTTCAGCAATTTCAGCCCTGTAGCTACAAGCGAGGCACACTTAGAAGCTCTTAGGCTATTTATGAGGAGCTGAAGACAGAAATTTGAATCCTTTAGCTCATCTTTTTCTTTCATTACTTCATCCAGAGATATTAGAAGCAACTAATGAACATCATTATATTCATTGGTTTTCCACAAATATTCAAAAGTATCATGTGTAGAGTTACCAAGTTCTTTGCCTCTTATAAATGGTTGATTAAGAATATCCAATGGAGATATTTTGTCTATCTCTATAAACATCTCATGCCATATATTATCAATGCTCTCTGTACTATTAGTAGAGTCCTTAATATTTTTAGGTCTAATCAAATTAGAGAGCCAATTTCAGAAAACCCCAAAACCAACAAAGGAAACTCATCCTTAAAATTCTGCTCCTTGGCCGGGTGCGGTGGCTCACACTTGTAATCCTAGCACTTGGGGAGGCCGAGGCAGGAGGATCGTTTGAGCTCAGGAGTTCGAGACCAGCCTGAGCAAGAGCTAGACCCTGTCTCTACTAAATATAGAAAGAAATTAGCTGGACAACTAAAAATATATAGAAAAAAATTAGCCGGGCTTGATGGCACATGCCTGTAGTCCCAGCTACTCAGGAGGCTGAGGCAGAAGGATTGCTTGAGCCCAGGAGTTTGAGGTTGCTGCAAGCTAGGCAGACTCCATGGCACTCTAGCCTGGGCAACAGAGTGAGACTGTGTCCCATAAATAAATAAATAAATAAATAAAATTCTGATCCTTTATAACCACCCACCAAAATCTGTATTAGTCAGGGTTGTCCAGAGAGACAGAACCAATAGGATGTATGCATGTAGATGGAGATAGATATAAAAATGTATGAGAAGATAAGGAATTTACTAGGGGAAGTTGCTTACGCTATTACGGAGGCTGAGAAGTTCGCGTGATACACCACCCGCAACTTGGAGACCATGGGTTGCTGGTGGCACTGCTCAGTCTGAGTCTGAAGACCTCAGAACCAAGGAAGCTGATGGTATAATTCTCAGTCTGAGGCTGAAGGCCTGAGAATCCAGGGGCCTCTGGTGCAAGTCCTGGAGTCTGAAGGGAGTTCTGATGTCCAAGGGCAGGAGAAGCAGAATGTCCCAGCTCTGGGAGAGAGAGAGAGAGAGAGAGAGAGAGAGAGAGAGAGAGAGAGAGAGAGAGAGAGAGAGAGAGAGAGAGAGAAGGAGAGAGAGAGAGAGAGAAGAGAAAGGAAATTGCCTTTTCTCTGCCTGTTTTGTTCAGTTCGGGTTCCTAGCCTATGGGATGGTACCTGGCCACATTGAGGGCAAGTCTTTCCCACTCAGTCCACCAACTGCCATGCCACTCTCCTTTGGAAACACCCTCACAGACTCCCAGAAATAATGCTACCAATTCTCTTAATATTCCCTAATCCAGTCAAGCCGACACCTAAAATTAACCATCACAGCTAGTTATGGTTGGGATTTAACCTTTAACATGGTGTCCTTTTTTTGCCACCAAATGGAGGAAAATGGATTGTGGAATAGAGTGCAAACTAAATAAAGGGCACTTGAAGGAGCAAACCTGGTATTTAGATGAAGCCCAATTTAATCAAAATTGCAAATATGCGTGCATTTTTGCTAATGATATTCTGAAGAATGCAAAATAAATTTATTTTACCTACATTTTTGACTGAGAAACGAAGATATTAGCAGGGAGTCATGAGAAGCAGGTGGCATTAAAACAAAATGCATTTTTAATTTTTCTTTGTTATAGTTCCGTTGTTGTTAAAAGAGCAATGCTTTTCAAATAGCAGCCTTAATTCAAAGAAGTTTAATTCTGGATGGCTAATGGGAACTAATTCAGCCATTTTTTTTTTCTAGTGGTTTATAATTATTGTTTGTGAAATTACCTTTGAAGCTGAAACCTTTCTACATTGCTCTCTGGGTAATTAATTTTACCATGGATTCAGATGGTAAATCTTAATCTATTGCTATTTCGATTAGAATCAAGAGAATTATGGTTGAAGTTTTTGTTATTATTGTGAAATTTTCAAGGAATGGTTTGAGTTTGTATGAAATCTTATAGTGTATGTGTTCAATCACTCAACCTCAGGAGCAGAGCCTGGGTGGGGGGACTGGGAGGCAAATGAGTAGGGCTCTCACACTCCCACATCAGTAAGTCATTCGGTGCAGGTTGCCCAGGGGAGATATAAACACCCAGGCACTCCTGTCCTCCTCTGCCAGAGGTGGCCAAACAGCTCCAGGAGCCCCAGAGCAGAGCTCAGACAGCTGCATGGGTAGGACCACTGGAACCAAAATCACAGAAAGGGATGCAGAGAAACAATACAAGGGTAATAAAGATGTGATGGGATCAGGAAAATGCACTGACAGCATCGCCTGCACTTGATCAGTATACTGACCACCTGCTGTATGGTGGACGTTGTTCAAAGCTCTGAGGATTCAGTGGAGTATAAGACAGCAGGGCATCCATGCTAGTGGATGAGACAGATAATATAATAAGTAAGCTAATGCATGCATAATGTAATAGCAGCATGATGATCCACGCTATGAAGTGTAGAAAGCAATGCAAGGGATTGGAGAATGAATAGGGGTACTATATTAGGTAGGGTAGTCAGAGTAAGTTAAATAAACAAATTCTGTAAAAAATGTATTTGAGTTTCCGTGGGGCTCTTATCCTTTGGGAAGTATTGGCATTGTGTATTGTTTCTCTCTAACTCTGGGAACTTCTTTCACAAGGTTCTCATAAAAGGGAAGTGAACCTCGTATTTGAATAAAACCATCACAATAGGTATTCTTGACATAGAAACAACAAACATAAAATAAAAGGCATTCCCTTCCTCCCTGGCATTTATTTCTCAATGTTCTGAAGTCAAATATTTGGGAGAGCAAAAGAAAAAGAAAATTGGCTTTGTATGTTAAGAATTCTGATAATGGACATTGTTAAGTATTTCAACTCTGATTAAGAACATAAAAACCTAAGTTATTTGGGGGAGAATGGATATAAAAGAAGGAGGAAAATAGTCATTGAGCTTATAACGTAAAGTTATCTTTGATGTATTTAACTGAAAATCCAGGAGAATCTAAATGACAAATTAGACTTTTGAAAGAAAGGTATGTGGTGAGGCCATAATGTTGCAGAGGTGACAGTCAAGGTCAGATACTGGTCTTCTGTTGCAGAGGTGACTGAACTCTTGTCCCTGATTCATGCTAAAACTCACAAGTGACTGTCAGTCTGTTAGCATCGGGGATTATGTTTATGGGGATCTCACTGAGAAGTGCCATTTTAGAAATTCTTCCTCCTGATTATTTCATCTGAAGCAACTCCTGGTAACCTCATTCAGCTATCGTCTTATTACCCCCTAATTTCTCCTTGGTCTTTTGGGCCAGAGGAATGGGCAAGAGGTGGTAGTGGAAAAAGCCAAATAGAATTTGCTAGCAGAAATAGAAGGTGACTGATTTCTCCCTTCCTTTCTTATTTATTCTCCATGATAAATGCTTTTAGGACTTTTCTAGTAAGAAAGAGAGAAGATGGGGACATAGGTTACAATGGTTCCACTGTGTAATTTTTAGTAGGTAATGCTTCCCTGCTTTGTTTTATTAAAAAATACATATATCATGTTAAAAAAGGAAATGGATTGTGGATTTTGAAATTTCATCAATGAGCATTAAATATCATTATCAAAATACTAATAATTCATTATAATTTTGTGTTGGGCCTAAGAATACTGAGTCATAGAAATGCCCCCTGTATTTCTGGAGACAAGATTTGATTTCAGAAGTCACATAAGGCTTTGCGTTAAAGAAAAAAGAAATGTGTTGGTTCAAAAGCTGCCTCGTCTCAGAAGGGCGTCTCCTTGGTCAGTAAAAGCTGCAATTCAAAGAGACAGCTGTAAACTGGGCCTATGGTTCTCACCTGTTTTGAAAGACAAGACAGGCCTCTTCCTAGAGCCATGGGTTGCCAGAGCTGGCAAGGACCCCCGGAGATGAGAGCTGATCAGAGAGATATGCTAATGCCCAAGCCAGGCCCAGAAGGAGCCATGCGGTTAAAGTAATTAACACAAAGCACAGCTCATGTTGACTTATGAAATCATCTCTGTCTCCAAGAACACAATCACCGGAGCCAAGACGTCTCTGTTTTTTGAAGTAATAGCCTTATCAGAAAACTTAGAAGTTTGCCCCAAGAAGATTTTACAACTCATTGTTCCCCTAGTTAGAGTTAGTTAAAGGATCTGTAGTAGCCTTTTAGAAGACTTTGACCCTAAAGCAAACTGCCTGTTAGTATGTGAATTCCCTTGCCCTTGGCAACGGGAGCCTGTACCTACCCTATAAAATACCTGTGTGGATATTCAGTTTTGGAGATATTTCTAGCAGGAGGAAATATCCCCATCCGGATACCCTGCTTTTATCTATTTTCATAAACCTTTACTTTATAAACTATATCTTTGGCTCTGTGTATTATTATTATTATTTCTGTTTCCTACTATTTTTTCATCCTTTGCGATGACCCCTGCCTGAGAGACCCAATCGGAAGAAAAAACCTCTTTGCTGGGAACATAGCTAACTCCCTGCAAACTGGCGTGGTCAACTTAGAGACCTGATCCAAAGGAAGAGACAATACCCCTTTGCAGGGAGCGTAGCTAACTCCCTGCAATTTTGAAATTAAATATCTAATCAATTACTTTAATTAGTTTAATCTAATAACATTGGATGAATTGTGGGGCAATGCTCTTTAGTGCATAGTACTTTAAAAGTCAGAAAAAGCACTGTTAATAATATATAACAGTGTCTTTGTTTCATGTTACTATAACAGCATATCTGAGACTGGGTAATTTATAAAAAATAGAAATTTATTTTCTCAGAGTTCTGGAAGCTGGAAAGTCCAGTTATCAAGGCTCTAGCAAGTGTGATTATCTGGTGAGGGCTGCTTTCCGCTTCCAAGGAAGGTGGAAGGGCAAGCCAGTTGAACACTGCGCCACCTCTTAACACTGTCACACTGGCAACATCTAAATTTTGGAGGGAACATATTTAAACCATGGCATACAGTGAAGGGTATCAGATATTTACCTCCTTTGGTCAGCTTAACTATAAAGAAAAAATCACCTGGGGACTGTGAAATCAGAAAAAACCAGTTACAGTGGGAAATATCATATTCACATATAATATGTGAATGAATGATCATGGCTGTGTTCCAATAAAACTTTATTTACAAAACAAAACCCAAACCCCAAATCCCTCCAATTTGGCCTGAGTGTTGTAATTTGCTGATTCCTGGGTTAGAGTGGCACTTGGAGTGGGGGAGGATGACTTTAGATTGGGGAAGACTCCTCCAAGGAGGAACATTTGAGATGAAAGTAGAAAGATGAGGACCCATCCTTATGAAGCCTGAGGGAAGAGCATTCCAAGCTGAGGAAATAGCTAGATCAAAGGTCCTGCAAAAGGAACAGGCTAGGTGTGTTCAGTGTTTTAGGATGGGGAAGATGTACATTTAAATCATTCTTATCCTTCGAAATCATCTTTAAGTTATTGTATCATGTCTGTGGTTAGTATATGGAGGACAGAGTGAGGTGCCACCCAGTGAGAGCTATAAGGCGACTGATAGGCCAACCAGACGTAGACTGATGGGCACTGTTTTATAAGAGATGCTAAAGCATCACTGAAATATATTTGGAATGTGGTTCCCCTAAACTCAGGTCTCCACATCCAACTCCTTCTTTAAATAGTGAAGCTTAGGGACCAGTGTGATGGTGAAGCATCTGTTTGATGGCAATGAAGTTTCTAAAGTCCTTTTCTTGCTCCTTGTCAACTGCTTTCACAACATCTTCTGCCAGCGGGATCTCAGGATCCAAGGATCCAACCACAATTGGAGCTGTCACTGCCCTGAGAAGGAGGGAACAAGTTATGGAGTGGAGACTGAGCTTGTGAGTGATTTTCACTCTGTTGCTCTGCCTTTCTTCCCCCAGTGCTGGGCGTGGCAGCCAGAATTTAGCTGGGAGTACAGCCCACATGAGGAGCTGTCCGTGGCAAACCCTCAACTGCTTTATTTAGCAGCAGACCTCGCCAAGTAAGGCTGGGGAGGAGGAAGTGTGGGGCTGGCTGCTCCGCTTAACTGGACATCATCCAAAAATCTTTTCCATTTGCTCTTACCTCATGGCCCACCTTGTTTCCAGATCCTGCAGCCTTGCAGCTAGGGGATTCTCCAGTCAGGTGCTTTATTGGGGAAGACAATTTACTTGACAGAATTATGGCTCTGGTTAGTTTTCCTTCTATCTGATCCCATATTTTTCATATTCTCCAAAACGCCTCAAAGTTTCTGGAGTATAATGGTGTCTGTGGCAGAGACTGCTGGTTGTCTAATCCCAAATTTCCTCCCCTTTAGTAAGAGAACCTGAAATTCTAACTGGACACATGACTGCCAAGCTAAAAAAAAGGAACCCTACATTCCCTAGCTCCCTTGCAGCCAGGACTAATAAAATATAAACATAAATCATGTGTGGTAGTACAAGCTAATAACCTTAAAAAAGAAAGAACATGACTTTCTTTCTCGTTTCCACCATCTTTCTGCCTGGGACATGAATGTAATGGCTGGAGCCCTAGCAATCATATTAGACCATGAAGAAGTTCATACCCTGGAGATGGTGGAGATAAAAACTTGAAGGAGTCAAGGTCTGAGATAATTGCCATAACTGTTCTGAAATGCTTATTTCTAGATTTCTTCTATATGAGGAAAAAAAGGAAAATGTTTTGTCTAAGCCACTGTCATTTTGTATTGGTTTTATAGCCAAATCTAATTCTAACTGATATAGTTGCCTTTTGGGTTTTTAAGAACCTATTCAGAATTATACACATACATATACATGCACACACTATACACACACACGTAGTGTATATAAGCAATGTCTTTTCACTGGGAAATGAGGAAAACTTGAAAATGGGAACTTGCATGCAAAGCTTGTCTCAAAGAGAATGGAAAAATTGCTTGAATCAGGATTTTGTATTTTCTTTCTTCATAAGTTTTTCTTCCTCCTCTATCCTTGCACAGTAAGTGCTTAATAAATCCTTTGAGTCTGAAAACATTGCAGGCTCATCTGCACTTTAAAAAAATTCTTAAAATATTAAAAGTTATATAATGAAAAAAATTTTAAACCTGGAGTCAGAAGATGTGGTAGATGTTGGTGCTTGACCCAGATGCCTATTACCTGGCCATTGTACCCATCTCCCAGCTGCTGTAGACTCAGCCACTATAGGCTCCTTGCCCAGAGATGCCAGAGACACAACTTCTATCCACTGGGGGGAAGGAAGGCTGGAGCCAACAAATGACTAATAAAGGGGTCTAAAGCCTGGCTCTCTTGTCTCAAGGCAGGACAACTCTGTGGGGCATTCATGCTCCAGAGCTCTCCTGGGATCAGGCTGATGTTGAACGTTGGCTGCTCCATGTCTTAGGCAAGCTGCTGCCCTGTCCTATTGTACTTCCCTCATGCACTTGTAGGTTGCACTCCCTCAGTAAATCACACACGTGAGAATCCTCATCTCAGGCTCTGCTTCTAGAGAACTGGATATAAGGTGGAAGACAGGTGGCTGCCTCATTTTTGCTATGTAGACATCGGCAAGCCACTGAATTCTTTGGGCCCTTTTCTCATGGATAAAAGTAAAGATAATAGCACCTGCTTATAAGCTTTTGGGAAGCTTATATTAAATAATTATATGTGAAAGCATTTTTCTGGGCAAATAATATATAGTAATTACTTTTTTTTTAAGAGATAGGGTCTTGCTCTGTTGCCCAGACTGGAGTGCAGTAGTGCTATCATAAATTACTGCAACCTTGAATTCCTGGGCTCAAGTGATCCTCTTGCCTCAGCCTCCCAAGTATCTGGGACTATAGGCGTGTACCCCTGTGCTGGCTAATTTTTTAATTTTTTGTAGAGACAGGGTCTTGCTATGTTGCCCAGGCTGGTCTCAAACTCCTGGGCTCAAGTGATCCTCCCAGCTCAGCCTCCCAAAGCATTGGGTTTGCAGATGTGAGCCTGGTACATCTGTAACTTACCATACTGTGCACTAATGTTTAGTCACCAATTCATTCCTTGCCACCTGCTTCTCAATTTTATTCATCAATCTTATCAGTATTTATGGAAAATTGTCATTATTCTCTATGTATGTTTGATAGTTATTGAATTATTTTTTTTTTGTTACTCAGAAGTGAAAACTTATTGCAAGACCCACAGATTTCAAAGTTTAATTTCTGTAAAAGCCTCCTAGCAGCTAATAAGCCAGGAGTCTGACAAAGCGGGTGCTATGGTCAGAATGTTTGTGTTCTCCTAAAATTCATATGTTGAAATCCTAACCCCCAAGGTGATGGCATTAGGAGATGGGATCCTAACATGGATGGGATTGGTATCCTTATAAAAGGGACCTCAGGGAGGTGTCTTGCCTTTTCTATCATGTGAGGACATAGCAAGAAGATGCCATCTATGAATCAGGAAACAAACCATCGCCAGACACTTAATCTGCTGGTATCTTAATCTTGGACTTCCAGCCTCTAAGAGAAATAAATTTCTGTTGTTTATAAGCCACCCGGTATATGGCATTTGTTGTAGCAGTCCAAATGGACTAAGAGAGGTAGGTCTCAGGATTACTTCACTGTATTGTGAAAGGCCTGGGAGCAGCATGGCCTGTAGGTCCGTGCATGACCTCGCTATGTTTGCCTCTGGTGTTCTCCTCTGCCTTTATGCCACCACAGTGCTCAGCCAAAGTTCATGCCCCCTCTGTGTCACTATGCCACCTCCTTCTCCTCACCTTTTAAGCGTGAGGAGAGTTCAGTGTGCAGAGGAAGGGCAAGAATACCTGGGAAATAACATTGCCCCACACTTAAACATGACCAGTGTGGAAACCACCCAGAATGACCACAGCCTCGCTTTACGTGAGATAGAGCTGAGCAGAATCAGAGCAAACCCCCACCAGATACTCGTCTCAAAGCTTTTCTTTTTCACCGAGGAGGTGTCCATAGAATGTGGAAGCAAGAAAGAAACGACACTCCCTTCTGTGTAATAACGTAATGTCCTTGCTTTGTGTAAGAAAAAATTACAATGACTTCAATAGAATTTTTTTCCTTATTGTAGGTTTCAGCTGTCCATGAGAATTAATGTTAACTCCGAGGAACCTGTGGATGGATTTTGTGTAATGGGTCCATCTAAGTCACCACTAAATCCCCAGGCATTAAATAAACAGGCTCACCCTGTGACGAGCCATCAACAGGGAATGGGGTTGGACGGCTATGCTCACCCTGGACAACCCCTGCCCTCCCAATCCCTGATTGTTCAGAAGCTCATGGAGACATCGATAGACATCATTGATTATCTTACTGAAGCCCCTGCTGAAAGGCCCAGATGTAGGGACATGCTCTAATCGGGGAGGGGATGGTTTCTGGGATAAGGATGGATCTCTCTGGGTGAGGGGAACAAATTTCCAGAAGGTGGTGGAGATTTCTGTTCTGAAAACTAGAAGCAAGAGTCTCTTTGAGGGCGAGGTGTGATGTGAGGGCATTGGAGTCAGGTTATCAACAGGTTTTTGGAGTCCAAGCTGGAGCCCTGTTGTGAAGAGTTAACAGTACGGGTTTGTTGCCTTTGGATTCTGAAAAAAGTTAAATCTAGCACCTAGCTTAACTTTTCCTTGCTGATGTTCCTTTTAAAATTACCTTGACCTTTCAGTAAAGAAGTTGTCCCAAACAGGCTGGCATAGGAGGATTGGGGAAGCTGGACTGCAGGGCCAGGGCAGCAAAGGGGAGGGTCTGTGAATGTGTCTGCAGAAAGGAAGCAGCAACTTTCAGGGATCCCACTTCTCAGGATTCGAAATGAGCAGCCACGGGGGACCCTTGGCAGAGAGACGAGCACCCAGCAGCCGGCCTGAGACCAAGCCCTTTGTCTGGAGAGCTTTTCAACTCTTCACTCTTGGGCCAAAATATTGTGGGAGGTGAGAGTGGGAGTGCAGAAGGTAGGATGGAATCAATTCAAGTATAAAGTGTAATCGACTGGTAACAAGATCACTTGAATTTTAATTTACGATTAAAGCCTTGAGCTAGAAGACTATCATTCTGGTGACATTCAGACATTAGCCAAGATATTAGGTAAGAAAGTGTGTATTCAGGGATGAGAAACTTGGATGCACTTCTGGAATTGTATTCCCTGGGTCATTACTCACTTTACCTGTCTTGGCAGATGGCAATGGCAGAATTTACTACCTGAAACCAAGAAAGGCAAAATGTGTAATTGGCCTACATGGTACATGGCCAGAAAACATGCCTGTTGTGAATCATGTATTTCCACCTAGGCTCCCAAAGGACGGCCTTTTCCTTGGAATAGAACATCTCCAAAGAGCTCATGAATACATTTAACAGAATGAGATGCAATCAGAGATGATTAAAAATATCAGTGATGCTGATTACACGACAGATCAATAAGAAAGTGTTTTCTCTAAAATACATGAGTATTTTTACCTTGAGTGTTTCTATCTTGGTAGCCACAGCATCTATTTCTACCTGTTAATGGATTTGAAATACTTTCCACACACAATAAAGCCCTATTTTGAAAATTCCAATCACTGTGGTCAGTCATTACAAACAGTCCGTTGCATACACCTCTCTTGATTCACACCAGCTGCCCAGCAAAACCACAGGCCTGGATAAACCAACTCTGCCCCACACGTGTGCAGCTGATTGTGGCAGGTGAATAACATACCACCACCCTGATGTTAATTGAATTAATGACCATAGACCTCAAATAGGCCTTTAATGTCACACTTCTCTCCTCATTCACTCTTCCACTGCCCTGGGTGGCTTTTCTCCTTCTCCTCCTTCTTCTCCTCTTCTCCTCCTCCTCCTCCCTTTTGAATTGAGGTGTAATTTCTCAGTGAAATGCACAGATCCTAAGTGTATAGTTTGATGATTTTTGACAAATGCACACATGGTGTAACCCATACCCCAGCAAGACAGAGAACACTACCATCACCCCAGAAAGTTCCTCAAGTCCCTTCCTAGTCCATTCCTGTACCACCACCCCCAGAGGCAACCACTGTTCTGATTTTTATCCTGGATGACTATCTCACACCTTTTCCTTCCTCCTCAAGTCTCCAACTCCTCTTCCCCATTCTCACTGTCAGCAATGATCTTGTTTCTTACTTCACTGAGCAAAGGAAAGCAGTGAAAAGAGAACTTCTACATGTTCCCCACTGCCAGCCCGCCTTCTACAAACATACCAGCATTTGCATACTTCCTGTCTGTACCTGGGCATCCTGTCTGTGCTCCTGTCTAAAACTAGGCCCTCCCATTAACCTCTGTGTAGTCAAGGATAGCATGCTGGCAGTTCTTTTCTCTTTCTCTTACATAATTTTTCACACATTACTGGACCCATTCCCACCAATATTTATGGTAGGAGTTCTCAGTCTTCAGCAGGATGTGATATAATTGCTCTCTCTCTCTTCTTTTGATAAAATGTCTTGACTTGGCTTTCATAGCAGTCTTTTGGGTTTCCTCATTGCTCAATTCTTCTCAGTCTCAGTTTCCCCTGATGGGTTCCTCATCTTCTTCCTTAACTCTTCACATTGGCTTGCCTCAGCTCAGCCCTTAGTCTCCTACCTTTCTCTATCTAAACTTACTCTTAGTGATCGCATCTGGCTCATGGCTTTAAATACCAACCATATGACTATGTTTTCCAAATTTGTGTCTCTAGTCCAGATGTCTGACCTGAAACCCACTTGACTTGTCAACTTCCCACTTGACATCTCTACTTGGATCTCTGATAGACGGCTTGACCTGAACTTGCCCAAAACTGAACTCCTGATCTTCTAGTATAAACTACTTCACTAG
Source organism: Lemur catta (assembly GCF_020740605.2). Classification (NCBI taxonomy): domain Eukaryota; kingdom Metazoa; phylum Chordata; class Mammalia; order Primates; family Lemuridae; genus Lemur; species Lemur catta. The sequence continues at coordinate 37,412,178 of NC_059138.1, forward strand.
TAGCTTTACTACTTGGGTTGATGGTAGTTCCATTCTTGTGGTTGCTCAAGCCAAAATATTCAAGTCATTCTTGACTTTTTTTCACTCATCTCCCACACTTAATCAATCATGAAATTCTGTTGGCTCTATATGACTGATAGTATTACTTTTTACCAAATAACCCAGCTTTCCTTCCTGCTGTGTCCCTCCCTGCAGGAGGATGAAATATCCCCACTCTGTTGAAAACAGGAGTGGCCATACAACTTGCTCTAGCTGAAGAAATGTGAGCAACATTGATGGACATCATCTCTGGCAGGTACTTTAAAAGCCAGTGTGTAGTCTGCCATGTCTCTCTTCTATCTCTGTCACTACAGCTTAAGATGTTCTAGACAGAGGCTGCTCTACCATCCTGGACCCAGAGCCAACCCATCCTGGACATGAAGTGTTGTAAGCTACTGAGATTTTTGAGGTCTTTTGTTACTGCAGCACAACTAGCTACTCTGACTGATACACTCTCCTTTCAAAATGTAGCCAGAATCTAATCACTTCCACTACTGCCCTGGTTCAAGCCATTGTCATCTTATCAGGCCTGATTTGTTTTTTTGCCTCCTGACTCAAGTCTCAGTGCAGCAGCCCAAGTGATCCTATTAAAACTAAGACAGAGGCCAGGCGTGGTGGCTCATGCCTGTAATCCTAGCACTCTGGGAGGCCGAGGCGGGTGGATCGCTCGAGGTCAGGAGTTCGAGACCAGCCTGAGCAAGAGCGAGACCCCGTCTACTAAAATAGAAAGAAATTATCTGGTCAACTAAAATATATATAGAAAAAAAAGTTAGCCGGGCATGGTGGCGCATGCCTGTAGTCCCAGCTACTTGGGAGCCTGAGGCAGTAGGATCGCTTAAGCCCAGGAGTTTGAGGTTGCTGTGGGCTAGGCTGATGCCACGGCACTCACTCTAGCCCCGGCAACAAAGTGACACTCTGTCTCAAAAAAAAAAACTAAGACAGGTCTGAACTGAGTGATCCTATTAGAATGGAGACAATGTTGTCAAAACCACAAGGGGGTTTCTGCCTATGTCCAATTTGCTCATTGCACAAAGATCCAATTACTGAGACAAAGAGGATTGCCAAGGAAGAAAGAAATTTTTTTATATGAAAGACTTCTTGTCAGAACTGGAGAACCTATCTCAAATCCATCTACCTGACTAGTGGAGATCATGGGCTTTTGAAAAAGGGGCGATGTGCCTTGGGGCAGGTTGTGGCGTAACTAACAAGGGGCTATGAATATTGAGGGCAAGTTGTGGGGGATGGTGAGTCTTGGCATCAGGAAGTCTGCCCAGGGGCCTTCAGAATCTCATCCCTGTGTCTTGCAGAAAATCCACCATTTCTGGGAAACAACTCAAAAGGCCAAAATAGTTAGTTAAAGGAGAGGATTATAAAAAACATAGGGGTTGTTGCAATTTGTTCATAAAGCTGGTTACAACAGTCTGAACTCAGACTTCTCTGCTTAAAACTCTAAATGGTCCCTCATTTCACTTAGGGCCAGAGCTGGTCCTTATAAAGCCCAAGAGGCCCAGCACAACCTCGTGCCCCATACCTCTCTCTCCTTCTCTTTCACCATCCTCCCCCTTATTCACCACGTTCCAATCCCAGGGGCCTCTGCCTCCTTCCTCCACTCAGCAGGCACATTCTCACATTAGGGCTTTTCTATGAGCTTTTCTCTCTGCCTAGAAAGTTCTTCCCCAGATAGTCTAATACCTAACTTTCTTGGCTCCTTCAGGTTTTTGCTCAAATACCACCCTCTCAGTGAGACCTACTCTCACCCTCTATAACTGCGCCTTTCCCCTCCTCTACCCAGCACTGTTAATCTCATTACCTGCTCTACCTTTTTTCCTCAGTAGCACTTAATCACCTTTCAACATACTATAGCATTTATTTTTTACATCATATTCAGTGCTTATTGTTTATCAACTGCCTCTCCCATTTGAATGTAAGTTCCACAAGGGCAGAGACCTTTGTTTTGTTTGCTGATTGTACTACTTGGCTATTTCAGTGACAGAATTTAACACTCAGGTGAATTATAGAAAACACTTATTGTAAAAGGTAGTGAAGCTAGGAAGAGGTTATGCAGGAGGCAAGAGATAGCTACGCAAATCAACACAATGGGATCAGGCCTCATCCTCACACAACTCAGAGTGCTCCACAACTCCAGTGGCTCTGGACAGGTGATCAGCTGTGGTGATATAACAGAAGTAAAGATCTGAAAAAGGGAAAAATGTATTATGAGTTGTCTCTCTAAACCCTCCCACCCACCCTTTTTGGGAATTAAAGCCTGCATTCCTGGCCATGGCGAGTAATCGAAGGGGCAGAAATATGTTCTTTGTTCTTTGTTTCCTAGTATCTTAAACCATAGGAGATGGCTCAACAGAATTGTCCAGAGGTCATGAGATCATCTTCACCAGAGATAAGGTCAACAAGAGCCACCAACTACAGTTAAGCTATAATAGTCCAAAGCCACAACATGTGACATTGGTCATATAGACCCAAGCCCAACCTCTGAAAACCCCCCTTTAAAGAGCCCTATATTTCTGCTTAGAGGTGGGATAGCAGTCTTTTGAGACACTGGTCTGCCACCCTCCTCATTTGCTGGCAAGTTAATAAACTTTTCTTTCCTTTTCCTCAAGCCACTTATCCTCGTTCTTTGTTCTCACTGATTTGGCCTTGGGAACAAGGACTGAATTTCCGGTAACAAACTTAAAATAGTGCCTGACACATTGTAGTTGCTTAATAAATTTGTTGACTACATGAATTCAGGAGAACAACCAAGTCCAGCAATAAAAGAAGCATTTCCTTAATATAAAGCCTGACTATTCTGTCTGGCTCCATTCAAACTCTGACAGAGAAGGCTCTGGATTATGGTAATTATGAGTGAAACAAATGAATGATTGAGGCTTAGCTGTGGGTTTATTTTCCAAGAAAACACTATGGAATATTTGGGAAGTCCCAGGAAGGACATGATCAAAAGTTCAAGAGCAGTGTTACTTAATGTCTTCAAATGACTAAGATGTTATAATTGTTCACACATCACTGGTTAACTTGCAGTTAGTGTTTGAGAATGTGGACTTTGAGCCTGATTAGCTTCAAATCGCAGCTCTATCACTTACCAGCAGTGTGACCTTGGGCAAGTTACTTAAACTCCCTATGACTCATTTTCCTCATTTGTAAAAGAGTATCATTAATAATCCCTACCTCAAAAGGCTGTTGTGAAACTAAATAAATTAATGAATGTGAGTGTTTATAACAATGTCCCAGGAAAAAGGAGTAAATATATGTGCCATTATTATTCTTATTATGTATATTATCCCTATATTTCCTTAATTATCCACCTGTTGTGCTAACTGGGTTCTAAAAGCCAGGAAAAAGACACTGAGTTCCTAAGAATGTTGTTGCCCAAATGTCTGTTCCCTACATAACATGCTTGGTCACCAAAGTTGTAGTATTAGTTTCACATTGGTTTGATTTTTGCTAGGTTGGGGTAAATAGTAGAACAAGTTTTGTTCCTTTAAAACAGACTCTAGATTATCTCTTCCCTTCAAATCCTCCTCTCAATCTGTAATAATCTCCCATTCTTCTCAGAAAAGAAGGAGTGATCCTTAGGAAAAAGAAAGTCATTGACATAGCCCACAGAAAGAGGGATGTTTTCAGGATAAATGAAAATGTGCATTAAAGAAGAAATGGGGATTACAGTAAGTTTTCTTCTTAATACTTTTATTTTCTAAAGTATGCCCAGTGAACATGTATGTTTTAAAAATTAAAATAAGATACTAATGTAGGGGGCCAGGCACAGTGGCTCACACCTGTAAATCCTAGCACCTTGGGAGGCCAAGGTGGGAGGACTGCTTGAACCCAGGAGTTTAAGACCACCAACCTGGGCGACATGGTGAGACAGCACTTCCAAAAAAAAAAAAATTTAGCCAGGCATAGTGGCACGCACCTGTAGTCGTATCTACTCAGGAAGCTGAGGCTGGAAGATCACTTGAGCCCAGGAGTTTGAAGTTGCAGTTAGCTATGATGATGCCACTGCACTCTAGCCTGAGCAACAGAGTGAGACCCTGTCTCAAAATAAATAAATAAATAATTTTAAAAAGATACTAATGTAGGGATAAGGCAGAAAAAGAAGGTCAAGAGAGCCTGAGTGCAGCCATTTTGACAGATACCAGACCCTAACCACCCTGAACAAGAAAGTCATCTGCAAGTTGCTGGCCTGGGACCACCGAAGCTAGATGATTACTAAGCCGGATGCCTTACAAACTGTGCTTGCTTTTCTGTGACAGCGGTTTATGATTAACCTTTATGACCTGACCATAAGACAATGCTGGTCATATACAACTGTTTCCCAGCAGGTTTTTTTAACATATAAAAACATTACCATTGCCCCATAAGGGGTCCCCCTCCTGTTTAGCAGAGAACCCCTCGTCCGTCTGTGGGATAGGATCTGTTGTCTGTCTTTGTCTCAATAAACCTTCCTGGAGCTAGTTGGCTTGCTCTTGAATTCTTCCCTGTGTGAAGCCAGGAACCCACTTGGTGAGTTCAGGAGGCTTTCCTCCCTTCATTGGGATGCCCTTGCATCAATATGATCTTTTATAAAATAGAGAATAAAAAATGATGCCAAAACTTCTGCACAGCTGTGCTAAAAGAGGATCCTAGAAGAGCAGACAGAAGGGTACAGAGGAGTTCAGCAGCTGGTATAGACCCTGGAACATGATGGCCCTGGGAGGGAAAGGTGTGCAAAGTGGGTGTGAGAGGTGGGCTTCCCTACAAATCTCAAATCATGTGGAAGAGTAAAAAGAAAATCAGGAGCCTCTCAGCTGACCAATAAATAACATTTGAGCACCTAGTGAATGCAAATTACTGTGCTAGGTATTGTGCGGGATATAGCAATGAGTAAGGCAGGGTCCCTACCCTATCACATTTAACCTTGCGCTTTAGAGGATGAAACAGAGTCTACAGCAAGTGTGTCATCCTTTGCTTTTGGAGAGAAGAGATCTTTTAAAAGCACAATCCCAGTAGTGCTTTAAGTATCCTTTAAAAATTTTTTTTTGTTTTACTCTTTATGGACAGGGTCTTGCTCTATTGCACAGGCTGGAGTGCAGTGGCATCATCATAGCTCACTATAACCTCAAACTCCTGGGCTCAAGTGATCTTCCCACCTCAAGCCTCTCAAAGTAGCTGGGATAATAGGTACAAGCCATTATGCCCAGCTAATTTTAAATTTTTTTGTAGAGAACAGAATCTCACTATGTTGCCCAGGCTGGTCTTAAACTCCTGGCCTCAAGCAATCCTTCTGCCTCGGCCTCCCAAAGCACTGGGATTACAGGTGTGAGCCACTATAGCAGGCCCTAAATGTTCTTTTGCCAACCAAGTGCATCAGGAACGCCAGGGCTGATTATGAAAATGCAGACTCCCAGGTCTCTCCATTCCTGTGCAATCCGAATGGCTGGAGCCCAGAGCTGAGGGATCTGCCTTTTAATCAAGCTCTTCAGGTGATTCTTATGCATAATTTGAAATGTGAGAGTCCCCACTCCTGTGTGATAGGTGGAAAAACAATTAAAAGGGAATTACTGTCCTCTTGCCTGGAGTAGTGATGGGGATGGACAGTTTCATGGAAGGGACTTTGAACCCAGGCTTTAACTGGGTTTTACTAACTGTGGCAAAGCACAGGTGGCATTCCACCAGCGAGGAATGGCTGGTCACAGGCAATGAAGTGCACAGGAGGTCAGTGGCTCTAGCCTAGAGAAGAGATGATTGCCCTGAGGTTTCTGACAGACACTCACTCCAGGTCAGCCCAGTCTCAGGCTCCCCTTCCGTGCCCAACCAGGGTGACATTGGGGAAGAACTGAACCACAGAAAGCTGGTTTGCTCTGTGCTCACTCATTACTGAATGAGCTAAACTCGCCACTTCCTGCCTTCTGTCAAGTCAGCTGTTCTCTGAATTCCAGCAGAAGTATGAGAAATTCTTTGCCACTCAGGCTGGAATTTTGCTATTCTCACTACTTGAGATACTTGAGATAACCACAGGCTGACTGTGTTTCCAAATGGAAAACAGCATCTCTCAGGGCGATGCAGTGCAGGGAGGCCGGCTTAGCACACCAGGTGCCGGAGCTCTGGGCCAGGGGAAGGAGTGGCCGGCAGCAGGACATCAGATGTTACCAAGTAGCGCAAGTACTGGCCCCACTGATGGGTCTGTACCTCCCTTACTTGGCCAGCTGGAAGTTGTCATTCAAACAAACAACAAGCATTTAATAGCTGATTGCACCGTGGACTCGGTGCAGCCTCCATCCTTGCCTCTATTTCTAGCTGATGCTATTTGAGGCATCGGAAGAGAGCTTAGCGTTCATCGCCCCGTGAAGTCTGGGGTCTGGGCTCACCACTCAGCCCCGCCCCACCCTACGACTCTGTCAAACACTGCTGCCTCCCTTCCCGCCTTGTACCAGCGCAGGGCGGCAGACGTGGGGATGCCACATGCCCTGCCCAGGAAGGACTTGCTGGCCCAGCCCGAGGGAGCTGTCAACAGACAGTTGTCAGCTGCCAGCCCTTCAGGGTCTGCCTCAGCTGCAGAGAGCCGCCTTCCCCAAGGCCATGCCCTTCCTGTGAGGTCCCTGTCCAGTGACTGATTGAGGCAGATGGAGAAAAGCCTGGCTACTGGGCCCAGTGCCAGCCAACCCAGCTAGGCCTCCCAACCCTGCCTCCCGAGCCTTGCTTCTGCAGGTGCTAATCCTGAGGGCACTCCCTAATAAATGCCTGCAAGCTTAATTCCCAGAGAGCCCAACTTGCCACACACGAGTTTAACTTTCAGCTCAATGGCTCATGAGCCCTTTGACCTTGGAGAAAAAATAACTTACTTTCTGTAAAACTTCATTTCCTCATCTGCAAAATGGAAATAATATTAATAGTAACTTCTTCATAGAATAGTTGTGTATGTACTTTGTCTAATACCTGGTGCAGAGTAATTGCTCATAAATATTAGATATCGTCTTGGGCAAGTTATATAACTTCTGTGAGCCTCAAGTCCTTTATCCACAAATGAGAATGCTACTACTTACATCTCAGGGTTTAGGTAAGGATCTTATGACATAATGTATGTGTGTGTTAGGTACTCAACAGATATGGGTCTCCCCACCCCTCTATTTTCCCTTTAAAATAGCAAACGTACCCTTATATAGTGAATTTTAAAAATGTCATGTTTATCTTCTTTCTCTTTATTGCATGCCCTTTATCAGAGTACAGGACATTGGAATTTGGAGGAGGGAAACTGAATGCAGAACAGAAAGGTGGGGCTAGGGTGGAGCCCTGTTTTGTGGCTCTATTCTCTTCCGTCACAGCTCAATGGCCACCTTCTCCAGGAAGAACACCCTGACTGACTCCAGGCATTCCTCAAACTACTCATGCAAACTGTGATTACCCTCTCTTTGTCCTTGACCTACTTTTGTAGTCCTTATAATGACATATGTTTGTGGATCACAGGATTTCTATTTTCTCATTGTAAGCCTCTGAGAGGCAGGGATGGTATCTGTTTTTTAAAAGAGTATACCTGGCTGAACATTTCTGTGCTCCCTGGGAGTGTTCTATGGTTACGGTGCTAGTTACCAGCGACTGACTGTTAGGACAATGCTGAGTCCTGCTGGAGCACAGGTGCCCTGGGAATTCCTGCTGAATTGACAAGGAATATGAGAGCCAGATGGGGTCTTCTGAGACCTCGTAGTCCAACTCTATCATCTCACCCATGAGGAAACTTAATTTAGGTCAGCTCTCTCTTTAAATATGGCATTTAAAGGCTCATGTGGAATTTTTGTAGCCCCATCTTTATTACATCTCATCTATTTTATAATTTGATACCCTTTAAATTTTTATTTAAAAGCTTGGTCAGTTCTAGGAACATTGTCTTACGCTGACACCTGCTGGGCAGGTGGAAAAATAACAGGTACCTGTAATGCTAGTGTCTTTTAGGACTAGAAGCAGAGAAATTATGTCTTCCTCATTGCATTTATTTTTAATAAGCATGTTACAACTGTCCTAGTTTTAAGCTTTCCTTTCCCTCTTCTCTTACTAAACCCAAAGGTCCATATTGTATACTATATTGTTTGAGTGTGATGATTCTATCACTAAAAGCCCATAGTACCTTTAAACAATGTCATTCCATATGCTTAGTATTTAATTATGAACAACAGTCACATTCATTACACATGACCTTGGTTCTGCAGGCCCACATCTCTGAAAAACTGATCTGTGGAACAGCGGGCTCCATGAAAAGTACGGGGCCATTCTTAATCCTAGATTCACCTGGTTTATGGGAACTGTGAGACCATCTGATCTAGATTAGAATCTCGCAGTGATGGAAGAAAGAACCATTCCAGATGAATGTCATAAGTTCTTTTCTTGAAGGTTCCTCCAGGGATCACAAGCCCAGGAAAAATTCATTCAAGTGTTTCATCATCCTAATGAGACTTGTTACGAAACTCTCTCTCTGTTCCTTTATTTAAGCACATTTTCTTTTGTTTGCTCTCCTAAGGTTTAGAAAAGAATATTCAATATCCTATTTATCAACACTTATAAAAACTTTACAAAATATGACAGTAGGTTGTATTCTAAGTACCCTCTTACCAACCCCTTTTCACTGTACTTTTTCTTCGTTTATTTAATAATTGAAAGTACTTTCTAGTTGGTTCTAGACTTTTTTCCTAGAAAAGTGTTGATTTAGAGAGTAAGACTGCATCCAGGGTCTGAGCCTGTGCATTTATTAACACGTGCATGGGAAGTAAATTGACCCTCTTGGTCACCTGGAGCTTGGAGAAGGAGGCTCTGAGGACTTGAGACAGGGGGTACGTGGGAGGTGCCTTGATGCCTGGGGTGGATAGGACAGGCAGGCTCAGTGAGAGGAAGGGACATGTATTTGGGATCCAGATAGACTTTGGTTTGAAAACTGACTCTAATACTTGCTAACTGTGGATCTTGGGCAGCTACTTAACTCCTCTTTGCCTCAGTTTCTTCATCTGTGTACGGGGATAACAATAACACTTTGTACAGTGCTTGTGATAATTTAATGGCATAATGCTTGGTGCATCGTAGGTGCAAAGTTATTTCTATTTACTGTTTCAAAAGGAACACTATTTTGCTTATGTCTGGCCCTGTATCTGCTCTGAATACCCCACCTGCTAACAGTTCTTTCATGTGATAGATGTCATTTCTGAAAAATCCTTAGGGCTCAAACTCCTCTTCAAGTTTTCTGGTTGCTGCAAATGATCTCTGCTTTTCTCTTAAACTTTGCAGCCTTTTGTCTTTGCAGTGTCTTTTCTTAGACTTTTAAAACTGGTTCTAGGAATTTATTGATTTAATAAATGGTTATTGAGCTCTTACAAAGTGCTAGCACTGGAGATAGAGCAGTGAACAAAACAAACAAAAATTCCTGCTCTGGTAGACCTTTTATTCCAGGAAAGGACACAAAAACAAGTACATAAAGCATACAATTTGTCAAATGATCATAAATGCTAACTTAAAAATAAAAAGTGCAGGAAGGGTGCTAGGGATTGTGCCTGTGCGTGTATTTGAAGAGGTGGTTGCTCACTGCCCACAGAGCCATGTGGGAGATGATGGCTGACCTGGGAGCCCTGGGCTTCTTGTGACATAAACAAGGTTAGAAAGAATGCTGAGGGTGATCCCGATGGTGGCAAGGAAGATAGTGGTGTGGAGTATGTGGGGGGCTGGGGGAAGTGGGGGTTTGTAGGTTGGGCTTTAGCAGGAGCATGCACAGTCTCTTCATTCCTACTAAAGGCGTCATGGAAGAGAACATGGGGAGGGGGTTCCTGAGCTCATCTGGAGCACAGAGAGTCAGAGGGCTTCCCTCTAGATTGCCTCTTTCAGTTTCTGATGACAAGACAGGCAGTGGAAACTTTGTAAATATTGATTTCTTGGGACTCAGGCCCCATCAAGCATTAAACACACACACATACACACACACACACACACACACACACACAGACACAACGAAGAAAGAAGACCAGATGTTGCTACTTTCAAGGAGCCCGTCCTGTTTCTTTGGAAGCCAAGAGGGCTGTGGAGGAGCTGAGACAGCCCACAGGAGATGCTCCGTCTTCCTGGGGCAGCTGTCCTAAGAGGTGATACCAAGAAATATTGGTAAGAAAAGATTCAGCAAATACGGCAGAGTGGAGAGGGGTATTTTCTGGGATTGGGAAGCATGTTCTTCTCTTGGCTACCCTACTCTTGGCATGTTGCATTACTCGTCTGAGTCTATTTCTTCTTCATTTCTGTGATGATGAGGCTGGCCTCTAATATTCATTTCTGCTGGAAACAATTCCATGACTTTAAAAAGAAGCTGGAATTTTATCTCTATTATTGGAGTTTTTAGGATATAGATAGAGTTTTTATTTATTTTTTCTTTTCAGTTGACGTTGGAAGAAAAAGACGTAGGAAAGAAAGAGTTGGCTTTTGTTCTTTCATCAGAGGAGTGAGATTAGGTTTCTTGGATAATAGCCAAACATAGCAGAATGAGAGGAGTGAATCTTTCAAAGACTGGGAAGGGTTTCTTTGGCAGGAGATTTGCTGACTTGGTCAAGAGGGATTTTCCACTCCATTTTCTGGGGGAGAGAGAAAAAATCCTGCTAAAACCAACTTAAATGCCCCTTTTGTGGAGATTCCAGGTCTCTTTAGGCTGAATTATCTGCTCCCTCCTCTGTTTCCACAGAGAGGTAGAGAGCAAGCTGGAGCCAGGGGTAGGGTAAAGGCAGTGACCCTATGCAGGAGCCTCAGTGTGTATAAGATTAACATATAAGATAGGTGTATGATGAATGGATGAATAATTGAAAGAATGAAAGAAAGAAAAACCAACAGGGAAGGGGAAATTGGGAGATATAGGAAAACTGACTTTAGCTTTGTATTAATCCCAGGCAAATTTAAAGAATGGATTAATAAATGTGGTAAAAATGAGCACTTAGAAAAGGATTGTTTTCATGATTTATTTTGAAATAATTATAGATTCACAGGAAGTTGTAAAAAATATAGAGGGAGGTTATATACATACTTCACTCAGTTTCCCCCACTGCTAATATCTTGTATAACTATAGTGCAATGTCAAAACCAGGAAATTGGCATTGGTCCAATCCACAGAGCTTATTCAGATTTACGTGTGTGTGTGTGTGTGTGTGTGTGTGTGTGTGTGTTTGAAGGTGTAGTTCTCTGCAACTTTATTTACATGTGTAGATTCGTATAACCACCACTGCAATCAAAATACAGAACTATTCTACCACAAAGCTCTGTTTGGCTTTATAACCATATCCATTCCTCCCCTATCCCCAATCTCTGACAACCAGTCATCTGTTCTTTATCTCTAGAATTTTGTCATTTCAAGAAGGTTATACAAATGGAATCCTATAGTATATAACCTTTTGAGATCAGCTTTTTTTACTTGGCATAATTCTGTTGAGATCCATCCAAGTTGTTGCATTTACCAATAGTTTGTTCCTTTTTATTGCTGAGTAGTATTCCATTGTGTGGATATACCACAGTTTGTTTAACCATTTACCTGCTGAAGAATATTTGGGTTGCTTTGGCTGTTATGAATAAAGCTATCATGAACATTCATATACAGGTTTTTGTGTGAACATAAGTTTTCACTGCTTTGAGAAATACCCAAGAATACAATTGCTGGGTTATATGATACTTGTATATTTAGTTTTATAACAGTTTGGTAAATTATGATCCAGAGTGGCCGTACCATTCTACATTCCCATCAGCAATGTCTGAGTGTTCTAGTTTCTCAGCATCCTCACCAGCATTTGATGTTATCATGTCAGCCATTGTAACATGTATGTAGTAATATCTCATTGTGGTTTTAATTTGCATTTCCCAAATGGCCAATGATGTTAAACATCTTTTCATGTGTATATTTTCTATCTGTATATCCACTTTGGTGAAATATTTTTGTCTTTTGTGCATTTCTGATTGAGTTGAATTGGATTTTTTTTTTAACTGTGAGATTTCTTTATATATTCTAGATACAAGTCCTTTACAGTGGTCCCAACCTTTTTGGCACCAGGGACCTGTTTCATGGAAGACAATTTTTCCACGGACATGGGGGTGAGGGATGGTTTCAGGATAATTCAAGCACATTATTGTACACTGTATTTCTATTATTATTACATTGTCACTTACCATTCACTGATAGGATTTTGATAGGAGTCTGCAAGCAGTTGATTTTTATGGTCTCTGTGCAGTCAAACCTCTCTGCTAATGATAATCTGTATTTGCAGCTACTCCCTAGTGTTAGCATCACCACCTCAGCTCCACCTCAGATCATCAGGCATTAGATTCTCACAAGGAGCATACAAACTAGATCTTTTGCATGCGCAGTTTACAGTAGGGTTCAAGCTTCTATGAGACTCTAATGCCCCCTGCTGATCTGACAGGAGGCAGAGCCCAGGTGGTGATGCAAGGGGGGGGGGGCAGGGCGGATGTAAATACAGATGAAGCTTCACTAGCTTGCCCGCCACTCACCTCCTGCTGTGCAGCCTGGTTCCTAACAGTCTACAGACCTGTTCCATGTCCCAGGAGTTGGGGACCACAGCTTTATCAGATATGTGATTTGCAAATATTTTCCCAGTCTAAAATTGTCTTTGTATAATTCTAAGAGGGTCTTTTACAAAGCGAAAGCTTTAAATATTGATGCGGTCCAATTTATCAAATTTTCCTTTTATGGTAGTTTGATATAGGTTGACTTAATTTACTTGAAATTTTACACTTAAATATCTGCTCAATCTTTGTTCCATTGTATATATTTGTAAATATATGCCTTCTCCAGAAATGGCAAGACTTACATAGGTTCAAAATAATAAGGCATTTAAACCCATTCAGTGAAAACCAGAGTCTGTCTTTCAGGGCTGTAAGGATGCTCAAATGCATTTTTCATATTCTTATTGAGATTTTACAAAGCAAAGTTAATGCTTTAGATTATCAGCTGCTAGAAAATGGCCTAGCAGTAGAAAAACAGGGCATTGACAGAGTTCATAATTATAACTTGATGTGGGGTCATGTGAATTCAACTTCTCACAGTCAGAACCTCTGGGCCCCCAACCCTTAGTACCACCCATAGAGTGCTGGGGGGAGAATGGCTTGTTTATGCCTTTGCTGACAATGAGGCAATGAGGGAGATGGAGATATAGGAGGGTTGGGTGGATGGAGAAGGGGGTGCCTGTAAGTGACAGGAAGACACCATTACAAATACTATATATTAGAAGAGAGAGGGGCAGAGGAAGCAGAGAGTGCGTTGCAATGCTAGGAAGAGGTGGGATTCCCTTGGACTGGGGTCTGCCAGGAACTAGCTGAGGGACACTGGGCAATTCACCCAGTCTCTCTGTGCCTGAATTTTCTTTTCTGCCTCTTAACAAAAATAGTGCCTTCCCACAAACTCCACGGCAGTTACAAATAGTAAATTTACATTCTTTAAGTTATTTAAGCAAAACATAAATATATAACATGATTATTTCATTGTGGACCAAATATACCCTTAAGAACTAGCATAGTTAATCTCTCTCTCCTACTCTCTCTTGCCTCAGTAAATCCCTTAGATATTTCAGCTGGCTCCGGCAGAGGTGCTCTTTTGTCTTGGTAACTCCTATGTAGTGTGTCTAGACTAGAACATTAAGCTTACTGTCCTCTCCTGAAGCTGTAATATAGGAAACTGACCTTGTTTATTCACCCTATGCTCTTGCAACTTCTCAGATGTCTTTACACCTGAAAAACATTTGGGCTCCAGACTAAGGACCACTGTCCTGTTGAACTGAACTGTATCCAAGGACACAAGCTTTAGTTTGTCTTAAAGAATAAATAGATGAATATTTGTCTATTTTTTATAGAAAATAGTAGAATGTTCTTTAGGGTTTGTGATGATGGTCATTATGGTCAGCGTTAACTTCAGTTTTTAACTATGTTAAATATTAAACACTAAAGAGATTTTTAGATGTGTTCATAGACTACAAAATTAAAGAATTAATCCTCTGGGGGAAATTTTAGGGGAAAAATCCAGTGACTGCAAATTCTCTAAATTAAATATGAAAACATGAAGAGAGAATTTCTAACAGTGGACCAAATAGAGACCTTGAAATAATTTCAAGCTTTCTTAATTTGAATGCATATTTGCTTTCATATTTGATTTCCCTCCTGTAACCTCATTAAGATTAAGAAATAGAGTGATATGTGTATCAGGAGAAAAGAGAAAAATACATATATTTTCATGATTTGAAGAGGCACTAGGAAGAGTGCCTCTCCAAGGTCTGCCACATAATCCTGAAAACCCACCATTAGAGACCTATTACTTCCTAAGTGCCAGTTTTCTGGGAGGGAGATATATTAAGCTCTTGCCAGTCAAGAACACACACACAAGGCTACACAGCATGTAGTACAAAGCACAGGCTCTCAAGCCAGTTGGGGCTAGGATTGAATTTGGCTTTGGCGTTTACTAGCTATAGGATCCTGGGCAAATTACTTATCTTTTCTGAGTCGCAATTTCTTCACCTGTAAAATGGGGTTAATAATGGCTGCCACATGAAAAATACAATTTAAATGAGCTGATCTATACACACACACACACACACACACACACACACACACACACATATATATGAAGAACTCAATACGAAACCTGGTTTAAAGTAGGTTCCCGGTATATTGCAATGGTAATTATTAGTAATGGTTGAAATATTAATTCAAGTTGAGATTTGCATAGATTTGGGGGTATGTGAAAACATTCCAAGAGGTATACAGACTCAGATTCAATTTCCAGATTCTCTCTCTTTCTACACTCTTTCTATATTCATTTGCTTGAAAATGCACCTCAATCAAGCTGCTTCTCGTTTTCTACCTTTTCTTTCACAATCCCCCCTTTTCTGCCTTATAAAAAATGGCAAATTTTTTATCCAGCCCAAATCATACTGTGGTACATTGCCCTGGGTGTAGAAACCTCTGGGATACCAAGCAGAGGCAACTCAAATTCTGGGTATCCGGGAGAGAGCCTCCTTCAATTACAATGGCATCCTGAACCAAAGGCATCGTATCTGTCCCTGTCTTATGCTTATCTCTATTAGGGGCCAAGCGTACACTTCACGCAGATATGCTGACCTGGGTCAGAGTATTAGGATTTCAGGTTTATCGTGAAATTAGGCAGGAGGAGTGATGGCATTTCCCCCACTGTCATCCCTACTGGCAAAGAAGGCACTGTTCTTGGGGAGAGACCCTTGAGGATAAAGCAAACAGAACGTCGTTTAGAAATATTGAAGGTGGCAGCAAGTTATTCACCCAGGTGACAAACTCATGGGAGGTCTCGGTGCTTTAGCTATCTATCTATCTTGAAATATTCAAGATTTGTGAGAAGCATGCTGGGAACTGCCAGTCAGCTATGAACCACACTTTCTCTGCAATTTTACCTTCTCAGTAATGAGAACAAGCTCTGTGAATACTCTCATTTATCTGCATTTTCCTTTATGTCTCAGTGGTATAATTTGCATAATTTCAAGGTGAAAAGACCTACAATTTCTTTCAACGTATCAAGGTTACATTTTCTAATAAAGGAAACATATATTAGAGGTAAGTTAATGTTTTGCATTTTCTTAAATATTTATTCCAATTCATAGGAGAAACATTTTCATTAGTGTTTGCTAAAAGTTAAGAAAATATGAAATCCATATTCATTTTTTTTATGAAGGTACAAGTCTCTTCACTGTTACTCATTAACCACTTTTCTGCCCACGTATTAATTCCTGTCATGTACTTATTAGGTGTATTAGTCAGCTTGGGTTGCTATAACAAATACCATAGATCGGGTAGTGTAACAGAAATTTATTTTCTCACAGCTCTGGAGGCTACAAGTCCAAGATTGGGGTGATGTGTTTAACAGTCCTTAATGTGTTTTTCATGAGCCTGTACTATACTTATTAGTGACCAAGTTTTTTCTCTTGCTGTCAATTTACATAAAGTATTTAAACTACACTGTTAAAAGCAGAGCCTCTATTGGTTCAAAAGCAAATAAAAATTTTCCCAAAATGCAAATCTAGTATGCAGTGACCTGAGCTTTAGAAAACTGGCTTGATTTAATTAGGATTAATTTCTCCCTTTCACATGTTAATATACTCATTCCCAGTTCTGCCACATGTATAATTACATAAATGCATTGTCTTAAATCATCTTTGGGGAGAAATTACTAATATATACATAAATAAATATCTTCAAGTACCTATGTCTGTCCTGCCATAGCTTTACTCTGCACTTTGAGATGTCCTTAAAAAAATGAAGTTTGACATTGATATATAGGTCTCTGTTCACAGTCAAGGAGAAAATTCCTAAAATGCACAATTGATAAGTTTTTGTTTTTTAACCTCAGTTTCATCTATTTTAGCTCCATAAGCAAGACGCTTGTTAAGTAAAAGGGTAATAGTATTATCAACAGTCATGTGATAAGTCTCAGTCAAGCTTTTTTGGGGTCATTCTTCCTAGAAACTGAGAGAGTAAAGAACTCTAATGACTGGGTAACATTTTTGTGCATGCTTTTTTTTTTGTAAATTAGGTGGTTTCCAATTTTTTGCTTTCAGTAAAATTAAAGGAGGACCTAACCAAGTTGTCAATACATCGGTCAAGTAGTTTTTGACACTAACTCCCTATGCACTTTTTGACTTATAACCAAGAAGACATTCAAATAACAGGGTGACATTTGCATAGGAAAATGCCTAACGTTCCCACTACTTATTTAATTGAACGAGTTTTCTCAGGGCTTATGTCTATAAAAATAAAAAATAGAATAAAATTGGTGCTTACTCCTGTCTCATGTTAATAAGAATTAACAGCCATAGATACATGAAATAATTTTAAAAGCTCCTTCTATTCATTTAGTTTAATTTTCCAATAAAACTTTACTTGCTATTTTTGTAATTATTTATCAAAATACATTATATATTTATGTTGCTTTCATCAATTATGTGGTAAAAATCATTGTACAGATAATTCAATCCAGAAAACTGTAAAATTGTAAAAAGGAATGATATAAATTTTCCAATTGTCAAAAAAGAATTTGTTGTTAAATTTTTAAATGACTAAGGGTGGAAGAGTGGGTATCAGATTGCTATGGCATTTAGGGTTCATTAGACACAAAATATGATGTGTTTCATTTAAAAATCAATCTTTATAAATATGCTGGAAAGTACATATTTCACAGTTATTCAGATTTATGATGAAAAAGTTTAAGTGTCTATTTGAAAATGTGCAAGGGATACATAGATTTTTCAAAGTTCTTTCAGGAAGTATGAGAGAAAAAGGTTTGAAGACCACTGATTTAGTTTATCAAATCTTCATAATTTTGACAGTTGATGGCAACTGACTTCATGGAGAAAAGTGGACAGAAATATTTAGAGCATAAAGAAGAGCAGACATGGGTGTGTTGCTGGTACAGGCTCTTGGGACAGAAAAGTAGACCTGGAGCTAAAGTAACAAAATAGCACTCAGTTCCCAAAGTTCTTAATTTTTGGCCAGAACTGTTGAAACATGATCACATCCATTATTTACAAACTTTGCAAAGCAGATTTATGAAGTTGCTTCTCTCTTCTGATGGGTTTGATTATGTTGGAGACCAAGAATCCATTGTTATATGCATGATTACTGTGTGCCTGGCACTGTGCTAATTTTTAGAAATACAAAGATGAACAAGAAGATCCCTCAAGGAATTTACAGAGTAGAAGAAAGATGGAAGCTAATATAATCTTAAACTGGAAGTCAATGATAATGTGCTTTGAGTGTTTTTCATTTACATCCCATGTTTCTCTGCACAAAGGATTTGAGACTGAGTAAAGAAGACTTCCCTCACCAATGCAGGTGGGCATCATCTAACCTGCTGAGGGCTTGAATGGAACAAAAAACGATGGAGGAAGGGTGAATTTGTTCTTTTTTTGAGCCAGGACATTTATCTTTTCCTGCTTTTGGACTCGTACTGAATTGCACTAGTGGCTCTCCTGGGTCTCCAGCTTGCAAACTGCAGACTGAGGGATTTCTCAGCTCCTGTAATCATGGGAACCAATTCCCATTATATATATTTTATATATATCCTATTGGTTCTGTTTCTCTGGTGAATGCTAGTACAAATAGTTTATCGTATAAGGTTCTCTGAATCCTTGGGGTTTGGATCTTAAAATTTAAAGTTAAGATGCTGGAATTTAAAAGAAAAAAAGGGCTGAGCATGGTGCCTCATGCCTGTAATCCTAGCACTTTGAGAGGCTGAGGTGGGAGGATGGCTAGAGGTCAAGAGTTTGAGACCAGCCTGCACGAGACTCTGTCTCTACAAAAAGTAGAAAAATCAGTTGGGCATGGTGGCACGCACCTGTAGCCCCGGTGACTCAGGGAACTGAGGCAGGAGGATCCCTTGAGCCCAGGAGCTTGAGGTGGCAGTGAACTATGATCATGCCACTGCACTCCAGCCAAGGCAAGAGAGTAAGACCCTGTCTCAAAACAAACAAACAACAACAATAACAAAAATTAATTTAAACAAAGAAAAAAAGAAGAAGAAACTCTCTTTTCTTTTCTAAAACTCCACCACTTACAATGGCGAGCCATACCCCATACCACTCTGAACACACAAATCTCATCTGATGTCAGATGCTAAGCATGGTCGGGTCTGGTTTGTACTTGGATGGGAGGAAGCCATGCCCCTGCAGACTATCATTTCTGCTATATAGTTGCCAAACTCTCCTTTTTTTGTAATTCACGGCTTTTGTTCTGCCTGGCTGGTCTTACTCCGAGGGTGATGTATACAGAAAGTGCCCATTGACTGCTGAATGGTGGGGGAAAGGAAAGGAAAGAGAGTTAAAAAGCACATAGTTTAATAATGAAAAAAATTGCCCCACTTTAATTGGGGAGTCATGCATATTTCCAGAATCTTTATGAAGAGATCCTAGTGTTTCCAGGAAACTGGCTAACTATAACTGATATAAAAAAACTGCAACCTACTCAATTACGTGGCAACGGGTACGGTGTGATCAGTGTTTACCTTGCACTGTGCTGAAGAATCTGGTCTTAGCTTCCACAGGACCAATACGCTGTCTAGATGGTAATGTGTCTAGAACGGAGAGCGGTCTGTTCAGAGGCCCAGCTTCTGGGGGCATAGAGTTGATGGACTCCACGTGAAAGGCAGGACCCTTTACTCTAATTCCTAGTTGTTTGATACCAATTCTCAAATTTTAGTGTGAATATGAGTCACTTAGGAAGATTGTTTAAAAATGTAGATTCCTGGAAACTCCATCCAGATAAGCTGATTCATAGGTCTGGGTTAGGGCCCAGGAATTTACATTTTAACAAGCTTCTTCTGGACCATGTTTTGAGAAGATTAGACTAACATTTGGAGAGCAGAGGACAAAAATTTAAGGATCAGTGACAGGATCACCCGTAGATCCATGCCAGGGGGGCTCCTGTTCTGGGGTCTGTGGTTTGGAGGGCTCCACTCTGGCCCTCCCCTAGCCATGTTGGTCCCCAGGGGATGAGAAGTCTAGGGTCTCCAGGGGAAGTGCCAGCCTGGACACTGTGACCAGACTTCTAGACCATGGTCTGGGGGAGAGAGATTGAGGGAGGGAGAGGGAGATTATGAGGAATTGGTTCATGTGATCAGCCAGGCTGAGAAATCCCACAGTCTGCTGTTCCAAGCTGAAGCACAGGAAATCTGGTGGTGTAGTTCAGTCCAAGTCAAAAGGCCTGAGAACCAGGGGCACCAAAGGTGTGGGTCCCAGTCAGGGGGCCAGAGGGAACAGATGAGATGTCTCTGCTCTAGCCGGCAGGCAAGAAGAGAACAGGGGTGAATTCCTCCTTTCTCTGCCTTTTGTTCTGTTGAGGCCCCCAGTGGTTTAGCTGAGGCCCACCCACCCTGGGGAGGACAATTGGCTTTACAGAATCCACTGATTCAAATGCTAATCTTATCAGGAAATGCCCTCAGCCACCATAGATGCTGAGTGGGCTTCTTCCTGGGCGGGGACTGACCTCCAGAGGACAAACCCTGCTGGGGATGGCCTTAGGCCTGGGGGTGGCCAAGGGGCAGCTATTTGTGGGAGTGTGGATGGAGTTACTAGTGGCCCAATGGAGTCCCCCACAGAGGGCTGGCTATGGCAAAAGGGTGTGTGGGGGCGCATGGGCTGGCACTTGACTCTGCCGGTTCCGCCACATTCCTATACTGGGTTTCCAAGTTGTTTTGAAGTATACTTATCAGGTAGGAGAATTTTATTCAGCAGTTTGTTAGCTTTGATTAATAACTTCTAAATATATGGACATATGGTTTGTGGGCCTTCATTTGTATTCTTGCCTCGGGCCCCACAATTGTTAGGGGCAGATCTGATCAATATTGCCAATTTTTTTTTTCTTTTTGAGACACAGTCTCACTCTATTGCCCAGTCTAGAGTGCCATAGCACCAGCTTAGCTCACAGCAACCTCAGACTCCTGGGATCAAGTGATCCTCCTGCCTCAGCTCCTGAGTAGCTGGGACTATAGGTGTGAGCCATCAAGCCCAGCTAATTTTTTCTATTTTTAGTAGAGATGGGGTCTCACTCTTGCTCAGGCTGGTCTCGAACTCCTGAGCTCAAGCCATCCTCCCACCTTGGCCTCCCAGAGTGCTAGGATTACAGGCATGAGCTATTGTGCCAGGCCAATGTTTCAAAATTAGTAACATCTTAGAATTGATTTCTTATAATCAAAAATTGCCCTTCAAACTAGGCCCTAGGAAGGAAAAATGGACAAAAGGTAAAGGAAATATGACCTCCAGGCTTGGCCATGCTGGCGGGGCCCAGTGAGGGAGAGAAGCAGAACTGTGTGGCAGGGTAAACCTTGGTGTGTCCTCTGCAAGCCCTGCCTACTGTCCTCTCATGTAATCAGTGAGAGAATGGGAGTAGGGCAGAATTCCGTTTTGCAGAACTGGCCAATTTAAGCTATCCTGTGAGGGGGTCCCAAACTTGGGTTTTCTACTCTCATTCTCTCCAGGATTCCAGCCTCCCCAGTGTGAGTCAAGTAGCCCTAATGATTTTCTTAGAGTGAGATGTAGTCTGAAAATGCAAACAATTTTCAGGACAACTTTAAAATATTTTCAAAAACAGTTACACATAAAAAAGATTTGTTGAGAGTTGGTTCTATCATTTCATAAGTGGATTATGAAAGGAAACTTTGATTTCTTTTTGTCTGAAAGGTCACCTATCTCCATCACTGGTGCCTTATTTAGTTCATTTGGTGAGGTCATGTTTTCCTGGATGTTCTCAATGCTTGTGGATGTTCGTGGATGTCTGGGCATGAAGAGTTAGGTATTTATTTTAATCTTCACAGTCTGGGCTTGTTTGAACCTGTCTTTCTCTAGAAGGCTTTCCAGATACTCAAAGGGAGTTGAGTGTTGTGGTCTAAGTCTCTGGTCATTGCAGCTGTATAAGCATTGGGGATGCCCCAAGCCCAGTAAAATGCTGTGACTCTTGCAGACTCCTGGTGGTAACACCTTGGTGAGTTTGGGCAAGATTCAAGAGAATTCCCCAGATTACCAGGCAAAGTCTCTCACTTTTCTCCCTCACTCTCTGTGCTGGGCTGCTGGAGTTGGGAGAGGAGTGACACAGGCATTCCCTTGTGGCCACCAGTGACAGGTCACACCTGAAGCCAGCCCAGCCTCACCCAAAGCCAGTGGTGACTGTTGCCTGGCTACCTCTGATGTTTATTCATCAGAGGGCTCTTTAGTCAGCAGGTGGTGAATCCTGCCAGGACTGGGTCCTTCCCTTCAGGGCAGCGTGTTTCCTTCTGGCCCAGGGTGGGTCCAGAAATGCCAGCCAGGTACTAAGGCCTGGACTCAGGGGCTAAGCTGGTACCCAAGTTGCAAAACAAAGTCCTCTGTGCGCTTCCCTTTCCTTTCCCCAAATGGAGGAAGACTCCCTGAGCTGTACTACCTGTAGTTGGGGGTAGGGGGTGACACAGGCACTGGCTTGGCCACAGCTGCTGGTGTCCCGCTGGGTCATGTGCACCCCAAGTCCACTGGCTCTGAGCCAGCACAGCCATAGGAAATTGCTCAAGGGCTGCAGCCCTTGTGGCCCGACTGCATTATGAATTTAGTCCAGGCCATAAGCTGCTCTTTTTCTGTTGGTGGTGGGGCTAGTGGGAACTCGGGCTCCGGTGGAGTGTGGGGAGGATTTACCCTTGGCTGTGCTGGTTAAAATCCTCCCTCCATGGGTGCTGGCAGAATTTTGCAGTGCAAGACTGTCTTTTCTGCCCTCTTTAAGGCCTCTTTCCTTGATATAATGTTAAAACCAGGCAGTATGGGCCGGGTGCGGTGGCTCACGCCTGTAATCCTAGCTCTCTGGGAGGCCGAGGCGGGCGGATCGTTGGAGCTCAGGAGTTCGAGACCAGCCTGAGCAAGAGCGAAACCCCGTCTCTACTAAAAATAGAAAGAAATTATATGGACAGCTAAAAATATATATAGAAAAAATTAGCTGGGCATGGTGGCGCCTGCCTGTAGTCCCAGCTACTCGGAAGGCTGAGGCAGAAGGATCACTTGAGCCCAGGAGTTTGAGGTTGCTGTGAGCTAGGCTGATGCCACGGCACTCACTCTAGCCCGGACAACAGAGTGAGACTCTGTCTCAAAAAAATAAAAATAAAAAAAAAGAACAACAACAAAAAAAACCAGGCAGTATGATTGCTTATCTGATTTTTGGTTCTTCTGAAGGTGCTTGCTTATGTGGGTAGTTGTTGAATTAGGTGTTCATACAGAGGGCTGATCTCTGGAGGTTTCTATTCGGCCATCTTGTTCTGCCCCATTTGCATTTATTCTGATTTATTTTTTATATATTTCACACACACTGGAAGGTGTAAAAGGCATCATTACATGACAGTCACTCTACTTGATACCATATGCCACATACTTTAATGGAAATAGTCCTTAAAACACTCAGTCACTTTTCTCTCATTAGGTCTGCTCTGTACAGTTGTCCAAGTTGTTGACTGCATAACAGTACCTAGTCCCAGAAATGAGTGAGGGCTAAAATCCAGCCTACCTTCTCTTTGACAAGTGGAGTGTCCTGGCATAGGCCTACATCCACCAGCAGGTAGGGTGCCCTTTTCTAATCACAAAAGTCACAGTCTGCTTGTCAAACCACACATCTTGCTTATGAGAAGGGACATGTTTGCTGGGATAACCCTCAAAGTAACTGCAGAGTTGAGGATACTAAAATGATGTCATATATGGAGGAATAGTGGGACCTTCCTAGGGAGGTGGTCATATGGGAATTTGATTTCTTTTCCTCTCCCTCTCTGTACTCTTATTGCAGCAAAGACAAAAAATGCCTTTTGGGGAAGATAATACTGGCCTAAAAAATGGTGAAAAAAGAAAAAAAAAAGAAAGGCAGCATGGTAGCCACGATTTCTGTGAGTCCCAGAGAAGAGCAGAGCTCACTACTGCTTTAATCTGTGTAATAACCAGGTACCAGAATAGAATTAGCTAGAGTTAGAAAATGGTGTTGACAGAGCGAGTTATCACAGCTAGAAACTGAACATTTATCGCTACCAGTCTATTGGCTTTGAACGAAGGAAGTAATTAGTCCAATGTGGATCAGCATTGGTTATGACAAGAGGAGGGCATTTCTACATGTCCAACCTCTCCTTTTCTGGGTCTGCCGGAACCCACAGCCCCTTATTAGGAAAACCCGATGCCGTCAGCCTTGGCTCTGAAGGTTCCCGGGACCCTCTTGCTCTGATGAAAACCTGGCTGTCTCCTGAGAATGTTTGCCTTCCAATTCTCTGAGCATTCCCCTTGTTCCGTGGTGGTGTGGTTCTCTCCCCCACAGCTGTGCCATGGGGCCTGGAGATGGGGTGCGCTTCTTTTTCACTCCTCATTGTCACTTCTGGACCATTCTCTTTTTCTGTTTCCTAAAAGTGTCCTGCACTGAATCTCAGGTCATCAGGTCATGTCACCCAATCCTCTCATTTTGTTGCCATCTGTGGTTCCATGGTCACTCCCCTTGATTCTTTAGTGCGCCTGTCTCACCATTGCAATCCTCTTCCTGTCTTAATTCTGGGTGAGTTCTGTGTACCCGTGGATCGTCCCTCCACCCCCCCTGTTGACCTCTCCTCTCACGATCCTCCCCTTCCATCACTCCCTCTGCCGTACCAGGCCCATCATTCCCCAGAGCTGTGTGGCCTCCATGATCACAACACACGCATCCCTCTCTTCCAGCACACTCCCTCTGTCACCCTGCTCGCCAGGGCTGTCCAAACACAGTGCCACGAAGTGGGCAGCTTAAACGATAGAAATTTATACTCGCACGGTTCTGAAGGCTAGAAGCCTACGATCAAGGTGTTGGCAGGGTCGGTTCCTTCCAGGGTTGGTGAGAGAGAACCTGCTTCAGGCTGTTGTCCTGGCTTCTGGTGGTTTGGGAGCAATCTTTGGCATTCCTTGGCATGTAGACACCTCACTCCAACCTCTGCCGTCATGTTCACCTGGCTTTCTCCCTGCATGTGTGTCTGTGTCCAAATTTCCCATTTTTATGAGGATACCACTCATACTTGCTTCGGGCAATCTGCAATGACCCTGTGTCCAAATAAGGTCACATTCAGAGGTACTGGGGGTTAGGACTTCAACATTTAAATTTTGGGGGGGACACAATTTAACCCATAACACACCCCATCTCCAGCAATCCTCTCGTGACTTCTATAATCTTATCTTGTGTGCCCCTCTGACGCCTTCCCTCCCTCTTTACCCAGGTCCCATACCACAATCACCTATTGAAATCGCTCCCTCGCAGCTCTCACTCTGTTGCTCTTTCTTGGTAAAACCACAACCCTGGTTTTGTCATGTGCAGACATTGAAAAATAAAACCACAACCCTGGCGACACTGAGCTCTCCACCTACTCTGTGGTTGAACCCATGCAGCTGAATATGGCTGGAGAAAAATAACCATGAGGGCTGTTCTTATTTTAAATTCATTGACATAAACCCCACGTAAGCCCTTCGTGCTGCCTGGCAAACACACTCCCTCTCTTACGTTATCAATTTTCCCATCTTGATTGGATCATTGCTATCACCATACAAACATGCTCGTTTTTCTCTCACATTCATTACATAAAGACCTTTCTTGACCCCACATCCACCAGTAGCTCTCCCTCTGGTTCTCCTATCTCTGCTGCTCTTGGCAGCATGATCCTTCTAGAGTTGTCCATACTTACTGTCTCCAATTCCTCGCCTCCCGTTCCCTTAAATCCCTTCCAATCAAGTTTTTGCCCCCATCACTCCTCTGGAAGTTCTCCTGTTAAGGTCACCAAAGACCTTCAAGTTGTGATGTCTAGTAGTCAGTTTTAGTTGTCACTTATGCACTCTATTGGTGACATTGGACACCGTTGATCACTCTTTCTGCCTAGAAGCAACTTTCTTTGGTTGGCTTCCAGGGTGCCACTCTGCTTTCCTCTTACCTCCCTCGCCCATTTTTCTAGGTCTCCTTTGCTAGTACCTCCTCTTCCTCTTCTCCCGGCCTCTGGAGTGCCCAGGGCTTTGGACTTGTCTTCTCTATCTCCACTCACTCCCTGGGTGATCTCAGCCAGTCCCACGGATTTAAATACTACCCAAGCCTCAAGTTTATGTCTCCAGCCTTGATCTTTCTGAATATCCATTTGCTTCCCCAATTTCTCCACTTGGAAGCTGAACACGTCCCAACTCAACATACCCTGAACTGAACTCCCATTCTTACCCCCTACACCTGCTCCTCCATCCTCCCACTTGCTCAGGCCAAATAGCTTGGAGTCATCCTCTCTTTCCCTCACACCCGCAGAGACTTCTGTCGACCCTCCCATCTGGACTTTGTGCTCTTCTTACCACTCTGCTGCCATCACCTGGTCCACACACCATCGCCCTGTTGATGGTCTCCCCAAGCCCACAGTCTGTTTCTGAGGCAGCAGCCAGAGTGGTCCAGGTGACACTTGGATCAGGTCAGGCCAAGGGCTCTGTTTCATGCAGAGCCTCAGGAGGCCCTGTGGGATCTGGGAAACACCTTGACCTCACTGATCTTGCCTCCTGCTTCCCTTTCTTTCTCTTCTTCTCTCCTCCCGCACTGGTCTTGTAACTGGCTTCATAAGCCAGAAAACATTTTTTTTTACAGTTTTTTTCTTGTAGTTCTCTTATGTTTCAAGTTCCCAGGCCAGTAAGATTTGCTGACCAGAACTTTGTAACTTTCTGTTGCACTGATACATTCCTTTTTTAGTTTCTTTCCCAGAAACGGCAGAGCCTTCTTGCAGTCACAGATAACTACAAAGCCTTACCCCACCTGGTTGTCTGGAGAAGACAAAATAAGTGATACCCCACCACAGATCGTGCCCAAGGACCCACTGAGCCTGCACACAGGCTGAAAGAATGACCATTATTAACCTCTAGCTCATTATAATACTAAAATCCCTGCCCTGGGAGGGACTTATCCACCATTTTTTGATCATGAGATATATGTAATAACATGATTTCTCACTGCGCATGCATGACCTGCGCTCCACCCATATAATGATGCTCACTCCCCTCATGCATTATTCAGTTCATCTCCAGAAAGCCCCCTGACCTTGTTGATAAGAAGGTGGATTTGCGGCAGTCCACACCTCCCTCCTCCCAGTAGACACATCCACTGAAATAAATCCTTTCTTCCTTGACAATCCTCATTGTCTCAGTAATTGGTTTTCTGTGCAGTGAGCAACAGTGAACCCCCCTCTGTGGGTTCATTAACAGTGTCTTTCCTCCTCTTTGAGCGCATCTGGCACACCTGTCCCACAGCCTCTGCTCTGGGTGCTCCGTCTGCCTGCACCACTCCTTCCTCAAGTCACCATTTGTGATGCACTTCTTTATTATGGTATTGATTATTCTGTGTGTCACCCACCTAGAATACAAGTTCTAAGATTTTTATTGTTGTTTCTTTTCTTCTCTCAGCCTAGAACAGTGTCTGAGCCCTTGCAGGTGCTCACTATTTGGTGGATGAATGAATGGAGGATTATCTGGAACTAGGCAACAAAGGAAAATAGACTTGCAAAAGGAACAGGACACACTTGGCTAGGAGTGTTGTGAAAAAGGTCAGTGAACACAAGAGTCACCCTGAAATGTTTTCTGGACACTAGTTGAACCTCTGGCATAAAGTTCAATGTGTAATTTAATTAAGTGCACAGAGCATGGTTTATTCCTAAGCACAATTGAGTGAATACTCCTCTGTTGCTTTTCTAAAGCACTGAATGATCAAAGCTACTCTCTCCCCATGAAAACCCCATTAAAGATGACGTTACAACAAAGAGGCTGCAGGGTGGGCAGACCTATTATTTCACCCTCCAGGTGGGTGCCTAAACAGGGCCCACACAAGTCAGGATCTGTCAATGTCAAAACAGGGTTTTTTAAAAAATGCCTTTAAAAACGTCTGCTTCCTTTTCCCTTGACGAGAACAGAGAACTGCTATAAACTGAAGTTACTATAGTAACAGGTTCTACCTAGGACATTCTACTGTCCCTACTGACTCGATAAATGATCACTTTTCCACAGAATAGTAAGCATAATTTAGGTTGAGAAGAAGTAAAAATCACTTATTTCATTTACTTTTTATAGGAGCACTTCGTAGGAAGAGTGAGCTGATTTTTATATTTATAAATCATGATTTAGGTATATGCAGATTATTTAAGGTTCCATAAATGTCTGTATTGATACCAGGTAACATCTAAAACATGGGCATATACCCCTGGGCCATGGACCGGTAACGGTCTGTGGCCTGTTAGGAGCTGGGCTACAGCTGATCCCCATGGCTGGCATCACCGCCTGAGCTCTGCTTCAGCGCCGCCCCCATGAAACTGGTCTGTGGTCCCAAAAAGGTTGGGGACTGCTTGAACTGTACAGTTGTATCAAGCTGTCTGATTTTCTAATTGTTTAATCTAACTTCTGGAAGTTTGCTTTGGTTTTCAATCTAATGTGTGATGTGCTTTTTTAAAGTTTGTTTTCCAGTGTTAGTGAATTTCTTCTCCTTTTATCTTGGTTATCCTCGATGAAAAATTGAACTTACTCCAATTTGTTGGATATGTTAAGTGTGAGGTTTGCCCAAAACTCAGGAAAACAACAATGAAATGTGAAATCAGGAACAATGGATAGATTGGCAGGAAAAATATGGAGTGAACAAATTGTTTAGACGAAGGGAATCCTTCTACAGAATTGGCTGCTTCATAGATTGGTTTTTAGCATTGACATTTACACTTTTTAGCCAATTACTTTGTCCACTTGGAACACATGGATGGGTTTGTGGGTTTACATCAACTGTCTGTGTCTTTCTAGGTTCTCAGTGTAAGGCTTTCCCAGTCCTCCTCAATTTGGAATCCCAAACCCTTTCTGGGATTATTACCTAGCCCAGGGCAGCCTTCTCTAAGGATCCAGAGCAGAGATGGGAGGAAGAGGAGTGGGTGGTGGTAAAAGGGGGTGGGGGTGATTTAGTAGAACAAACAGGAAAATGAGAAAAGAAGAAAAAACAGCAGACCTAGGCACCATGTGCTGTGGGACATAAATAAAGTTAATAAACAATTTTCTCTGCTGTTTCTTGGAAATAAATTTTGAAAACATGCTTACTTATTATTATTTTTTTTAATGAGCAAACCATTTCCAAGGTGGTGAATCGTATAGTTTCTGATATGTCGTAGGGGAGAAAAAGTCCATCTCAATACTTTCTAGGCACACTTTGAATTCAGATCTTTTTTTTTTTTTAATTCTTATTTCAGCATATTGTGGGGGTACAAAAGTTTAGGTTACGTATGTTGCCCTTGCCCCCCCATTCCCCCCAGTCAGAGCTTCAAACGTGTCCATTCCCTAGACAGTGAGCATCGCATTCATTATGTATGTGTACATCCATCCCTCCCCCACCCATGAATTCAGATCTTTACAGTTCTTCAGAAACAACTCATAAAATGAAAGAGGAGTTGTTGGGGTGGCTGTGATGCACTTCCCTGTGCTGTGATTCACTAAGTCACAAAGGCCAGACATGTGGCTAAGATACAAGGAATTTCGATTTTGAGGATTCACGAGTTGATTCAGTCCTGTCTGTCTTTATGTTTTAATACCATGAAGCAGCATCGAGGTAAGGGATCAAAAGATGAAAAAAGCCAGCATGAGTGAGGGTTTGTTACCTAAGAGCATCTATTTCTTGCATAATGTCAGAAGGCAAAGTTAGGTAGCTACTGATAGGATAGGTAGTAACAAAACAAGCTACTTTTAAATCCAGAAAGATCCAACCATTTGCTCTTACATGACTACTCCTAACTGAAATATTTACGGTGACTAAAGAATGACAGCAAAATAAATATCCCTGGGCTTCTCACTAGTCCAAGGCCCCTACAAGAAAGCCTTGTCACTGATATTTGTCAAAATTCATCCAAGGAAACACTGACATTTTACTATATGTTTAGAAAACTTTATATAAAATATAAAAATAAATATATAGTAATTGGCCACAAGTTATTTTAAGGATGAAATTTTCTGACATCTTAATTTCTACCCATATTTATCATAGCAAATCAGAATGTGAAAAACATTTAACTTTGTTAGGTCATGACACTCAGGAAGTTTTCTTTGGAAAGATGTCCTATTATTTTTCACCCCCCAATTTGATAGTACAGGTTGAATATCCCTAATCCAAAAATCTGAAATCCAAAATGCTCCAAAATCTGAAACTTTTTGAGCACCTACATGATACTCAAAGGAAACACTCATGGGAGCATTTCCGATTTTGGATTTTTACATGGGGGATGCTCAACCAGTAAGTACAATGCAAATGTTCCAAAATCAAAAAACGTTTAAAATCTGAAACATTTCTGGTCTCAAGCATTTCCGATAAGGGATATTATTCAACCTATAAAACTTGAACTTTCTGGTTAGTAGAGAATTAGATATAATGAGTGAGATGAATGTACCTTTTTTTGGTTTGTTTTTCTGTTTTAAGAAATTCAGTGTTGAAGGTTATTACAGTAGCACATACTCAATTACAGAGTTGTTAAATACTAATTGGATCCTGGCTATGGTTTTATTTTCATCTAGGTTATTTTGATTCACCTATGACATTATTTCATAGCATTACTTACAAGAAACATACCAATTTTCTTGGTAGTGAGTATGAAGGGGCTGCAGGATATGAAGATATTTGAGAAACTGCCACCTGATAGCCAATGTATACACTTGAGATATAGCTGTGTATTTTTCAGATTGGAAGAATACTCTGGATGCCAA
Source organism: Lemur catta (assembly GCF_020740605.2). NCBI lineage: Eukaryota > Metazoa > Chordata > Mammalia > Primates > Lemuridae > Lemur > Lemur catta. The sequence continues at coordinate 37,442,468 of NC_059138.1, forward strand.
AATAGGAAATTTGGTGTTAAATTCTCCACGAGTCTCTTTGTGATAGCATATTTTAACATTGCTGAATTCATGGAGGAAAAAAAGCATATTCCTAAACTAAAATACATGAGTATAGTTGAAAAGATAAAAAGTTATATTCCTGATTTTTAAAATATTTACCCCAAATTTTGCTAACAATAACAAGCACAATTGCTTGGTTAAGTTTATTAGATTAAAAATATTGCTAAAATCAGGCTAAATATGCATGCAAATTGCTGCTGATGTGACCTGGCTATAAAACATTAAAAATCAATAGAATTATAAACTAAACCATGCCTTGAACTGTGCAAGAGGAAATAGCCATCACAAGTAAACTAAGGCAATGACTTAGAGATGTTAAAAGCTGGAGCCCGTTCTTCGAAGTGAAGTATCACAAGAATGGAAAAACAAGCACCACATGTACTCACCATTAAATTGGCACTAAGTGATCAACACTTACGTGCAAATACGAAAGTAACATTCACTGGGTGTCGGGCAGATGGGAGGGGGCAGGAGGGTATGGGTAAATTGACACCTAAGTGGTGCAGTGCACACTTTCTGGGGGATGGGCACACTTGTAGCTCTGACTCAGTCAGTGTGAAGGCTATATATGCAACCAAAGTGTTTGTACCCTTGTAATATTCTGCAATAAAAAAAATAATAGAACATAACAAAATAATACAGCTCATAGCCTGAAAATGAAAATTTCTCTGTTGATTCCCTAGCATATTCGTAATTGCTTTATAAATTGACTGAATATTAGAGAGAACTGAGATGTTGCTTATAAAAAAACAATTAGTGTTAATTATATATAAGCACAATATAGACATATATCACAGATTATACTGTATAAGTTGTTCTATTATTAAATGCAAGTCCATTGGTTATATAGATTATGTTGCCATATAAAATCTATTGAAGCATCGCAACAATAGAATAAAGTTAAAACTTGACCTTAGCACTAAAAAAACCCAAAAAAGTTAGAAGAAACATTAAAGATCAGTGTAGTTCAAGCCCTTTACAAATTTTCAAAATGAAGACATTGAGTGGTTGCTTGACTAGCCCAAGATCCCATGACTCGTTAGTGGCGGAGCCATGCTAGAATTTGACCCCAGATTCCAGGAGAAAACATCTTTATTATACCATGCCATCCCAGCACCAGAATTCCAGGACTGCCTTTGCAAGCATTACATTTAAATGTGACTCTTATTTACTAGCTGCTAGTGAATCAGAACCAGGTAGCTGTAGATCAGAATCACATGATTAAATGTTTGACAAAGTAGTGTTGAATTATATATATATGTACATATATGAGACAATTAAAATTACTTTTTCTCTTTATTAAATTAAAAAAAACAAACCCGTGGGCTCATTCATTGAGATGAATAGTGCTGGGAAAACAGTGATGTCATAGGAAGATTACCAGATGTCTGCAGAAACTGACCTCCCATCCTGCCCTGCCACGCATTAGCTATGGAATTGCTTCATTTCCAGTCAATAAAACAGGGATGTTGATGACTGCTCTATCTCCAAGAAATGCTCTGAGGATAAACAAAATAAGTCAAATGTTCTGAGGGTTTCATACATTCCTGAAAAAATTAGAATAGGAGAAGTAGGCTTTAGACCACAACTTCAACTTAGAATGTTGACTTAAGGGTTTTTTGTAGTTATGAGTCAGTGATTCTCAGGAATTTCTTTTTGTACCATTCAATCTTTAAACTGTTTTCTTTATTGAATCTTATATTTAGAAGACTCTGAGAAGTCACCTAGTGATTTCTCCTTCCAGTTCCAGCACTTCCTCTCAGAAACGCTGATAAGAAACTCACTCCTCTGCAAGGTGATTTGTTCCCAGGCTGAGCAGCCCCAGCTTAGAAAAATGTTCATATTACTGGAGAAAAATCTATCTCAGTGTTAATTTTTAACTATGGTCCTAGTTTTTTGAGTTACATAGATTTCATCAATTTTTAAAATATTTGAATTCAACTCTCATGTTTCTCTTGTTTTCAATATTACGGAAAGAAAGAAGATAACATTATTAAATAGCTACTATGCAATATTAACACTTTTGTCTAGGTGTTTTCACTTTGAACTTGAAATAAGTCTATACCAAATATCCTCCTTTCCTGCATTGATGAGAATAGCAAAGTGCTTAAAATCACAAGCTCTGGAGTTAGATCTGGATTTCAGTCCTGGCTCTACTACTTACTATTAACAACTGTATGACTTGCAAAAGTTACTTAGTCCCTCTAAGTCTTGGCCTTCTCATTTGTGAATTATAAAAGTAATAATTATAATATTTTGTGGTTATGAGGTTAAAAAATATAATTCATGTTGAAATATAATACATAGTATTAATAACTAGTCAATAAATGTTAGCTACTCGTATTATTATTCTCTTTATATTTTTGGCCTAAGCACAGGACCTTACATTTATCCCAAATAACTTGTATTTTTGTTGTTGTTGTTTTGGGTCTGGTTTCTAAATGAAGGCATATTTTTGACTTATGTCCTGATGTGTTAGTGCTCTCTCTCTCTAATTTTTTATCCAAATATTCACCAACATGCATACTAGGGTCTTCATGTTTTTGACAAAAGTATTGAACAGGAATGGGCAAAGTATAAAATCTTGGAGTTGCCTTTTAAGGTTGAAGCCAATCTTTCACCAGCACTCTTTGGGTGATGTTGGTTGCCTAATTATGAAGCAAACCACCCAGTCATCTTGCTATCACCCAGTCTTTATTTCTTCATTTTAACAAAAAAGTGTATGTATGATGTGATCTGGCGAATACTGTGTTAAAACCAAGACACACTGTGCACATGCCTTGTTCTGACACACAGGCAACCAAATCTAGGAAAAGAAATGAATCTAGTTGGCATGCCTTTTTCTTAGTGAATTCACACTCATTGCCAGTGATCAGCATTTCTTTACTATGTATTGTGTACAAATCATCCATTCTAGAATTTTGTTTGCAATCTGCGTGAGGCTCATCAATTTTTATATGAATCTCACCCTTCTACCCTTTTTAGAAGTAAAAACATTTGTAGCCATGAGGCACATATTTATTCTCCTTGATTGTCAGAAGCAGTTCCCCGATCTCATCTGCAAACTCATTTGATACTTTGGGATGGAATTTGTATTAACTGAAGTTTTGAACTCATTTAGAATAGGTGAGGATTCTCTTGCTATCTCTTTTCCTATTGTAGGTTTTAATTGTCTCTTCATAATGTTTGTGTCACAGTTAATGTTCACTCTCTATGACAGAAATATGGAAGTAAAGCAGAAAAGTGGATGGCTCTTTGGTTAGGCTATCATTTGTTCAGGTTATATTGTCTGAGAAATAGCACAGCTACTCCTTCCCTGATCTTTTCCTGGCTATAGAGATTGAAAAGAAAAACAGCTATCTTGTTGTCTTTAGTGTTTATCTCAGGCCCCAATTTATTTTGAGACTTCACATTCTCATATTACTCTGAACAGTTTTTTCCTTTCTCGTATTACATGCATGGTTCTGTCCACCTCCATCCATCTTTTTGCCCACAGGGCTCATGGAACCCTCTGAGCCACCAAGACTTGAAATGAAATCTTCTGACTCCAGATCCAACACTCCTTCTGCTTCCTCTCCAAGAGCCCCTAAGCTACCTCCCTATTGATGCTGTTTATTTTTTCAGCCCAAGCTGAGCACCTCATTTATGGTCAATTATGACAGATTATTTATCCCTATTATAATTGCTTTCCAGACAGCAGATATATCTTTCTTCCTCAACAGGACCATCTTTTTTTTTTTTTTTTTAAATAATGCTGACGTAGTCCCGTTTTGAAAGTCCACATTCCTCTTGTAAACACATTCCCTTGGGCACTATCATTTTCTTTGCCTTTTTTGAAGCCCCCTTTCTGAAGACCTGACCATTACCTTTTTTTACTATTGTAAAACATCAAGGCCATTTTATCCCAAGATTTCTCTGTTTCTACATTTGACACCTCATTCTTTCTTGGTCAAACTGGAATCCAGGATAGAAGTTTCCCAATTTATTTCTTTACCCGCTGAGGGAAAATGGTCAGCAACACAGGCCAAGAACAAACCATTTGTTCTACTCTGTTCTGGGTTGACTGTGTCCCTACCCCCCAATTTATGTCCACTTGGAACTTGTGAATATGATTTATTTGGAAATATAGTTTTTGCAGATGTAATCTAGTTAAGATGTGGTTGTGTTGGATTAGGGTGGGCCTTAAATCTGACTAGTGTCCTCATAAAAAGAGGAAAAATTCAGACACAGGGACACAAACAGGAACAATATCATGTGGAGAGAGAGGCTGAGATTGGACTGATGCATCTATAAGTCAAGGAACACCAAGGATTGAAGCTAGGAAGAAACAAGGAAGGACCTTTACCTCGCATCATCAGAGGGAGCATCACCCTGCCAACACCTTCATTTCAGACTTCTAGCTCCCAAACAATGACAATAAATTTCTGTTGTTTTAAGCCACCCAGTTTGTGATAATTTGTTATGGTAGCCCTAGGAAACTAATACATGCTATTAATAGGATGAGACCACTAGCAGATTCCAGATGGCCAATTCTGTAGCAGTTTTGCTACATGTATTAGGAAATAGCATGGTGAGGCGGCAAGAACACAGACTTTAGAGTTAAAGACCCATGCTCACGTCTTGGATTCAGCACTGGAGAGTTTGGAGATTTGGGGCATGGTCAGTTAATCACTCATAACTTCCATAAGATGGTGATCATGCATCATTCATCTGGTAAAGCCACTGTGAGGCTAGAGTAAAAGAAAATGTGAGAAAGCACATTTTAAGGTGTAGAGCCCCAGCAAAGGCTATGTAGCATTGTTTTACCTAATTTCCTTCGCCTGGCTGTCTGTCTGTATTATACTCCCTTAAAGATACTACTTTCTTTTTGGGTTTATCCTCTCTTAAATGCATCTACCTTCAGATTTTAAATTCGCATAGGAATGTATACATTCTTGACATACAATTTTCCTATTCTTTCAATGAAACATTTTCCCTTTGAACAAGGCACACGTGCTCTTTTATTGTTGTATTTCAGGCATGCATCTCATCAATAAGTCTCAATGATTCTGAGACACTATTTATCAATCCTTATCTAAAAATCTTAAAAGTACATACACTATGTGCATTGACATATACACATTTGAGTTTTAGAGCTATTTTGGACGTATTAATACTTCTATGACATCTCCTGAGAATCATAAAATTTCTCTTCCATGGGATCCTTGCAGTCTTTCATTGTGTCTGGTTTTAAGTGGTTTATGCCTCTATTATTTTTTTCTGAGATTTGTTTCTTGTACTAGGTAATTCTTTTCTCCCCCAGTGGATTTGAACACAGTCTTCTTCAAATTCCCTTCTGGTTGATTTTCCATAATTTTGCCTCATGCAATTTGGTTGTCAAACAGATATTACTCTGAGCTAAAATATTCTATGATTTTATTTTAAAAAACATTTTTCCTTGAGAGCTTAGAAAAAAAGTAGATTTAAGGAGGACATTATGGTCCCCCTCCCCCAAATATCTGAGAGGCTGTCACATGAAAAAGGGATTAGATTTATTCTACATAGAACCCTAGAAATTACAGAGACAGATGTGCTCTTCATACAGTAATAATAAAACTTTCTACTGATCAGAGCTGTCCAAAAACAGAATGGCATGCCTCATGAGGTTGACAGCTCTATTTCTGGAAAGGTTCAAAGAAAGCGTCTTAGATCAGGTTCTCTAGAAGTAGAGCCTGAAATAGTAATTCTTGTGCAAGTGATTCATTGAGGGAGTAGGCTCAGGAGAAACCATAGAGGAGACAGGGAAGGTGGGGAGGAGAGCTGGGCAAAGATGTGGTGTAAGCTAAAGCCTAACTCCACCCTGATCCCACAGGGAGCTCTGGAGCATGAATGATATCACAGCGGGGTCCTGCTTGAGACAAAGGAGGTGGGCTTTTGTGCCCCTTTATCACTCAGCCATTGCCTGTGGGCTGCCCATGGAGTTGTGTGTATGGGGTGAGGGGCATAGGCCTTACAGGCATTTCTAGGCAAGGCACCTCTGCCGAGGGTAATTCTTAGGTAAAGGGTATAGCTGTGAGCTCTCTCCAGCCAACCCTTGCACAGCTGCGGCAGGGAGGCATTCACCAGCTAAATGGGATCTGGGTAGGACACCAATAGTACCTTCTACAAAGAGGATGTTTTTGTCATGTTCCATAATAGAAATGAAATAAGGAATCTGGAGACTTGAGTTCCAGCTTTAAGTTTTGCTACTGATAAATACAATTCTGATACTCCATTTTAATATTCCATAAAATAAGTATATTGGAAATTGTGATCATTAAAGTCTCTTTGTCTCTAAAATTATATTATTCTAGGGCAGCATGCTGTGGAGGATAGTTTTTGGCATATGGGGTGGAGACCCTCAGGTGTGAGGTTGGTGAGGGGACAAGACACTGTTTACTGCAGTGGGTCTGTGAGGCCTCATACATCCCAAGCATTGTATTTACATTAGTAATGTCAATAATTTGCTATTTTCACCTATATCTACTATTTTTATATATGTGATAGATAAAGTAGATTTTCATTTTGAAAGCATTATGGAATTTATACTGGTTGTATTATGTATTTTCTCAATCATTAGATTCTAAAAGGACAATCTTTATTCTTAAGGATGGGGAGAATTCTCTAAAGTCATATTGACAAAAAAGGGAATGCACCTACCGTATAGAATGAGACCATGTAGATGATGTGTAAGAATTCAGTGAACTTGTTCATATTATCTGGATTTTATCAACTTAGATTATGACTTTTTTCATGGTAATTTTTCAGCATGCATCCAGTTGAGTATAGGAATATGTAGCAATTAATAATGAGGTTAATAATAAAAATGAATTAAATTCCCCTTTCTAAAGGGTACATTGGTATTTGAGAGCTGGAAGGCTTGCTATAAATTGTCCAGCCTCTCCTTTTACTTATGAGGAAACTAAGGCCCAAAGTAATGCCACAAAGGCATAGAATGATGTTCTCTGACTCCTACTTCAATTATTGTTTCCATTACAAACAATTCAAATTGTGAAAAACTAAAAGTAATTGGTCAGAACTGTATGTACTTAGTTAAAAGTACATTTGACATGTGGTATCAGCTATCAAGGGACATTTTTTTTTTTTTTTGAGACAGAGTGTCACTTTGTTGCCCTGGCTAGAGTGAGTGCCGTGGCGTCAGCCTAGCTCACAGCAACCTCAAACTCCTGGGCTTAGGCAATCCTACTGCCTCAGCCTCCCGAGTAGCTGGGACTACAGGCATGCGCCACCATGCCCAGCTAATTATTTTTTTCTATATATATTTTTAGTTGGCCAGATAATTTGTTTCTATTTTTAGTAGAGATGGGGTCTCGTTCTTGCTCAGGCTGGTCACGAACAGGGGACATTTTTTTATGTGGATCCCTGATGCCTATTTCCATGCCATGATTACCATACTATGGTTTGCTCTCTCTTTTTTTAGATTTTCGTTATTAATAGACTTCCTCTTCCTTTCCATATGTTTTCAACAAACCCATTTTCCACCATTTTCCAGCAAAAATATATAACATATACTTTCATTTTTAACTTTTTTCAAATAAAGTTCCCCTAAGGTAGTATAACATTCAAGAACAAAATAAATATTGTAGTATGCTGATGCTGATGGTTTTTATAATAACCACATGATGAGTGCCATGGAAATAATGCTGATGTTTTCATTGTCACATTCTCTGTGGTTTATGTGCTTGCATCTGCCTAACAGCTAGGCTTGTCATATTGCAAGTTCCTGAGACAGAGAAAGGAGAAAAGGAGAACAGTACACTGCCAGGATCATTACGTTCCTTACTCCCTTCCAAATGGAACTATAGTTCTCTTTTAAAGCCTTTTTATTAAGAGGGGAAAACACTGCCTTTCTTTATACCATTAAATGTGAGATAGAGATACCAATGGTGAGTCTATAGATTGTGGTCTTGCTGAGGGCTTGTGTCTTAGTCCATTTTCTGCTGCTATAACAAAAAAACCACAGACTGGGTAATGGATGAAGAAAATAAATCTATTTGGTTCACAGTTCTGGAGGCTGAGAATTCCAAGAGCATGATGTCAGCATCTAGTGAGGGTCTTTGTGCTGTGTCATCCCATGGTGGATGGTGGAAGAGCAAGTAAGCTTGCAAAGGGGGCTGAACTCCTGAGATAACTAACCCATTCCTGAAATAATGGGTTAATTTATTCATGAGAGCAGAGCCCTCATAGCTTGCTCACATCTTAAAGGCCCTATCTCTTAATACTGTTCCAATGGCAATTTATTTTCAGCATGGGTTTTGGAGGGGACAGTGTTCAAACTGTAGCAACTTAGCAAATATGGTTGTATTGGGAGGCAATTCTTCATGGGTCCCTTACATTTCTGCACATTTTGTGAGCAGAGGCACTAACTGTCTTTGTTCTGGATTATCTTTTCAAGAATGTTTGCATAGCAAACTGTCTTGGAAGACAGTATTTCCCTGTGGAGCAGAGGGCAGATATGTTTATACAATATGATAATGTTTCCTTGGGGGCCAAGAGTAAACAGGATTGCTTGCAGCCTATTATAAACGATAGGGGTTTCTTAAATGTGGGGTTCCTCAGCTGTGATGTAAATCCAATGCATGTGCAGCATCCACCTGGTTGCTGTATGGAATTTGGAGGGTAAGGGAGCTTAACACAAATCTGAAGCTTATGCTGCCCTCTGTGCTCTGGATGATAAAGTCCTTTGACTCTGACCCAGAAGTCTTGTGCCTTCTTCCAGCATTTTTGAAGCAGTAATAGGCTAATTTATTAGTTTGCAAGTATAATAAAATTTCAGACTCCTTACAGTTCTTGACAGGTGAACCATTAACCATTGAGGAATCACACTTCCCAGGGAAATTGATTATGATCACAGAAAGATATATGTTTTTGTTTTCCAGAGAAATAAAGAAATTTGGTCTTTTTGGCCAAGGGCTAACATTTATTGTTAAATATTCATAAACCCCTGGTATTTGGGGATGTCATGACTGATGACTGGAAACAGGTTAGCATGGAGATTGACCAGTCTTGGGCATTTATTGGGGCTTTTCTTGTGTCTCTAATGTCATGACTGCAAGCAGCTATCTTCTCTACCTTCTTAGGAGATAAGACCTGGCCCTAAATCTTGTTTGTTATTTTGTGCCTGGGCAGGACTGTGTCCATCAGAGCTTCAGTGAGATGATGAAGCCCACAGCTCAGAGGTCCACTGAGATCAATCAAAGACCTCACCCTGCCTGGGAGAGGACCAACTCCAACTGACCTAGAATGCCACCTTTTAAACTGGCTTTCAGCATCACCTCCTACATCAGGAGCTGTTTGCCTTCCTGTCGTAAATCAGTTGGCATCTGGAAGCAAAGCCCCCAAGGACAAGAGGGGAGGGATATGGGGTTGGATTGAGAGGGTTGCAGAGGCCTCTGATTGCTTCAGGCAGAGAGCAATGGAGTTAAATTGAAGTTACCTTTGATAGAATTGGATTGTTGCTCTCTCAGTATGCACCTCATAGAGTAACTTCGGCACTAAAGAATAAAAATACATAGAATTTAAAATACTTGTCAGTGCATCAACTACTCGTTTGAAAAGCTCTTTAATCAATTGTCTACAAGCTCAGTAATGATGAGTACTTATTTTATAGCAATTATGTGGCTGATCCCATGAAAAATTTAAAAGGTGAGAACTCCAGTCCTAAATAATTAGTGACACAAAATTATGAAATTCTCATGCTCTTCATAACTTGAATTGTTGTTAACAGATTCTCTTTTTAGTAATGATTCAAGTAGTCAACCCAACATGTTGTACAGCAACCGAAAAATGTTCCAGTTTGATTTTTACATTTATAAGTTATTTCCTGATTTTCCACAGCAATTCAGTTTTATTATAGAATACATTTTCAAATTATTAAAATATTTTCTTAGATTTTGGGGAGTAAGAAATCATTCTCACAAAACCAAAAATCAGGAAATGTAAAATATCATTTACTCTGTATGACCTTGACTAGACAATCTGCAGAAACTATGTCTAATAGCTATTTGAACAGTTTGAAAAACGGTCTCCTGGGCTCCTATTTGATATATGTGATAGTCATTATAGGAATTAAGAGATTTTCTTTGCTAGATGTGTTATCGTATTTGGCTTCCATGGTCTGAAATGTTTCTGGCTCTCCTGCTTTTAGGATCCCCCAACCTGGCCCTCAGCTTACTGTACCCCAATACCAAAACACCCAGCATTCCATCATGGGATTCAACATTTTAGAAAAGATTTTTAATATCTAAAGCTAACTTTATTTATATATCCCTTGCTTTTTGCTGAAATATGTTCTTGGAAACCATAATAAAGTGAATGGTCAAAAGTAGATTGTGCTTTTCCATAGAAACATTATGTTTGAGGATTATGTTCATGAGCTAGAATTTGGCATTGTCTATATTTAGGTTTAATTAATAATTTATCATGAAAGCAATAATACAACTATTGTAAGTTTTATTATTTTGAATATCAAATTTACATTTTAAGTCTTACACCATGTGCAAAGAATGATTATACCTAATGGGGACACAGGAATGTAGTGTTCAGTATATGAGGGGTCTTTAAAAAGGTTCATGGAAAATGTGTATTATGAAAAAACTATGCGTAGATTTCAAAATTTTTTGCACCAAAATAACCATACTAACTTATTATACCATGTCTGAACAGAATCTAGTTTGAGGCACTAAGAAGAGTAAGACATCAGTTTGAAAAGAGCCCCTATCAGAACAACACGAATTCTGCTAAATTTGAAGCAAGAACAAACATAAAATTTATGGTGAAGCTTAGGTGGAAGAACGATAAAATCATTGATGCTTTAAGAAAAGTTTATGGGGACAATGCCCAAAAGAAATCAGCAGTCTACAAATGGATAACTCATTTTAAGAAAGAATGAGATGATTTTGAAGGTGAAGCCCATAGTGACAGACCATCCATATCAATTTTTGAGGGAAAAATTCATCTTGTTCATGCTCTAATTGACAATTAATAGCAGAAACAATTGCCAACTCCATAGACATCTCAGTTGGTTCAGCTTATACAATTCTGATGGAAAAGTTAAAGTTGAATAAACTTTCCGCTTAATGGGTGCCAAAATTGTCGCACCCAGATCAGAGGCAGATAAGAGTAGAGCATTCAATGGAAATTTTAAACAAGTGGGATCAAAATCCTGGAGAATTTCTTTGAAAAATTGTAGCAGGAGACAGCACATGGATTTACTGAAGACAAAGCACAATCTAAGTAATGGCTACCAAGAGGTGAAAGTGTCCAGTCAAAGCAAAAGCAGACTGCTCAAGAGCAAAGGTCATGGCAACAGTTTTTTGGGATGCTGAAGGCATTTTGCTTGTTGACTTTTTGGATGACCAAAGAATGATAACATCTGCGTATTATGAGAGTGTTTTAAGAATGTTAGCCAAAGCTTTAGTGGAAAAATGCCCAGGAAAGCTACTTCACAGAGAGTTTTTCACCACCACAACAATGCTTCTGCTCATTCCTCTCATCAAACAAGGGCAGTTTTGCAAGAGTTTCGATTGGAAATCACTGGGCATCCATCTTACAGTCCTGATTTGGCAACTTCTGACTTCTTTTTGCTTCCTAATCTTAAAAACACTATAAAGGGCAGCCATTTTTCTTCAATTAATAATGTAAAAAAGACTGCATTGACATGATTAAATTTACAGGGTGCTCAGTTCTTTAGAGATAGACTACATAGGTTGGTATCATTGCTTACAAAAGTGTTTTGGACTTACTGGCACTTACGTTGAAAAGTAAAGTTTATATTTTTAATTTTTATCTTTTAATTCAATTTTTCCATGAACTTTTTGAAGTTGCCTCACATAATATTATATATACTACAACTTGAAAATAACATAAACTACCAAAAATAGTCATGCATTAAACATTTAGCTAATAGTCAAACTTGTCTTCTTAGATATAGGAAACTTTGGAGGATAATTTGGTTGGACTCATATCATTTACAAAAATACTTTAATTGTTCTTGAAGCTCTGGCCCATATGATAAGGCAAAAAAAGAAAATAAATAACACATAAGTATTGGAAAGGAAAGATAATATCATCATTGTGGTATATGTGATTGTCTATCTAGAAAACAGAGGAGAAAAAACTAATAAAAGCATCAGTAAAGAGGCTGGATAAGTTATACATAGTGAAACATTAATATATTTTCTCTATTAACAATAACTGATCAGATAACATAAAGAGAAATAAACCAGACAAATGGGAAAAATATATATAGAATACCTAGTAACGTACTTAATAAGGACTGTGCCAGGCTTATATGACAAAACTATAAATTCTACTGAGGGAAATCCAGGAAGGCTTGGTTAAAGGAGAAAACTACCTTGTCCTTGAACAGGAAGTTTCAATAGTATCAGTGGGTTAATTTAGTGGAAATTGTTATAACATTTTAATGCATTCTCAGTAAGAATCCTAATGGAATTTTTCTAACTTGAAAAATAATAATAAGAGGAAATCCACCTGGAAGAATATGCATGGAAGATGAGTTAGAACTTTTTTCATGAGTCAGGAAAGACTACACCTATCAGATATTAAAACATATTTTAAAGCTCTGGAAAGGAGAACTGAGGTATATAGATAGATTAATAAAATTAAACAGAAAGCACAGAAATGGGTTAATACATTTCAGTTATATAACCTGTGTGTGTCTCACTTGTAAATTGGGGATAACAATTATGCCTATCTCATAAGCTTATTATGAAGTATTTAATACATGCAAAGTTTTTGAAACAGTGCCTGGCATTCAATAACTGCCATGGAATTATTTGCTGTATTGTGATATAGTACAGTGATACCTTACCAACCAAAACTGATTTGGTTTAAAATTGTACCCTATTTTTTAGAATATTTATTTATTGTAGTTATTTTTAAAATAATGTTATGTTCCTCTGAGCAATTTCCTATTTTCTGAGACCCTGCTTTTAATAATTGTGGTTTTGTCTACCACAGTGATTTTCAAGAATATAAATACTGTGTTATAAATACCATGTCTGATGAAAAATTATTCCATGTGGATTATTTAGTAAATGGTGCTGGGAAAACTGGATAACTGTTTCAATAAAAACAAAGTTAACATCTCCCTCACATTTGATACCAAAATAAATTCCAGATAAATTTAGAGATTAAAATTTAAAAAACCAAAACAAAACAAAAACCAAAAATGATATGAGCTAAAAGAAAATATAGATTTATTAAACTCTTTAGTATTTATAAAAAATAGTACTCTGGTACTTTCATATACTATTAGTTGGAAAATAAATTGATAATAATCTTTTCAAAAGGAAATTTGACAATACATATCAAAAATATTTGGAGGAAAATTTGGCAATACATATCAACGTTATGAAATGTGTATATCTTTTGACTTAGTAACTCTGCTTATGGATATTTGTCCTGAGGAAATAATAGGACAAATATGCAAAGATGAATGTTTTAGAGTGTTGATTGCAGTATTGTTCATAATAGTAAAAATTAGAAATAAATATATAAATACCAATAAAAGATTAGTTAATTAAACTATAATAGATTCAAAAAATATAATGGAATATACTGTAGCAATTAAAATGATTTATTATTAAATTAAAAGCAGGTCAAAACAGATTAAATGAAGACATCAGTAGAAAAATTGAAAAAATATTAATGTTAAAAATTTAAAGAAACCTCTAGAACAGTTATTCTCAAACTGTAGTCCCTGGACCAAGAATACCATATCATCCAAGAATGTGTTAGAAATGTAAATCCTCACCCAGGTACCCTTCCAAAATAGTAATTTTAAACAATAAAATCCAAGTATGGTTCTTTGAAAGACCAATAAAATAGACAAACCGCTGACAAATCTGATGAAGAAGAAGAAAAGGAAAATCAACAATAAACATAGGAATAACAAAAGATAACTATTGATACAGGGGAATTTTTAAAATTGTAAGATAGTATCTTATACATCTTATGGCAACAAGTTAGAAAATTTAGACAAAATAGGATGCGTTTCTAGAAAAATATGGACAATCAAGATTGACTAAAGAAGAATTAAAAAGTGGAAATAGATCAAAACCCAAGTTTAATTGTAGAGCTCCCCCATACCTATAAAAAAGAGAAAATTCCTGTACTATGGAAACTTCCATATCATACAAAATGAGAAGCAGCTTTCTAACTCATTCCACACTACCATAGTACTAATATAAAAACCATGCAATGAATAGCACAAAAAGACTATAATCTGTTCTCACTTATTAAAAAACCTAGATAAAATTTTAGAAAACAGAATCAAGCATAATATTAAAATAATAATAAATCATGACTCAATAGGATTTCTCAAAGAATGTGTGAGAATTTTACCATCAATCTATGAATATAATAATATTAATAGATTAAAGAAAAAAGAATATGATTATATGAATATCTAAAAAACCCAAAACATTTAAAAATTCAACATCCATTTATAATAATTATTATAACAACAAAATATTCATGGCTACTCTTAAGCCAGGAATATAAGGAAATTCCTCCATCTGGTAAATATTGTCTACCAGAAATGTGCAATGAATTGATCCTAATTGTGAAACACTTGATCACTTCCATTGGAGTCACAAGCTTATTATGTCTGCTTCTAGTTAACATTTTGTTGGGGTTCTTAGTGTCATAAAGCACAAATAGAGGAACAATAATGGAAAGAAAGAGTTAATGGTCAGTATTTTCCAGTGATATTTTCTTACCTAGAGAATTCAAGAGACCCAATAATGAAACTGAACTTATATGAAAGTTCAGAGTAAGAGAGCAAAATTCAAAATTAAGGTAAAAAAAAAAACCCAAAACAAAATTAAGGCACAAAACTTAATTAGCAATAAACAAGTAGAAAAATGTGGTAGGAAAAATATGTCACTCATAATGGCATCAAGCCCCATAAAAGACCTAGAAATAAATTTAACAAGAAGTATGCAAGACTTTTATGAGGAGAACTATAAAACTTTTCTGGATTTTATGAAAATGAAAAAAAAAAAAAAAACCCTGAATAAATGGAGAGACATAACCATGTTCCCAGACGAAAAGAACCAATGTTGTAGAGCTATCCAGTATCTCAAATTCATCTGTAAAGTCAAAGTAATCCAGTCCCAATTCCAACAGGATTCTTCATGGAACTTGAAAAGTCGATTCTGAAGTTCATTCAGAAGGGCAAATGAGCCAAAATAGCTGAGAGAATTTTGGGGAGAAAATGAGTTTAATGGAGGACTTGCTCTGTTAAGCAGCAAAATGCAAACTAATACAATGTGTATTAGTCATTTATTGCTGTGTAACCAAGTACTCCAAAATTTAGCATCTTAAAATGAATATTTATTGTCTCACACAGTTTCTGAGAATGAGCAGTACAGGAGTGGCTTACTGGCTTAGGTTTTTCATGAAATTGCAGTCTTCTGAGCTCAGTCAGGTGGCTGTTGGCAGAAGGCTGCCATGTCTCATGACAGGGCTGCTCAGTGGACATAGCATCTGGTTCCCCCAGAGCAAGTGATGAGAGAAAGAGAATCCAAAATGGAAGTGACATGCCATGACTTCTGCAGTATGCTATCGGTCACATAGACCAGCACTAGCACAACATGGAAGGTGACTACACAGGTATGTGAATACCAGGACTCAGGCAATCACTGGTGAGGCAGACACACAATGGTCATACAAACAGTGTGGTAATTAGCACAGGAAGAGATTAATGGACCCACAGAATAACATAGAAATTCAGAAATTGACCATGTATATATGGGAATTTAGTTTACATTAAGGGTACGAGTTCAAATCTGTTGGAATTGACATTTCAATACACTGTGTTATGAAATTCACTGTCCATTTATAAAAAGAATCATGTTAGACCCATTTATACCATACCCCCAAGTAAAATTCAGAAATATTAAAGAGGTAAAAAGCACATACACATGTATTTAAATATAGAAAAATATTTTTAATAAAAATTTTTAATCAGCTTAGAGTAGGAATGACCTTTCCAATTCACAAAATGTACAAAAATCAGAAGCTTTAAAGTAAAATATTGACATGGTTCATTATAGTAAAAAAAAAACCCAATAAAACAAACTTCTACAGGACAAAAGAGAATAAACAAACTTAAATGAAAAGCTATGAAAATATAGTTACAATACATTTTATAGTAAACGTATCACCCACGTTGTACAAAGAGCTTCCATAATCAATAAGGTATAGGGACAATATCCTTAGTAAAAAGGGCAAAATAATGTAAACAAAAAAATTTGTGGAAGAAGTATATAAACGGCAAATGAATAGAAAACATAATTTTCATTAGTAATCAGGGCAGAACAACTTTAAAAGGAGATTGTTTTCCCTATTAGAATGGTAAAAATTCAAAATACAGATATGATCAAGAGTTGGCAGGATACAAGAAAATGAGTATATGTGTTATTGGAGGGGTGTATGTTAGTGAGGCCTTTTTGAAAGGCAATTTGGTAAGATCTATCAGAATTTTAAATGCAAGTAATTCTGAGGCAACCTTATCCATCTAGGAATCTATCCTCTGGAAATACATGTGGGCAAAGAAGTATGTGCGAGAATGTCTATTCTTGTAGCAACTCCTAGGGAGCAGGAGTTTGGAGGGAGAGTGAGAGGAGTTGAGGGTGGGTCTTTCACTTTTTATTTTAAACACTGATATTATTTGAAATTTGTGTCCATGAGCAAATATGTTATATGTTTTGTAAAGACATAGAAATAATAATTGTGTCATAGGAAAGTAATCCCAAAGCCGGAAATCACTTGCAGTCCAACTGGGTCCTTGGAATTCAGGAGTGAGCCAACAGTGTAAAATGAAAAGGAGTTTTATTTAAGAAGTATAGAAAATCTACTCCCCTGTGGAGGAGAACAGTGCCTGTGGTTTTCTTGTCCCTCTGTTTAAGTAACAGCCTAATTATAGGCTAAACAAGAAGAGTAATATTCATGTTATTTCTTGGAAAGGGTAGTGTTTTCCTAGAATTAGGGTGACACCCTCCTTTTGACTAAATGTGGTCAATCTGAACTGTCATGGCCTCAGGTGCGTGATGAGAGTGGGAGGTTTCCTTAGAAAGACTTTATGGGGCCAGGCGCAGTGGCTCACGCCTGTAATCCTAGCACTTTGGGAGGCTGAGGTGGGAGGATAGCTCAAGATCAGGAGTTCAAGACCAGCCTGAGCAAGAGTGAGACCCTGTCTCCACTAAAAATAGAAAGAAATTATTTGGATAACTAAAAATATACATAGAAAAAAATTAGCTGGCCATGGTGGCACATGCCTGTAGTCCCAGCTACTACTCGGGAGGCTGAGGCAGAAGGATTGCTTAAGCTCAGGAGTTTGAGGTTGCTGTGAGCTAGGCTGATGCAATGGCACTCTAGCACAGCCAACAACAGAGTGAGACTCTGTCTCCAAAAAAAAAAAAAAAAAAAAGAAAGAGTTTATGGTAGTGAGGGTATAATGAAGCTACAAGGTCAAGAGTGGTGGATTCCTCTGCTATCTTGGTTGTAACTGGTTGGAACTTTTCCCTTCCCCCATCCTGTTTTGATCAGAGTGGTCCCAGACTTCCTGCCTTAGTTAAGCAATGCCTGCCACGTCCCTATCTCAATTGCACTAGGAAAACCTGGTTACAAACACACACACACCCACACCCCCCCCCCCGCCCCCCCCCCCACACACAGTCTGGAAAGATTTACATTAAAAATATCAGCAGTGTTTATCTCTAAGGCAGTAACTTACAGTAAAGATTTGCATCCTTTATATTTATGCGTATTATCTAATATTTAGGGTTGTGCTTTCAGAAATAGCTATTAGGGCATCTAGACATTTGAAGCTCTCAGTCAAATATTTGGGCTGAAAGCAATGAAGTGCTGGTGTTTAACAATGGGCTCCTCCAAAAGAGCAAGTGCCCTGATTTGTAACGTTTGCTGATTTTTGTATAAACACTCCCACCATAACAGATGCCATTCTACTAATGTGATGTCACCACATGGAAGGGGGAGAGAGGTGCATAATGGGCTTTGGCCAGCTCATATGAGCTGGCTACAACATACCACTGGTGGAGAGGGAGTCTAGCAAGTTGGGCTTTCTTGATGCAGACCCCCTGGCTTGATTTTCTTCTCTAGCCCACTCTCTGTGGTCACATAGAGGGTAGGCCAGAAGACAGGAAGTTGGAAGGGGCAGCTGCCAGGTGCGTGTGGAGGTGCTGAAGAGGCAGCTGCACTCTCTGGCCTCTTGATGGGGGTGGGGGGAGTTATTCACGGGCCTATTGCAGAGAGGGGCTCCCATCTTGTTTTTATTAACAGAACAATTAGAACGATTGACTCCTCTCCTCCCCGCCCCACAGTAACGCTGCTTCCAAGCTTTAGCACCTGGAGGGCCTGTTGCAAACACAGGCTGGGTAAAGGTACCCAGGAAGCAGAGGTGTGGATGTGAGCAGCAGACAGATGAAACAACAAAAGCCAACATGAGGTCCACCTGTATTCAATTCCAGTAAAGTCTGTCTGCTCAGTGCGAACGTCTCATCACCCCTCTTTTTTTTTTTTTTTTTTTTTATTACCATAAGCATCCCATGCTCTCTGCTATGCTCTGGTTATGCTTACCCTGCAGAAGGAAAAGGAAAATGGACTAAGCTGGAAAGTCTGGCTGGCTGTGCCCTTCAAAACTGTAAAAGCAGGAAAGAGAAAGCCACAATTCCCTTCCCTGCATACCTATTTTGCTAGCCCCCCAGTGGAAACCTCTTGATTTCCATTGACTTTGCACCTCACCTGACGTCCTCCCTGGGGAGGCCATCAGCGTCAGCTCTTTCAAATAATTAAGGGAAACCACAGGGGGAAAAATGTCTTTGGTCAACTCCTGGGGAGTTGCTGCTCTAGTCTAGGGTAATCAACACCCTTCATAGAAAGCTTTTCATTTTTCAACGCATAGATTACATTAAAAAATACTTTATTTGGGTCAACAACCGTTAGTATTAATTTTTACAGCTTTGTTGTATTTTAAAGGGAAGCATATATGAAAGTTGATAGGTTGATTAACACGTGTATATATTTATATAAATAGAAACATTTTTATTTGCATACACTTTATATACCAAATATTAATACGTTTCTATAAAAATGTGATTTCCCCTAATTTTTAGTTTAGATTTGAATAAATTCATCATCACTGAATGACGGGGAGAGTCAAGATGTTTTTGCAGCTTAAAAATAGATTCTAGAGAACAGCTGTATTTTCTTGATGGAAGCAGTAGACCATTTCTGAAATATGATGGTGAAAATAACAGAGTAAGTTCTAAACCTGTAGTTCTAATCTTATTTTCGTCCTGTGTGTGCAGGAAAAGTATGACGCCAGCCCTCCAGTGTAGTGGGTCTCCATGACAAGAGACTCTCAGGGGTGATACATGGGGTGGTCATAGTGGTCCTGCTTGTGAAAGCTTAATAGAATAAGATGGAGGGGGGTGAAGAGAAAGGGTAATATTAGAACTCAGTTTTATCCTAGAATAAAGAAACAAAGATTTGGCCAGGCGTGGTGGCTCATGCCTGTAATCCTAGCACTCTGGGAGGCTGAGGCAGGAGGATCATTTGAGCTCAGGAGTTTGAGACCAGCCTGAGCAAGAGCGAGACCCATTTCTACTAAAAAAATAGAAAGAAATTAGCTGGACAACTAAAAATCTATAGAAAAAATCAGCCAGGCATGGTGGCACATGCCTATAGTCCCAGCTACTCGGGAGGCTGAGGCAGAAGGATTGTTTGAGCCCAGGAGTTTAAGGTTGCTGTGAGCTAGGCTGATGCCACAGCACTCTAGCCTGGGCAACAGAGTGACACTCTGTCTCAAAAAAAAAGAAAAGAAAGGAAAAGAAAGAAACAAACAAAGATTTATTAATATTGTTTTTATCAATTGATAGGTGTGCATGAAAATAATTTGCATACATCAATTTAGAACGTATTTATTGAAGGCCTACTATGTAACAGGTGGTGGGGACACATCAGTGGACACAACAGGCCAAGGAGCTGTCATGATGGGAGGAGAGAGACTGCGAATAAAGTTTATCTGCTGGTGATAAAATCAGGGAGAAAAATACTCCAGGATGAGGGGGCCCATTCTCTTATGTGTAAGGGTAAGGGAATGCCTCTCTGACAATACCATGAATTTGAGCAGAGATGTAAAGGAAAGAACCAAACCACAAGAGCACTTTAGGCAGAGAAAGCAGCAAAACAAAGATCTTGCCATGGGTGTACTTCATACAGTCTGGGAATAGCAAAAAGGCCAGTGTGGCCGAGGGGTGTTGGAGAGTGGGCATGGTAGGAGCTGAGGTCAGAGGAGTAGCTGGACTCCAGATCTTGTTAGACCCTGAGGCCACTGCCAGGAATTTGGCTTTTGCTTTGAATGGAGAGAAAGTCATGGAAGGGTTTTCGGCAAAGAGTGACTTCTTCTGACTTACATTTGAAAAGGACTGGGTCTACAGTGTTGAGACTAGACAGAGAGGGCAGTGACATGAAAGACCAGACCAGCTGGCCGTTCACTAGCCACTTGTCTTAGACCAGGTTAGTAGCAGCACAGATGGTGGGAAGTGGTTGGATGCTGCATATATTTTTAAGGCAGTGCCAATATGCAGGGCCTGGACTCAGAGAGGCAAGTGAGACACCTCGGATGAAAACTTTAAGGAGGCAGTGACCTGGAGGCATGTCACTGAGTAGGTGAGTGGGGACAAGATTTAGGGCAGCAGTTGTCTTATGAAAGCACAGGCAGTTATTTCATCAATAGTAACTGGAGGGAAAGCGGAGCATAGGGCACAGAGCCGGTGGCTTGGCAGATGTGGCATGGGAGGAGGTAGAGGTTCTCGTTTGATTTCTGTATTTTTTCAGTGAATTAGAAAGGGTCATCAGCTCGGTGAGCTTGGAGAGAAGTGTAGGTTTGAAGAGAGTGAAGAAGAGGTGAAATAACCATCTAGAAAAGTAAAAGTGAATGAATCAAATATATGGAGCTGGATTTCCAGGTATTCTTAAGGGCTCCTTGAAGTTAGCAGTCATGGGGCTGGCACTGGGGCTGCTTGCTCAGAATTCTTTACCTATTTACTTATTTTACCTATAGGGAAGCATAAAGACCACAGCTCTAGGTCATATGAGATCTGCTAAATTGGCTTTAAAATCCGTACTTGAAAATCTAATTTTAAAAAATTCAGTAATAGCTGCCACTCTGTCTAAATAAGTCATATCTCAGAATAATCATTTGAAAATCAGCAGTCTGAAAAAGAAATCAAGAACACAATTCCATTTACAATAGCTTCAAAAAGAATAAAATACCTAGGAATAAACTTAACCATGGAAGCGAATGATTTGTACACTGGAAACTAACACTGATGAAAGAAAGTAAAGAACATAGAAATAAATGGAAAGGTAGCCTGTGTTTGGGGACTGGAAGAATTAATATTGTTAAAATGTCCATACCACCCAAGGCAATATACAGATTGACACAATCCCTATCAAAATTTCAGTGACATTTTTCACAGAAATATAGAAAAAAAATTCTAAAATTCGTATGGAAACACAAACGACCCTGAATAGTCAAAACAAAGTTGGAGAAAGAAAAACAAAGTTGGAGGCATCACACTTCCTGATATCAAATTATATTACAAAGCTAGAGTAATCAAAATAGCACAGTACTGGTATAAGGACAGACACACAGACCAATGGAACAGAATAGAGAGCCGAGAAATAAACCCAGACATATATGGTCAACTAATTTTCAATGAGGCCACAAAGAAGACCCATGGGGAAAGGATAGTTTCTTCAGTAAATGATGCTGGGAAAACTGGATATTCACATGCAAAAGAATGAAACTGGATACTTACACTATAAATAAAAATCAACTCAAAGTGAGTCAAAGACCTAAACATAAGACCAGAAACTGTAAAAATCCTAGAAGAAAACATAGGGGAAAAACTCCTTGATATTGGCCTTGGCAATGATTTTTTTGGATAGCACACCAAAATCTCTGGCAACAAAAGCCAAAATAAACAAGAAGGACTACATCAGATTAAAAAGTTTCTACATAGCAAAGGAAACAAACAAAATGAAAAGGAATGGGAGAAAATATTTGCAAATTATATATCTGATAAGGTGTTAGTATCCATAAAATATAAAGAACTAACACAACTTAATAGCAAAAAACAAAAGAAAACCTGATTAAAAATGGGCAAAGAACCTGAATAGACATTTTTCCAAAGACATAAAAATGGCTAACAGGTATATGAAAAAATGCTCAACATCACTAATTATCAAGGACATGCAAGTCAAAACCACAACAAGATATCACCTCACACTTGTTAGGATGGCCATTCTTAAAAAGACAAGAAATAACAAGCGTTGGTGAGGATGTGGAAAAAAGGAAACCCTTGAACACTGTTGGTGGGAATGTAAATTGGTACAGCCATTACGGAAAACAGTATCAAGGTTCCTCAAGAACTACCATATGACCCAGCAATCCCTCTGCTGTGTGTACCCAAGGGAAATGAAATTAACACCTTGTAGATACACCTGTGCTCGCATGTTCATGTATTATTCATAACAGCCCAAATATGGAAACAACCTATGTGCTCATTGACAAATGAATGGATAAAAAAATTCTCACATGCACACACACAAAGGAATATTTTCAGTCTTAAAAAAGGTGATACTGCCATTTGTGACAACATAGATGAACCTGGAGGATGTTATGCTATTTGAAATAAGCCAGACACAGAAAGAAAAATACTACATGATCTCATGATCTCATATGTGGAGTCTTCAAAAGAAAAGTTGACTAAATAGAAACAGAGAGTAGACTGGTGGTTACCAGAGGTGGGAGGGGGAGGAAATTAGAAGTAGGTCAAAGGATGCAAACTTGCAGTTATGCAGGATAAGTAAGTCTAGAGCTCTAACGTACCATGAGGACTATAGTTAATAACAGTGTATTGTATGCTGAAAATTTGCGAAGAGAGTAGAGTTTGGGTGCTCTTACCACCCCTCAGAGGTAACTATGGAAGGTGATAGATAGGTTAATTTGTCTGGCTGTAGTAACCATTTCATTATGTATATCAAAGCATCATGTTGTACACCTTAAATATACACAATTTAAAAAGTGGAAAAAATAATTAGTCAGCATTAATGACATCTCTATACAAGTTTGGGCTTCAGATAGCAATAAACCACTGGATCCCTGAATACTCTGCTCTATCACCAAGAAAGCCTTCTGAAAGCTTCTATAAATCCACAGCAACTCTCACCCTCCCTTATGACCAGACTTGTGCAGAGGACCTCTGCCAGTACATTTGCCACTGAGTCTTCCAAAGGGTCCATCATAGTGTGGGGCACACAACTGGAAATTGTCATGTTGTTACTGAATGTGTGAGATCCATCACTGTTTTTAGATTCTGGTGTATCAGCTAGGAATGATTTCAGTCTGCCAATCTCAGGTATGTAACTACCCCCCACCCTCCATTAATAAACTTAATCTTACCTCCAGCCCCCATTTCTGGTGATGGCAAAAATGTGACCTAGTCATTTCCAGTCAGATCCAGTCACTTTAGAGATTTCTCAATTAATTCAGGGAACCACGTTTCCCCTTCTCCCTGGAGTTCTGCCCATATGGGGAAGGGAGTGAAGGGCGGAGCTTAAGGCACCTATGGGAAGGGGGCATCAGATCCTATGGTTCTCTGCCCACTCCAGTCCCTGCTGAGATGTGGCTTGTTTGCCTGATTTTTAGTCAGTAATATCTGTTGTGCTGCAGAAGCCAGGTGTTCAGCTGTGGATCCAGCCTATATCATCCAGGCTACTTCCACTGATGGCATCCTCTCCTCATGGCCAGAGTCCCTTCTCATCCATCATCCATCCTTCTGCCACTTCTGCAACTGTCATGGAGGCATGGGAAACCTTGGGAAGTCTTCCTGACCCTTTGGGTCCAAGGGAGACTCACACCACTGGCGTATACCCTCTTTACTGACATGCCTTGTTGAAGCAGATTGCTTCTCTAGGAAGCCTGTCACTTCCCAGGGGCTTCACTGGGATATTGGCTTAAACCCTGGGAGAAATCCAAGTTTCTCTTGGGTCTCCTTCCGCAGCTGTGCTGAGTCAGGGTGCAGCACAAGATCCCTTCTTGTAGACCCAGTGACTAAATGTTCTCCATCCCTTCTTGCTAGGCTACCTTTAGCTCCTTTTAGTGGAAACACTGGCTGTTCCTTCATCAAGGAATCTTCTCAGCTCTTTTATTTATGGCATAAACTTTATGAACTGAGTCCTTATCTTTTGGGATCTGAATAGACTCCCAAAATACAGAACTTGCTATTGGATTTCTTGGCTTTCTAGTCTACTGCCTCTGGCATAAATTTCAGGAGGCTGTTTTAGAATCAAGAGCCACAAATCTGCCTTTTGTCCTCCATGATCTTCCTGTCCTAGAGTCTCTAATGCCCAGGTCCATAGTTTAGCTGTAATGATGGAAGGCCCATGAGGTGAAAAGAAATATCCCAAATTCAAATTAAATATTATCTTCCTATACCTTTATGCCCCTGCATAAAGGAAGTCTGTATTTTCAAGCAGTCTAAGGAGGTCAGAGTCGATGGACCAGAGTAGTTCTGAAGGCCAAGTCAAGGAAAGGACAAACATTGGGACACTGGTTCCTAACTTTACACATGTCATCAGAATTCTCAGTGGTTCCTTTAACAAGAGATAGTCTTGAGCCCCACCTCTGGAGCTGCTCATTCAAAAGGCATTCATATTTTTATAAAACTCCAATTATTCACACTGGTGATTTTGATATACACCTGTCACTGTAAGACATGGGTTAGGAAATAGCTGTCGCCTGACACGACCAGTCATAAAGAGGTTGTCCAGGGGAGGATGTAGAAATGTCTAGAATCAGGAACCTAATCTGGACTTGGGATTCACCCATCACCACTGCCACAGTAGAATGCACCACCAACCCCAAGCAGAGAGTCAGGGGCAAAGGGGACACTTAGCAGGAAATAAGTCAGAGCCAGGGGAGCAGGTGCTGGTGAAGTCATGAGACCCCGGGCAGGCAAGAGAGCCAAAGGAACAGAGATAAGAAATCTGGAAAAAGGAGCCATTGATTCTATGTTGACCTTCTGCCCCACAATGAGGAAAATTCTAATATTTTTCCTGCTAAATCAGGAAGCAGTTCCAGGAGATTTTAGTCAGCGGCTTGGCACCTCTTTTGGCATAAGGCTACTAAAATGCCTTACTGGCCCATACCTAGTGAGCTGTTGGAGACAAAGTGGGGAAAGAATGGTGGGGACAAGGAAATGGGGAGATGTGCGGTTAAGCAGATTCAGGTCAATTGACAGGAGGAAGGAACCATTTCAGGCTACAGGAATTCTGGAGTCAAAAAACCTATAACTGTATGGAGTCCTCAAAGAAATAAATGTAGACCTACCATTCGATCCAGCAATCCCACTGCTGGGTATCTACCCAAAGGAAATGAAGTCATCTTATCAAAAAGACACTTGCACTCAAATATTTGTTGCAGCACAATTCACAACTGCAAAGATGTTGAACTAACCTAAGTGCCCATCAATTCATGAGTGGATAAAGAAAATGTGGTATATGTATACCCTGGAGTACTACTCAGCCATAAAAAGGAATGAAATAATGTCATTTCCAGCAATGTGGAGGGAACTAAAGACCATTATCCTAAGTGAAGTATCTCAGGAATGGAAAACCAAAGACCATATATCTCACTAATAAGTGGGAGCTAATAGATGGGTACACACGGGGACAAAGTGATACAAACATGAGAAACCAAGAAAGGGGGGGAGGGCACGAGGGTGGGTGTGGGATAAAAACTTACCTGTTGGGTACAATGAATACTATTCTGGTGATGGGCACACCAAAGGCCCTGACTTACTCATTATACAAGATATCCATGTAATAAAAACAGTTGTACCCCCTTAATTAATATTTTGAAATAAAAAAAACCTATGACTGACTGATGGAACCAAATCCTGCACCTCCCACATTCTAACTATGCCCCAGAGTAAAAATACTCATTTTGAGTACATTTCTTAATATTTCCTGGATATGAGTGGTATTGTGAAGATCTTTAATTTAAAAAGAAACCTTCCTATGAAAATATTAAGGTTAGCAGATTGCACATGCTGCATACCATTCTCATAAAAATAAAATAGAGAAATACAAAGCTACCTTGAACTGGTGAAAGGGCCTGCTCTATGTTAAGCAATTAACTTGATTCTTTTTTTAAGTGCAGCCAGTAAGTGAGGGATCTCTCACCTAAACTCTGATAAACAAATATGGATTTTTTTTTTAATTTTATGAAATAAACATAATATAAAATTTACCATTTTAACTCTTTTAAGTATACAGTTCAGTACTATTGAGCATATTCACATTGTCATGCAACTAATCTCTAGAACTTTTTCATCTTGTGAAACTGAAACTTTATACTCATTAAACAACTCCCTAACCCCTCTTCCCCTAGCCCTCAGCAGCTACCTACTTTCTGTCCCTATGAGTTTGACTACTCTAGATACCTTATATAAGTGGAATCATACAGTATTTGTCTTTTTGTGACTGGCTTATTTCACATAGTACATCCTCAAGGTTCATCCATGGCATAACATGTGTCCGAATTTCCATCCTTTTTTAGGCTGAATAATATTCCATTGTATGTATATACCACCATTTGTTTATCCATTCATCTATGGATGGACATATGGGTTGCTTCCATTTTGGCTACTGTGAATAGTACTTCTATGAACATGGGTGCACAAATATCTCTTTAAGACCCTCTTTCAGTTCTTTTGGATAAACAACCAAAAGTGGTATTGCTAGATCAAATGGTAATTCTATTTTTAATTTTTGGAAGAATCACCATACTGTTTTCCACAGTGGCTGCACCATTTTACATTCCCCTCAACAGTGCACAGGGTTTCAATTCCTCCACATCCTCACCAACGCTTGTTATTTTCTGTTTTTTTGATACTAGCCATCCTAATGGGTATGAGGTGATATCTCATTGTGGGTTTGATTTGCATTTCCCTAATGATTAGCAACACTGAGCATCTTTTTTATATGCTTTTTGGCTATTTGTATATCCTCTTTGGAAAAATATTTATCCAAGACCTTTGTCCATTTTTGCATTGGTTATTGTGTTGTTGTTGTTGTTGAGTTGTAGGAGTTCTTTATGTATTCTGGATATTAGCCCGTTCTCAGATATACGATTTGCAAATATTTTCTCCTATTCTGTGGTTTACTTTCTCACTCTGTTGATTGTGTCCTTTGATGCCCAGAAGTTGTTACTTTTGATGTAGTCTAATTCACCTATCAATTTTCACTTTTATCACCTGTGCCTTTTGGTGTCACATTTAAAAATCATTGCCAAATCCAATGTCATGAAGCTTTTTTACCACATTTTCTTCTAAGAGTTTTATAGTTTTAGGTTTTATGTTTAGGTCTTTGATCCATTTTTGAGTGAAAGTTTTGTATATAGTGTAAGGTAAGGGTCCAATTTCATTTTTTTGAATATGGATCTCCAATTTTCTGAGCACCATTTGTTGAAGAGACTATCTTTTCTCCAATGAATGGTTTTGGCACTTTTGTAAAAAATCATTTGACTATATATGAGAGGGTTTGTATATGGATTTTCATATACAGCTTTATTGAAATATAATTCATATGCCATATGTCAGAAGAGAAAATTATAACAAATTTAGTGCAAAGATTTTAATTTGCTTTCATTTGTGAGTCTAAAATCAGGCAACATCTCATTCCATAGAATTGAATGAGTGTTCTGGTAACGTGAGCAGGACTTTGGCCTTATGGTCAGAAAACAGCCGAGGAAAGCAGAAACAGAGAACTAAAAGTGGGTTGATCATTTCAAAGTTACTTTTCTTATAAAGGCTTAAGCAGAGGGGATTTCCTTATCATGCCAATTAAAACTGGTCTGTTTGGGGATTTGTCCAATATCTCTCTCTTCTGATTTCTTGGAAGGTCAGCTAAATAACTTGGTTTTGGCTTGGTAACGTGGAACTTTAGCATGAGCAACTTCATTTTGGTTTGGTCTGTTGGGCTTAGTGTAGGAGCTCAGTTCAAACCAATGACATCCTATAAATTTTATTTAACACATATAATTCACCCATTTAAAGTGTACAATTCAATTATTTTTAGTATAGTCACAGAGCTGGGCATCCATTGCCACAATCAATTTTAGAATATTTTCATCACCCAAAAAAGAAACTCCATATCCCTAAACTATAACTTAACCTCTACTTTCACTGCCTCCCCCTGCCCTAGGCAAGCATAAATATACTTTCTGTCTCCACAGGTTTACCTATTCTGGACATTTCATAAAAATGAAACCATATAACGTGGCCTTTTGTGACTGGCTTCATTCATTTACCATAACGTTTTTGAGTTTCATCCACATTGTAGCATATATTAGTACTTCATTCCTTTTTGTGACCGAATAATATTCCATTGTATGGATTTACCACATTTTTTAATCCATTCATCTCTTGGTGGACATTTGGTTTGTTTCCACCATTTGGTTGTTATGAATAACGTTGCTATAAATATTTGTGTACTGTATAAGTTTTTGCATGGACAAATGTCATTATTCTTGGGGTATATACCTAGGAGTGGAATTGCTGGCTCATAAAATAACTCTATGCTTCTTATGTGAATTTTGCATATAAGAAGAGAACTGATTTCCAAGAAAATGAATAACCATCTACTAATAAAGTATGGTGAAAAAAATACTGCAAATCTGTGTCTCATAAAGTCAACAATGATTGACACTAAGCAAGGAGCCAGAAATTATTAGTTCACAAACTATTTTAAAATTCACATCCAGTAGTACTAATTTATCAGGATCACATTCTTAGGACTTGGTATCACATAAAGGGATTTGGCTAGAAATGATGTAATATGAGAATTTTAGTAAGAAAGGAAGTAAGTGATGCGGGGAATCCCATAATAAAAATGAGAAAAATAAATGAGAAGGAACTGGTCAGTGGCAGTTTCTTGGCAGTACTTTGGTTCCCTTTAGAGTGGGAGATTGCAAACTCTTCGATCCTGAATGTTTTACATAGTCAGAAGGAAAAAGAATATAGGTTGATTCACAAACTCAAATGCCCATAGGTGTTACGGAAGTAATGTAAATTAATGAATCAGGCTGGGCCAGGGGCAAGACCACAGGGAGTGGTGGGGAGTGTGGTAGTCTGAGTGCACATGCCATTGAAATTCAGACTTTCTCAAAATACTGTGATAGACAATCAAAACTTGTCTGCAGGTGAACCAAACCCTGGGCAACTAGTTGTAATCCCTAAAACAAAGAAATGGGGAGGAGAGAAAGAAGCAAGTAAGAAAGAAAAAGTGAGGGAAAGGTAAAGTAACGAGAAAAAAATGAAGTCAGCGTAGTTGATAAAAATTACAGAGAGGGCTAGTTGAGTAAGCAGCAAATAAGACGGGAATTGAACCCCAGCAAACTCCAGCGACACCCCATTATCGTATGCTGCTATTCTCACCACAAGTTGGGGCTCCTAGTAAATTGACTCCACAGAAAACAATGCTTCCCTGAAGTCGGCCTTCCTGTCGGGGTGGGCTGACTAGGCAGGGACAGGTGTGCTGCTGCTTCACCTACTTCAAGGCCCTGAGGGTACATTTCTGACTTCTAACCCATTACAGGCGGTCCCCGGGTTACGGAAGACCTCATTTACGGCATTCAGTGCTTACGGACGGGCTCCCGAGACTCCCCATAAGGATAATTTATAATAAAACAATTAAATCAATAATTTGGGAACTAGTTTCTTCCGCGCATGTGAACGACGCCGCACGGCGTGCGCGGCTCGTTGACGCAGCATCTTCCGCTGGCGGCTCGTCCCGCGGGTAGAGAAGCCGCTGACAGAAACGCAAGGGCGCGAAGAATCAGAGGATTCAGGGCCAAGGAAGTTAGACAAAAGATTTAGCTGGAGCGTTTCGACTCATTGCAGCAGGATTTGCTAAGCTTGAGGAACAAGATCCTAACATTGAGCGGTTTCCAAAGGTTTAGCGTGCAGTTAGCGAGAACATCAGCTGAGACAAGGCCATTAAGGAGGAAATAAAGAAAAAGGCTGTGCAGACAACCCTAGATACCTTTTTCAGGAAACAGACTTCAGCGTAAGCTCCCCTCCTCCAGCGACGGGATCAAATCCCGATTCTCCGCCACCTACTCCACCCTCTGCAGCACCATCTCCGTCATCATCTTCCCATTGATGTCAGCCCAGCTTCCTGCCTCACAGGTGCCCCTTCCAGTGAGCAAGACACTGATGCAACATTAGGTGGGTGTTAACCTTTAATATTCTGTTTTGAAATTTCTATATCTCCTATCTAAACTTTTTGTATGAGTTTGTTTTTATGTTCCGTTTGTTTGAATTAAAAGAGTGCAGTAGTTTCTGTAACATTATTACAGTACAGGAGTATTATTATTAGAGTATAACACATTATTACCACATGAGTATTGTTATTATTATTATCATATATGCACCATTCATCAGGGATCCGAGTTACATACAAATCTGACCTAAAGACATTCTCTTCTGTAACCCCGGGACCGCCTGTACTTCTTGTTAAAATGCAAATTTTGGTTCAATAGGTCTGAGATCTGGTCTGCATTTTAACAAGACATTTATTTTTAGATAGAAATAAAATTTTAACTCCCAGGTAGTGTCCATGCTGCTGATGCCTCTAGATTGCACTTTGAGTAACAAGGTATTAAATAATTTTTGCATGAAAGGAGAAAGGAAAACTACAGTCTCATCATATTAGAAAATAGTAAGCAGTAAAGGCCATGTATGGCTCCTTCCTAGGCCAGGCCATTCTTTGAGTTTTGTAATCATAATAAAATATTTCACGATATCAAAAGGCAGGGACCAGTCAAAGGGGTCACTGTTCCTAGCAGCCAAGTGTGGCTATGTGACTCAGTTCTGGCCAATGGGATGTGATCATTAGTAATGTGCAACTTTTGAGTTATGCCTTTAAAAGGAAGGTTGTTCTCTCCTCTTCTTTCCCTTCTCTCTGCCTGAAATACCAGTACAAGATATCTTGGACTATGCAGGCAGGGGTTAACAGCCTAGGGACAGCCTGAACAAAAACACAAAAAGGGCCTAAACTTTGTAAAGCCTAACAGCCATACCCACTCAGACATTTATTTTTAGATAGAAATAAAATTTTAACTTTTTAAAGCCACTGCTATTTTGGGGTCTAGCAAATGCGATCAATCCTTTATCATAAGTAGTACTGTTAATTTCACTTATTGTATTAGTCAAGTTTTAGTTACAGACAACAGAATTCACTCTGGCCAGTTTAGGAAGATTATGACAGGAATTAAATGTTTTGTAGGAATGTTGTGCTGAAGAGCAGGTGCTAGGTGGAGCTTTCAGAAACGAATCTGAAAACCACACTGCAAAATGGTGCCACCAAGGCAGTTTCTGTGCCTTCCACACTAGAAGCCACTGCTACAGAAAAACACAGTTCTGCTGAGGATGCCACGGCAAACAGGAAACTGTCTTTACTGCTGTGGGCTCTGAAACCACAGCCTCTGCTACGCTCTGCACTGGCAAAATGATGCCCTCTGCCTGCGGTATGACATCCACAAAACTAGTTGACTGGCACTAGGACCTCTGCTAATTTAGCTGCAGAGAAATTGATCACTTCCAACTGTACTTGCCAGCCCAAGCAGCTGAAGCTCTGCTGCTGCCTTCCTCACCGCCTTCCCAAACTTGCATGGATGCATCTGATTGGCTAAATCTAAATCTCCTTTAAAACCCTGTCTGCTAGGGAATCTGGGAAATGTAGTTCTTCGCTTTTGGGGCTCTGTAGTTCAGGAAGGCACAGTAGAAGCAGAAAAGAATGATTGTTGATAGGCACCAATTCTTTGTATGTGTGGTAAAATTTAGGTGTGAAACCATCTGGTCCGGGGCTTTTCTTTCTGGGAAGGTTTTTTATTGCTGTTTCGATTTCAGTTGTTGATATTGGTCTGTTCAGGAATTCTGTTTCTTCCTGGTTGAGCCTAGGAAGGCTGTGTGTATCTAAAAATTTGTCCATTTCCTCCACATTTTCCAGTTTGTGTGCATAAAGGTTTTTGTAGAATTCATAGATGATATCTTGTATCTCTGTGGCATCAGTTGTAATTTCTCCTTTCATGTTTCTGATGGAGCTTATTAGAGATTTTTCTTTTCTGCTCTTAGTCTAGGCAAAGGCGTGTCAATTTTGTTTATCTTTTCAAAGAACCAACTTTTTGTTTTATTAATCTCCCATATAGTTTTCCTGTTGTCAATTTCATTTAGTTCTGATTTGATCTTATTAATTTCACTCTTTCTGCTGGGTTTGGGGTCGGTCTGTTCTTTCTCCATTTTTTTGAGTCTATTCATTAGGTGGTATATTTGTAAATTTTCTGTCTTTTGGATGTAGGCATTTATGGAAATAAACTTTCCTCTCAGGACTGCTTTAGCTGTGTCCCACAGATTTTGATAACTTGTGTCTCCTTTGTCATTTAGTTCAAAGAATCTTTTGATTTCCATCTTGATTTCCTTGTTTATAATATAATCGTTCAGGAGAAGGTTGTTTAGCTTCCATGACTTTGAGTAGAAATGAGAATTTCTGTTAGGGTTGATTTCTACTTTTATTCCGCTGTGATCTGAGAAGATGCATGGTATAATTTCTATTTTTTTAAATTTTTTAAGACATGCTTTGTGTCCTAGGATATGGTCAATCTTAGAGAATGTCCCATGAGCTGATGATAAGAATGTATATTCAGTGGATTTTGGATAGAATGTCCTGTAAATGTCAGTCAGGCCCCTTTGTTCTAGCGTTCTGTTTAAGTCCATTATTTCTTTGTTTATTTTCTGTTTGGAGGATCTGTCCTGTGCTGTCAGCTGGGTGTTGAAGTCTCCGGCTATTATGGTGTTGCTGTTTATCATTTGGTTTAGATCAAGTAGGGTTTGCTTTATGAATTTGAGTGCACCTGAGTTGGGTGCATACATATTAAGTATAGTTATGTCTTCTTGTTGAACTGTACCCTTCACCATTATATGGTGACCATCTTTGTCTCTCATTACTTTTATTGATTTAAAAACTAAGTTATGTGAAATTAAAACCGCTATACCAGCCTTCTTTTGGCTTCCATTTGCTTGAAATATTGATTTCCACCCCTTTATTTTCAGTCTAACTGTATCCTTGCAGGTTAGATGAGTTTCCTGGAGACAGCAGACACTTGGCTTGTGTTTTTTTATCCATTGGGCCAGCCTATGTCTCTTCAGTGAGGAAAAGATTCCTTATTCAATAAATGGTACTGGGAAAACTGGATAGCCACATGTAGAAGACTGAAACAAGACCCACACCTTTCACCTCTCACAAAAATCAAATCACGGTGGATAACAGACTTAAACATAAGGTGTGAAACTATTAGAATTCTAGAAGAAAATGTGGGAAAAACTCTTATAGACATTGGCCTAGGTAAAGAATTTATGAAGAAGACCCCAAAGGCAATCACAGCAACAACCAAAATAAATAAATGGGACCTGATTAAATTAAAAAGCTTCTGTACAGCCAAAGAAACTGTCACGAGAGCAAACAGACAACCTATGGAATGGGAAAAAATTTTTGCATGCTACACATCCAATAAAGGGCTGATAACTAGACTCTATTTAGAACTCAGGAAAATCAGCAAGAAAAAATCAAACAATCCTATCAAAACGTGGGCAAAGGACATGAATAGAAATTTTTTGAAAGAAGACAGAAGTATGACCAACAAACATATGAAAAAATGCTCAACATCTCTAATTATCAGGAAAATGCAAATCAAAACCACACTGAGATATCACTTATCTCCAGTGAGAATGGCCTTTATCAAAAAGTCCCAAAACAATAAATGTTGGCATCAATGTGAAGAGATAGGACTCATGCACTGCTGGAAGGACTGCAAACTAGAGCAACCTCTGTGGAAAGCAATATGGAGATACCTTAAACAGATACAAGTAGACCTACCATTTGATTCAGCAATCCCATTATTGGGCATCTACCCAAAAGAACAAAAGACACTCTATAAAAAAGACATCTGCACTCTAATGTTTATAGCAGCACAATTCACAATTGCAAAGATGTGGAAACAACCCAAGTGCCCATCAATACATGAGTGGATTAATAAAATGTGGTATATGTATACCATGGAGTACTCCTCAGCTATAAAAAATAATGGTGATATAGCACCTCTTGTATTATCCTGGATAGAGCTGGAACCCATTCTACTAAGTGAAGTATCCCAAGAATGGAAAAATAAGCACCACATGTACTCACCGTCAAATTGGTTTCACTGATCATCACCTAAGACCACATTTAGGAATAACAGTAATCGGGTGTCAGGTGGATGTGAGGGGGGGAGGGGATAGGTGTATACATACATAATGAGTGTGATGCGCACCGTGTAGAGGATGGACATACTTGAAGCTCTGATAGGAGGGAGGGGGAGCAAGGGCAATATATGTAACCTAAACTTTTGTACCCCCATAATATGCTGAAATAAAAAAAAAAAAAGAATGATTGTTGAGCACAAAACTACCATATGCAAAAGATCCTGTCAGGAAAAAAGAATGGTGCCTCTCCTAACTTCTGAGATACACCAAAACTGTACTCAAAGGGAAATTCATAGCCATAAATGCTTTACTTAATAACCAGAAAAAGAAAATAAATGAAATAAACTTTCAATTCAAGGAGCTGGACAAAGAACAACAAAATTAACCTAAAAATATGGACAGATGAATTAATTTTTACGTAAAATCTTGAACTACTTTTAAAGAAGAATGATTAGTAAACAAATTTAAACGCTTGTTCTCTAAAAGCACAATAAAATAAAAATATCTCTAGAAGACTAATTTAGAAAAAAATTAGGAAAGCATAAATAACATTCGGAATGGTAAAAAGGATAACTGATATGTACAGAAGGAATAATTTTATACATTTCAGTATTAAAATAGTACAGGGGGCCGGGCGCGGTGGCTCACACCTGTAATCCTAGCCCTCTGGGGTTAGGCCGAGGCGGGTGGATCGCTCGAGGTCAGGAGTTCGAGACCAGCCTGAGCAAGACCCCGTCTCTACTAAAAATAGAAATAAATTATCTGGACAGCTAAAAATATATATAGAAAAAATTAGCCGGGCATGGTGGTGCATGCCTGTAGTCCCAGCTACTCGGGAGGCTGAGGCAGTAGGATCGCTTAAGCCCAGGAGTCT
This sequence comes from Lemur catta, assembly GCF_020740605.2. Taxonomy (NCBI): domain Eukaryota; kingdom Metazoa; phylum Chordata; class Mammalia; order Primates; family Lemuridae; genus Lemur; species Lemur catta. The sequence goes on from NC_059138.1 coordinate 37,477,862, forward strand.
GAGGTTGCTGTGAGCTAGGCTGACGCCACGGCACTCACTCTAGCCCAGGCAACAAAGTGAGACTGTCTCAAAAAAAAAAAAAAAAAAAAAAAATAGTACAGGGAACCCTTATGTACCTATAAGTCAGCATCAACAGTTATCAACATGTTGTTATTCTTCTTATTTTTCTCCCTCTCTTTCTCCTACTCTCCTCCACTTCTTTTTCCCTTAGTGTATTTTAATGAAATCCATAGAGCATAGCGTTTTATCCATAAGCACTTCAGTGTGTATCACAAAAATCAATTTAAAAATTTGAACCTTAACCATAATATCATTACACTGAACAAAATTAACAATAATTTCTTAATATCATCTAATACCCAATCTGTGTTCAACTTTATCTGGTGGTCTCAAACTCTTTTAACAATTGTTTTGTTCAAACCAGTATGCATACAAGATCCACACACAGTATTTAGTTAATATGTTGTTTTAGTTTCTAAGTCTAGAACAGCTACTGCACCCTTTTTTTCCTCGTGCCATTTTTTTGTTAAAGAAATGTAGTCATATATCCATGGAATTTTCTTCATTTTCAGTTTGACTGATTGTATCCTCATAAAGAAGACAATTTTTAAAATGAGAAAATATTATAAACTATTTTATGATGATAAATTTGAATATCTTGGGAAAATGAAGGGCTTTCTAAAAAATTAAAAGCTCCATAATTTACTAAGAAAGAGATGGAAAACAGGAATAAATCCAGAAAAGACACTGGAAAAAATTTAAAGAATTATCAAAAAAATACCTCCATACCCAGAAGGTTTTGTAGGTAGGTTCTTCCAAATATTCAAGGAATGAATCACTTTTTTCATTTTTAGGCTCTTTAAGAACATGGAGATAATATGCAAATCTTCCCAAGTCATTTTACAAAATTACCCAGAAAATGATTCTAAAATTTGAGAAAACAGCATAAAGATGAAAACTACATACCAATATCTTATGAAAGAAAATTTGGAAAAAAGAATAATAGCAAAATTTTAAAAGAACCATATACTATAAGCAAATCAGTTTTATTTTAACAATTTACAGATGGTTCAGTACTAGGAAAATTTATTAAATAATTTAACACATCAATAGATTAAAGGAAACAAACCACAAGAATATAAAAATAGATGCTGAAAAAGCATCTATAAGAATTGAACATTCAGTCCTTATTAAAAATAAATTTGGTAGACTAGGCATCAAAATATACTTCTTTTTTCATATAGTAACAAATTTCAATCTTAAGTGAAAAGTCATTACCATACTAATTTCAGCCTATGATCACCACCACTATTTAATATTTCCTTGGAGGGTTAGCAATTATGAAACAAGAAAAAGAAACTATGTAAACTTGAAAAAAATTATTATGTTTATAGATAATACACTTGTCTCCTTAAAAAAGATGCAAGAGAATCCATCAAGAACCACCCAGAACTAAAAAAGAATTCTATTATTTTCTTTTATATCATTAATCTCAGAAAATGTAACAGAAAAAACACATCCACCATAGCAAAAAAACACAATAAAATACTTAGAAACAAACACAGCAAGAAATGTTTACATCCAAAAATGAAGAAAACTACAAAACTTTATGAAGATTTTAATGAGACAATCAATACATGGAGGCATATTCATATTCTTGAATTAGAAAATGATTTGGTGAAGATGCAACTTCCCCCTCAAACTAATCTGTCAGTTTTAGCAGGGGACACAGAACTTGGGATCCCAGCAAATTGGGATACAGTTGAGTTTTGTATGTTTGTTTTTGCCATCACTATTTAAAACTTTTACATTAAATATTTTTAGATGGAGCATACACTGTATGATTCCCAGCATTCTCTTTTGTTTGAGACCCAGTGGCTTCACACATTGAGGACCCCTGTGTCACCTCTGATTTAATGCCATGTCTACTCAAATCCAAGCGTGATATTTTCTAGATAATAACACTATGATATTTAACTTCTTCTGAAAGAATAAACAATAGAGACTAGTCAATGCTGGCAACACAATTTTCGGGGCCCAGTGGAAAATGATACTGTGTGGTCTCTGATACACAGAGAAAGAAAAAAGTGCTATTAAGGTTACTAAAATATAAAACCTCCTTTCTTTTCTTCAGTGGGTTCTCTCTCAGCTAGCTATGATGCTTTAAATTTGTTATTTAATGGTGTTCTAAGTAAAGAAAAACTGGAATTCTAGATTATTTGTGTGACATTTTCCATTCATCTTTATATTATGCAATGCCAATTTTAAAATGCAAATATAGTAGCATTTTACTTATATATGAAATCACCCAAATTCCACAATTTGTATTTCATAGCTTGTGCGTGCATGTTTTTTATTGTTACACAACAGTGCAAATGCTGTATAAAACAAATTCAGCTATTTTTGTTTTACTTCTTTTTTTTTTTTTTTTTTTTGAGACAGAGTCTCACTCTGTTGCCCTGGCTAGAGTGAGTGCCGTGGCGTCAGCCTAGCTCACAGCAACCTCAAACTCCTGGGCTTAAGCGATCCTACTGCCTCAGCCTCCCGAGTAGCTGGGACTACAGGCATGAGCCACCATGCCCGGCTAATTTTTTCTATATATATTTTTAGTTGGCCAGATAATTTATTTCTATTTTTAGTAGAGACGGGGTCTCACTCAGGCTGGTCTCGAACTCCTGACCTGGAGCGATCCACCCGCCTCGGCCTCCCAGAGGGCTAGGATTACAGGCGTGAGCCACCGCGCCCGGCCTGTTTTACTTCTTAATACATGCACATTCTACCAACTCACTCTACCCTCAGCTTACTGATGAGTAAGGAAGAACTGAAAAGACAAGGAATATGGGCTGTCTTATCTATCTGTTTCCTCCTATACCATCATTTTTAGCATAAGCTATTAGTTACTACAGGGAAGTAACATGAGTAAGAAAGGGTATAATACAGTTCCTTGGTTATTTGTGTTACTTAGAATGCCTTTTTCCCCCACATTTGAAACAAGCTCTGGTCGGAATGGAAAATTTGCTCTCTTGTGACACACTTACTTTGTACTTGCTTTGAGTCTCACTGAATTCTATGTATTGTGGTCTCATCAAAATTCTGTGCTTGTGGGGTGTTATGAATGTTATATACAAATAAGGTGGCAAGTATGTGTGTTGTTTTCTGCTCACACACACGTCCCTTTGTCCTTTTGGACTTCACTTACAAAGCACAAGTTTAAAAATAAATTTGTTAAGAATTTCAAGACAGTGATAGCAGAGCATTAAACCAAATGTGGGGCCCTTCTGAGTGCAGAGCCCTGTGAGACTGCATAGGTCACCCACCCATGAAGCTGGCTCTAAAACTAGCTAAACATATTTAGAAAGGAAGAGTAATGATGGAGATGACTTGCTCTACATTATTTTATTTTATTTTTTTTTGAGACAGAGTCCCACTCTGTTGCCCAGGCTAGAGTACCGTGGCGTTAGCCTAGCTCACAGCAACCTCAAACTCCTGGGCTGAAGCAATCCTTCTGCCTCAGCCTCCCTAGTAGCTGGGACTATAGGCATGCACCACCATGCCCAGCTAATTTTTTCTATATATTTTTAGTTGTCCAGCTAATTTCTTTCTATTTTTAGTAGAGATGGGGTCTCGCTCTTGCTCAGGCTGCTCTTGAACTCCTGAGTTCAAATGATCCACCTACTTCGGCCTCCCAGAGTGCTAGAATTACAGGTGTGAACCACTGCACCCGGCCCATAATTTTAAATAATACTGCATAATAAAGAATTTGGTCTTGCCCAAGAGAGGTCTGGGAAGTAGTCTGTGAGGAACCTGATAAGAGTGTCTTTGTTTAGGGTGAGAGCTGAACCACTCCTAACTTTAGAGTGAGGCTGGTATGCCAGAAAGATCAACCATGTGATTCAGAGTGAGGGCTGTGGGTCACATTGTATCAATTGACCTAGAGACTGAGTTCAGACACATGTGCAGTCAATCACTCAATCATGCCTACATAACAAAGCCTCAATAAAAATTCTAGACACTGAAGTTTGGAGGACCTTTCCTGCTTGGCAGTACTCCATGCATATTGTCACACATTGATGCCACAAGAGTAATGTGCCCTGACTCCATGGCAAGGACAATGGAAATTTTGCATTTGGAACACTCACAGACTTTGCCCTGTCTCTCTCTTCCTTTGGCTAAATTTAATATGTACCCTTTCTGTGTAATAAACTATAACTGTGAATATAATAGCTTTCAGTGAGTTCTATGAATGACTTTAGAAAATTATAAAATCTAAGGGTGATTTTGAGAGCCCCTCAAACTTGCAGTGTCTGAGATGAGGGCAGTCTTAGGGACTCTGCCCTCAAACTTTGCAGTTTGGCTGACTCCAGGTAAATTCTATAAACAGTAATGGAAATGCTATGGTGCTGGTACAAGAATAAAAAATGAATCAATAGAATAATGTAGAAAATTTAGAAACAGATTCAATTTTTTTAATTTAAATAAAAATTGAGAGATTTGGGGATTTAAAATTAAAGATATTTCTAATCAGTGGAAACTCTGCACAAACAAAATCAATAGTCAAATGACAAGCTGGAAAAAATACATTTGGAACACATAATATAGAAAAAGGGTCAATATGCTCGATATATTTTTAAAGCTCTTATAAATCAACAATTTAAAAAAAGACTTGAAGGAAAACTGAGGGAATTCACACACAAAATAGGATATTAACACACAAATATCTAGTAAACACACAAATTCAATCTTCTAGATAACAAAGAAGTACAAATTAAAACAATTAGAAGATACTAGTTTTGCTTATGACAAATTTTTTTTAATGATAATATGCAATTTTGATAAGGACTCAAGGAAATCAAACTTTATTATACTGTTAGGAGTGGATATTAGTACAGCTGTTCCAGAGGGCAATGTAACAATTTCTATAAAATGCCTTTAAAACATTCATGTCCTTTGAACAAACAGCAATTTACTCTTAGTAAACAATTATGAATTATTTTTCTACAAGGATATTCATAATAACATACTTTTGGAAACAACCAAATGTCTAATAATATGGAAATAGTTAAATATCATTGTTTGTGTAGCCATGAAAAATGATGATGTTGAATAATAACGGCATAGAAGAGTGATGTCAATAAGATGGCAGAACAGAAAGTCCCAGCCCTCATTCTTCCACAGAAACACAGATTTAATAATGATGTAAGTAGCAAGATACCTTTATGAGAAGTCCATATTCTAATTAAGAAGTTGCAATACTCTCAGATAAGCACAAAACCAAGACCAGCTATATTGAAACAGATAAAAAAATTAATTTCACTTTATCTACATCAGCCCTTTGCCCAAGCCAGCACAGCTCAGTGACTCCTCCCTTGTGGGGAGTGAGATGAAAGTGAAGAAAATGTTTAAAGTCCCTTGCCTTTCAGTATGCCCCCCAAGGGGCTGGCTCGTTTCACACAGAGTGCTGAAAGGATTGGTATAGTCTGTCCTGGTAGCTGGGGCAGCCTAGGAGGATGAGCACCTTACTGTGGCTGGCATGACTCTGTAGGCCTTGGAGAAGGCACAGAACTGAGGCCTATCCTCCAGGAAAGAGAAAGGAGTGAGCATGGCTCCATTGTCCTCAGCATTTCAATGTGCTTCCAAGGGACTGGTTTATGCTTCACCTCACATAGAGCACTAAAAAGCCTATTCAGTTCAGATGCCTGGGACAGCTGTGGCAGGCATGGCTCTGAGAGATTGGAATAATGCACATAACTGAGGCTTCTCCCACAGGAAAGAGGGAAAAAAGTGGAGCATAACCCCAACATCCCTGGCATTTCATGGTGCTGACTGAAGGGCCAGTTTCTATCTTGCTTTACACCTATGGAACTGACATTGTCGAACACCAGACGAAGCAACAAATTATGGTTTTTTCAAAGAAAAAGACTGCCTGGAGCAGCTAGGAATAAGGGCCCAGAATTTCTAGCTGGGCTGACTGATAAAGGTCTTTCCTAGTCAAAGCCTGTCTGTAAAGACTGGGAAAGAGATGTTTCTTCAAATACACAGATACCAATGAGAAGCTACAAGGACAAGAAGAATCAAGAAAACATAACACAATTGATAGAACAAAATAAATCTCCAGTAACTGATCCTAAAGAAATGTAAATATATGAACTATCCACCAAAGAATTCAAGATAATCATCTTAAAGAGAGTCAGTGAGTTACAAGAGAGCATAAATAGACAACTAAAAGAAATCAGGAAAATGATACATGAACAAAATGAGAATATCGAAAAAGATAGAAATGATAAAGAAGAATCAAACAGAAATTCTGAAGCTGAAGAATATAATAACTGATCTAAAAAAAATTCACTAAAGGGGTTCAATGGAAGATTTGATGAAGCAGAAGAAAGAATCAGCAAACTTGAAGACAGGTCATTTAAAATGATCCAGTCAGAGGAGCAAAAAGACAAAAGAATGAAAAAAGTGAAGAAAGCCTAAGGGAATTATGGGACACCATAAAGTGAAACAATATGTGCATTATAGGAATTCCAGAAGGAGAATAAAGAAAAAAAGAGAAAGAAAGTCTAAAGAAATAATGGGTGAAAACTTCTCAGGTCTGGCAAGAGAAAGAGATATCCAGATTCATGAAGCTTAAAAAAAATCCCAAATAGGATAAACCATAAAATGTATATGCCAAGGCACATTATAATCAAATTGTCAAAAGTCAAGAACAAAAAAAAAATTTAAAGCAAGAGAAAAGTGATTCATCATTGACAAGGGAGCCCTCATAAGACTATCAGTGAATTTCTCAGCAGAAACTTTGCAGATCAGAAGAGAGTGGGATGATCTATTCAAAGTGCTGAGAGAGGGGAAAGAAAAAACCTGCTAGGCAAAAATATTAATACATTACCTGTCAAAACTGTCCTTCAGAAATAAAGGAGAAATAAAGAATTTCCCAAACAAACAAAAACTGAAGAATTTCATTACTGCTGGACCTGTCTCACAAAAAATATCAAAAGGAATTCTTCAAGTTGAAATGAAAGAACACTAAAGGGCAACATGAAAGCATATGAATTATAAAACTCATTCATAAAGGTAAATACATAGACAAATGCAGAAAACTGTGATAATGTAATGGTGGTGTGTAAATCACTTTTAGCCCTAGTATAAAAGTTAAAAGACAAAAGTTTTAAAAAGAGCTATAAATACAAAATTTTTTTAATGGATACACAATAGAAAAAGATGTAAATAACATCAATAATATAAAGTGTGTGTGTGTGTATGTGGGAGGGGGGTTAAAAGCATAGAGTTTCTGTAGTAATGGAAGTCAAGTTGTTATCAGCTTAAAATAGACTATTATAAGATATTTCATGTAAGCATAGTAACCACAGGGAAAATACCTATAGAAGATACAAAAAGAAATACAGAAAAGAATCAAAACAAATCACGACAAAAAGTCAACAAATCACAAAGGAAGATAGCAAGAGAGGGAAAGAGAAATCAAAGAACTACAAAGCAGACAGAAAACATTGAACAAAATGACAATAGTAAATCCTTACCTATGAATAATTAAACGTAAATGGATTCAACTCCTAATCAAAAAACATAGAGTGGCTGAGTGGATTAAAAATAAAAAAGTAAGATCACTCACTTTAGACTCAAAGAAACATGTAGGCTGAAAGTGAAGGAATGGAAAAAAAATTCCATGCAAATGGCAACCAAAAGAAAACAGGGGTGGCTATACTTATATTAGACAAAATAGACTTTCAGTTGAAAAACTATCACAACAGGAAAAGAAGGTCATTAAAAGATAAAATGGACAATTCAGAAGGAAGATATGACAATTACATATGCACCTAACATCAGAGCACCTAAATATATACATTGACAGATCTGAAAGAAGAAATAGCAATAATAGGAGACTTTAATACCTCACTTTCAACAATAGACAGAACATCCAGACAGAAAATAAATAAGAAAACAGTGGATTTGAACAATACTATAGACCAAATGGACCTAACAGACATATATAGAACATTCTACCCAACAGCTGCAGAATACACATTATTCTCAAGTATACATGGAGCATTCTCCACATAGATCCCATTAAGTCACAAAACAAGGCTCGAAAATTTAAGAAGATTGAAATCATACCAAGTTATCTTTTTTTAATCTCTTCTAACCACAATGGAATGAAACTAGAAATCAATAACAGAAGGAAAAATGGAAAATTCTCAAATATGTGAATTTCCCTGGATAACATCTATTCATCCTGCAAGACTAAACTTAGAGACACACCACCTCTGGGTTATATTTTTTCATTCTCCCATGCCCACCCTGTGTGTTCTCATAGTCCTTCCTTTCTGTGGATGGCACACTGGATACCTTGCACAGCCCTTGGTCACAAAGCTTATTAAACTACATTATAATTCACTTTAATTAGAATATAAAATATTTGAAGGCAGGAACTGAGATGATCCCTTTTTGTATTCACAGTGCCTATCAAGTAGCAGATGCTAGGGTCCAATGAATGCTTGCTGAACAAAGAAATCATTCTCAATGCTGAATCCCACACTCCTATGTAAGAACTAAAACTTCATATTATTTCATTTTTTAATTCTATTACTCCACACTCAAATTTAACATCCATGGGGGGCAGGCAGTTCATTAGACTAAAGAGCATTGGACCTTTGGTTGAACTGCAGTATCCCTCTAAAGGCATTCAAATTTTAAAAATTTTGTTTTTTTGATTTTTAATTATGCTAAAATTATAAAATTTACCATCTTAACCACTTTTAAGTGTAGAGTTCAGTAGTGTTAAGTATATTCAAATTCTATTCGTCTTCCTATTGGCAGCAAAAAATATGTATATATATTCATATTCTTATGTAACGCATTGCTAGAACTTTTTCCTTTTGCAAAACATACATATACCTGTACCAATTCCCTATTTCCTCCCCTCTCACCAGCCCCTAGCAACCACCATTCTACTTCCTGTTTCTATGAAATTAACTACTTTAGATACTTCATATGTGTGGAATCAGACAGTATTTGTCTTTTTATGACTGTCTTAACTCACTTAGTATAATGCCTTTAAGGTTCATCCATAGTGTAGCATGTGACAGGATTTCCTTCTTTTTAAAGACGGAATGATATTCCATTTTATGTGTATAACACATTTTGTTTATCCATTCATCTGTGGATGGACGTTTGGGTTGCTTCCACCTCTTAGCTATTTTGAATAATGCTGCAAGGAACATGGGTGTGCAAATATCTTTTTGAAATCCTGTTTTAAATTCTTTTGGAAAAAAGTGTTTTTTAAAAAACCCACTGCAAGCCAAATAAAATAGAGCTTCTAGCCAGAGGTAGACTATAAGCTGCCAATTTGTAATTCCTGTTATTTTTTATTTATTTTAATAATGGAGACACTAGAAAGGCAGCGATAGCCCTAACACAGAAGAGAAAGCTCTGAACTGAGTCTAGTAGAATGACGAGTTATCCAAATGAGGACATCTAAGGGCAGTATATTGTAGGCAAAATGAGCAGTAGTAAGAAGAAAGTACGGGAGAAGATAGGTTATTGGAGTATCTGAATTTGAGCTGACAATGATAGCAGTGATGAGAGGTAGGATGGTGGTATTAGTAGTCTGCATGGTAAATATCATTGAAATTAAATGTCTTTGAAGTTATTGTCACTCATATTCTTAGGTTAGAGGAGTCTTAAGGAGAGTGAAGGCACTAAGCCAGGCACCAAAGAGAGAACAGCAGACACAAAAGACAGCAGCAAGCCATTGTGGATGAAATTATCAAGTAAAGGAGTTTCACATGGGCATGAGGCAACATTCTCAATTTGGCCAAGGGGAGAAAGGTTAACGTGGTCCCTGGGAGGAACTGCTCTGAAAGGAACATTCTTGGGCAAAGCAGAGCCCTGGCAAATTGAGCTTCATCTAATCTTGTCCTGCAGAGAAGCCAACTCTCCACTCAGGACAAAGAGACACCACTCTGCCTTGATGGCATGCGTAGGTAGGAACAGAGATGAGCAAGGAGAAAAGATGGGGTCAGATGTCCGGTGTGGCAAGTGGTGGAACAGAACATCTTGTGGCATCCCTCAGGGGCAAAGTGGATTTCCCATATAAAATTTGGTGTAGATGTTGAGGTTTATGATGCCACATGTGCAAGATGGTATGGTAGGTTTATTACACATGTAATGAGGCTTTCTAGAGAGAACAGGGCAGGTTCCGAAGCAGGTTTGAAAATGCCTTGAAGAGCAAGGAGGGGAGGTTGGTTTGGGGCTTAATAATGGTTAGGGGGTGGGGCTGGGAAGAGAGAGGGTTCCCTCACACTGGCCAAGTTTGCGTGCTTTGAACTTCCTACCAGTGCCAAAGGAGGGAGCACCCAGGCTTTTTTATCAGCTTGCTCAGATGTGGGGCACAAAGGAAAGGGGGAGTGGTGGTGCTGGAAAGCTGTCAGCCATCAAAGATCAACAATGGAGTCAGACTCTATCGTAGACTGCTAGGGAGCACAGGGCAAGCCTAAACCTCAAGAGAATGAAAAGCACAGGGCTGCCCACAGGACATCCACTTAATTCCTTAGAGGAAGTCAGTAACCAGGGACTTTAGAGGCCAAGAATCTACAGTCCGTGTGAAATTTTGGAACCTTTGTAATTTTCCATGTTTTTTATTTTTATTATTTCCTGTTTCCTGTTAGAGTTATCAGAAAAATTCCCATAACAAAAAGGGCCAATAATCTTGTCATCTGGGGTGTGTGTGTGCATTTTTGTGTACTGGATATAGCTGACTGGTACTCAGCAGCCCTTTCCAGCTCTTTCTTTGATGTCTTGCTGTACTGCTGAGGCTGGAAAGCTGGAAACCACATTCGCCTGACACTTCTGCATGAATTTATTATATACACTTTGGTTTACATGTAGAAAGCAGAAGTGAAACAGGCTACCTCCATTCTATTTTTTGACTTTTTCTGCTGGTGAACAAGATCTCTTGAACCGTCTCCAAGATCATGAGGTTTTTCTAAAGTGGTGTTCTAGTGTCTAACCATTAGCTTCATGAGTGCTGAGAGGCAGTTGTGGTGTGGCAGCAGTAGCTTCCTGATCCTGACTTTCTCATCCCTGGAACACAGCCATCCTTGTAGGCTCCCAGTGTCAGCCTACTGACTGACTGTTGCAGAGCAAGTGGCTTGCCTGTACAGTCAGTACTGCATTGTTCTGGAAGTTATTCTTGGAGGCCCTGCCTAGAGCCTACTCCTCCAGCCATTCTTGTTAACTTATAAACACCCAAATCCCTTTATTAAATTCCCTTGTGTTTAATATAATGAGGCTGTTTTCTATTTCCTGCCTTGAATCCCCTCTGGAGCAAAGGTGGGGTGAGGGGGAAAAGCCTTTGGGGTTCCCAGAAATCCTACCTCTGACTCCTCTGACCTTGGGGCTGCACAGGAAGAGGGTCTTTGGTGAGTTTTTTGAACCAGTAGATAAAGGTGTTTAATGTTTTATTATTTTGTATATTAATGGTATTGATTCTAAATTTCTAGGAGCTTATTCTCTTAAGTAGTGTTTATGTTCTTAGTACAATCATAGTACACTTGGAAAGCCCCTTTTTATTTTTCTTTCGTTTTCTCCTCCGTAGATGAGATGTAACTTGACTATAGTCTCCATTTAAATTCACACACATATTCCTGAACTTAGTAGAAAAAAATGAAATTTACCTTGGGTAAACATATGACAATTCCTAAGATTTTTGAAGTTACATTGATGCCTTAATACTATGTCATACAGTGCTAGTAGGGGAAACAATTACTTCTTTTAATTCAACAAATACTTTTGAGGTGTACTAAGCTTTGTCACTTCCTGGGCCTCTGCCACCTCCTCCTCCTCTCCTCAGCCACCCATGCTCATGACACACCTTGGAACTTGTCATCATCTGTAACTGTTATACCTCTGCAGTCTTTATCTTTGACATACTATTACCTGATGGCTTCTTAGCAAATGGCTTTGCCTTCTATTTCAGTGACAAAGTTGAGATTTCCAATTGGAATCTCCTCAACTTTTTTTTACTTCAACCAATGACCTTATTTAGACTCATAACCTCTCTTACTTCTTTTACTCAGTTCCAGAAGTTCATAATTAAAAAAAAAATCTTTTTTGAGATATAATTTGCATACTATATGGTTCACGCATTTAAAATGTACAATTCAATGATTTTTGTTATATCCACAGAGTTGTGCAACCATCACCACAGTTGATTTTAGAACATTTTCATCACCACAAAGAGAAACCCCTTGGCTATCATCCGTCTGCCCCTCATTGTCCCCAGCCCTAGGAAACCACTAATCTGCTTTCTTTCTCTGTGGGATTGCCTAGTCTTGGCATTTCATATAATAGAATCATACAATATGTGACCTTTTGTGACTGCCTTCTTTTAGTTAGCATAATGTTTTCAAGGTTCATGTACATTGCAGCATATATCAGTTCTTCTTTTCTTTTTATGGGTGAATAATATTCCAGTTTATGGATTATCCCCATTTTATTTATCCATTTACCAGTTGATGGACATTTGGGTTGTATTCGTCTTTTGGCTGTTATGACTAGTGTTAATATATGAATGTTCACATACAACATTTTGTGTGGAATAGGTTTTCATTTCTCTTGGGCATATACGCATGAGTGGAATTGCTGAGTCATATAATAACTCTATGTTTAATTGTTTGAAAAAAACTGCCAGACTGTTTTCCAAAAAGCTATACCATTTTACATTTGTTAGCAGTGTATGAGAGTTCCAATTTCTTCACGTTTCCCAAAACTTATTATTATCCTTCTGATTATAGCCATCATAATGGGTATGAAATGACATCTCACTGTGGTTTTGACTTGCATTTTCCTGATGGCTAATGATGTTGATCATCTCTTCACGTGTACATTGGTTATTTGTATATCTTCTTTGGAAAAATGTCTATTCACATCCTTTACTTTTTTGAAAATTGGGCTATTCCTTTCTTTATTGTTGAGTTGTAAGAGTTCTTTATATGTGCTAGATACAAATCCTTTATCAGATACATGATTTGCAAAAATTTTCTTCCATTCTATGGGTTGTCTTTTTCTTGATTCTCTTTTGAAACACAATTTTTTTAATTCTATGATATCCAATTTATCTATTTTTTCTTTTGTTGCCTGTACTTTTGGTGTCATTTCTAAGAAACCATTGCCTAATGCAAAATTATGAAAATTTACCTCTATGTTTTCTTCTAAGAAGTTTATAGTTTTAGCTTTTACACTTAGGTCTTTCATCCTGTTGAGTTAATTTTTGTATAGATATGAGGTAGGAGTCAACTTCCTCTTCTTCCTTTTTTTTTTTTTTTTTTTGCAGGTTGTGTCACCACCATTTATTGAGAAGACTTTTCTTTTTCCATTGAATTGTCTTGGCCTCCTTGTTGAAAATTAATTAACTATAAATGTGTGAGTTTATTTCTAAACTCTCGATTTTATTTCATTGATCTGTATGTCTAACCTTATGGCAGTACCACACTGTCTTGATTACTGTAGCTTTTGTAGTAAATTTTAAAATTGGGAAGTGTGAGTCCTCCAACTTTGTTCTTTGTTTTCAGTGTTGTTTTGGCTCTTCTGAGTCCTTTGCATTCCCATATGAATTTTAGGATCAGATTGTCCATCTGGAATTTTGATGGGGATTGCATTGAATCTGCAGGTCAATTTGGGGAATGTTGCCATCTTAACAATAAGTCTTCCAATCCATAAACATGAGCTAACTTTTCATTTGTTTAGGTCTTCTTTAATTTCTGTCAACAATGTTCTATATTTTTCAGAGTGTAAGTTTTGTACTTCTTTAAATTTATTCCTAAGTGTTTCATTCTTTTTGATGCTATCGTAAATGGAATTTTTTCTTAATTTCATTTTTAGTGTGTTCATTGCAAGTGTATGCAAACACAACTGATTTCTGTAAATTGATCTTTTTTTCCTTTTACATCCTTACATGTGATGTAAATCAGTCTTTTATCCTGCAAATTTGTAGAACTCATTTATTAGTCCTAATAGTTTTTTTAGTGGATTCCTTAAAGCTATCTATGTACAAGATTATGTCATTTGCCAATAGAGATAGTTTGACCTATTCACCTTTAAAAACAAAAAAGAAATAAAATGTACTCACTATGTCACAGGCACTGTGCTATGTCCTTCATTTATATTAACTCTGATCCTAGAGTAGCAGGGAAATTTGGAAGCTCCTGTAACCCCTACCAGTTTCTCCCATATAGAGTGTCATTGGAACATACGTAGGGCTGACTCCATTCCATCTGAATGTCAAAGAGATCAGTGTATCCAAAACTGAACTATTTTTTTCCCCTTAATACTTTGTTTGCTTCCTATCCAAATATATGACCTAGAAATTTTATAGTTATCCTCTACTCCTGCGTTCTCGACCTATCAGTACCAAGGCCTATTGCTTCTAGTTTCTAAATACGCCTTCTATCCAACTCCTTCTCTTGTTTAGTGCTGGAACCTTAGTTCTTATCTAGATTATTAGAATAGTCTTTCTCTTTTTCTTCTCCTTTTCTTTATGCTCCTACATCTCTTCTTCTGGATTTTAAAATATGTATTGAAGATAATTGTATTTTTGTTTGTTTTTTATGTTAGCATGTCTGAAATTGGGATACATCCTATAATTGTTGGTGTCTTCCACTTGCTGTTAGCCAGGAACATTCTAACATAGTGATTGTTATCTGCTTGCATAAACTTGGTTGTTATTTAGGGTGACATGAGTAGATGACAGCCACTCTTTGATATTTTATTCAACAATCATTGAAGGACCATTTGAGAAAGGAATATGAATCCTGATCATTGTACCATAAATTTTTATTGACACCATCTGGTAAAATCAAGATTTGAGATCAGCAAAGGCTACAGAATGGGTGCCAGTAGCTTGGGAGAAAATCCCAAAGACCGTATTAGAGCACTTTTTAAAAATAGATGCTGCATATCACTAATGCTCTGGATAGCACAGGGATCAATATCAGGTAGTTTTGGGCTATGGAGTGAGATGGGGTGGAAGTGGGATTTTAAAAGCAGGCAAAAAAGACCTTTTCTCTGAGAATGATTACACCTATCCATACCCAAAATATTCTTAAGACCTAAATTTTTATCTTGGGTTAGTGTTGGCTTTTGCTCGTATGTGGTTAAAACATTTAAAGAATGATCTCAAGTAACCTGAAAGGTAGGGTGTCTCCAAATTGATGAACGTTATTTTCTTTGAGAATTTTCAATAATGTTGGTTTTGTTTTCTTCATCTCTAGTAGACAGACCTGGCAACTTGGCTACTTGAGTTGTAACAGTTGAAAAATGATAATGAAATGGTAGTAAACCTTGCACAACAAAGACAGAGGGTGTTGACTATTTTTAAATGGTGCAAAAGTATTTACCACCAATTGCCAACAGTCATACTCAGTAATTTCCTCCCTGCCCTTGCTCTACTCAGATATCATTAACAGAATGCTGTAAACTTCAGAACTCATTATGAAGCTGACAATAATATTTTTTAAAATGTAATTCCTTTAAACATTTGCTTATCCTTTCCATCTCCTACCTGTCTCCCCACATGACTATTAATGAAGTCAGAGTGAACCCTCCTATTTGTTGCTTCCTGCTCAGCTGAATCAACACTTCCGGAGGCTGTGACTAATAAAAGCCACAGCCCATGGTTATACTTGACTTATGAAAATCCTGGTTAGCTTTAAGGATATAATTGTGAGTACCCATGCTTATAGAATGAGTAAGTAGATTTGAAATATAAATTGCACCAAACACACGCACACACAAAACCCCACAAATCAAAAATAAGTCAGACCTCATTAATGATTGTTAACTTATTTGGCTTTTATTTATTTTTTATTGTATTGAATAATCACTTAGATATTTGGGGATCATGATAGTGTACATTAAAAGCAAACTATGTTTCACTTTTGGTGCCCCACCTTGTTTTGCTTATGGGCCCCATGCCCATCAGCTTCATTTCCCCTGGCTTAGTGCCCACTCCTGTTCAATAAGTAGGGCAAGGTCACTGGTGTGCACTGGCCACTTGGAGGAGGCCATATGCCTAGCAGAGATGATAGGTAGGTTGAAAGAATTCTCCCAATCACAGCCAAGCGTTTTGAGAATGTAGTCTTCAACTTTTTGTTTTCAGTTCCCCATATTCCTTTAGCTTCTCAGCTCCTTGAACTCTTGATTCTGTCTCCAACACTCAATTGAACCTCTCAAAGAAAACCCTTACTGGTGTCTTAATTGCCAAATACAGAAGACTGTTTTCTGTCCTTGTTTCTGAAGTTTTTTAAGCAATTGGTATAGCTGACAATATCCTCTTCCTTAGACTTCTTTGTTGATTTCCATTCTGACTCTTCAGTTGGTCTTCAGCCTCTTCTCTTTCCCATTTTTTCTGTATTACCACTGCCTACTTCTCCATAGCCTTTTACCATGCTACAGTTTTTACCATATTAAAGGGAAATTCTTTCCCCAAAACTTGTAATCCCTCTTAGAGATCACCATATATATTTTCTCACTTCATTATTAACCCCCCTAAAGGAATATAAACATTCTTTACACTTCTTCATTGCTCATTTACTTTAAAGCTTCCATAATGAGGCTTATATCTCATCAGTCTAGTGAAATGGCTCCTGAAAAGTCATTAATAACTTTCTAACTCTTTAAAACCTCACCTTATTTAACTTCTTTTTCCAGCACTTGACCATATTGATCACTTGCTTCATGAAACTCTCTCTTCCTTGATTTCCATGACATTGCTCTTTGCTAGTTCTCTTCTTGCCTTTTTGGAGATTCTTTTTCAGGCTTCTTCTGTTCTGTTGTCAATCCCTTAAACACTGTTTCCCATCACCTTGACCCTTTTCTCCTCTTATCCTATGAGCAATCCTAGTGTAAGCTCACCCTTTCCCATGCCTCAACCACCCTACACATGCTGGGGACCAGTCTATGGAAGTCAGCACCTTATACTTTTGCTTCCTGTTACACACTTTTGCTGTTGACTACTGGTTTTCTGCAAGCTTGGGGTATTGCTCTAGAAGAGATATAGAGATGTCCTTCATAGCAGAGCTCTTCATCGATGCAGAATTTGCCTCAGGAAACCCTTTTTCCCACTCTCAAAGGCCATGACACTTTATGGTTATCTCCTCTCTCAACTTTCAGGGCTCCTTTTCTCTCTTTGGAAATATAACTCTCTTTGGCGCTCCTATGGATTAGCTTTGGAAAAAAAAAACCTCTTAACTCTTTTCTAAGGCAAGGAAATATAAGATCTCTAGCACATACTGCTTGGTTTCTGGGGTAGCTGTGCGACGTGTATGAGGACAAAATATTGGTCTTATTGGATGTTCTAACACCACTTCGAACATGTCCACCAAGTTGGTAAATACTATCATCATTTAACCATATACCAGGCCAAAATCCTGGGTGGCATCTTGTGCTCCCTGTCATCCTCATTTCCTTTATTCAGCCAATCCTGTTGATTCTATTGTCTAAATGTTCCTAAAACCACCTTCTCTGCATGTCCTTGGTGTCATTGCCTCCATTCAGGCCCTATTTACAGCCTTCTGAAATTTCCTGCATTATTGTATCCTCCAGTTTGTCACCCACACTTGTCAGAGGTACATTTAACTATAGGGCTGGTTACATTTGTCTCTTACTTACAAAATCTTTGGATGGCTAGCTTTCCAAAGATTTTATGAGAAGTTCAGCCTTCTCAGTATGTTGAGCAAAGCTTGTTCTCTTGCCTCGTCTCTTGCCATACTCTGCATCTACCATACACATTATTATCTCTGGCCTTTGTATCCTCTTGTATATGTTGGTCCTTCTGTGTGTAATGCTTGATCCTCCCTCACCCTTTCCTTCATGTTGCCTTCACCAATATCTATTCATCAGGGAAATGCAAATTAAAACTGCAATGAGATACTTTGACATATCTTCTAGCATGGCTAAAACTAAAAAGACTTACAAGTATTGGCCAGGATGTGAAATAGCTAGAGCTCTCATACGTTGCTGGCAAGGCAATAAATTGGCTCAACCACTTTGGAGAACTATTACCTGTGAAAGCTAAACATATTCAAAGCCATTTAAGAATCAGTTCCTGTTATAGAAATAGTTGGCTCCAACTCCATGGTCCCAAAGCATTTTACTAGGGCATTTATCAGGCTTTATTGTACTTGCTTATTTTCTTATCTGTTTTTCCCACTAGAGTATGTTATCTTTCAGAAGAAAGATCTGTTTTTATGTCTGTATTCTGAGAGACTAGAGCAGGTCTGGCACATAATGGGTGTTCAATAAATGCTTGTTGAATGAATTACATATGTACTTAAACAAAAAGAAATACTTGATGGCAGTTCTAAGTCAAATTTATTAATCTATGAACTTATATGATTTTTTTCTGACAGGAAACAAAAACTGTGTAGCTTGATATATTTTCCCTGTTGGATCAGTTTTTAGAAACTCTACAACTTTAAAAATCAGACTTTTAAATATCAACACCAACTTACTTTTATATAAAAGGAGAAAATAAAATTAAATGAGATCAGCACATCATACCACTCACCTAGCAGAAATAGTCAAAGATAGTATAAAGTGGTGGTAAGAGCCACCTAGACATAGATCAGCCTAGATCAGTGAAAGTTTATAGAAGTATCAAGGGAGTAAAAATCATTTCAGATTCACATCTGATGACTTCATCTGGCTTAAAATAGAAACTGAAGTACAAAATGAGACATTGGCAATCAAACACAGTAAATAAAGATCGCCTAAGGAAACAAAGGGGAGAGATTTTACCAGCTACCTCAAATGAGTCATCTGATACAATAGAGTGCTGGATGTACTTCCAAATTTTCTGGAAACTAAGGCAAAAGAGAAGAAGCAATTAAATAACATTGCTTTCAATTTCTTTTGACAGGATATGTAAATTTACACACTCAAACAGAATCAACCAGCTCAGGAATGACAGAACCAGAATCTGAATTTATCTGTCCCCAGAGCTGGTGTTCCATCAGCACTCCAGGCAGCCTCCTCATGGTGGGACATGCTCTGTGCTTCCACATCAGTCAGGGTGCATCCAGTCTAGGGAGCAAGGCTGCCTCCCAGAATAGCTAGGTTGGTTATACAAATTTCAGACTTTATCCATGACAAAGAGTTTATTCAGAAAAATTTAGGGGAATTTCATAGATGAATAGTAAAGAATATCAAGTTTACTTAAACTACTTTCTTAACATTTGATGAAAGAGTAGAGTCATAAAATTTGTAGTTCTTTTGTGCTAACTTTTCTAAGGGTGAATGAAGGACCTGGGTAAAAAACCTTTTTACATGAGTGCACTGAGGAAGGACATTTCTCTCTTTAGTCAGTGCATCTGTACTCTAAAAAGAGGAAAGGAAAGAGAAAGAAATGTTTGGCAAGAGATGTGTGTGTGGTTTTTTTTAAATCACATTCTTCCTTATGGAAAATTACTTTATACTGAGGTCACTGATGTTTTGCCCAAATCATTCCTCTGCTTCTGAAAGGTTGTGATTAATAAGATAGTCAGATCTTTTTCATTCCATCCCATTTCCTCATTCTTTTTATACAGCACCCTGCACCTAATGGCAGCTGGAGCATTCTTTGACATCACCTAAATATAAATACAGTGAGAAAAGGAGGCCAGTGAAGCAACTCCAAGTTCTCTCCTGATACAAAAAGTACAGGCAGACTGACTGCAAAGCAGGCTCTACCAGATAAATATATTAGACAACTTGTTTTATACTTTGCTGTCATCTGCATTCTCCTTCAGAAGAATGCCCTGTTATGCTTGAAGCCCAAGTTATGCATAGGAACAAAGTGTCTGTGTAATGTATCTGTGGCTTAATGCCATGGGGATGGAATGGGAAGGAAAGGAAAAATATACCCTTCTATATAATACTGCTTTCTCACTGTTGAGAATCAAAGAGAATTGTCTAGTTTAACTGAATTAAACTAATTCTCCAATAAATTAGGTAAAAGTGGTATATTGATAACTTCATACCAAACTGGATTTTAAAATACCACCTGTAAAAATATCATGCCAATTTAAGCTCTTAATCTTGCTCACCCTAAATTTATTGCATAATTTTGGAATTTATGATTGGTAATTCATTTGATTCCTTTGTGAAAATCATATGTAAAACATGGAATTACATTTACAATTTTAAGAAGCTAAGAAAACATGACATCTATGAATCTCTGCTAATTCCACTAAAATATCAGTAAAGTAAAGGGGATTTTTAAAAGCATAAACTCAAAGGACAAGGAGAATGAAAAAGACAATTGTACCAAAATTTGGGGAGTGTGAAAACAAATGGTGAGAACAAAGAAAGCCAAAGACTGGGAACAGTGAAGAATGCCCATGAGCAGGTAAAATTTTCCTGCATAACCTTAGAAAAATGCAGAAATTAGATTTGAAAGTGGATTTGGTTGCAACTCCAAAAAATAGTCAGTTAGGCTTCTAGATTCCCTTCCCATGTCCCTTACAAAGTGACTACTCCTTCCCCAACCCAGCAGAAGATGGAAGGTGAAAGATACTCTGAATCAGTAGGGCTCTGGCCTTAGGGACAGCAAATACAGCTGTGAGTAGAGCACTGGCCTGGAAACAAGAAAATTCTATGTATTATATGGACAGAATCCTTCCTCCCTGAAGCACATCTTTTTCTATTCAACTCCAAGAAAATGTTGACAAACAAGCTTATTTACCCAAAGCAGGAATTTAAAGGATTTCTCTTCTGGGGACTGATCAACCTAAGAGAAGAATCAACAGACACTGATGATTTGGGATTCCCAACAAATGGCTGGATTCTGTCCAGTCCGTGAAGTTCAAAAGCCCTATCTACTCACCATCCATTTTTCAGTGCCTCATCCTTAAGTATGAACGGAGATCCAAGGATCACCAGACAATAGAGAAAACTCTCTAACATAAAATAGAGTGTATAGAACAGAAGAAAAAAAGGTTGGCAAGTATGCAGATAATGCAGAGAGCAGAAAACACTAGAAAATTATCATTAAAATTTGAGAGATAAGAGAAGATATTACATACATCAAAAGAAATGTTCAATATACTGTATTCTTATAATTAACTAAAAAAAAGAAGCATTCAGAGAACAACAAAAACTTAAAAATTAAGTATATTATAGCAGAAATGAAAAATTTAATAGAAGAGATAGAATATAAAGATGGGGAAATCTTTCATAATGCAAATAGAAAAATAATAGAGATGGGAAAAAGGGGAAAAGAGATAAGAAAATTAGCCAAAGGAAAAGAGTTTCAGAAATAGGTAGGAAAACAAAAGGGAGAAAATTAAGAAATAATATAAGAAAAATTTCCAGAACAGAAAGAGTTGAGTTCCCATATTAAGTGCCTAGCACAATGCATGAGAGAAAAATATGGGATGACAAAGTGTTATTAATTTTCAGACTTCTGAGAACAAAGCAAAAATGCTAAACTCTCCAGAAAGGAAAAGAAAACAACCAAAAAACAAAAAAACAGGTCACATACAAAGCTTCAGGAATCAGAATGACATTAGGTTTCTCAACAGCAACATTAGAAGCTTAAAGAAAACATGGAACAATCATTCTGCAATGCTGAGGGAAAACGATTACCAATCCAGAATTCTATATATAGACTTTTAATCAATTGTGAAAGTCAGGTATAAAAGCTCTCAAAAAAATTAACTCACATGCACCTTTTTTTTTTTTTTTTGAGAAACTGCTAGAGGAAGTATTCCACTAAATGAAGAAGTAAACTGGGAAAGTTGATGCCATATTATCCAGATACCCTAAGGCACCCAACGCAGGAGAGAGAGGAAGGGAATTCCCAGGCTGGTGTAAAGAGACAATCCAGGATGACAGCAGAGAAGCAGGTCAAGGGAAACACTAATTCAGATTGGCACAAGAGGGTTAAGGAGGCCAAGCAGGATGTCACTAAGGAGTAATGAAACTGACGTTTTACCAGGTGCATTTGACAGTTTTGAGAGTATTTATAGTTCTGTTTGAAAGTCTGGATATGAATAAGAGATAGGTATACACAGAATACAAAGCAAGTAAAAAAAGAAGCTATTAATAGCTACAGGGACCATGAAAATAAGCAAGCAAAGAAATATAATCACATTATCCTACATGTTCAGCTGGAAATAATAGTCATATAATAATATAATGTTAACAGTGAATATTGATTTAACTATAATTATGATATTAATGGCATTAGATATTGGATTAAGGGAAGAGTGTGTATGTGCTTGCTGTGTAAGAGTTAAATATTCATCTTTCATTGGAAAAAATCAATAACATTTAAGATAAAAAAAATCAAGAAGCAGTATAAGCACATTATTTAGAAATATGGAGCTAACTACCAGAATAAAAACAATAAAGTAAAAAACTAGTCTCTTTCAACTCAAAATTAATGTAAACATTTACTACTTTCTCTAGGGAGTGTAAATTTGGAAGGGAAGAGGTACCATTTGGAATTTTTGATTCCTAAAAAAAATTGTTGAATTCTTTGAGTTTTAAAATGATGTACAGTTTTCAGTTTCTGGTTTATCATGTAAAAAGTTTGGAAGCTGTTACCCTATGTTCAAGTAAAAAGCTGAACAAACTGTAAAATCAACAACTTGTCTTAGATCCATAAGAGAAGTGAAGTCACAGGGCAAACCTCTGTTCCAAAATTGCCAAAACTTTGAAGCAACCAATGGGCACTTCAGTAGGTGAATGTATAAATAAACTATGGTACATCTAGATAATGGAATATTATTCAGTGCTAAAAAAAATTGAGCTATCAAGCCATGAAAAGACATGAAGAAACCTTAAATACATACTGCTAATTGAAAGAAGCCAATCTGGAAAGGCTATGTACTATATGATTCTAACTACATGACATTCTAGAAAATGTAAAATTATGGAGATAACAGAAATCTCAGTGGTTGTCAAGGTTTAGTGGGGAGGGAGGGATAAATAGGCAGAACACAGAGGATTTTTAGGAAAGTGACACTACTCTGTAGGATACTATAATGGTGGATACATGGCCATTATACATTTGTCTAAACCCATAGAATGTAGAACACTGAGAGTGAACCCTAATGTAAACTGTGGACAATGAATGATAATGATGTGCCAATATAGGTTATCAATGGTAACAAACGTACCATTCTATTGGGGATGTTGATAGTGGGGAAGGCTATGCTTGTGTGGGAACAGAGTGTATAAGGGAAATCTCTACCTTCCTCTCTATTCTGCTGTGAGGCTAAAACCACTCTAAGAAATAAGGCCTATTTTTTAAAAACTGTATACAAATATAACTGGTACAAATTTAAAAATCATGCAGAAAATTAGAAAATTTGAGAACTGTAGGATCTCATTGTCAGAAAAGATGTTAGTAGATCATTCATCAGATCATTCA
Organism: Lemur catta; assembly: GCF_020740605.2. Taxonomy (NCBI): domain Eukaryota; kingdom Metazoa; phylum Chordata; class Mammalia; order Primates; family Lemuridae; genus Lemur; species Lemur catta. Next base: position 37,501,290 of record NC_059138.1, read on the forward strand.
TCTAGTGGCTTTCAAACTTTTTGGACCACTACTCATCATTAGAATATATTTCATATAACAACCTAGGATTCACACAAACACGCACACACACGCACATGCACTTTTCTCTTCCTTCCTCCCACACAGCCATAATATATATTTCATGAAACAGTGCTTAGGCTTACTATTTGTGATGTGCTGATACTTTTTAAAACATTTTTTCCTCTAGATTTTAAGAAAATGTGTTGGATTGCGACTTACTAATTAATTTAGTGAACTACAATTTGAAAAACACTAGTCCAACCATTTGATGTTTTGGACCTAAGCCCTCATAGAAAACTTCCTGATTCCCAATCAGTATTGATCTTTGGCCAATTGCTCCAGTAGGATTCCTGAGGTAGTCTGGGGATGGGCAAGGTCCAATGTGACCATCTCACATTGGACTAATATCCTGCAAGTCGCCTGGGACCAACCGTGGAGGCTACACTATGTCTCAGTGAATGGAATAGCGTTCTGGGTCCTACAGTGATATAAACACTTTTATCAATGCTCTTGCACATAGAGGATACTCAAATAAATACTTGCTGATTTGGCTTGACTTGTTCATAAAAGCCCACTAAAACCTCATCATAAGCATGCATCTATTCTCCTCTCCTCCTTGCTTCTCTGGCAGTTTAAATAGAGCTGAATGGTTTGCATTTGTGTTCCCATTTGACTTGGTAGAGATTGTTCCATTGGATCTTGAAGGGTTCAGTGCTCAGAATGGTTCTAAAGCTCCATCACTGGTGCTGTTCTTTTTAAGGGTATTCATACATCATTGCTCATTCAAGCACATTCAACTTAATTCACAGGGGATGGACAATGGCAGACCAGCCATGCAGGACTTTTTGTTAAGCACATCCAAAGGATGTTCATTTCAGACATCTTAATGGTCCAGATTCTCACAAAAGAATGAAAAGCATTTGAAAACAGGAAACACAGAAGCACGGAAGAGTTTGGTTTAGTGAAAATATAGGCTTCTGGAAACCCTGCTCAATTTATTTTAATTCTTTAATTTTCATACTTCAAATATAACAAATAAGGCTGAGCCCTAATGTTATAAAGATTAGACCCCATCTCTGACTAGAGAGTAGGTATAGCTACAAAGCCATTGATGATTTATTGGAAGCCTGTCTTGTGTGTAGTGAACGTAGGATACAATCTTAGCTGACTTAATCTTTTGTCCCCTGTGAACTTTCTTGAACGTTTTCTAGAGGGAAACACCAATCACAAGTTTTTAGGTTTTTTTGTTTTTTTGTTTGTTTGTTTTTGAGACAGAGTCTCACTCTGTTGCCTGGGCTAGAGTGAGTGCCGTGGCGTCAACCTAGCTCACAGCAACCTCAAACTCCTAGGCTCAAGCAATCCTCCTGCCTCAGCCTCCCGAGTAGCTGGGACTACAGGCATGCGCCACCATGCCCGGCTAATTTTTCTATATATAGTTTTAGCTGTCCATATAATTTCTTTCTATTTTTAGTAGAGACGGGGGTCTCGCTCTTGCTCAGGCTGGTCTCGAACTCCTGAGCTCAAACAATCTGCCCGCCTCGGCCTTCCAGAGTGCTAGGATTACAGGCGTGAGCCACCACGCCCAGCCCCAGTCAAAAGTTTTTAAGGGTTTTTTTGGTGTGTGTGTTTCATTTTTAAACTAAGCAGACATTCATAAACATGTATTTTAAAGTTGTCACTCACTCTAGTGGCTTTCTGTTTTTCTTTTCAAGGTTGAGGAAGTTGTACATATTTTTAATGCTTTCAAATAGAACATACATCAAAGGAAAAAATTATTTTCTTATGAACAATTTAAAATACCTTTGAAAAGCTTTATACAATCCTAAATTTCCATTGGAACACATCACAAAAACTGGTGGTTAAGAGGAAAGCACATGGAAGACTTATTTAAAAACAGAAGGGTAACAGCTAGAGCTCTGTGCCTGTTTTCTGTAGAAAACTGAGTTATAACCAAAGGAAGATACTTAAGAATATATGGAAATCTTTGATGTAAGTGTGAAAGATCATCAGTGGATTGCTGCTGTCGAGAAAGTACATAATAAGGAATAATTTTGTCTCTGATAAAGTGTTTCTCAAAGCTTTATCTGTGAGCCAGTTTCACCAGAATCACAGGAAGTGCTTGTTAACATCTGAGGTTAGCTGGCTCCATCCCAGACTTACTGGATTAGAATATCTGGGAGTAGGATCCAGGAAGGTATGCTCAACAGGTTCCCCAGGTGACTCTGATGAACACTAAGAGAAAGAACGACTGCCCTGATCATAGAGGTTTGTGCATGGAAGTAGGGCAAAGTAGGAGGTTCAGAGAGTGGGAGAGAGGGAGAGAGGGAACCTGGCCACTATTTATAAATGTAACAGAAATAAATATTCTGGTGTTACTCAAGAAACCTTAAAAAAAAAGAGTGATCATTTCTCTAGGTTTTCTAGAAAGAGGCTTGTCTGGGAAATTTACACAGTGTATCTGAAACCTTTCCTGGAATCCTGGAATTCTCCAAAAGCTACTAAAATCCTCTCCTGCTTTTTCTTATTGTCAGACCTCACTTGTACACCATTTTCTTTGTTTCCTTCTTCATTTTATGTATCGTGTACTCACATGACCATTCATGGTCCATATTCCTGAACATTACCCTTTTGTACTATGAAGAAGCCTCTGAGAAGTGTAATTCTTTTTAAAAATTCTTTTAATCCATTATATATTATATATAATATATGTAATATATAATGTATATTAGATATAATGTATATACAATATATAATGTATATATAATAATATATAGGTTATATAACATCAAATGATGACTTTATATATCAGAAAGGGTAGCAGATCAAATGCTTTGCAGATTGTGAATTATCCAAGTCTACGGGTATTGCAGAAATGCCATTTTACCCTTGAAGTGAGGAATTAGTGGTTTTGCAGTAAAATCTTACCCCAAACACTCCGTTTGGGGACTCATGTTGTGGTTTGCAGACTGGTAGACTTGGCATCACCTAGGACATCATTAGGAATGCAGAATCATGAGCAGCCCCCAGACCTATGATAGTTAATCTGATGCTACATTCTAAAAATATCTCCAGGTTATTTGTATGCACTCTCAAATTCTAGAACCACTGTTTAACACTCAACTCATTTTGAAATGATGAGAAGTTCTGTTATTGCACAACAGCACACATTGCTCCTAAAGTGAAGGCACAGTCTTTACACTTGCAGAGTTTCATTCCAGCTGTCTGAAACGTTGGGGCTGGAAAAGATGATATAATCTCAAACTTGCAAACTGGTGGTTCTGAGCTTTTTGCAAGCTCTGCTAAAACTGTGCAGAAATCTTTAGAAGTGTTGAAACCATGAGAAGCGTAATTCTTCCCCCATGTTGACTGCTTTTCTTCAGAGCAGCAGTCTTCCAGAATTCCAGTAAATACATTTCTCCATCTTGCTATAGAAGTAGGCCCTGGACATGCCACCCATGTGCAGACCCTCCCCAGCCTTGCAGAAAACTGATCGTGCATGTCCACACACTGGTCATGGTTACAAATTCAGCTGGCATATTTCATGACAAGTCACTATTATATAATAGGTAAACAAAGAAGCAAGAAGGCTCTGGTGGCATTAATGAAAAATAGTGTCAGCCATTAATGAAAAATAGCTCACCAGTGGCAGCTGACCCGGTGAGCTGGCTTGTGAAAAGCAGCTTTTTGTTTTTCCAAAGCCATTTGAGGTAATTTTGCTGGAGTTTCAGAGTGACATGTTTGGAGAGTGTAAGAGGCTTGGTTGGATCTCACTCACTGTTTCCTGTACCTGGTAGGACCTCACTTGGGACAGGCAGATTGTCATTGCTGTGACCTGAAGGCTCTCACTGTAAGACATAAGAAGCCACACTAAAATCCTGATGTTCTTGGCTAAGAATCTGCCTTTCATGATTATTGAAGTAAACTGTAAATTCTGTAAGCTTCAAGGGCCAGAACGGGCATTTTGCCAAACCTAAGACCCAGTCTTCCCTGGGATTGACTTCAAATAAAGAAAGACCTTTATTTATTCTGCCAAGATGGTAGGGAACACACACACACACACACACACACACACACACACACACACACACACACACGTGCGGGAACTTGAAACTAAGGAAGAGATCTATCATTTAGATTGTTTTAGGATTCAAATTTTTAAAATTTGAAGATTTGAGTAGTAATAGAGATTACCACAAAAGTTGCCTATTGTATAATTAGTGATATTCATTCAACAAATATTTACTAAACACCTAAATACCAAGTACTCTGTTAAAAGCTGGGGATTCAAAGGCAAATGGACTTGATTCATGACTTCAAGTCTTTTAGGAAAGACAAATATAGAAGCAAATACAAAATAATGTGTAACTGCCAAAATGCAGGTAGGGATAAAAAAAAGTTACATGAGGAGTAGCGCCAGTAGTCTCAACAAAACAAGATAAGAGAATTCTTTGTTTACTATAATTCTACCTACTTCAGATAGGTAGTAATGCTTAATTTTCTCTTTAGCATTTAAAATATATTAAAGAACAACATGTACCCGTTAGTCTTCAGATTATTCATTCTAGACATCTTGACTTCAAGTTTGGACAAGAGGCATCAGAACACTGTTATTAATATGACTCTGCATTGGGGCTATTGGTTTTCAAAATGAGGCCTGAGTGTTTTTTAGTGATTTACAGAGGTCCTCAGGGAATCAGGGAAATGACATGCTGTGATTTTAATCCTGTCATACAGTTATACTTTTTCTGACATTGATCATTTTACTTAATATAATCCTCATTGGTATCCTATCAAAGAAATATCTTCTCCACTGAGTCTGTCCTACCTTCTTAAAGGAATGGATGGCCTGTAGGGATGTTTGCCTCATAAAATTGTCCAAAATCTTTTTACAAACAAGCAAAAACAGAAGACCAATTTCAAGATGATAGTCAAAAAATGTGAATGTGCTAGACGTCATCACGAAAAAGGTATCTCCATTGGAGAGTGTAAAAGTATTCTTTGTTTTGTATTATCTCTGATAGTATAATTTGTTCCTCAAAAAAACCAAAATGTAGCTTCAATTCCCTGAAGCTTCCCCCAAACCAGATAAGTAGCAAAGGGGGTGGGAGGTCAAATAGTACTACCAGTATTAAGGCCATAAGCTTTGATTTGATAACCTTGCAATATCATAGACTCCAAGAATTGCAAATTCAAATATATTAGTGAGGACACACGGGTTACAAAAAACTGCTCAGCTATAGTTCTTGTGATCATGAGGACCCAGTGATGATAGAAGTAACAATTTTTCAAGAACAGCCGGAGATGTATAATTTCTTGTAAACTTTCCTGATTATAAAATTCTGTGCAAGTTTAAACAAAGCATTTCTATGGATTTGAAACCCTCAACTATATTTGAAACCCTATATCAAAGCAGGAATTCCTCTTATAGAAAATCTGAGAAATTCCATGTCTTTTCACTAAAGACCAATCCTATAGCTCAAACTCAAGAAAGACTTTGGATTGTTTTTTCCTTGGTTTTCATGATATATTACTTAAATTAATGTGGTAAAACATCCTACTTAGAGGCTGGCACTGTGCTGAATAAAAGATAGCACTCTTTACTGCTCCATGTTATACTAGGAGAGAAATTGATAGACTAAATTATTGTAGTTTCAAGTGAATGAAGGACTCATCATTATTTACAAAATAAAATGAAATAATAATTATGATAGAAAATCTCAGTAAAAATGATTATCACAAAGAGATAATACTGCAGGTCAAGATGATAGTCTTGAAAGTTTAAATAAAGACACTGGCTTGACTCTGGCATACCTCTTAGTTACATACAGTTTTATCTGGTTCTACACAGAATTCCTTTCCTGTTCTGCTCCAGGTTCTGCCTGGACATGAAGTAGCCTCTGTTGTAACAAAAAATTATGCATCTGCCTGGGTACATAGGGCATCTCAATAGATAGAAATAAAAATATCCTGAATTTAAATTAGACCTTATCTCGATCTTTGTCACCTTGGAAAAGACTGAACCACTACATCCTTGTGCTGTGGAATGCATGTGCAAAATCCACATGTTCAGGACCTCAGAATACCCCTTGGAAGGCTGATGCTCTGAGAAGGATATGGTGCTCCTCCTTCTGTTTGCTACTTTCTATAATCTAAAATAACAATAATACTAAATTGCTAAATACAAGTAAGGAAATCTAACAATTATGTTTTTTCCCATGATGATTACTTTGATGCTGTTTTGGGAAATATTAAATGCCACATTCTTTCACAACACACATTCCCATTATGGTGTGCCCTGCTCTGCGTTCCCATAAGCAGGTGCTCAGTCCATCTGTTATTCTGGATGTGACTGCCTTTATACTACCTATGTCCCTAAACATTGTGACTAGACTGAAACATACATTGTGCAGAATAATAGATCATCACGGTGAATTATTTTATCAAAAAATAATTTTACAATATAGTATTTCCTAATTTTCACATTTTTTTAAAATTTCAGAATATTATGGGGGTACAAACATAATATACCAAGTGTTCTCAAAGTGGACCTCACCCACATTTTATTTTGAGGTTGATAGAAGCAATCAGTGGATGGATATAGACATGGGATGACACTGTAATGAAAATCAAGGAATTCAAAGTAGAAGACACAGCCTTTCCCAATGAAGTGATGTGGAATGTGTGTTCACACATACTCCTAATGATACAAAGCCATACACAGTAATTGCCAAAGGATTGATACAGTTAGTAGATACTTATATTAATTTGGAAAAGAGAGTGATCACTTGGAGAGGATTTAGACAGATGGAAAGGAAATGTAAGAACAATTTAAACATAGATCAAGAAAGTAATTGGCACTAAGATGTCTATAGGGAATTGACTAGGAATGTAGAAAAGATAGTGATTCATTCATTAATCCATTTTTCAATGATTTATTGGATTTCTGCTCTTTACCAGGCACTGTATTTGGTTCTAGGGACACTAAGCTAAATACGATGTAGTCCTTTTGAGGACATGCCAGAATATAAGAGATAGATGAAGCCATGGATTTGAGTAGATAATAGAACTATAAAATTTTTTAATGTATTTAATCCAATCTTTTACTCAATGCAAAAGTCCTCTATGACAGATTCTTTTTTTTTTTGACAGATTCTTAAAAATAGTAATAAACTTGAGATGACAAAATAAAGGTCAAAAAAAGTAGTAATGAACATCTCTTTGAATACTTTTAGTGACATTCATTCATTCAATAAGCGTTTAAAGATTATCTCACATATGCAAACATTGTGGAAGGTACTGGAGATACAAAGATAAATAAGATATAACATCTGCCCTTCAGATATTTACAGTTTTCAGAAACTCACTAACCTTACAAGACATTTTTCCACTTTTGGAAGACTTTAACTGTTAGAAAGTTTGCTTTATTTATATAATCAAAGCAATGGAAATGCCAAATACAGATTTAGCAAAACTATGTGATATAAATATATTAGGAGGTGGAGCAAAGGAAAATCCTTACCTTTCATAGTAAGAATAAATAAGTAATATTTAAAGCTGAAGAATCAAGAAATAGCAGTATAAGCATGTTATTTAGAAACAAGCAGAGGAAATGCCAGAAGAGTTGAAAGTGGTTGCTTCAGGGAAATGAAAACTGGGGAGTGAGATGCAGTGGACAGGGACTGCTATTTTTTTGTTTGTCTTATATAACTTGATGAATTTAAAGCTATATAAGTATAATTTTTTGCTTTAAAAATTCACTAAAAATGAAATAAACCAGGCCAGGCACAGTGGCTCATGCCCGTAATCCCAGCACTTTGGGAGGCCAAGGCGGGAGGATCACTTAAGGCCAGGAGTTTGAGACCAGCCTGGGTAACATAGCAAGACCCTGTCTCTATGAAAAATAGAAAAATTAGTTGGGCATGGTGGCACGTGACTGTAGTCCTAGCCACTCAGGAGGCTGAGGCAGGAGAATTGCTTGTGCCCAGGAATTCGATGCTACAGTGAGCTATGATGGCACCACTGTACTGCAGCCTAGGTGACAGAGCAAGGCTCTGTCTCTTAAAAAAGTTGGGAAATGGTCCTTTTCTGAGGCCCAGCTGTACCTTCTCCATTGAATTTTCAGAGATATCAAGCTACCTTTCCAGTACCTTTTTCCTGCTTAATTGAAACCAAGTGAGTTTCTGCTATTCACAAGCAGAAGCATTCAAATACATACATACATACTTTAACAGTGACATAGCATTGAAGGGCAAACAAATAGTATAATAATTGGGAAGTTAAAATTTTTTTCCCCAAAACTTGCTTTTTAAAAATGGATATTCACCCTTTAAAACCCTAAGTGTCACTCCAAATCCTTGTATTTGATCAGATTATTAAAATCATTACTGAACAGGGGGTTGGCAAACTTTTTCTGTAAAGGGACAGACGGTAAATATTTTAGACTCTGTGGGCCATGCAGCCTCTGCACCACTGCTCAGCTCTGCCATTGGAACAGGAAAGCAGACTTGACAATATAGATGAGTGTGGTTGTATGCCAACAAAATTTTACTTACAAAACAAATGGTAGGCCAGATTTTGTCTATGACCATAGTTAATTGACCTGCTTTACAGCTAGGGCCACTCTATACAGTTGAACAATTTGTATACAAAAGTGAGTGACTAAGGAGATGAGTGGGGCTGAAAAGCAGCTGCACTCCGCTTGCCATACTCTGCACCAGAGAGTGGCACTGTGTCTCCCCAGAGAAGAGGGAACCTTTCTTTAACTCATCTGCCCAATGGGGATGGTTTTTTCTAATCATACGGTGGCTCCATGGCTAGTTGCTGCCCTGTTTAGAACCTCAGAGAACATGCAAAGATTAAAATGTTTACAGGTCATTAATAACATTCGACATGAGACTTCTTTTTTCTAGACAAAATATCCCCAGGTATCTATCCATTCTTTCCATGACCTAATGTTGAGTCACTTCATCTTCTTGGTCATTCCCTTGGGGATAGGTTCCAGTGTACCAGTGTCCCAGAACTACATACAGTACTCCAGGAATGGTCTAAGGAATGTGGAGCAGAGCTATTATTATTAATGCAGCTGTAGTATCTCATTAGTTTTTGAGCAGTAAATATCTACTATAGACTTGTATTCATATTACATTTGTTGCCAACTGAAGTCCCTTGGTCCTGTTAAAGATCTTTGATTATTAAAATATAGGATTTTGTTTTTGGTTTTGTTTTTCTTTTTAAGATGAGTTCTCACTATTTTGCCCAGGCTGGTCTTGAACTGTTCAGCTCAAGTGATCCTCTTGCCTCAGCCTCCTGAGTAGGTGGGACTACAGGTACTCACCACCACACGTAGCTTCTGAGATATAATTCTTTTATGTTATACTTCTACAGTTGAGTTTCTGGACCCAAGGTTTAGATTTTATGCTTATTCTTATGAAATTCCATTTTTTAGAATTGGTTCATTGTTTCAGGTAGTTCAGGAGGAGATATTAGCTCTCACTGCTCCATAAGAACTCTAAATTTGATATGCCTGCCACCTATCATCTTATCTAAATCACAGATTAAAATGTTGAAAATGGTGAAAGCCAGAGGATGGTGAGAGAACATGAAGGACACTCAAATAATATCAAATAAATCAAGAAATATAAAATAAAATACTCACTCTCACTAATAATAGAATAAATACAGACTAAAATATTAATTAATAATTAATGACAGACAAAAATGCTTAAAATATATAAAGTACCTAGCACTAGAAAGGTTGGGGTGAAACCTGTACTCATATATTTCTGGAAGTAGTATAACTTGGTATAATCTGCTTAGAAATCAATATGGCAATATGTACTGAGAAGTTTCCAATTTTTTTCTTACTTCTTTACCCAGGAAATTCATCCTAGGGAAGTAATGAAAAGAAGAAAAATAAAAGTTGAAAAAGTGCATTTGAGCATTATTTATAATGCTTAAAAGCTGAAAACAATGCCCTAATGTCCTACAAATATTGTATTTGAGTATCCTGATGGAAGAAACATTATATTGTGATGAAGAGCTGGAATTAAATGCATTAAGATTGTGTAAAAATACAAAGAATATTTATATATTAAGTGAAAAAAACTATATGATAACATAAAATTGGACAAAACTAAGGAAAGAACTAATGAACCATGAAAATAGGTATTTGAATATTGATACTGTGGTGTGAATTTTCTATTTTAAATTTTTTCTCAATGTTACTAAAATATTATGTTTACAACAAATGCATTTTATACGAAAATTTACTGCCACCTAAAATATATTATACTATCTGATTATTTTTAAAAATCTTTGTTGAGGGAAATTCAAAAAAAGTTAGGAAAATGATTTGGGAGAGGATCTTTGATCCTTTTCGAAAACTTTTACAGAAAGGAAAAGAGTCATTGAGCTACAGTCTAGTTACTAAACCAAGAGTGGGAGATGGTTGATGAGACAGTGGAAATATCTTCCTGGCCAAAATTTGGAGAAAATTGTTCCAGTAAATCTAGCTACTAATCTTGAAGAAATAAGAGTTAAGTACTTTAAATTGAAATATTTTATAAATGACATAACCTTGTGGTCTCTTTGGACTTTTCTTCTCCAACATATTTTCTAGATTAATTGCATATTTATTGCTTGAGATAGTGATTATTTATTATTAATTTCTACCTGAATGTGGACGAATTTCTCAAGATGGTAATTTCCACATGTTTTGAAATTTAAAATAGTTCTGGCAAAATCTTTAACATTGGCAGTAAACTGGGGGAGGGCATCCTTGAAGGGGAGAAGTGCAGGTCACAATCACCTGGGGGTCTGTATCAGGACATGTTCAGCTGGACAGTTTCAGGGTTGATTTGATGGTGTAACAATGTCACTGAGGACCTGGGCTCTTTCTAACCCTCCCCACCATCCTCAGTTGAGGATTTTGCCTCAAAGTTGCAAGAGGACTACATAAGGTCCAAGCATCATGGTCTCCCATTCTTGAGTCCAAAGCAGGAAAGAACAGGTAATGAGTCATGTCCCTTGGATGCTAGGTTGAGTTGAAGAAAATGTTGATTATAATGGTGAGGTAGTAAAGATAAGGGTCATAGCAAAGTCTAGTGTGGACCTCTGTCCTTGTGTTTGACCAGTAAAAATCTCCCCCATAAGAGCAGGTAGATTTGGCTAAATAGGAACAAGTTCTTGTGTAGGGTAGGGTTTAGACCAGAGAGAAGACACTAAGAGAGGAGTAGTAAGTGCTTTTTCTGTTTTGGTAGAAGGAATTCACCACTGACTAATAGGCATATACTTAGTTCCTGAGGCAGTGTAGACTTGAGCTTATACCCTAAGGTTCTTTGGTAGCTCTTACAGATCCCTGCAAACTAGGATCTAGACGAACTTCTTCCTTTCTTTCTTTTTCCCTAATTATACCAAATTTTAATCCCTGAGAATTCTCTACCAGTGGGTGTCCAGGCCAGGATGTGGTGGCCACTGTCTGAAGGAAGCCAATGCTGTGGGAGCCCTTGCCCCAGTTGGAGGATGTTCTGTGTTCATCTGGACTGGAACCTCCCACAGTGGTCATAGCTGTGAGGCTCCCCAGACCATGGACCCTGGGCCACTGCATCAGCTGGATATGCTTGGTTTCCCAACTGTTTGAGAACCACTAGTCTATAATATTTTACTTTCTATGACTTTTCATCTTTGAAAAATCATTTATTTTCTACTGCCTTTGTTCAAAGAATTTTAGAGCTTGATGGTACCTTAATAGATTATCTAGTTTGTTCATGTCAGTCAGGACTTAAATTAGAAAAACATAGACATGAAAAGGGCAAAGTGTTAAAGTTAGCCAAAGAAGATTCCAGAATCTTCAACATTAAAAGATCTGTTTCAAAAATAATTGTTGAGTGCATTTACTATGAGAAAGGAGAGGACTGAAAAGATTTCTGGTCTTAGAATCAGAAAACTTTGGCTCAGGATCCAGGTTTTCTCTTTAACTGAACACCACAGTTAAGCTTACTGAGCTTCAGTTTCCTCATCCATAGCATGAGAATAATAACATTTTTTTCTTATTTCCATCACCTGGCTCTTTGAGGATCATATCAGATAAAGTATTTTTTAAACTATAAAGTACTATATGCAGAGAAAATATTAAGATATTATTGTTACATACAATGACAAATAAAAAGATTAGTAAGACAGCATTATTTGTGAAGGAGTTTATGATCTAGATGATTCACAACGTTTATTCTGCCCCAGTACAACTGAGGGATGCAACACATTCACTTCAGTAACAGTGGTTCTTTTGGGGTTGAGGGTAAAATGAGAGTATGGTTGGGGGTGGGGAAGTGTGCTGTAAGGGAGATAAAAGCAAAATGCCACAGCCTTTATAGAAGGAAGAGAGCACATAGGGACTGACGGCTTTGGTGAGGCATCTTGAAGGGGTGGGTAAAATTTGGAAAGGAGAAAATGGAGAAATGAGCAAAGACACATAGGTGTGAAAGAACAGTGCCAGTATGCTCATCTGTAAAGACGGGCATATAGAATAGTACTTACTTCACAGGGTTGTTGTTGTGAAGATTAAATGAAATAATCCATGTGAAGGACTTAGCACAGTGTCAGGTATAGGATATGAGTGTTCCACATATCATAAACCTCTATTATTATTAGTTAAACCAGTAATTCTGTAGGCAGAAAAATGGCCCTCCAAAGATGTTCATGTCCTAATCTCTGGAACATACAAATATGCCAGGTTACATAGAAAAGGGGAATTAAAGTTGCAGATGGAATTGAGGTTGCTAATCAGTTGACCTTAAAATAGGGAGATTATCCAGGTATGCCTAATTTGATCAAAAGAGTCTTTGAATTTTTTTAACATTTTTGTGAGACAGAGTCTCACTCTCTTGCCCCAGCTAGAGTGCAGTGACATCATCATAGCTCACTGCAACCTCAAACTCCTGGGTTAAAGTGATCCTTTTGCTTCTGCCTCCCGAGTAGCTGGGATTACAGTTACAAGTCATGATGACTGGCTAATTTTCCTATTTTTTGTAGAGAAAGGCTCTTGCTCTTCCTTATCTGAACTCCTGAGCTCAAGCAGTCCTCCTGCTTCGGCCTCCCAGAGTGCAAGAATTACAGGCATGAGCCATGGCTGCGAGCCATCAAAAGAGTCTTTAAAAGTACAAGAAGGAAGCAGAAGAGGAGAGTCAGAGGGAGATAGATGTGACTACTCAAGAATGGTCAGAGAGGTTTAACCGCATCGGCTTCCAAGATGGAGGAAGGGGGCCACGAACCAAGGAATGTGGGTGGCCTCTAGAAGAGGAAAAGGTGAAGAAACAGATTCACCCTGTGGACCTCCAGAGAAGAATGCAATCCTGCCGACATCTTCATTTTAGCCTGGTGAGATCCATATTGAACTTCTGATGTCCAGAACGGTAAGACAATACATTTATGTTATTTTAAGCCACCCAAGCTTGCGGTACTTTGTTAGAGCAGCAATAGGTAACTAATATAGTAATCTATAAACATCATGAAGCAAGTTCCTGGTACAATCTGATCACTGTTTATTTCTAGCATTCCAGGTATAGTGGACTCTCAATAAATTATTTGAATGATTGAATGAATAGGCATTCTAGGAATATGTTGTGGTGAAGCTTGGCAGGAAGTTTTGCTGTGGCCTAGGTGTAAATGGGTCTTGAAGACTGGTTAGTGTCATAATTTGAGGGCTTTTGAATAGCAGGTTACAGAATTTGTTCTTAATTAGGTTGCCAATATAGATCTACTGAAGATTTTTGAGCATTAAAGGGACAAGATTGGAGCTGTATGTTAAGAGATTCATCTGGGCAGTATTAAGTAAAATTTTAAAAAAGAATTACTTCATGATTTTAGAATTTTGTCTATTTATGTATCCTACTATATATCTAAAAATGATCATATTGTTTTTAAAGTTATAGTACTAATTTGTTGACTCTTGCTCATCTAATTGTTCATTATAACACTTAGCTTTTTCCCCCACATTTATGGTTCAATATGTCAATATTCTCCCAATCTGATGCAAATAGTCTCAAACTGGCTCTTTTTGTATGTGATTAGAACTGAGCTCCAAAATGATTAAGCAAAAGGAAAGCACAAGTAGGGGCTACAACTAAGATAGAATGGTCTTAGAGCTTACAAAAAATTATGTGGGGACTTCATTTCATTTTTAATATGGATATCAGGTTTAGTAGATTAGAGAAAACCCCATGGATGTAATATATTTTGATTTCAACAAAAATGTGACAATGTTTCTTCTAATGTCTTCCTGGATAAGAAATTGTGAGGTGGGTGATAATAACATAAAGCAATCTTGAGGCTAGTGGGCTTACTATACCCAAAAAGTGCTTACAAATATGCGTTTATCAGCATGCTCAAGTTTCCAAAAGAGTGACATTTTGTCATTGAGTCTGTTCCAACTGGTACTGCCATTGATGACTTGGTTTAAGGTGGAAGAATACTTGTTTAGTTTACTAAAAGATTAATCAAAACCAGATATTACAGAATTCAGATTCAAAAGTGCTCCAACAGGTAGGGATGTTGGACTGAAACTAAGAAAATGAAATTTAACAGAAATAAATGTAACATCCTCCAAGTATACATAGTCCAAGGCGCACGTAATTTTCTAGTAGTTCATGTGGAGAATAAAAAGGATGGTTTTTAGCTGACTTTAAATTTGAGTTAATGATATAGAAAAGTTGCTTACATTGAAGTTTTGACATAATCTAAAATTTGCTTTCAAGATTGGTTTTATGAAGCTTGGGAAGACAAGACAATGCGTACAAGAAAATGGAAGTAGATTTTGACTAAACATAAGAAAAATCTTCTAACTAGACCTAAGAAACAAAGAAATCTGGTTAATTTCACATCAGGCCTGACTAATTTCAGATCTGGCCAACTTCTTGGTCCATTTACCATTTGGACAATTTGTGATCTGATCAATTATTTATCAATAAGCATTGATACATGATGTCATGTTACAGATTTATCCTTTCACTTTATTTTCTTCTTTTTATTTATTCTCTGGTTTTCATTTCTCCGTTTTCCTTTCTTTTTGTGGGTTACTTAAACATTTTTTAGACTATATTTTGATTTATCTATAATGTTTTTGAGTGTATCTCTTTCAGTTTTTTAGTGATTGCTCTAGGTGTTACACCATACAGTTGACCTTTGAACAACACAAGTTTGGACTGCATAGGCCCATTTATACACAATTTTTTTTCCAATACAAGTTATACCAAGTATGCCTGCCTCCCTTTCCACCTCCTCCTTGAGACAGCAAGACCAACCCTTCCTCTTCCTCCTCCTCCTCAGCCTCTTCAATGTGAAATAAGGATTTCCTTTACTATTTCTTTTATGATGATCTACTTCCACTTAATCAATAGTAACTGTATTTTCTCTTCCTTATGATTTTCTTTATAACATTTTCTTTTCTCTAGCTTACTTTTTTGTGAGAATACAGTATACAATACATATAATGTACAATCTATGTGTTAATCTACTGTTTATGTTATGTTTAAAGTTTGCGTTCAACAGTAGGCTATTAGTAGTTAAGTTTTGGGGGAGTCAAGAGTTATATTGGAATTTTCAACTATACAGGAGGTTGGCGCCCCTAACCTCCCTCCATGTAGTTCAAGGGTCAACTATAAATACGTAACGTATTCCAGACTACTGGTATCATTTTTCCAATTCTAGTAAAATATAGAAACTTTATCTTCCTTTGTGTCCCTTTATCCTCCCTGTTGCTAACATATTTGTTTTAATTATTTTCTCTACATACATTTAAAACCATCAGATAATGTTATAATTTTTACTTCTACCATTGAATTAGTCTGCTTGGGCTGCTGTAATAAAATACCAGACACTGTGTGGCTTAAACAGTAGAAATTTATTTTTTCATAGTGCTAGAGACTGAGAAGTCTAAGATCAAAATGCCAGCCAATTTTGTTCTTGTGGAGGGCTCTCTGCTTGGCTTGCTGATGGCCTCCTTGCTCTGTTCTCATATGGTGGAGAGAGAGCTCAGGTATCTCTTCCTCTTCTTATAGGGGCACTAGCACACTATTGGATTAGGGCCCACTCTTATGATCTTTATTTAACCTTTATCACCTCTTCACAGGCCCTATCTCTAAATCCAGTCACATCAGGGATAAAGGCTTCAAAATAGGAAATTTAGGGGGACACAAACTTTCAGTCCATACCAACCATCAAACATAATTTAGACAACTCAGGAAGAGAAGAAAAGTCTTTACTTCATTTACTTATGTTTTTACTTCCCATGTTCTTTTTTCCTTCCCAATGTTCCAAGAATCCTTCTTTTATTGTTTCCTTTCTATTTAGAGAACTTCCTTTAGACATTCTTTAGGGTAGGTGCACTAGCAGCAAATTATCTGTTTTCCTTCATGTGAGACTATCTTGATCTCCTTTTTATTCTTAAAGGATGTTTTCACTGGATAGAGGAATTTGGGTTGACAGTTCTTTTCTTTCAGCACTTGAAAAAGGCTGAGCTACTTCATTCTGGACTCCATGGTTTCTGATGAGAAATCTGCTAAGTTGCTTTTCCCTTATAAGTAAAGTGTTGTTTTTTTTATCTAGCTGATTTCAAGATTTTTTTCTTTGTCTTTAGTTTTCAGAAGTTTGATGTGTCTTCATGTGAATTTCTTTGGATTTATCCTGTTTAGGTTTGTTCTTGAATCTGTAGGTTTATGTCTTTTGCAAATTTGGAACATTTTCAGCCATTATTTCTTCAAGTAATTTTTTTAGCCCCCTCTTCTTTCTCCTTTCCTTCCAGATCTCTACTGACACAAATATTAGATCTTACAGTCCCATGGGTCCCTGAGGTCTTATTCTTCTTTTTTTTAATCAGCCTATTTTTTTCTCTGTTCAGATTGGATAATATCTACTATTCTGTCTTCAAGGTCACCAATTCTTTCTTTGTCTCTTTCAATCTAATGTTGAACCTATCCGCTGGGCTTTTTATTTTGGTGGTTGTATTTTTTAGTTCTAAAATTTTCATTTTGTTCTTTTTTTATACCTCTTGTTTCTTTGCTGAGATTTTCTATTACTTTGCTGCAGCTTTCTATTTTTTCATTTAAGAGTGTTCATAATTGCTTGTTGAAGTATTTTTTGATGGTTGCTTTAAAATCTTTGTCATATAATTCTAATTTCTTTCTTATCTCAGTGTTGGGATCTATTGATTGTCTTCTTTCATTCAGTTTGAGAGCTTTTTGGTAACTGATTGTTTATTAAAACCCGGACATTTTTAGTATTGCATTATAAGACTCTGGATCTTGTTTAAATCTGTTTTAGCTGGTTTTCTCTGACACTGTTTTAAGGGAGTAAGGTTGGATTGGGGCACTGCCTTAGTACTGTCAGGTAGAAGCCACAATTTCTTACTCTGTTTCCATTGATACCCAAGTAAGGAGAGGGGCTCCTTATTACCCCTGGGTGGGGTTGGGAATTCTGGCTTCCCATTGGGACAGGGAAGGGTAGGAGTGTCTTGTTACTGCTCCCCACGTGGTCTCCACTGACACTGTGGGTGGGGATTGCCTTTACTGCCTAGCAAGGGTGAAAGTCCTGATTCCTTATCTGTCCTTCTCTGTTACCACCCCAGCAGAGGTCTTGAGGTACCTTTGTATATCCTGGCAAGCATAGAAATTATAGGTTTTTTCTGTGGTGTTTGGCAGTAATAGGGAAATTATTTTCTCAAAGGTTTCTGTCTTGCCAGGCTGCCCCTTTCCTGGTCTTGTGGCTAGAGAGAAATGGGTTTGGGGGACCTTTTTATGTACTCATCTGTTGGCATTTCTGAATTGCTGGCTTCCTCATCACCCAGCCTCAGATGTGTACGGAAAGGCAAAAAAAAGCCAGAGAACTCACTGCTATGCCCTTCTTTGGGTTTTGAGGTCCCTAGCCTGTCTGCCTTCTCTCCATGTTTCAGAGTTGTCTTCTGTTTGTTTTACATATTATGTCTAGGGTGTTTAGGGGTTTTAGTTGTAATTAGCAGGAAGAATAGGGAAAGTACATTTATTTCATCTTCCTGGAAGCATTTCTGTCACCTCAGTTTATATGGTCTTTATGTATTTCACATTAAGTAGTTGAGATAACATTTGTAGAAAAACGTAAATTACTTTAAAATAGGTCTAATGACCAGGCTGAAATTTTTCTTGATGAATCATGCTATATTTAATATTATTTGTTTATGTGAAAGTATGCAGCTGAAAAAATTTTTTAAAGAATATTATCTGAACTAAAAATTCATGCTATATCTTTAGATTAAGTAGAAAATTTAGAATATTAGAAACAACTTTGAACTAGCAGTTAGAAATCCAGGTTCTAGTTCGGTCTTCCATTATCCAGCTCTGCGACCTTGGGCAGATCTCTTGGCATCTCAGTATTCTCATCTGAATCAAGAGTATTAGACGATCTACAAGTTTCCTTCTAGCTCTAACATTTTTATTTTCCTCTCAACAATTCAACTACTCTTTTAACAAAATATGTAGATTTTCTGTAATACAGAGTTTAAAATATGGTTAAACCAAGTACAATCCTCAAAATTATATAAGACAAATAAGGACAGCTATCTATCATTTATTGAATGTTTACTGTGTTCCAGCCCCAATAGTAAGTGTGTTACAAATATTATCTTATCCAGTTCTCAAAACATTGAAAGTAGAGGTTATACTCATTTTGTAGATGAGAAAACTAAGGCTCAGAAGGGTAAAAAATATGTCCAAGAATATTTTGTTGTAAAGATGTATTTGATTCCAAGTCTGTTTGATTCCAGAGCTGATGTTCATAACCACTCACATATACTTTTTATTTTTTTTGGCCATTTCTCAAGAAGCAAATTATTTTATAGAAGTGGAATCCTAAAGCAAAGGTTCTGGGTAGCTAAGAGATACATTTTATTTTTAATTTCTTCAATCACTTTATTCTGCTTGGATTCATATTTTTAACTGCTCAAATTATAAGTAAATAAAATAGATGCATACAGTTTGTTTTTTCTGTTTATTCTTATTATTCATCACTTATTTATCAGATATAAGAAGGATTATTACGCTTGAGAGATTAGGGAATAAACTCAGGATTGTGAACAATCATTACTCAAGAACAAAAATTTAATTTGCCAACTTTTCATAAACTTTATAGTATCTCAGGAGTCTCAGGAACTAGAAAAAAACACTGTCTTTATGTATAAATTTTATTCACTTAGTAAATGGATAAGGAACCATTTGTAAGACTATTCAAGCTAATCAAAAGGTGGAGGTCAAGAAAAAATTAAAAATATGGAAAAAGAGGAAACGAAACAAGAATAGAGAGAGAAAATGCCAAATTGAAAAGTATATAATAACATTAGCACTTTAACATGATACTAGTTCCTAAAAATATTTCATAAAAATATTGTTTGGTTTTAAGTTAAATGAGCATACATTATAAAATGGACTCTTGAATACTCTGCAATTTGTTGAGCTCTTATGTTTTCTTAGAACCAAAATTGTGTTTAAAAAGATTTATCCTCTTAATTGAAATCAATTGTATAAGTTTATGTAAATACTGGTATACACTTTTGTGGCAAAAGACCCTGAAGAATTTATAATACTATGATTAACATGGAAGGGAGAGGATAACAATGTGAGAAGCCAGGACTACATTAATCCTTATTTTATCCTTTTCTTTCATCATCAAGTACCCCTAACTTTCCACTGGCTCACTCTGTGAGATTTTCTTCACCAACCTGCAGGGGTATTCCAATGGAAGTTATTCAGGTTTCACATTACTATGTGTTCTCAGAATTACTGAGGGAACCAATTGTAATGTAAAAATTATTGCAATATCATTCTTTTATTAGGATTTAGGAAGCTGGTAATTGGCTCTGTAATCTTGTTCTGAGATCAGAGTATGCTTTTCTAGGAAAATGATTTTCTTTTCAGAAAGTTACCATGATTTTGCTAGAGAACTGGTTCCTGGTTAGAAGTTTTTCCATAAACCAATTGTATGGAAAGGGTATACTGATGTAGAGAAGCAGCTTTCAAATTATTTTTTAGTTTTTACTGAAACTAAACAAAGTAAATTTCTTGTTCAAGCAAAATATTACCTATAAGTCCAAAATAAGACATATAAAAACTGCTCAATTCTGGGTGGAGTGGAAGTGGGAATAGGGCACAGTTCTGTTCTTTGCTCATCCCACTCATGCATGAAGCATTTTCTATTGCACTCCTTAGAGTGTGGGCAGTACAGTTGGAAAAACCATCAGTGAAATATAAAGATCACTAGATTAGGAACCAAAAGACCTAGAGTCCCAGTCCTGCTATCGCAAGCTGTATTACTGAACCTGTGTGGGTCCAAATTTCCTCATCTGTGAAATAAGGAGATTGAACTAGGTCCCTTTCAGCTCAAATATTTGAGGGAACCATTAGCAACCACATGTAAATTACAAAACTTCTGTGCTTTATTTGTTCACTACTCCAAAGTTAGATGCTTACTGAAAGGTAAGATTTACATGCCTACCAAAGTTTTAAGTGTCAGGATTTTTTTTTATAACCTTAAAAACTAAAGGAATTCTATGAAATTTACAGTATAAATCTAAAATATCTAATTGTCCTGGTCTAAGCAATTTCACTATTTCCTTCTCTCCCCATTTGGAATAATCAGTGGTATTTCACTGATTCATTCAGCAAACAATATTGAGTGCCCACTACCTGACAGGCACTGTTAGGTATGGAGGGTAGAAAAGGTGAATAAAGAATGTCCACTACTCTCCCCCCCCAAATACAAAAGGTAAGGTGTTCTTAACAGTGTGTTCTTTCAATAAAACCTTATTGATTGTAGGTGATGCTGCATCCTTTCTAGATGATAGGGATGGCACTGGAAAGCGACATTTAAAACCTAAATGAAAAGTGAAGTAGCACTCAGAAAAAACTATGTATTTAAAACAAGGATAATTTCTTCAAGCAGAATGCTTTGTTGCCATTGATCTTTGATCAACTTGAACAGAGAAATTAATTTTATAGAGTATGAAAGAACTTTTGCTTTCCCGATAAGCAGAGTATTTCTTAAACATGAAGATGGTTCCACTGCCCAGAGGGAGGCTATCTCCCAGGCGCCACCCATGTTCCCCAAATGATTCTGGATTACTACTGGTTTCTTCAGGTGGACTGGGGTCAAGAGGGAAGAGTTTCGAATGAAGATGCCAAAAGAGGCCTTTAAGGATTTAGATGGGAATTGTGAAAGGCCCATTCGCTCTAGACTTAAACCTAAATTCCCTAGCTCTGATAACGGCAACATCCTTTGGGGAAATCTCCCTTTGTTATCCAGACTGGTAGATCTCCCAGCTCAGTCCACAACTGCACACCCGCTCACCCTGACAGTGACTCTCCCCAAGGTGGAGCTGCCATCCACCTCTTACTCTAGACAATGGCAGCGCTCATAGACCCACCCAACTGTTGACTCGTATTCAAAGGCCACCACCATCACCCATCCAAGCACCATCTTCCAGGAACTGGCCTCTCCCCCATTAGTCCCCGCCCCTCTTCTGAGAGCACCCAATGGGTGGAGTCGGGGCTGTGGTGGGAGGGGACTGAGGCGGGCACATTTAAAGAAAGGCAGCGGGGGAAAGGAGGCAAGAGAGAAGAAGAAAGAGAAACCAGCCGTCCAATGACAAAGCCCAGGGGTGGGCGCCGGCCGCCATCTTGTACCGGGCGGCAGTACATTCACCCGCGTCCTCCGCCCTCGGAGGGGGAGGGGCGGCGGCGGAGGCGAGAAAAGTAGCGAGTCGCGCCGGGCAGGAGGCGCCAGCAGTAGCAGCAGCAGCAGCGGCCGCCGCCGCGGAGCCGGACGCGGGCGGGGACGGCGGCGGCAGAGGGACCCGGCGAGCGCGGGCGGCCCCGAGCGGCCTTCGATGCGGCGCAGCGTGAAGAGGCGGAGGCGCCGGCCCCCGGCCGCCCCGGTTGCGGACGCCCGGGGCGGCGGCTTTAGGGCAGGAGGAGACGCCGGGCTGGAGGCGCGAGAGGAGAAGGTGGTGTACTCGCGCTCGCAGTTGTCGCTGGCCGACAGCACCAAGGCGCTGGGCGACGCCTTCAAGCTGTTCATGCCCCGCAGCACGGAGTTCATGAGCTCGGACGCGGAGCTCTGGAGCTTCCTCTGCAGCCTCAAGCACCAGTTCTCCCCGCACATCCTGCGCAGCAAGGACGTCTATGGCTACTCCTCCTGCCGGGCCCTGGTGCCCGACCCCCCGGCGCTCCCCTCCGCCCGCGGCCAGACGCGCCGGCCGGCCCCGCGCGCCGCGGCCAGGAGGAGGCGCCGCGGAGTCCGGGCGGCAGCCGTCCGCAGGAGGAAGCTGCCGCCGCCGCCGCCGCCGTCGGCCCCCGAGGAGAACTGCCCAGTCAAGCCCGTGGCCCCAGGGCCCTGCTTCGGGGGCCGCACCCTGGAGGAGATCTGGAGGGCGGCCACCCCGACGCTGACCACCTTCCCCACCATCCGCGTCGGCAGCGACGTGTGGGGCGAGCGCAGCCTGGCGGCGGCCCGGCGCAAAGCGCGCCAAGTCCTGCGAGTGAACCTGGAACCCATGGTGAGGCTCCGCCGCTTCCCCGTGCCCCGGGCGTGAGGCGCGGCCTCGAGGGCGCCTCCTGCCGGCCCCGGCCCCGGGACTGAGCTTCCGCCTGGAGGAATGAACAAGTTGTCAGTCGAGTGTTTACAGATCCGGCCAGGACCCGGTCCCCTAGTGCACTTTACGCGCGAAGTAGTCACCGGATGGTTTTCCCTGTCCCGCGCCCGCGGGTCGCGGCTCCGCCGTCTGGGACTCCGGGGCACGTGTGCCCTCTGCTGCCTCCCAGCACCGGGGCTGCGGAGGGAGGAGACAGCTGGACCCGCGGGGGAGCTCCCTTTTTTTTTCTAAGCCCAGAATGAGACGTCTCCAGGACTATAGGGGCAGATCCGTTTTCTCCCTTTTGGGCTCTACCTCACTGGTCTGGAAGTCCTCCGAAGAAGTCATTATTTTTCCAAAGGAATTTGGTTTCGTGTTTGTGTAATAAAGCCAGAATTTACTTGCTCGTGATCCCTCCCTGCCTTTTTCTTTTTGACTGCCACCCCTCTTTCTGGACGAAAGATCGAACATGTTTTGTGGTGTTGCACTAGTTTGTGCTCAGGGTATTCTGAATCCCACTCGTTTCCTAATTTTTACTGGATTCCAAAGCTTTGACCAAGGATATTTTTTAAGAGGTTCAAGCTTGTGACTGTTAGTAGTGCAAGGATTTGTATGGCTTTGAATTTCATGGGCTCAGTGATTACAAACAAAGAGATGCAAAATACAACTGTTAAACGTTTTTTAAGGTGTTTCTAAAGATTTTATATTGAAATTTAATGTTTATATTTACTGAGCTCCTAAAGAAAATGGTAGAATACACATATAAAGTTTTGTTTAGGTAGACTTGTTAAACTCTTTTTAATTGAATAAAAATTAAAGTGCATTGAAACCACATGGCTTGTGATAAAAAAGAATAAATTGTGAAGAATTGGTGTTGGTTACAGGAATGACTGGAATCCAATTGGAAATGATTTGGCCCCACGTCCTGGTCTAACATAATATCCAGGAATAACAATGCAAGGATAATTTATTTTAAGATGGGAGTTGCATAGGAGAGATGCTTGTGTGTAAATGTTGTGATTAAAATGATGAACAGAATACCCATTAGAATTACTGGAACTATTGATCTAGAGGGGTGGGGGGCATTTCTTGGTATCAAGTAATTGGTTAAGGTAACTTTGGGCAAAATAGATCTCTTTATTTCCTTCTTTGTTTTTGTTATTGGATAACAAGAAATGTCTGGACTAATATTCATCACTTTTATAAACGTGACAATTAGTTGACTTTTTTGTCCCATGATTTGTTTAATCTTCCTTCCATTCATAATTATGTTTGCAGTTCTGGGTCTTTGTTTGACAGCTGAAGATCACAGGAATCAAATAGGCAAGCCACACAAAATACTGACCCTTCTTTTACACTTTTATAATAGTATTTATACCATATGGCCCAGTGTGGAATTCTTGATTATACAAGTGCCTTTGGTCGTTGGTGGCAGCAAGACTTAATAGTTTTTAGCCAGTGGTGCCACAGTTAGTTTTTACTGCAATACCTAAAGGGTCAAGTAGTGTTTTGTACCACTGTTATTTCAAGTTGAAGTATTCTGCCATGGAACGATCCATACTGGGCTGGAACTTGACATGTGAAATCCTCAATGCTAAGGTTTCTCTCTGCTTGGCAGCTTCTTACAAGAATAATGAGTTGGCAGTTTTGACTCTACTATTCCTAGAATTCAAATGGCATAGCTTTCTGAAATGAATATTTCAAGTTTAATAGTCCATAGTAGCAGTGTTGTGACTTTGATTTCAGTGTTTTTATTTTGTAAAAATATATATGTATGACTTTATGCCAGTTTCCTAGTAAGCCTCATAGTCTTTTATTCACTACTCAATGATAATGCATTGTTATAAACACTGTCATGAGTCAATAAAAAGTGAATCATTACTTAGAAGATGGATAGTGTTAAATTATATATGTGTGATAGGAAGCTTAGACATACTCTTTTGATTGGTAGCTTCCATTGCCAATTGTATTTCAGATACATAGGGTTTTCTTCCCCAAAAGATATTAACTTTTATAGCTAACTAGCAGCTGAAAAAAACCATATTTGTACCACTTCACTATTGTATATAGTTTTATAATTAAAAAATAAATCCAATGGCCATATTAGAACGTAATTTCAACGTATAGCTTATATGGATAGTTTCCCAGAGAATTTTGAAATGAGGCTTAGCTGGGAAGATAATTTTGCTCAGCACACAACTAAAACATAACCATTGATACCAAGCATTTATTTTTACTGAGATTCTTAACATTTTTTCCTATTATGCCTTGTTACTTTAGTGCACTTGAACTTGCATAAATGCTTCTTTGGATTATTTGGGCTGTCTGATTTCAGTTTGGAAATGATTGCCCATCCTAAATTCAATATGGTATTCATCTGGGCTATTAAAAATAATGTCATTTCTAGTTTGTGAAATAAGATGTAAAAAAATCTTTATTTTTGCCGAGTTTTCTTTAGCAAAACCTATGTTACGACTTCTAAAATGTGAAGAAACATCTAATATAGTTGACTAGTATAGTAATAGAAAAGTGAAAGTATTCTATAGGTACTTTTGGGCAGAATGTGAAAAGAAACTTGGCACAGTGGCCTTTATGGAGAGGCATCTATTTACTGTCCTCTAATGTGAGTCTGAAGCTTAGCTTGTGTATAGTTTTTAAAAGAACTCCCTTGATCTTTATTCATTCTCTTGCCTTCTCTTATATTTCATGTGGCACAAGTAGAGGGGGAAGCTAGGAGGAAATCTATCACCTTGCTATGTTTTTATTTAATTTTTAACTCTCGAGTGCCTAAATGTGGTGACCGGCACCTCAGATAACCCTTTGAGATTCCTGATGTCATTTTTATCCTCCTTCCTGTCAACCAGCAACTTAATTTTACATTACTAAAACCAGTAACGTCATGATTGTTGAGGGCAAGCTTCATTGTTGATAGTGCAAAGTGTCGCTGTTGTGGTGTGTATTTATTTTGTCCAAGTTTGAGTACACTGTTGGACAAGTAAGTGTAACTTAAACTGGTGATCGACACTTATTGATTTGCTATGTGCAAATGATAGTATTATTTTCCAGAAAACTTTAAAATAAACCTTAAAAACATCTGAATACAGAAAATCTGAGCAATTTTGAACTCAAATTTTTTGTTGTTTTAAGGGTTGCCGCAGCACTCTTTCAACTGGTGGTTTTTTAAAGGACACATATGCTTAATATTTACTTTATTGGTGTGTTTAAAATATTTTTTGATAGACTGTTTTGTCTTAAGTGCATTAGAAAGCAATTGTTTGTAATGGAACTGAAGTGTTTCCCTGGACAGTTTGATGTGCATATGATTAAGATTTACAATCTGGTTGTACTTTGCTTTTTAACTTATTAACTGTAAATAAATTTTAGAGAATACACAGTGTCCGGTGTTTCTAATGATGTTGAAAATTTTTGATATGGGATTTTATGTTCGCATGTGAATCAAAACATCTTAATTTACAATTTGATAAAGTTTGACTTTTTTGTAAGCTTCAAACTCCTGGAAATCTCAAGATGTGTGTTTTGTGTTACGTCAATTCTTTAATTACCTAGTGAATCTTTAACAGTGCTTCAAGCCCAACCCATTACCCAGTTTGCTAGCAATAACAACTCTGTTAAAAAATGCATTAAAATTCAGGGTTCTGGATCATGACCCCAAGTCTCCTTGTGATGACAAAAGGTCTAAAGCTCCCTCCCGTTCTTTCATATTATTATGAGAGAAAGTCAGAGCGCTCCATATATAAATAGCAGCAGTAAAGGCTGTTCCATGGAATAAGGGTAGGGCTAGAATTTTCATTGTAGTCTAGAAGGCAGAAGTGGAGCATACTCCACAGCAAGGGCAAGATTCACAGTACTGTGTGAGCTGTATTTGTCTTTGTACCCGAGTTCCTATCAGTAGTTGGAGGCAGCATAGTGTAATAGCTGTGGAGTTGTGGTGCCTGAGATAGAATTGGGCATGGCTTCATGACTTACAAGTGTTGGGACTCCAGGTAAATTAATGACTAACTGTGCCTTCAGTTCCTCAACTATCATGTGTGGATAGTAAAAAACTATTGGGCTGTTGTAACAGTTGAAAGGGATATTCATGCTAGATAGATAGGAGGTACTTAATAAATGCTGTTAGAGGTATGCATGCTGAGAATAAGTATAAATGCTGAGAGTGGTCCGTCGGGAGTTTACCTCTCCAGCTTTTTCAGCATCCCTGGAACAGCATGTGGTCTGAAAAAAGCTATAAGACAAATTAAAAGAAGGTAATTTGTGGGTGAATTAAACTGAAGACATAAATGAGAAACTTTTTAGCTTGCTGACTATACAGCAGGAGGTTGGATTAAGTTGATTTATTACCATTTTCACTGTCAGAGGTTTTCTTTAAAATATTGGGCCACCATTTGTTATATCTCTGGAAGACATTTAAAATGTGCTATGTATTTTAAACTATCTGAGGATTTATTAAAGTACTAGATTAAAGTTACTGATCCAAGAACTAGCAAAAGTTTTGCACTAAATTTTCACTTGGATTAAGTTTCAATAAATGTTGCTTAAGAACCATCTTTTTTTTTTTTTTTTTTGAGACAGAGTCTTGCTTTGTTGCCCGGGCTAGAGTGAGTGCCGTGGCGTCAGCCTAGCTCACAGCAACCTCAAACTCCTGGGCTTCAGCAATCCTCCTGCCTCAGCCTCCCGGGTAGCTGGGACTACAGGCATGTGCCACCATGCCCGGCTAATTTTTGCTATATATATTTTAGTTGGCCAGATAATTTCTTTCTATTTTTTTAGTAGAGATGGGGTCTCGCCCTTGCTCAGCCTGGTCTTGAACTCCTGACCTTGAGCGATCCACCCGCCTCGGCCTCCCAGAGTGCTAGGATTACAGGCGTGAGCCACCGCGCCCAGCCAAGAACCATCTTAATTGACATGCACAGAACCACGCTAGAATTAGTTTGTATGAAGTTTGTACTTCAGGTGTTAACTAAAACAAAATGAGCAGAAAATTATTACTGAAAGTAAAAATATTCTCATATCTGAAGCATTGACACAATCATGTTTGGATGTCAGGTATAAAGCCTGTAATTTAGCTCTAATTCCTCTTAGCACAAAGAATAACAGGACACTCTCTAAGCTGATGAACAAGCCAAAGTGGTAGTGTCTGAAGTTGCCACAAAAGAATTTCCTGGAAAAGCATTAGATGGAAGTCATGCAGAAGCAAGAAGCTCAAAATTGAGCCTGATTGCAAATTTCACAAAAGCAATGACTTCTCACTCTCAGTGCTCTCTTTTATCTTGGCAAATGTTGTTCTTAACCACGATCTATAACATGATAAACATAAGCAAAGCCCAATTGGAAGGTAATAACCATAATAACACCAAACATTTTTAGATCAGCAAATTTGAACAAATATTCTACTGGACTCAAGACTGGACTTATTTAGCTTCTGAAAGTATTCATAGAAAAGTTAAATTGAGATTCTTCTAAGTAGTAAAATTAACTGTAAAATGTCTTTCTTCTAAGATTTTTTCCAGTACATATTCTTTAACTTTAAATGTTTATTTAAAGAGTATAGAAAAAAGGGTGTGACTTAGGCTTCTAAATCTCACATATTAAAAGAATTATTGAAGCAAAAATATATGTATCAATATAAAAATGCATATAAGTGTACAGTTTGATGAATTTTCACAAATTCAGTAGATTCATGGAACTGCCATTCAGATTTAAAAAAAACAACATTATCAGTACCTCAGAAGTCCCCCTAGTGTCCCTGTCAGTCATTACCCACTCATTCTTCCCCCCAAGATAACCAAGCATTATTCTGAGTTTTTACAGCATAGATACCTTTTGCCCATTTTTGGACTTTGTATAAATGGAATTATATGTCATGTGCCTAGCTTCCTTCACTTGAAATTGTGTTTGTGACATTCATTCATATTGTTGCATATATTGTAATTGTAGATGATTTATTCTCATTGGTTTATAGAGTTCCATTGTGTCAACATTCCACAATATATTTATTCAACTCTTTATGGGCATTTGGGTAGATTCCAGTTTGGGACAATTATGGATAAAGCATCAGTGAACATTCTAGAAAATGTCTTTTGGTGAACATATACAGGGTTTTGTGGTTTTTTTGGTATTTATCTAGGAGTGAATTTGCTGGATCACAGGGTCACAGCAAATGATCAGCTTTGGTAGATGCTGCTAAACAGTTTCACAAAGTGATTATACCAACTTACATAGACTCTTATAAAACTCGTCTTTAAAAAGTTTGCTTTGTGTAGTACTGTTCTTTTCTTCTTCAAAGCTAAAGAAGTTTTGTTCCTTCCACTCTTAACATGAAATGAAAAGACATTTTCTCCCTACGTTTTCTTCTTACCATTTTAAAGCTGAGCTTTTAAAAAAGTCTTTTACATATTAGTTCTTTTCCTCTCCATCCTTTGTACAAAACCAGCTCTGAGATTAGAAATAGTGTTGACTATTGTTAACCCAAGCCCAGCAAACTTAAATTGTCACAAAACCAGGCATGTGAAGAAACTTTGTGTCCACAGCATTCTCAGCCCTTGGGCAGGATTCCATTCGAATAATCCATAACATAGTGGAGAGCCTGCCAGGGGAAGGAACTGTCTGATTTGACCTCACATGTTCATTATTCTAGAAAGCTAGGCATTAAGAGGACCAAGGGATTGGATGGCAGGAGAGTGGGGCTTTGAAGAAGTGCAGAATATTCAGGTTTCCTTCAAGCCAGCTGAGAAGAGGAAAGTTCTGTCTTGGAAGGTGTTGGCTCACCAGGGGTTGGCTCTCACTTGCAAAATTAATGAAAAACGTACTCATGAGAACCCACATGAAGGATGCCTTCAGAACTTTAAAAGGGAATTGTTCCTGTTTCTTACTGAGGAAAGGGTTTTGGGAGATACTTCACCCTTGCATGTTCACAATTCTTCTCTACTCCAGGCTCTATTATGTTGGGATTACCTCCTTACGCATCTGTTTCTTCCCTCCCGGATTGTGGATTTCTCATTGGCAGGACTCATCTTTGGATCATGACAACGTTGCTGGCCACATGCACAGTGCTCAGTGATATTGAATGAATAACTTGTGTTTATGGAGTTCAGACAGACCTGGAACGCTGGCTCCCAAATTTTACAGAAGAACTAGCTGTTTTGCTTCAGTTTTGTGTATAACAGGAGCAATCTGTAATGGAGTTCTGATTTCTTACAGAAACCTACCAAATGAATGTTTGATGAATTCCTAGCATTTTGTGATCAAACAAATTGAAGATTTAGATGTCTCAGGATGATCCTTGCAACCCAATATCACTTGTAATCAGAATCCCTCAGCAAAAAGCAGTGTAGTGGCTTCAAAATCCTTCCTCCCTCTCTTGCTAGCAGTAGACCTTTTGGCAAGCTACTTAACATCTCTGTTCCTCAGTTTACTCAGCTGTAAAAACAGGCACAGTATAGCACCTACCTCATAGAGCTCTGATGAGAATCAAATGAGGTAACACATGTAAAACACTTAGAATAGTGCCTGGAACATGGTTAGCCTCATGTCAATAAATGTTAGCTTTTATTAGGAGTAATGTAAAAAAAACTTTATAAAGTCTCAGCTTGCTTACTTGAAATTTTTATATTGGCATGTGTTGAAAGCAAAGAACAACAGCTGCAGTCCATCAAATGTCAATGACAGTCAAACTCGTGGGAGATTGAGGTCAAATTCACCAAAAGTGGTTTGTGCAAAAGGATGCTGTAGATATTATGAGAAGCACAACAATGCACAAGACTCAGTACAAGCCGATAGCAAAATATTAATAGGAGGGAATACATAGAATGATAGAAGAAACAAATCAACATTGATTTAATTCCTACTATGCACTAAGTACTATTCCAATCATGTTATGCTTGTTTTTCTTTTAAGCAAACCTCAACAATCCCATGAGATAGGTTATTATCATTCATATTTAATAGATGAATAAACTAAAGCTTAGAGAGTTTAAAAAATGTGCCAAATATCACACATCTAGGTGGCAGAGCTAGGATTTGAAAACCACATCTGTCTTATCTCATTTCCTCTACTAATCTTTATAAACATTTTTAGAGGAAGTGAAATAAATTAATCACCCCCTGGAGGAATCTACTGTAGGACTGTGAAATCCCAAGGTGGAAAACAATCAATTTAAGAACGCTGTTTTGTTCACCTTTGTATTTCTCATGGTGTACAGCATAGGTGTTCATTCAATGTTTGGGAAATGAATAAGTCTATGAAGGGATGAAAAATGCACCAATTCCATTGCTTCTGTGATTAGGTTATTTAGTTTGGTGGAGGATCTCAGGGCAATCTGGTTTATGGTCTAAACAGTGATTGTGCTTTTGTTTCCTAATTGCCACAAGCAGGTGAAAGAGAAGGTTATTTAATGTAACATTTTTCTCAAATTACGTGTCAGCCAGTAAAAGGCAGACTTCACAAATTTGAAGAGTAATATACAGTCTTAAGCCCTCCTGCCCCCCAATTGCCATCCTGGAACCTCTCTGTATTGGAATTCTGCAGCCCCCCACTGCAGACACCTCTTCCAATTTATAATGATACCAACTCCGTAGACTGCTACAAGGTAGACAAGGGGGTGATTATACTCTAATTCCCTTTTACCTCCTAAACACCTTTATAAAGTTTTAATTCCCAGGTTTTACTTACATAAACTACAGAGCTGACAAACAAAAAAACCTGAGAGACACAGGACCAAAAAGGTACTGAAATAAGGACAGGGTATGTGTGAGTAAATGGGGTGGTGAGACGGGTGAGGGGAGATCGCTAGAGCCTTTAAATGCAAGTTCCCCTTCTAGCAGAGGTGGAGTTGTCCCTTGCATTCCCTTGTGTGAGAACTTCTTGTCCCCAGCAGATGGTATTCACTTATACACACTTCACAGCTGTACGATGGATCATCTGCCCCTTTTGGTCATGAGAGAAAACACCACTGATAGAATTCAATCATTCTCTTGCCCCATAATGTTTGCCTGCTGGCTGGTTTTGATAAAAGCACCTATTTTCCTTGTAATTCCATAGAACAGGTAGATTTATGTCAGCCACACTTTGCTGCTTTCTTTCTTCTCAGTTCATTTATCCACCTATGGCTTTATTTGGCAATTCAACGAAACTTTATTGAAGGCTTCTGCTACAGCCTTAACCACCAACCTGAAGGTTGTTCAGAGATGGGGTCTTCAGGAGGTAATTAGATTTAGATGAGGTGATAAGTATAGGTCCTTTATCATGGAATAAGTGCCCGTAGAAGAAGAGATGCTAGAGAATTTGCTTGCTCTCTCGTTCTCCACCATGTGAGGACACAGTGAGAAGGCAGCCATCTGCAAGCCCGGAAAAGAGCCCTCACCAGAACCTGCTCATGCTGGCACTCCGATCTTAGGCTTCCAGTCTCCAGAACTGTTGAGAAATAAATGTCTGTTGTTTAAGCCACCCAGTGTATGGTACTTTGTTAAAGCTGCCCAAACAGACCAAGGCAGCCTCGTGTGCAGAATCTGTTCTAGAGATAAAGCCCCTGCCCCCATAGCACTTACAGGCTAATGGATGATTCTTTTTTATCTTCTGTACTTACAGCTACTACACCAGGCAGGTCATTCTGTGACCTTCTGTTGCTTTTTTGTTGTCATCTGGTGGCTGTCTGCCTGCTTTTTTTCTCTAATTATGTATAGGGTGGGATCAAATCCAATGCTACGGTGAGAGGACTCCTGGATGTGTCTTTTGGTGAATCATACATATTTTTTTTTCAAAAACTAGTTTACTCTTGAGCTGGATATTTATTATAAAACAAAGCAAAATAAACCAGAAGGGGCTCATCAAAATTGTATTATATGTCCTAAGGGTTTGACAAACATTCAATGGCTTTTTGCTAAAATATTTGCCAATTTAAGTGTAGTCTTCCAGGACGAAGAAAGGTGTGGCTCAGAGAATCTCTGGAAATAACCCAACCCAGCCCTGTCCTTTCACTGCTATGGCCCAGAGAGCCAGAGGGGGTTGTCCAGGGTTGCTCAGCTAATGAGTGGTATAGCTGGAAAGAGAACCCACATCATCTGATTCTCTGTCCAGTGTTTTTTCTGTTGAGTCATTTGCCTGGGAGGCCTTAGCTGTTCATAGAATTTTATTGTTTAGGGTATTTTGCTATGAGAATCAAACATGAGATAGGCTTCTCAGGTAGCTGGAACTGGGGCAAGAGGTGGTGACAGCAGGTAGGGTGAGAGGCCAGGAGACCTGAAAGGAGAGAGGACACTGAAATGCTAGGAGAGGAGAGTGAGCTAAGGGACACTCTGCCTCTTTCAATTTTGTTTTGGGCTAGCCTTCCTAAGGCTCTCTGGGCACACTGGGCCTGAGAACATGGCAGGGCATTCCAGCCCTGGGAAGGAGGGCTTGGCTTTGCCCAAAACCCAACAGTTGGCTGAGGGAAATTCAAGGGCTTAGCGTCACCTTGGGTAGGTTCCCTGATGGTGTGTGTACTGATAGTCTGTGGGAAATTGTGTGTGTGTGTGTGTGTGTGTGTGTGTGAGAGAGAGAGAGAGAGAGAGAGAGAGAGAGAGAGAGGGAGGGGGAGAGAGAGGGAGGGAGAACAGATCACAGTGATCTGATATTTATTCTCTCACAGGATCTGATATTTATTCTCATTGCCTATTCAAAATGTGGCATTTACCTTAAAAGAAAATAAGTCCTAAAAATAAAAGATAATAATAAAATTAGGTGTAGAAACTGATGTGCTAGTATGTATTGTTAAAAAATCCTAAATATGTTTCTTTGATTTTAGAAGTTGGCTTTGGTCTCTGAATCCTGGAAGATGTAATGGAATATTAAGGATGGTTTGGAATAGAACTTTTGGTGGTGTGATTCTAATTCATTTCACAGGTTGAGCATTCTGGCAGGAGAAATCGTCTGACATACACAGTCAAATGTGTTACCCTGGAGTGAGGCAAAATGGGGTGGGCCCGGGGAGTGCAAGACTTGGAACCCTAGTTCATAGTCCGTACAATGGCCAACCTGCTGTGAAGGTTTGGGCAAATCAAAGTTCCCTCTATTCTGAAGTTTCATGATGTGGGTTAAAGTTCTACATGAATCTACAATCAAAATTTATTCCTGTATGAATAATTCAGAAAAGAGGGCTTCAGATGGAGCTATTCAGACAGACATGGTTCATCTTTCAAGTCAGTGTTGGAAAATGATGATCAGAACTCCAGGATCATGTGGCCCAGGTTCAGAAATTTTATTCATTCACCATGAGGAATTTTGAAAATGAATTTCACTTTGTCAGGATTCAGTTCTTATTCTGTTTTGGTTACTGTTTAGTTAAAATGTTAGGTGAGCAATGTGTTTATCTTAGTTATAGCAGAGCTAATGTGTGAATAGTGACATTGTTAGAAAATTAATGGTTAAGTTTTTTTTTTTAATTTCTATTGTAAGGTGGAATCATCTATTGTCATAAACTATGCCTTGAATATAGGTACCAACATGTGAAAGAATACTGAGAGCCTAGGATTCTATTGAAAAATACAGAATTTTTAACATTGAAAGGTTCTTATGAAAATTTCAACACTCTTAGGTATCATGGCACTGATGGTTAAAAGAAGGGAGACATTTTAGTTGAAATAAATGATTGCTCTTGAAAATAGAAGTGTAAATAGGATTTTGATGAAGTATTTTGCTAATTGTTCTTCATTACGCAAAGCAATGTATTATAAATGGAAAAACTAATCTCTCTTTTAGAGGAAAAATATTTTTTAAGAAAACATTGATTATAGAGGGCTCCTGGAAATTTCGCAGAAGACTCTCTTTCCTGTAGGTTTGTTTATTTTTCCAATAACCCAGAGACCTTTTTCTGATGTTTTAGTTTGGTGTTCTAGATTTGAGAGTTATGATGATGCATCCCTCAAATACTTTGAGTAAATCTCCTTTTGTATTATTGCATGTTAAAAAAAGATATATTTAAGATTTCCGGCCGGGAGCGGTGGCTCACGCCTGTGGGCCTAGCCCTCTGGGTGGCCGAGGCGGGTGGATTGCTCGAGGTCAGGAGTTCGAGACCAGCCTGAGCAAGAGCGAGACCCCGTCTCTACTAAAAATAGAAATAAAAAAATTATCTGGACAACTAAAAATATATATAGAAAAAATTAGCTGGGCATGGTGGCACATGCCTGTAGTCCCAGCTACTCGGGAGGCTGAGGCAGTAGGATCGCTTGAGCCCAGGAGTTTGAGGTTGCTGTGAGCTAGGCTGACGGCACGGCACTCACTCTAGCCCGGGCAACAAAGTGAGACTCTGTCTCAAAAAAAAAAAAAAAAAAAAGATATATTTAAGATTTCTATGACAGACCCGCTCTTCTGAGGATAGGTGGGTAAGCCCTTTCCACCTTTTCTGGGAAGCAAATTGGCAATAAATATCCAGAACCTTAAACTACTGCTTATGCCCTTGGCTCAGTAATTTCACATCTAAGATTTTGTTCTAATGAAATAATGAGATAAAAGACTAAATTGGTGTACAAAGATGTTCATGTTGGAATATAAGTAAAAAACTAGCAATAAAAAAGTCTAACAATAGGATAATAATTGAATGTTCCGATATTCCCACACAATGACATTTTACATAGTCATTAAAGTTATGTTTTCATGGCATATTTAGTGCTATGATGTTAAGTGAGAAATAGAGGCAGTATATAAAATAGTGTAGAAGATATGATCCCAGTTTATTTTTTAAAGGCAAGTTTGTTGAGATATAATTTATAAACAGCGAGATTCTTGCTTTAGAAGTATATACTTTGATTAGTTTTGACAAATGTATACAGTTGTGTAAACACCACCATAATCAAGATGTACACTCTTTCCACCACCCCAGAAAGTTTCCTCAGGCCCCTTTGTTGTCAATACCTTGCTTCTACTCCAAGCCCTGGGCTGTCTTAGTCTCTTTAGGCTGCTATAACAAAATATCTTAGACTGAGTAACTTATAAACAACGGAAATTTATTCCTCATGGTTCTGAAGACTGGAAAGTCTAAAATCAATGCACCAGCAAATTTAGTGTCTGGTGAGGGCCTAGTTCCTCATACACAGTGCCTTCTCTCTGTGTCCTCACATAATAAAAGGGACTAGCTAGTGCTCTGTGGTCTCTTTTTTAAGGGCACAAATGCCATTCATGAAAATGGAGCTCTCATGACCTAATCACCTCCCAAAGGCCCCACCTTCTAATAATAGCACATTGGGGATTAGGTTTCAACATGTGAATTTTGGGAAGTCACAAACATTCAGACCATAGCTCTGGAAAACTAGTTTTACATTTCCCAGAAAGTAAAATAAATGGAATCATACACTATGGGTATGCCTTTTACATCTGGCTTCTTTCACCTTTGAGGTTCATTTATGTTGCATGTATCAGTACCTCATTCCTTTTATTGCTGAACAGCATTGCATTATATGGATGTATCACAATCTATTCATTTCCCAGTTGATAGACATTTGGCTTGTTTTCAGTTTCTAATAATCATGAACATTTGTGAACAAGACATAATGTTTTATTTCTCTTGGGTAAACCACCCTAAGAGAGGAATTATTAGGTTGCACGGTAAGTGTATGTTTAAGAAACAGCCAAACTCTTTGTCAAAGGGTCTGTACCATTTTGCATTCCTTCCAGCAACATATGAGTTTTCCAGTTGCTTTGCATACACTCAACTCATGGTATTGTCTATTTTTAAATTTTAGCCATCTAATAGGTATGTAGTGGTATCTCACTTCTCTAATGACTAGTGTCAGGCACCTTTTCGTGTACTTATAACTCATCCATACATTTTCTTTAGTGAAATATGTATTTAAATATTTTTAAATTGGGCTGGTTTTCTTATGATTGATTTTTAAGAGTTCTTTATGTATGCTGCATACAATTCCTTTGTCAGATACATGATATGCAAATATTTTTTCCCAGGTTGTAACTTATCTTTTCATTTTTGTAATAGTGTTTTTCAAAGAACAAAATTTTTTATCAATTTATCTATTTTTTATTTAATTCTTGATGCTTTTATATAAACTTTTTAGTTTAGCATTGCTTTAGATTTAAGAAAACTTGGAAAAATAGTACAGAGGGTTCTCATATACCTCACACGCAGCTTTCCCTATTATTAACATTAGTATGATATATTGTTATAGCCAATTAATATGACTATATTAATGGTTTATGCTTTTTGTGATCTAAGAAATCTTTGCCTACCCCAAAGTCACAATAATTTTCTATGTTTTTGTATCAAACTTTTATACATTTTGCTTTTAGGTTTATGATACATTTTAAGTTAATTTTTGTGAGGTAATGTTGAAGTTCATTTAATTTTTGTCTCTCTGTGTGGATATTCAGCTGTTCCAACACCATTTGCTGAGTAGATCTTTTTATTTTTAAAAATATTTATATACATAGAAGAAAATGCTGAAGGAGAGCCTTGAATAGTGGTTTTACCTTTTTCTTTTCTTTGCCTTCTATATTTTCCATATGTCTTTACAATTAGCATGAGTGAGCAGAATTTTTGCATGAGCAGACAGAACATATGAAGAATGATAGTGAAAATAAATGCAGTAGAAGCAGAGACTGAGAGAAGTTGGCTTCTGAAAGAGGAATCAGCAGGTCATGTTACTGAGAGGGTGACGGATAACTCAGCCACCGTTTCCCAATTTCTGAACTAATCAGAGTCTGGGAGGCCGGGCTCTGTTGTGGTTCCTCATTTTCTATGTGGTCTGGTCTAGTAGTTGAGAATCCTGTATTTTTCCACATCCACCCTTAAAATAAACCCCCATTACTGAAGACAGATGGAATGAGTCTCTGTTTCTTGCAACCCAAAGGAAACTTACCAGCAAACCTACACAAAGAAAAAGCAGACAGCTCTTCAAGTGGTGAAGATGGATGACTGAAGAAAAACATGTGCTGGCCCTTACGCTTCTCTTCCAGGGTTTGGCCTCCATGTGTGAAGTTAGATAAAATATGTCTTTCATTCATAATATTATGTTTCTGGTATGATAAATATATTAGTATTTATTATAAATAAATTGCTAAGATTGGGGATAACATTGATATATACTCCAGTTGTTTATTTTTCAAATTTAATTTTCCCATTATTTCAGCTCAGAGATCAGAGTTCCAAAAACAAGTAAATTCTGGATTGGGGTGGAGAGAGAGGGCTATAAGTAAGAAATTTCTGAACAAAGATCAAGACCTGTTCCTGTAAAACTGGTTATCAGAGAGATATGCAAGGATCTTAGTTCATCTTCTGCTGCTATAACAGAATACCACAGACTTGGTATTTTATAAAGGAAAATTTATTTGACTCACAGTTCTGGCGGCTGGGAAGTCCAAGATCAAGAAGCCTCATCTGGTGAGGGCCTTCTTGCTGCGTCATAACATAGTGAAAGGCATCACATGGTGAGAGAGCGTGCACATGTGCACACAAGATGGATGGGTAGGAATGGGGAGGGGCAAACTTCATCCTTTTATCAGGAGCCCACTCCTGAAATAACTAACCCACTCTCAAGATGATGGCATTAATCCATTGATCATAACACAGCCCTCATGACCTGATCACCTCTTATAGGTCCCACCTCTTAATACCATCACAATGATTACATTTTAACATGAGTTGTAGAGGAGACATTCAAACCGTAGCAGTCACCGAAGCTTGATTTTGGATACATGAGACATAGCCTGTCATGGTTAAGGTCATGGGCTGAGGAGTC
The DNA here is from genome assembly GCF_020740605.2 of Lemur catta. NCBI lineage: Eukaryota > Metazoa > Chordata > Mammalia > Primates > Lemuridae > Lemur > Lemur catta. The sequence goes on from NC_059138.1 coordinate 37,539,696, forward strand.
AGAATGCCTGTATTTAGAGCTCATCTCTATGACTTTATGAGCTGTGTAATTTTGGCAGATTACAAAGCCTCCTCAGGCTTCAATTCCTTCTTCTGCATGCAGAGGTGATTGTGAGGCTTCTATCAGGTAATGTGCCTAGTTCAGAGTAAATGCTCGATGAGTTAGTCCTTCTCATCACTCCCTAATATTCCCCAGCACTGGTGCTGGGGCCTGCAGGCCTTGTGTGCGTGCCTGAATTTCCAGGCTAATTGTTCACTTTGTGGTGAAGGCCTCCTGTTTCACTGAACCCCTGAGCTACCCCATCTGTTCAACCATCTCTGTCTTCCTGTGCAGTTTCCCTCCTCCTTTTTAAGACCCTTAATTAGTTTTGGTGATAAAATGATCAGCACCACCTGAGCATCAGCTATTAGCAATAAATGCAGCTCCTCTGAGTAGCTATGGCATACTAATTATTTCCAAATAAAGCTAGTTTTCTGCTGCAGCTTTGATTATCTGCTAAATTATACCAGTGCATATTTTATAATTTTTTTGTTTTAAAATCACTCACCTCACAGTCATCTACTCGGTCCAGGAGCACCTGCAATAACATTGGAATAAAATTCCTTTGTTTTCTTTTTCCTTCCATTTTCAACCCTAGTGCATTTTTTTCCCATTGGGAAATTGTTTTTTCTTTCCTATTTTCTGGCTCATGTTTCTTAGATAGCCAATTAATTGTTTAATAGATGCTATCTCTGGGATGTTGTTGCTCTTTTCCAGGCATCAGTATTGTTGTGCCAACTCTAGCATGTTAACTCTTTCACTGACTTTCTCTCCAGGTCCACATGACAAAGGCAACAGGTCAGAGGAGCTACTGAGTTGAAACAGCTAAAAATTCAATTTAGCTAGGATTAGTTTAGCACCTTCAGAGGCAGTAATCATAGGGGTTATGTCAGGAGACACAGAAATCAACCACAATTGAGTTAAAAGGGCTAGGTATAACAATAAACTCTATTTCCAGCACTACAATGAAGCTTTCTTTTTTTGTTGTTAAACTGTGGTTTAACTGTGTAATGTAAGACAAATACATATTATTTTGGATGCTTATTTTAATTTTCACATTGGGTCTCAAGTGAATACCACAGGAAGTGGCATGTGTGCCCAATCTCAAGGGCATAGAGCTATTTAGAGCTGACTGATTTTGTTTTTCTTTATAACATTTTGCACAATACAAATATTTCATAATTAATTTATAAAAAAAACAGATTTGAGGATTGTAATTGGGAAGAAATCTAGTTGGATTTCTATTGCAATAGTCCAGGAGAGGTGAAAATGACAGGGATGAGAGTGAGGGCTGGGATTGTATAGTAGAGACATGAGGACAGATTTGAGATTTTTTTAAAATGCTTTTTTGTTAATTAATAAACTATAAAATTAACCTTTTTGGTGGACAGTGCTATGAGTTTTAATACATGTGTAGAGTCGTGCAACCACCACCCCAGTCAACATATAAGACAGTTCCATAGCTCCCCGAAATTCCCTCAGGTTGCCCCTTCGTGGTCAGCCCCTCCTCCACCCCTCACCCTGACAACCACTGATCCCCATCTCTATAGTCTTGCCTTTTCTACAATATCAAAGAAATGGTACCTTATTGTATTTAACTTTTTGAGACCTGTTTCTTTAATTTACCATAATGCCTTTGAGATACACTCATGTTATTCATTTATCAGTAGTTTGTTCCCTTTTTTTTCCTGAGTGATAATCCATTGTATGGATGTACCAGAGTTTGTTTAAACATTCACCTGTTAAAGGATATTTGTAGTGTTTCTGGTTTTTATCAATTATACATAGAGCTGCTGTAAACATTTGTGTACAGATTTTTCTATGAACATAAGTTTTCACTTCCCAAAAGTCAATTCCCTGAGTGAGATTAATGGGTCATAGGATAAGTGTATGTTTAACTTTATAAGAAACTGCCAGACTGTTTTCCAAGGAGAGTATACCATTTTGCATTCCCACCAACCATGCTTGAGAGTTGCAGTTGGTCCACATACTGGCCATTATTTGGTAGTGTCTTTTTTTTTATGAAAGATTTTTTTTAGCCAATATAATCGGTGTATGGGGTACCTCATTTCCCTGAATGCTAATAATGTTGACCTTCTTTTCATGTACTTTTGTATATGTATTTTGGATACACGACCTTTGCTGGATATGTGATTTGCCAATGTTTCTGCCAGCTTGTCTTTTTTGTTTTTTTAGCATCATCTTTTACACAGGAAAGGTTTTAATGTTGATGAAGTCCAACTTGTCAATTTTTTCTTTTAATTAAATCCAATTTATAAAGCTTATAACTTCAAACATGAAATTTGTGCTCTTTAATCACATGCATTTGTTACTATATACTGATATCAGAATGTTTGGGGTTTTCTGCTTATAGTTGCACCAGTTGTGCAATGCACACCTCTAGGGAGGCATGATTTATGTGGAATATAATGTGAATCGCAACCCATAGAGTTGTAAAGTGTACAACTTGTACAGCACACATTATTTCTTTCATGTCTCCTTTATTGAAAAGATCACTATCATTGCTGTGGTTCTGTTTTACTTCCTGTGCCATTTATTTGTTATTAAGTGGAGTCAATGTTGAAGCTATATTTAAGAAGCTCCCATAGATGAACCGTTTAAAGCTAACCTATTCCATATTCACCCATAAAAACAGTGAAATCCTGTCACTTGCAGCAACATGGATGGAACTGGAGGCCATTATGTTAAGTGAAATAAGTCAGGCACAAAAAGATAAATGTTGCATGTTCTCATATGCAGGAGCTAAAAAAAGTGGATCTCATGAAAGTAGAGACTAGATTCATGTTTACTAGAGGCTGCTAAGGCGGGGAGGGGAAGAGAAAAAAGATATAAATGTATTTATTACCACTGATCTGTATGCTTAAAAATGGTAAAGATGGTAAATTATATATATATTTTTTACCTAAAAAAAAAAAAAAAAGAGCTAACCTGTCCCCAAAGACTGTGCAGCTGGCTGATGGTCTATCCCTGAGGATCGAGGAACATCATGCTCTCAGACTGGTTTACTTGGCTGATTCTTTCCATCAACTTACATTTGTGGAAATTGGAAATTCCCTGCCCTCAGCCAGTTTTAGCTGTCTAGACAGCCATGGTTTTGAAACTCACATCTAAACAAATGACTAAAAACTAAAGATTTGTGTCATTATTCATCATTTATGCAACTCGGGATTTTACCTGGCAGAAACAAAAGATCAACAGAATATCGAAATGCAAATGCCATTTGCAGGTAATATTTTGGCTGTGAATAATAATGAGGAAGTCAAGGCCCATGACTTCCCTCCAACAATGCGAGGTACCATTCAGTGTCTCAGATTTTTACATTCCAAATATCTGACTGTTTTCTTGCTCCCAGTTAAAGACAGGATCACACAGTTAGTGACAGAGCAGAACCAGAAAAGCCTCAACAGACCAGAATTGTTCTCAGTGTGCTGCTATGTTGTCATCTTTATCAATTAATACAGTCTCTAAAATGCTGTGCTAGGAGGCAAGGACAGGGAAGAAAACATAAGCATCCTATTTATGAGTTGTTTTTATTCAACATCAGGCTGATAACATTTTTATGTAGGGAAGAATCTGTATCTAAGGCATGAGTATAACCTAATTGGGGAAGTTGTTAAGGGCATCTTGGAAGGTGTGGACTTTGAAAGTTGAAGGTTTGGGAGGAGTGGGTGCATAATATCACAGGTAGGTAAAAAGATTGTTCAAGGACAGATCCCTGCTTACAGGGCCCAAAGAAATGGCTTGGGGGGTGAAGGAAAGGAATGATGTATTTGGGGAGTTATTAATCCCATGCTAAGAAGGGGGAGAACCAGCAGGTGTTTTTTGTTTTGTTTTGTAAGCCCATGAAACAATAAGAGGGAAGGTGATCTTCCTGGGAATCTTCTATCTACCTGGCTTCTTCATAGTAGGCTATAATGTGATTTCAGAAAACAGTTAGTTTCTCACTATTAGATACGATGTTGTTTTAGGTTTTGTTCTTTGTTTTGTTTCATAGATGTTATTTATCAGCTTGAAGAAATTCCCCTCTCTTCCTAGTTTACTGAGAGTTTTGTTTTTGTTTTTTACTAAATCACAAAAGGGTGTTGGATTTTGTCAAATGCTTTTCTGCATCTATTGACGTGACCATATGATTTTTCTTCTTTACTCTGTGGATGTGATGGTACATTGTTGGATTTGATTTGCTAATATTTTATTGAGGAATATTGAGGAATTTTGCATCTGTGTTCATGAGGGGCATTGGTCTATAGTTTCCCGTTCTTATAATGTTTTTACTTGGTTTTGTTATTAGGATAATTCTGGCCTAATAGAATGAGTTGGAATTATTTCTTCTACATTTGTTTTCAGGAAGAGATTGTAGAGAATTGGCATCATTTTTTATTGAAATGTTTGGCAAATTCAACCAGTGAAACCATCTAGGCCTGGTGATTTTTTTTCGAAGGTTATTAATTCTTTATTAAATTTATTTAATAATTATAGGCCTAAACAGATTATGTATTTCCCCATATGTGAGTTTTAGTAGTTTGTATCTTTTAAAAAATTAGTCCATTTCCTCTAAGTTATCAAATTGTGGGCATAGAGTTGTTCATGGAATTCTTTTATTATTATCCTTTTAATGTTTATGGGATAAGTAGTGGTTAGTCCTTTTTCATTTTTGATACCAGCAATTTATGCCTTCTTTTTTCTCTTTGTTAGGCTAGCTAGAAGTTTATCAATTTTATTGATCTTTTCAAAGAACTGTCTTTTGGTTTCATTGATTTTTCTCATTAATTTCCTGCTTTTAATGTCATTTATTTCTTCTTTATTATTTCTTCTACTTATTTTAGTCTGCATTGCAGTTCTTTCTATAGTTTCCTAAGGTGTGGGTTTGGGCTACTAATTTTAGAATTTTCTTCCTTTCTAATATATGCATGCATTTAGTGTTGTTTTACTCTAAGGAATGCTTTTACTGCATCCCATACATTTGATAGGTTGTATTTTCATTTTCATTTAGTTCAAAATATTTTTAAATTTTTCTTGAAACTTTCTTTGAACTATGTTTTATTTAGAAGTTTGTTGTTTAATCTCCAAATATTTTAGAATTTTCCCAATTATCTTTCTATTATTGATTTCTAGTTTAATTCTATTGTGGTTCGGGACCATACTTTGTATAATTTTTAATCTTTTAAATTTGTTAATATGTGTTTTAAAGCCCAGAATGTGATCTATCTTGGCAAATGTTCTATCTGTGTTTGAACTAGTTCAAGTATTCTATAAAAATCAATTAAATTCAGTTTATTGATGGTGTTGTTTAGTTCAGTTATATCCTTACTGATTTTCTGCCTTCTGAATTTGTCAATTACTAGTAGAACCATGTTGCCGTCTCTAATATAATAGTGAATTTTTCTCCTTCTCTTGAGGCTCTATCACTTTTTGCCTCAAGTATTTTGATGTTTTGTTTTGGGGTGCATACAAGGTAGGGGCTTTTATGTCTTCTTGGAGAATTGACTCCTTTATCATTGTACAATGTTACTCTTTATTACTCATAATTTTCCTTATTCTGAAGTTGGCTTTGTCAGAAATAATGTAACTACTCCAGCTTTTTAATGATTATTGTTAGCATTGTAAATCTTTCTTCATCTCTTTACTTTTAATCTATCTGTGTCTTTATATTTAAAGTGTGTTTCTTGTAGACACTATATAGTTGAGTCTTGTTATTATCCATTCTGACAGTTTCTGACTTTTAATTGATATATTTAGACCAGTAACATTTGAAGTGTTCATATATGTTTAGATTAATATCTACCATGTTTGTAACTGTTTTCTATTCTTTACACTTGTACTTTGTTTCTTTTTAATCTTCCTCTGTTTTTCTGCCTTCTCTGATTTTAAATGAGCAGTTTATATTATTCAGTTTTCTCTCTTCTCTTAGCATATCAATTATTATTCTTTTAAAATTTTTTCGTGTGGTTTCCCTAGAGTTTGCAGTATACATTTACAACTACTATACACTCACTTTCAAATAATGCTCTACTGCTTTAAAGAAATCTGGGTAACATAGCAAAATGTTCCCAATTCCTCCCTCTCATTCTTTATAACATTGCTGTCCTTTATTTCACTTATCCATATGCTATAATCACCCAATATGTTGCTGCTATTATTACTTTGAACAAATGGTTATCTATTAGGTCAATTAAGGAGGATAAGAAAAATAAAATATCTTGTTTTACCTTCGTCTGTTCCTTCCCTAATGCGCTCCCGTTCTTTATATAGGTCCAATTTTCTGGCCCGTATCATTTTCCTTCTCTTTAAAGAATTTCTTTTTATAATTTCTTGCAAAACAGGTCTGGTAGCAACAAATTCCCACAATTTTTGCTTGTCTGGGAAAGTCTTTATTTCTCCTTCACTTTTGAAGGTTAATTTTGCTGTATATAGTGTTCTAGTTTGGTGTTTTCCCTCCCTTTCAACACTAGATATTTCACTTCACTATTTTCTGGATTGTATGATTTTTGAAAAGATATGCTATGTAGTTCTTATTTTTTCTCCTCTATAGGTAAAGTGTATTCTTCTTATAATTCTCATCTCTGTGCTTACATTTTCTATCTGTTCTTGCATGTCATCTACTTTTTTCCCTAGGAGAGCCCTTAACATATTAATGATAGTTACTTTAATTCCAAAATTATCTGATAATTTCAAAATCTATGACATATCTGAGTTTGGTTTTGATACTTGCATTGTCTGGTTAGACTTTTTTTTTTTTGGTGGCCTTTTAGTATGCCTTGTAATTTTCTGTTGAAAGTCAGATATGATTAATCTGGTACTAGGTACTGAGGTAATAAAGCTTTTAGTGTGAGGTTTTATGTTAGTCTGACTAGGAGCTGGGCTGCATTTAATGTTTGCTATAGCTTTAGGTGCCAGAGGCCTCAGTTTTCCTTTTGTTTGTTTTTCCTCCCCTGTTGTCTTTGGGTTTTCCTAGGAACTCCTTAAAGAGAGTTTGTGTCTTGCATCTTTCTCAGTTGTAATCTACTATTATCACATTGGAACTTTGTTGATGTGGTGGTAAGATGTTGGGGAGGGGAAGCTCTTGGTCTCTGGGCTGTAACTTTTGGAAACATTTCTTAGCCTTTTTTCCCTCCTCTATGTATGTAAGACAGGAGAGCTAGAGGGGCCTGGAGTTGTCTAACCGCCCTCCCTCCATGTTGGATAAGGCTCTAGTAAAGTAGTTTCCCTTGAGGGCAGGCCTTTGCTATGGAGAAGCTCTGGGTATATTTCAAAATGTTTACTTTTCCCTTCCCCTGCCAGAAGCATGAGGGGGATTTTTTTTCTCCAATCTTTACTTTGTGAACCTGGTGGAGCTCTTGGAGGTCAAAATCCATGAAAATGTGGAGGTGCCTGCTAAGATATGGCCCCCAGGGACTTATAACTCTCAAATTAGTCCATAGGAAGCCTCCAGGAATTCATCAATTATGATTTCAATATTCCTACCAGTTACTGGCTTCAGGGGCTTCTGCTCCCAGTAAGCTGATATCAACTATTATTCTCTGCATTCTCCTATCTATTCAGTTTTTGGGATGGAACTTAGACATGTGACCTCAATTTTCTGATGCATTTAAGAAAAGTCATTAATTTTCAGTTTGTTCAGTTTTTATCTTGTTGCAAGGGCTGGACTGATAACTTCCAAGTTCTTAGCATGTTGGAGCTAAAATCAAAAGTCTCTGTTGCATTTTTTATTACTCACTTTTAAAATTGATATATAGTAAAATTCACTCCTTTGGTATAAAGTTCTATGAGTTTTGACAAATGCATAGAATCTTGTAGCCATCCTCACTATCAAGATACAGGTAGTTTTGATGCCCTCCAAGATTCCTTTGTGCTGCCTCTTTGTAGTCAATCTCTCTCCTCACTCTCAAACCCTGATAACTACTAGTCTTAGAACTTTTTTTTTAAAACCATCCATAGGATTAAGAACTTCCTGGGGCTGTCATGGAATGTATATTTTTAGGACATGAATAAATCATAAAAGAAACTTTTTGTGTGGATCCCAGATAATATAAAACACTATGGCTCTCAGCTTCATGCTTTTTGTCATCTAGGAAAAAACCCAGTAAACAATTAGCAAACAGAAATCAAATAAAGAAAGAATAAATTCAGCAAAAGTAAAGAAAAATAGATGATGTGATTTAAAAAAAGTTAAGTTGTAAGGCAAATTGCATATCCCTTTCTTTGAAATATTCAGGTAAACAGAAGTCGACAGGTACCCTGTGCAAAGGAAGCAACTAGGATAACTTCTCTCTCAAGGGCATTTTATAATCACAGAGCTCGATGAACTTTGGAGATGACCTGATGACTTATGCAGGAGTCAGCCAACCATAGCCTACTAGCCAGACCCAGTAGACTATCTGGTTTTACACGGCCATGGGCTAAAAATGATTTTTATATTTGTAAATGATTGGAGAAAAATAAGAGTACTTCATGACACATGATCATTATTATGAAATTCAAATTTCACTGTCCACAAATAAATATATGTGCTTTTACACTATAATGGCAGAGTTGAGTAGCCATGGCAGACAGTATGTGGCATTCATTACTTTGCACTGCTACTTGGCATGCTGCAATTGCAGTGACAAAGTTATAATTCAACAGCATTTCAAATATCATTCAGTAACATTCCTCCCTTCATCCTTCCCCTTTCCTTCCTCCCTTCCTTCCTTCCCTCCTTCCTTCCTTCTTCTGTCTCCTTCCCTCCCTCTTTATTTCTTATTAATTATAACAGTAAATATCCATCAAGTCTAAACAAGAAAGGAAAAGTGAGCTTCGAATATCATGCTTTTAAAGCACAGTGGAGTGTGGATTATTTTGTTATAGAATTAGATGGCAAAGCATTTTGCTTACTATGCAATGACACTATAGTTGCACTATAAGAATAAAATATATGTTAACATAACCACACTAAACAATCATCACAATATTCCCAGCTCACAGGAAAGCAATGATTAGAAAAATTTAAAACAGAATTTCTCATCACGGCAGCATTTCTTCACAAAAGTAAAAAACGAAAATGAGCTTGCAACGGAAGAAAGTTTCTGAGTGCCTCATTTGTTAGCCAAGCAAGGAAAACTGTTTACCAGTGGTGAACTAACTAAATTGTGATTGATTACAACAGCCAAACAAATAGGCCCATAGAAAACAAACTTGTTTGAGACTTTTAGCTTTTCAGTGAGAACTGTTGCTAAGAGTTAAGGACATCGGGAGCAATATCAATAGTCAATTAAAAAACAAGACAAATAATTTAGAGTGGTTTTCTGTGGTTCTTCATGAGCCCACAGATATTACTGATATTGCTCAGTTTTTCTTTATTCAAGGAGTCAATACAATTTGGAAGTGACTGAAGAATCAGCTTCTATAAATAGTCTGCATGGGCCAGATGCTGTGGCTGATGCCTATAATCCAGGCATTTTGGGAGGCCTGGGTAGGAGGGTTGGTTGAGGCCAGGAGTTCAAGACCAGCCTGGGCAACATGGAAAGACCCTGTTTCCATGAAATTAAAAAAAAAAAAAAAATAGGCATGGTGGTGGGTAGCCTGTAGTCCTAGCCACTTGGAAGGCTGAGATGGGAGGAATTCTCGAGCCCAGGAGTTTGAGGCTGCGGTGAGCTGTGATCACACCACTGTACTGTAGCCTGGGAAACCAGAGTAAGACTCTGTCTCTAGAAATAAATAAATAAATAGTCTGCATGGAATAACTAGAGGTGAGAATATTTTCAAAGAATTTGAGAAAACACTAATTTAGTACAACCTGAGATGGAATCTTCTAAGATATGTTACACTTGATGGCAGTAAAAATATGTGTGAATCTGTAAAAGGCTTAGTTGAATCAATTTACAAAGCTTGAGAAAATAAATTTAAGCCATTTAAAGCTGTGGTTATTTATTGTGTTATTCATTGGCAAGTTCTTTGCAGAAAATATTTGATTCTATCGTGTGTCATGGATCCAATAGTTTCAACAGTGAACTCACTCTCTCTCTCAGGGACATAACCATAGTCAGTTCTATGAATTTTTGTCAGAAAGAGAAGCTGAATATCCTGACTTGCTGTGCCACACAGCAGTTCAGTGGTTCAGCTGTAGTAAAGTTTTATTGTGATGTTTTGAGCTCAGAGATTTGAAATTTTTTTTCAAATGAGAAGAACTGCCCTCAGCCACTATTATGGAACACTGAATGGCTTTGGAAATGAGTTTTTGCTGCAGACTTGTTAGTGTGTCTTCATGAATTCCAGCTAACCTTACAAGGCCAAACAGTGCTCATATGAGAATTCACACTGCATTAAATTCATTTTGACAACAACTAACATTATTTGAATGTCAAGCTGACTTATACACTTCCAGTGTTGTCAAAAGATAAAACAAGAAGTGAGATCTCCATGCAATTTTCCTTGAAAATTTGCAGTAGATATATTTTCTGAGTTCAAACTTCAGTCTCAGCAGCATTTTTTGGACCTTAATGCAAGGGCAAAGGAAATTTCCATATTTCAAAATCCATTTAACAATTGAACAATTGAGGAGTTTCCACCTAACCTTCAACTGGAAGCTATTAATCTGCAATGCAATGATATGCTAAAAAACAAATATCAAGGGAAGAATTTAATAGCACTCCATAAATCCCTTTCAAGTGATCAATATGCTCAATTAAAATCAAATGCTCATGAATTGATATTAGTATTTAGTAGTACTTATCTGTGTAAAAAGACATTTTCAAAGACGAAATATTCATCTTTGAATTGAAATACTCAATGAGATAAAATCTCATTACAGATCAGCATTAACAGATGAACATCAGCAATCAATGTTGATATTAATAATAAGCCAATCACATTTGAAGTGAAATATTATACCCCCTCATTCCATTCTTCCCATTATTAGGCCTGTATTACAAAAAAAATTGTACTCCGTTATTTTTGTATTTTGAAGTTTGTCAGAAAAAAATATGTGAAAACTTGTTTTCTTTCTTGTTCTTTAAGTACTTATATATATTTGTCTCTTGGTCTGCAAAGCCTAAAATATTTTACTATCTGTTCCTTTATAGAAACTGTTTGCCAATCCCTGTCCTAGACCACTCTTGATTTTCTCTATGCTGGAAGACAGTCTGAAGTCTTCCGCTAGAGGAGCCCCAGGCACAGAGCCAATAATCAACAAAGATCCTGGTACATTATAAATGGAACAAAGAAAGCTTTTAGGGGTTGGTCAGCTGATGTGTCAGTCAAACTGTCCCTATGAAAACCTTGGAACATGAACAAAACAGGTGCCTCTTTTCCAACACAACTGTATTAGTTTCTTAGAGCTGCTGTAACAAAATACCACAAATGGGGGGCTTTAGACAACAGAAATTTATTCTCCCACAGTTCTGGAGTCTAGAAGTCCAAAATTAAGGTGTTGGCAGGGCCATACTTCCTCTGAAGCCTCTAGAAAAGAATCCTTCCTTGCCGTTTTCCAGCTTCTGTCAGTTTCCAGCAATCATCTGCATTCCTGGGCTTGCAGCTGTTCATTCCAGGCTCTACCTCCATTGTCACATGGCCTTCGTCCTTGTGTGTGTGTGTGTGTGTGTGTGTGTGTGTGTGTCTGTGTCTGTGTCTGTGTCTAAATCTCCCCTTATCAGGACGCCAGTTGTACTGGATTTAGGGTCCAAATCCAGTATGAACTTAATTTACCTAATACACTGCAAAGACCTATGTCCCAAAAGGGCACATTCTGAGTTTCTGGTGGACATAAATGGGGGGGAGGGCACTCTGCAACTCAGTGCCTTTCAGTAGTGAAATGAGGAAGTGATCAAAACAGTGCATAGCTAGAAAGTTTCAGGGTACACGGTAGACAGAATAATGCCTCCCCCTCCCAAGGTAGTCCCTGAAACCTGTGAATATGAAGACTTACATGGCAAAAAGGGACTTTGCTGATGTGATTAAGAACTTTGAGATGAAGGGGTTACCCTGGATTATCTGGTGTGCCCAGTGTGATCACAAGGGGCCTTATGAGAGGAAGCAGGAGTGGCAGAAGAAGAAGACTGCGATGGAAGGATGGCATGCTGGATGCGGAAGTTAGAATGAGGTGCTTTGGGGATGGAAGAAGGCGCTGTGAACCAAGGAATGCCGGCAGCCTCTAGAAGCTAGAAGGGACAAAAAAACAGAACCTCCTCTAGAGCTTCCAGAGGGAATACAGCCCTGCTGACACCTTAATTTTAGCTTCCTGGGAGTAATTTCAGATTTCTGACCCCCAGAAATGTAAGAGAACACGTTTGTGCTGTTTGAAGCCATTGACTTTGTGGCAATTTGCTACAGCAGCAGTAGGAAGTCAACACAGGGAGAAGAGCTAGTTAAACGGATTCCTACAGCCCCAAGGGGTGGGACCTGGCTGTGGACAAAGCGGGGGATGGGACAGAGAAGTGGGGGAGAGGCAAGTGCCAAATCAGAGAGGACTTAGGTGCTTCTGTTCGGTTACAGGCAGGAGTCACAGGAGATGACTTAAAAGAGCACGGGGATTCTGTTTGGGGCCTCACATTTTAAATAAATATGATTTAGGTTCCTAGAAAGGAGATGGTATTTTCTTAAATTAATGACTGAATGAAGCATTTACATATAGTTTTTCAGATTCCAAAGTCTCCCCAGCAATCTCATAATCCTTGTTGCTTCCATATGGCCCCCACAGATGCCCTCCTTCACTTCCCCAAACCCAAGAATGCCCAGTAAGCCCTCAGAGTTTTGCATCTAGAGGTGTTAAAAGCTCCACTTTGGCCTGGGGAGAAATATTTGTAGCCAAGAAAACGTTTAATAGGTGGAGTCTTCCTTGAAAAAAAAAATGATTTGCCCAAGACCATGGAAAAACACAGGAACAGAGAAAAGAAACTGAGCATTACTACTTGCTATCGGGCTTGGATCAGAATCTGTAGGCTAAAAATAAACTATTTGCTAGCCAGCTCATTCTATCATGACCCCATACTTCCTAGGGAACAGTAATGCTGGAACTATTTATCAAAGACATAGCAAATTAAGAGAACATCATGCCAAACAGGGGATAAAAGACCAGATGCCCAGGAAAGGACTTCAAAATCATGTAAAAATTATAAAAACAATCTTTTATTTGAAAATGAATTATGATAGCTACAAGTTCCTTTTAACACTTGATTATTTATTTTAAAGCAGAAAATTATTAAGCAAAGGAGATTCTAGAATTGTGTCCTCAGAGATTCTGAATAATAATAATAATAATAACAATAACAAGATGTATATCTGCTTGCTCTGGATATAGGAAGTTACTGTCCACTCATAGGTGAGTAGACATGATAAGAGCTTTTTAAGTTTGGCTGCTAATGATTTTGAAGTCCTTTTTTCCTGCTAGAGAGATTGAAAAAAACATACTGATGTCCAGACCCCAAATCCTGATAATCTGATAAAATTGGTTAAGAAACAGGATTAGATGGAGCATAGAGTTCCTCAAAAATATCAACATTCCTTGACTGACAGAAATTTATAATTGGGATCAAAGCTTTAGTTGGCTGAATTCTTTAACATATTTTATTTAGCAAGTGGTTGTCATGTATACACTAAGTATGCAGCCCTACTCTTTAAAAACTCCAGTCCAGTAGGGAAGTAAAGCATGTAAAAAAATATAAGAATTCTTACACTGTACCAGCATAGATTCAGGAGGCAGTAGAGAGGGAGGACAGGTTAAATTAATTCAGTGCTGGGGTGGGGTGGATGTAAAGATAAGGCAAGGCTCTGGTCTGAGCTGACTTGGGAAGCTAACCAGACTGTGCCAAGCAAAAAGAACATTTCCAGACCCAGGGAAAGTGTGTGAAAAATCATAGGCATGGCACAGCATGTTCAGAAGATGATCAATAACATCACTGGAGGGTGGCATTTGGGGGTGAAAGCAGGGGTTGAAAGTTGGCAGAAGGGGCAAAGCGTGTAGATAAGGTTGGAGAGGAGGCTGGCCCTGAGGGACCTGTCAACCTTCAGGCTTTGGGAGACACTTGCTGCAACTGATGAACAGCCAGTGGAGAAGTCTGAGAGCTTGGTCATGATCAGATTTGCTTTTTTGCAAATCTGGCATCCCTGAGAAAGATGCGTCTATGAGGAGTGAGATAAGAGGCAAGGAAGGAGATGAGTCAGGAGGATGTTGTCAGACCCATGAGAAAGACTTGAACTGAAATGCAAGAGAGGAAGGCAGAGTGACAAGCCAGTGGGTGACAGATACAAAGGAGGCAGGGAGTCCAAATTGACGTCTGGATTTTTTATCTGACCAGCTAGATGGCTTGTATCACTGTCAGTCACTGAACATTGCACCACAATTTATTTCATAGAATCAGTTGTACAGGAACGGACATCTTGAGGCTCAGCTCAGTAGCACATAAAGTGAACTGTGCGTGTGCAGGTCATGTCAGCCTTTGACTGGGTGGCTGTGGGGCTGGAGTGTGGGGGCGTGCATAGCTGTGCAGGGCAGAATATGGGATGAAGCAAGGGCCTTTTGCTCTAGATTCCATTAGCAACTATAGCCCTCAAAGCATTCCATATGGTTAAGGGTCCATGTGGTTTTTCTAATGTAGCTTATGACGGTGCTCTTACCCTTGCTTTTTCCTGGCCAGTGTTGCTCTGTCCCTCCTAGAGATGGATGCCACTTTATTGCTGAGCCAATGTCCAAAGTGGCTGCTCTAGCCCAGAGCTGTGGCTAATTCTTGCTGTGTTCCAACAGCCTCAGGCCCAAATGGGCAACAGCCCTCCTCCCACCTGCTGATCAGTCCCCAACAGAGCCTGGCACTCATAGCCTTTTCCTCACTGGTGGCTGAATCAGACACTTGACTTGTGTTTCAGTCCATCGCTGCCCCCTCTCTAGCTCCCTGATGCAAGGGGGAGGGCTAGAAAATGAGATGAAAGCTCTCAAGAAGATAAAAAATGGGGCTGCACTCCCACACTGTCCCCTTTTCAGTCTAAGCCTGTTCCCCTTCACTGCCTCCTTCCCACCTGGTGCCAGTCTTGGCTTCATCCAGAATATTGTCCTGGAAATTAAGAAGCAGCCCCTGGTCTCCACCCTCTTATAGCCTTAGCCCCGGAGGGCTGTCAGCCCTACAGGATCCAGCCACTGTCCACATGGGGCTTCTCAGGACTTCCATGCAAATAAAATCCTGCTACATCTGAAATCACCGAGGTCTTCCCTCTGGTCTCCCCTTTAATTTCATAGAGATTTCAGGCAAGATTGCTAGAATTTAAACATATTTTTTCTGTCTAATATAGAAATTACTCATTTTTAAGTGTCACATAGATCCTGGCAAACAGGTTCCTCCAGTATGTCAAAGCAATACTTTCTATAAGTCATTTCTTATTCACTTCTATGCTCAGACCCCAGGCTTGGGATTTGTATTTGTTGCCTAGGTTTGTTGCAACAAATTGCCTCAAGCTGGCTGGCTTAAAACAACAGACATTTATTCTTTCACAGTTCTGGAGGGTAGAGTCTGAGATCAGTGTTAGCAGGGTTAGTTCCTTCTGGAGTCTCTGAGAAATAATTCATCTCATGTCTCTCTTCTAGGTTCTGGTGGCTGCGACAATCTTTGTCATTCTTTGGCTTGTGTAAGCATAATGTCTTCCTCCACCTTCACATGGTCTTTGTCCAGTGTCCCTGTGTCTCTGTGTTCAGTCTCCCTCTTGTTTCCCTTGTAAGCACAGCAGCCACTAGATTTAGGTCCCTCCCCCCAAATCATAGATGATCTCATCTTAAGATCCTTAAGTTAATTACATCTGCAAGATCCCATCTCCAAATAAGGTCACATTCACAGGTATAGGAGATTAGGACTCTGATCTAATTTTTCTTTCGTATGTCTGTGTGTGTGTGTGTGTGTGTGTGTGTGTGTGTGTTTTGAGACAGAGTCTCACTCTGTTGCCTGGGCTGCAGTGTTGTGGTGTCAGCCTAGCTCACAGCAACCTCAAACTCCTGAGCTCAAGCAATCCTTCTGCCTCAGCCTCCCGAGTAGCTGGACTACAGGCATGCACCACCATGCCCGGCTAATTTTTTCTATATATTTTTAGTTGTCTGGCTAATTTCTTTCTGTTTTTAGTAGAGATGGGGTCTCACTCTTGCTCAGGCTGGTCTTGAACTCCTGAGCTCCAACAATCCACCTGCCTCGGCCTCCCAGAGTGCTAGGATTACAGGCGTGAACCACTGCGCCTGGTTTAGGACTCTGTTCTATCTTTTTGGAGCCAGTATTCAACCCACTATGGGGCCTGACATTGTCTCTGCATTGGTTGTTCCACCAAGGTGGTGGCCGAGAAAAAAGATTTATCTGACAATTGGCTGTTTGAAATAACCTGGGCAATGGCCACTTCTGCCTTTAAGGTTAGGAAGAGCATAATTGGTGTTCTGAAGAATATATATTATTAATGAGGGTATAGAGTCACACACACAAACACACTTCAGAAACAATACTATTGTAATTTTTTGCTTTAAATAGATCTCCTATATTCTGAAGTGAATTTCCCTCTCAGTTTTCCACAAGCCAGTCTCTTCTCATACCTTTCCCCAGAATTTGACAAACAATTTACCTTTTCAAATATTGTCTCCTACCTGTATTGCTTAAGGCACAGGCAGCCCTGGCATAGGAAATGCGTCTTCTCAGCATGTTCCTTTCCTAGGAAAGGATTGTGGAAAGATTCCTGATCATTCTCACCCTCTTGCTGGCTCTGGCCATGGCCATGTGCTCCCCCTGCTCAGAGCCCAGGGGGAAATGTCAGCTGGGATGCTGGTGCTATTGAGAGTTCTCATGTCGCTTGACCCACAGGCTTTGCCATTTGATGAGCTTAGAACATTGCTTGCAAATATCAGTTCCACTTAGTATCTAGAAGGATTACTACTCACATCATCTAGATTGATGACTTGGACCCTCTTTAGAAAATAAGACTCAGAAGTAAGATTTATTGCCATTCTCAAGCACTTCCAGAGCAGAAACCAAATACTCACTCCTGGAAAAGACCATGAAATAAGACTCTCCTTGGCCAAGAGAGAATTATCTAAAGTCTACAGAGAAAAAAACAAATAAATACTCAGTAAGGAAACAAAGTCTTCTAGGAGAAAGAAGGGACACAAGAAGATGTGGAAGTCAGAGACAGCTGGCAGTAGTGCCAGTTGGGTAGCCAAGAACACCTGACCTGCTTACACAAGGGAGTAGAGGCCAATGTGAAGATGACAGCCCAAGTTCCTGTTCCTTTGTCCCAGCACTCCTACTTGATTGAGTTAGGGATTGTGAATGACTGGGAAAAAAATATTGACTGAATTCCACTGAAGGGTCCCTTGGACTTAATGGGGACACTTATATTATGTCCACTTTAGATACCTTCAGAAATGGTTAGGCAGCTTGGGGTTGGCTTTGGCAAGGATTAAATCTGTGAGACAAGTTTAAGAGAAAAATGGAACTAGCTTCCCAGGACTAATGCAAAATGGTTGACTACCAGAGAACAAGGTATTTGAAATAAAAAAGTTTAGGTTCAAATGCCAACCCCATCACAAGTTGTGTAATTATGGGTAAATTAATTAAACTCTCTGGGCCATGGTTTCCTCATACGTAAGTGAGAAATATTCCAACTTCAGATAGTTATATGGAATAAATAAAATATATAAAGCTCCTCAATATAGTAAGTTCTCTTTCGATTCTTATAGGAAGATCTTTCCCTCTAACAGGAATGTGGCATTCCTCTCTAACATAGGCCGTGGTGTTTATAACTTTAGTTCCATAAAGAAAGGAATTTGATTGTATTCCCCAAGTCAGGATTACTTGGCTGGTCTTTTAGTTTTTTCATATTAGTTCCCTTCCAGGATTCTTAGATGTCCAAGTCTGAAGAGGTTTCAAAGCTCTCAAGCCGTCTCCTGATTCGTGCCAGTTCAACTTGGATTTCTCTTCCTAACAGTGCTAGATATCTTGGAATATTTATGGTTTTAGTGCATGCTAGTGCACTGAGGATTTCCAAAGGAGCTGTTATTGCTCTTATTCATGCTTAACTGTTTGCTCACCTAGCCTACAGACTCAGTGACACGTGCCAGGGAGCCACACACATGTCCCAAGTATGTGGGTCAAAGTCTAGTGTTTATTATTTGGCTCAGACACATACTATTCAAAACTTAATTTAATTTTAGGTTTTTTTAAAATTCCTAACGTCTCTCCACCCAAAACTTTGAGACCAGAAAACATTTACTTCTGAATGATCTTCTTTCTTATTCACAGTGCATTTATGATTCTTATGAAACATAAGATGAACATTGGTAAATGTCATTTCAACAAAGAAGGGAAATATCAATAGAGGTGGAAATTCCATGATGTGTTGATAATTTTACAGAGGTTACACTGGGCAAATTGTAGATTCTTTAAATATCTTGCACTACCAATCCTTCCTGTTAACTACTGGTGCCCTTTCCTGGCTTTGTGACTGTGGGCAAATACTTGTTCAGAGCTTCACTTTTTTCATTTGTAACATGGGGGCAATAATACCTCCATTCAGCATAGTTATAAGATCACAGATAATGCCTATAAAAGATGTAGCAGAAAGCCTGGCACATCACACTCAATAAACACTATATAATAGGCATACCTCATTTTATTGCACTTTGCTTTATTACCCTTCACAGATTTTGTGTTTTTTACAAATCAAAGGTTTGTGGCAAAACTGCATTGAGCAAGTCTATCAGTACCATTTTTCCAACAGCATATGCTCACTGTGTCACATTTTGGTAATTCTCACAATATTTCAAAGTCTTTCATTATTATTACATCTGTTATGGTGATCTGTTATCAGTGCTCTTTGATGTTACTATTATAATTGTTTTGGGGTGCCATGAGCCATGCACATATAAGACAGTGAAGTTAATTGATAAATGCTGTGTGTGTTCTGACTGCTCTTCCCCTGTCTCTCTCCCTCTCCTCCAGCCTTCCTATTCCCTAAGACATAACAATATTAAAATGAGGTCAATCATTAACCCTCCAATGGCCTCTAAGTATTTAGTGAAAGGAAGAGTCACACATCTCTCACTTTAAATCAGAAGTTAGAATGATTAGGCTTAGTGAAGAAGGCATGTTGAAAGTCTACATGGGCCCAAAGCTAGACCTCTTGTGTGAAACTTGTGCCAAGTTGTGAATGCAAAGGCAAAGGTCTTGAAGGGAACTGAAAGTTCTGCTCTGGTGATAATGTGAATGATAAGAAATCAGAACAACTGTATTACTGATAAGGAGAAAGTTTGAGTGATCTGGATAGAAGATCATACCATTCACAAAATTCTCTTAGGCCAAAGCATAACATAGAGCAAGGCCCTAACTCTCTTCAATTCTATGAAGGCTGAGAGAGGTAAGGAAGGTGCAGGGGAAGTTTGAAGCTACCAGAAGTTCATTCATGAGGGTTAGGAAGAGAAGCCATTCCATAACATAAAGTGCAAGGTGAGCAGCAGGTGCTGATGTTGAAGCTGTAGCAAGTTATCCAGAAGATCTAGCTATGATCATTGATTAAGGTGACTACACTAAACAAAGATTTTTCAATGTAGACGAAACAGCCTTCTATTGGAAGAAGATGCCATCTAAGACTTGTGTAGCTAGAGAGAAGGAGTCAAAACTTGAAAGTATAGGCTGACTTTCTTGTTAGGGGCTAATACAGCTGGTGACTTCAAGTAAAAGCCAATGCTCATTTACTATTCCAAAAAGCCTAGGGCTCTTCAGAATTATGCTAAATCTACTCTGCCTGTGCTCTATATATAGAACAACAAAGCCTGGATTACAGCACATCTGTTTATACCATGGTTTACTGAATATTTTAAGCCTCATGTTGAGAACTACTGCTCAGAAAAGAAGATTCCTTTCAAAATATGATTGTTCATTGGCAATGCACCTAGTTACCCAAAAGCTCTCAGGGAGATGTATAAGGAGATTAATGTTGTTTTCATGCCTGCCAACACAACATGCATTCTATAGCCCATAGATCAAGGAGTAATTTTGACTTTCATGTCTTATTATTTAAGAAATACATTATATAAGGTTACAGGTGCCATAGATAGTGATTCCTCTGATGGATCTGGGCATGGTGAATTGAAAACCTCCAAGAAAGAATCCAGTATTCTAGATGTCATGAAGAACATTCATGATTCATGAGAGAGGTCAAAATATTATATAAGCATTAATAGGAGTTTGGAAGAAGTTGATTCCAACCCTCATGGATGACCTGGAGGAGTTCATGACTTCAGTGGAGGAAGTAACTGCAGATGTGGTAGAAATAGCAAGAGAACTAGAATTAGAAGTGGAACCTGAAGATGTGACTGAATTACTGCAATCTCATGATCAAACTTTAATGGACAAAGAGTTGCTTCTTATGGATGGGCAAAAAAAAAAAAAATGGTTTGTTTAGTTGGAAACTACTCCTGGTGAAGATGCTGTGAACATTGTTGAAATGACAGCAAAAGATTTAGAATATTACATAAACTTAGTCAATAAAGCAGTGATAGGGTTGGAGAAGATTGGCTCCAATTTTGAAAGAAGTTCTACTGTAGGTAAAATGCTATCAAACAGCCTCAATTTCATGCATTATAGTTATATTTGTTGCACACCTTAGGTGTCAGGTGCTGCTGGGCTCAGGTACACAGTGATGAACCAAATGTACCTGATCCATATTTTCATGAGGCTGAAAGACTTAAACAACAACAAAAGTAACATGTATAATAATAAATAGTGACAAGTGCCATGAAATAAAAGACCAGGAGCCATGAGAGAGAATAAAGTGTGGAACAAAATTTAGATTGGGGGATTGGTCAAAGCAGGTGTCTGTGGGGCAGTGACATTTAAGCTTTGGCCATTGGTATGCTAGGAGCTAGCTAGGCAAAGAAAGAATGGGCACAAAGTGCATTCTAAGAAGGTTAAAGAGAATGGATTCAGTTTGAAGAACCAGGAGAAGAGGGTGGGTCCAAAAATCACTGAAAGAAGGGGAGCAGGAGGAGAGATGGTACTAGAGTGGGTACAGGGCAGCAGTCCCCAGGGCCTTGTCATATTACAGGTTCTATATGTTGTACAGGATACAGAGGGAACCATAAGGATGTTTTAAGCAGGAGAATGATTTAATCAGATTCAGGATTGCTAGATGACACTCTAGCTGCTGTGTAAAGAATGGATTGGGATTGGGATGGGAAGAATGAGGGAAGCTAGGGGTTAAGAAAATAGGAAGACCAGTTGAAAGGTGGTGAGAGATCAGCTGACTTGGCCCAGGGTGGAGGTGGGTGGGGAGAAATGGAGACGGGGCTGAGAGCACTTGCTGATGGAGGGGGATGAGGAGGGAGGGATGGAGGTTGCGGTCCAGCTTTCTTGCTTGAGCAGCTGGGAAGAATGCCCTGTTGACAGGGCAGTGTAAGAGTGGTCTTAAGTTGGTAGTGGTTTTCAATTGTTGTTATTTTTGGTATTGATTCATATAGTTAGAGAATTTTGCTCAGGATTTTCTCTTGATTTTGTTTCTGTCTGATTGCTTAGTTGTTACCAGCTCCATTTGTCAGTAGATTGCCCCTAATTCTTTGCTGTCATCAAGGTCTTTTCACCCTGGAGTATGGAACTAGTGGGTTATGTATATCATCCTTTGCTCTGCCTTTAGTCACTGTAATAAATCTTTAATAACCATGCTTTAGAAGAATCTCTCACTCCAATGGAATTGTTCTCTTGTTGTGCTCTGAACATCTGCCTCCTTCTTTTCCTGCACGTTTGCTCTTGTCTGAAATGCCCTTCCCCTTCCTGCCTACCTATTAGAAATTTGGCCATCCTTTGAGATTAAGCACTTGTCTGCTGCTTATGAGAAGCCTTTAATGATCACTTAGCTCACTGGTCTTCTGACATATCATAGTTGGCCTTGCAATCCTAGCTTTCTTTGTATTAGTGTAAGATTACTCCCAAAGATTATAATCTCCAGAAGCCAAGGATGGGGTCTTTATAGGCCCTACAAAACTTTTCAAGTCTATCACATGGTCAAAGTTCAAATCATGTTTTTTGATCAAGTAGTTGAGTTCATGTCGAGTTAGGCAGGAGGGGAGGCTAGTGGAGAAGTTGTGGGTCAGGTGGGACCTTAAAACAGCCCTTATCACACTGCAAGTCAAAGGCATTCAACTCCCTACTACACATAAATAATATTAAATTTCTAACATATTCTGCACATATGACAAAACAATTGTGTTTATGGCCTCTGTTCTTGCCTACCTGCCAATGATTGGAGATTGAACTTGAAGAGGAACCAATTTTTAGAGCTTTATGATATTTGCATGGTTTTGTTGCTGTACTTTCTAGAGTCACACTGTCCATTTTTGTTTTTCATCCTCTGAAATACATTCATCAAGACAGCTCCTGGGCATGAGTCCAAAAAACAGTTTCAAGAAACTAGGGAATTAAATAGCACCAACTAAATTTTCAGTTGCAACAATAATTATTAAGTAGAGCTCATTTTAATTCCAGGCTGTGATCTGGACCCTGGAAAATTAGCTCTTGCCTTTTTGAATTCTCAATATTTTTGGAGCTTGGACACCAAACTAATGCCTGTCTAAATTTTTGATAGCCTAATCTCCTACCCAAAGTGTGCTAAATAATGACACATATATCTTTAAAACATGTCTAAAGTATCTTCCTATGAGAATTTGGAGAATTTTCAATATGCTCTAGAGGCCACTGACAGTACATGTAATCTTTTATAAACCAGTACAGATAATCTTTGGTTTAGGAGATTGAAGTAAAATAAGAAAGACAAAGTCAGTATGGACACAGCCTAATTTTTACATTGTATTTAATTGTCCTCTTTCTGGAAAGCAATTCACTGAGAATTCCCTGAACTAGATTACTCTGGGGGTTTCAACATCCAGCACAGTGGTTCTTAACCCCAGCTCAGATTAGAATTACCTGCAGAACTGGTTCCCAGGCACCAAGTGATTCTAATGTGCAGCTAGGGTTTAACACAAAGGCAACTAACTTAAACATTAACATGTTATAATGAGTATGCTTCTGTGTAATCACTGTGGAACAGGAATGTTTACAGCAGCCTTTATTATAATGGCTCCAGCCTAGAATCTGCAGTGCAATAGTCTATCCACAGTGGCATGGATAACTAAATTATGGAATACTTGTACAAGGGAATAGGAGGATACAGAAATGAAAATAACTGAATTACTGTTATGCCAAACAGCATTGATTAAACCCCCCAAAATGTTGAGTGAAAGAAACAAGACGTAAAAGCATGCATACTGTTTTAATCTAATTTTATAAACTTCAAACACAGGCAGATCTAAGCTATGATGTTGGAAGTCAGTATATTGGTTAAGTTTGGGGAGGGAGATGGGGGCAGTGATTGGGAGTGGTCAGTCACAAGGGAGAGAGTCCATGGTGCTGGTAATGTTCTATTTTTTGAGCTTTGGCTTAGAGCCCAAAGGTTATACAAAATAAAATATGTTTTTGCTTTATCATTTCAGTATGTTCTAAAATCTATACACTGAAATAATTAAAGAGGTTCACCTGTAATATCAAACAATAGCAATCTTTTGGAGGAAGATGTTTATTTAAAGAAATAATAATGAGATTTTTACAGTGACAATTATTTTTGTGGGTCTTGTTTTTCCACTTGTTTTTGGTCTTTTAAATATAATACAATCTTTGAAACAGACCTACTTAAGACAAAATTTGCAAGTTAATTCCAGTAAATGAGGTCCAAGATGAATCGTTTCATGTAATTCTGCTTTAAAGCAAATAGCCTATGGTATAAAGCCATTTATATAATTTTTCAAATAATTGTAATATCTTACAGACTCATTGCAATATAGACCTGAGCAGTGTTAATATTAGACTATTTTAAATCCCCTTAAAATCTTGAGGGTGCTTAATAAATTTATGAACAAAAATTGAGATATTTTATTGAAAATGAAATGATACTGGAGTGAATTACTAAATGTTATTTTCTGATTATAATAGTAACGTAGGGTTTCCTGTAGAAAAGTTAGACAATAATAAAAGAATTTAAAATGTTAATTCAACCACCTAGAGGTAAGGACTTTTAATACTGTGGTATAATTCTCTAGGGAAAAGGAAGGATGTATATGTGCATGCATTTAAACAAAATTAGCTACACAGCTTTGAGTCCCACTTTTTCCATTTAGTGATACAGTGTAAGCATTTTCCTAAATTATAAATGTTCTGCAGAGGTTTGGATTTAAAATGTTAATTTATCTCAACTCTATTGTTGGACATTTAGGTTATTTCCATTTTCTTGCTTCCATTAGATGCTAAGAATGGAATGAGCCTTGTTTGGTGGCGATAACAGGCTGAAGACTTGGGCAGGGAATGTGCAGAGGAGGAGTTTGCATGGCCAAGCTTTGCTATAGTTTATATCTTGCTGTCAGTATTTGCATCCTTCTCCCCTTCCTCTTCCTCTTCTTTTTTTGATCCCTCCATACATCTTTCCGCATCCCTCCTTCTGCTCCTCATCCTCCTCCCTTTCTCCCTCACTCTCCTCTTTCTCCACCGCAGACACACTGACTTCCTTGCTGCCTATCAATACACAAGATCCCCTTCTGCCTTCAGGAATTTTTGGCTCCTTTTGCCTGGATTACTTTTCTCTCCTGTCACCAGTGTCTCTTTATTTCCTTGAGGGGCTAAATCATTGTCCCCAGGTCAGATACCTAAACGGTGAATCTCAGGTCTTCTGACTTTGATTTTTTAATTAGGAGGGAGCCCAGGGCTGGAATAGCCTGGTGAATGGAAGCAAGTAGTCCTAGAAGCCAGTCCTCTATCCCAGCTCTTATTTGACAGCCTACTGTTGCAAATTCATCTCTGTACTTAAGGTGCCCTTCCAGTAAAAGCAATGTAAATCCCTCTAAAAGAGATAATACACAGAACCTCACATGGGATATTAAGTGTCAGGCACTGTGTAAAACTTTCCACGCATCATCTCATTTAGCCCTCGCAGTGACCTCTCACATAGGAGATCTTACTCCAGTTTCCAGATGAGGAAATTGAGACCTAGAGGCATGGAGTGACTTCCTCAAGGTCACATAGCTAGTTGTGGCAGAACTGAGACAACAGCCTGACTCCTACTCTAGGTCCTTTGCACCACAAAGATGCACCCAAGATGAATGATGCTTAATCATCTGCAAAAAGTAGTAAAAAGATATACTTAACACTTCTAGTTCTCTCCCAGGCCCTGTTCTCTGGGTGACTTTGAGTTTGTTACTTACCCAATAGTTTTGGTGTTTCTCTTTCTGAAAGACAGAGATGACAGAAGCCTAAGCTTTGTCTTTGATAGTCTGCTGACTGACTGACAGCTTAAAGTCACCAAGTTGAGGAGAATATTAATAGCTTGAATCCTTCTGCAGTCACACATTAAGTCTGTTAAAGGTGAGAGGTGGGGTGTCAAAAGGCTTTGATAGTCTCCATTGACTTCTTTCCCTAGGCTGCTTGTTCTCATTTCATTCCCAATTCTTTCCCTTTGTTCATTTTTAACCATATTTCCCATATGTCAGCTCATTCCCTCTAATTTCTCCTCATGTCTAACAATTGTCGTTTCCCATATGTCTACATAAAATCTACCATCTAAGAAGAAAAAAATCAGAAAACAAAACCAGAAAAGTAAGACTCAACATTGTAACGTAATTTGGAGTTAACACTTCCACTTCCAGGCAAAATATAGTCATAAGGACTAGATTTACATCCCTGCTGGAAATAACCGATTAAGTGGGCAAAGTATATGAAACAAGTGTTCTTAAGACATAGGACATCAGTCAAAGAAGGACAATGATCCCTGAGAGATGGGGAATAAATGCAGTGATCCCTGCAATTGCTCTAGTTTACTGACTGAACAAAGTGTTCAGGCCATGGTACAGAGAGGAGGAAACCAGGCAGAGCCCAGGAGTTTCCTTGAATTGTGAAGATGGAGTCAGCAGTTCAGGAAGACTAGTAGATTTCACATCTAGCATGTATCAGGAAACTATATGAAGGGAAGAAGTACCCAAAAGGATGATAGGGAACAATACCCAGGATCACACATGGCCAGGAATAATGAATGCTCCCAACAGCTGGTGTGAAAGACCACATAATTCACATGCCACGTGAGAGAATAGAGATTCTAGGGGCCAGTCATTGGTATCAAAAGGCGGGGTATGGGGTCCCTATCTGGGCTGGTGCAGAACTAGCAGGTGTAGGGGCTCTGGAGCTAACAGTTCCGATAGCGACCATCTTGTCATCAGCTCTCCCATTGTGGAAGGGGTTCTGGTTACTTTGGCAGGAGAGTTCTGAGTGTTGTTCTGGGATTCCAGGAAGCACAGCCTACAGCCCATTTATTCATCCCTTCTAATGATGTCCTAAGCATCTAATTCCCCATATGAAATCACTTTCTGCTCAAATATGAAGTTATATTTAAGCTGCAAGTGTAACCAGCCCCATGAACAGATTTCAATGACCCCAGTATGTTTTTTATAATCCTCTCCTTTAACTAAATACTTGACCTTTTGAGTTGTTTCCTAGAAATGGTGGATTTTCTGCAAGACAAAGGAGCTGAGATTCTGAGGGCCCCTGGGCAGACTTCCTGACGCCAAGATTCACCATCCCCCACAACCTGCCCCCAATGCAGGTATCCCCTGGTTATTTACACCATGACCTGCCAAGGCACATAGCCCCTCCTTTAAAAGCCCATTATCTCCATTAAATAGAGAGATGGATTTGAGGCTGCTTCTCCCATTCTCCAGACAAGAAATCTGTCATATTAAAAATTCCTTTCTTCCTTGGCAGTCCTCATTATATCAATAATTGGATCTTTGTATGACAAGCAACTGGACTACGCCAAAGCCCCCTTGCCGTTTCAACTATGAAAAGTGTTATATGCTCCTGAACCTTGACTATTACATCTCTAAATCTCTCCTACTTGTTAAATACAATGACTTCTGTCAGCTGAAGTACTGGCCACCCCTTACTTGAAAATCCCTCCTCTTTTCGTTTGGATAACACCTCCCCCTACTGGTTTCTCTTATACATTTTCCTCATTTTTATTCATTTTGCTGGTTTCTTTTTCCTTCAAAACACATGGATTGAGCGTCTACTGGGTTGAAGATTCTGTGTGAACACAGTGCAGGGGCCCTATTGATAAGTAAAGGGAATGTGTTTTCCTCCAATTGCATTTGGGTATTGATACAGATGAGAGGTGAATTAAACAGAACTTCTTACAGTTCCCCTCTCCTTCAACTTTTCCTGGGCTGTTCCGTCTGCCTGGAATGCCCTCTCTACCGTGTTTACTCATCTGTCAACTTCCGACTCCACTGCCACTTCCTTAAGCCTATCAGGTGGACTTACTTATTCCCATCTTGGAACTATCATGGTATAATGCCATGTGCATCCCTCCATTGTAATAGTTGCCATGTTATATTACTTTGCTTCTTTGTCTCCTCCGTTAGTCTAGCCATTCCTTGGGGGTGTCAATTTAGTAATCTCAATTCCTAGCATGGTGTTTGGCCCATGGTTGGCTTTTAGTAATTTCCTATTTAATTCCATTGAATTGAATTCCATGGAGTGAATCAGCAGAAAGAGTTGGCAGGCAGGAGAGGCAGGGTCTAGAGAAAGAAAGAGGGTGATGTTTAGAACCAGGCTCAGCTCTCTACAAGGAAGGGAGCTCTTGTCCCTGAGAGTGAGCAATAAAACAGCTTACCCAACTCTAGCAGTGGAATGAAATGGGTGAGGCCTGTGTAAATTGAGTGAATAATACTTCTAAGGAGTTCACTTGAGGATAAAAAGAGTTCATACACCTTGGGAATTTTGTACAGAAAATGAAAATGTATTAATATTATACAATGTAAGATAGTATTTTATAACACTCTATGGCAAGATAATAAAATGTGTTGAATTTGTGTATTTTATTAGAGCACATGCTATGTAACAAAGGAAGAGGAGGATGGATTAAAGATAAAAAGAAAGATTATAGCTGTCATCTTCTGGTTGGTCTTTCTACTCTTAAAAGTCTCTGTGGTAGATATTATCACTTTCAGTTAGAGCATATTCCAGTACCTCTCATTGTCTGAGCCAAGAGCCCTGATGTGACCTACTTTGTGAAGCCAGGTGGTATCACAGACAGACAAAAGTGCCAGCACACGATCTGACAGTCACCATAATGACTAGCTGGTGGGGGAAATGTCTATACTTCAGAAGAGGCCAATCTTCCACAACATTCCGGTACTCACAGGCACTTCCTAATACGTTGGCAAGACTAACAATTCCAAAGCAATAAAGTATGTGATCCTTGATGCTAACAGGAAGTAGTATGGCTTTAACACGGGTTCTGACTTTTATTGTTAGTTAATTGTTCATGTCTACTTGTCTTAGTTCTCCTTTAAGTTTTAAGTTTCTTAAGGACAGGGACCATATTTTATACTTCATACTCTCTGCCCACACATGCCTACCACAGTGTTTTAGGGGTACTCAATTACCATATGTTGTTGATGGGGTTGTTTTAGCAGCTGTCAGGCAGCTTTCATGGTGGCCAGGTACAGATAGAACATAAAGAGCTAAGCAAGAATGGAGATTTTTCTCCCATATAAACCACAAGTTACTTAACCTAAAACCCTGGGAACTTAGGCTTTCTTGCATGAGTGACTGTGGTTTAGGACACTTATTCTACCCCTTCTTCCTAACAATTCAAAATGTCTTTATTTCAGTTTATCTTTCTTTTACTCCCTAACTTAAAATAATTTGCAGCATTGTCTTTGGGATACTTGACTATGTGGGATTTAAATTTATAAAAGAAGTAGTTATATATATATATTTTTTTTTACCCTCTCCCAACATACTTTTGTTTGTTTGTTTGAGATAACATCTTACTATGTTGCCCAGACTGGTCTCACACTCCTGGGCTAAAGAGATCCTCCCCCATCAGCCTCACGAGTAGCTGGGATTACAGGTATGTGCCATCATGCCTGGCTAAGAAGAAGCCCTAGAAAAACATAGTTTGTGTTTTGAGGTACACCAAGAAGGCTTCCTTATTTACTGACTTTGTAGAATATATTGGTTATACCATCATACATTTGGGAGGATCTTTCAAATGCAAATATATTTCTTGAGCAGACTGGCATGTTAGTTCATTAGCATCTAGTGGGAAACCCAGTTTATTTCCAACAGAGTTAATCATATTAGTTTGTAATCCAGGAAATAAAAACAGGACAGATTAATTTTGATGAGAAAAGGCATCTCAGCTTTCTGAGAGCATGGAGTGATACCCATGGAAACACAAAATAGAAGCATGAGGCTGAGGACTCAAGAGTCCTCCGAAAAGCAGAATCAAGATGTCAGAACAAAGAGCAAAGGTAAAGACTGTCTAATCTCTAGAGCTTGGAGAGGTTGCTCCAGCAGGAAGAAAGCTTCTTCAGAGTTAGGGGAGTGGTCAGCCAGTGTTCTATAGCTCCACATTAGCACAACCAGATCATCACCTTCCAACTCTCACACAAAAACCTTTCCATTCTCCCTTGAAATTCCCGCCTCCATTTTCCTCACTCCATCTGCCCAATCCTGGACATACTCACATTCATGGAACTCTCTTCCTGCTCTTCCTCTCTCCCTGGTCCTGCCTCTATTGTGGGCAATTTCAGAATCCTGGTACAATTGGTCCAACATCACAGCTTTAGAGTTCTCTAACTTTCAGACCCCCCACAACCTTAACCTCTAGGTCCATTTAGCAACCTATGTCTACGGCTGCACTGCACACTGGGCTCTGTTATCATCCAGAGGAAGAGGTCCAAATCGGCACCTCAAACTTAACATCCTAATCTCCCATGAGAGCCTTCTCTGACCAGGGCTCCCACTCCCTCACTCCACAGTTCCTCCTCTTCAGCCTGATGAAAACTTGTGTCCCTTACTCCTCCACTGTCTTCTCTCTCAGGCTGTCCCTCGTGGCTCCACCTCCCTTGCTAGTCCAGTCTGGACCCCACAGATTGTCTCTTTGCGTCCAAGCTTCTTTGTCTTCTGCTGAATCTGTCTTGTGGATCTTGAACCTTGGATGAGTTCCACCATTGACTCCCTCCTCACTCACACTCAGCCCACTGAGCTGCTGGAAGGACTTGAACAGCCACTGGGATCCCTGCCACTATAACTTTATTATCACCCAAGCCAGCTGACCCTTTGGGCTCCTTCCTTTTCCTCTCCCCCAGCAGCAATTCCAAACCTCCACCACTCTCCTCAACCCACTTTTATCACCTTTCTCTTGGGAAATGACTCTTACTTCATAGATGGAACTTAGACTGCAGACACCTTCAAACTCTCACTCAGCTCCTAACAACCATAAGCTTCAACACCCTCCAACATTCCCACCCCAGTCTAAGAGAAGGAAATGTTTCTTCTCCCATTAAAGACTTATTCATTCATTCAGCAATCACTGAGTGCCTACTGCATCTTAATAAATACTGTGCTATATGCTGGATCCAGATATTAGAGATGAGGAAGTTGTAGCTCCTACCCACAAGGAGCTTAAAATGAGGTAGGGGAGACTGACCTGTAAATGAATTATAATTCGGTGTGCATTGTGGTGTAATGATAGAAATAGGCACAGAGCATTACAAGGTCATGGGAGGAAAAGCCACCTAACTCACCCTTCATGGGAAGGAGATGAAGTGTCCTAAGGGACTTTTTGGATGGGATGTTGCTTGAGCTAACCCTTAAAGAGAGAGTAGGCATTAACTAGGCAAAGTTGCTGTGGGAAGGAGACAGATGGGTCAAGGATTGAAGGGTAGGGAAAACAGAGATCGAATATAAGAAGAGGGTATAAATAAAAGCATGACATTGAGTCCATCCCATTAGCTCAACACATTTCCCTAAGCGTTTTTCTCCTTTATTCTTTATCCTAGGATATGGCACCCCTATCAGTTTAGTCACCAGAAATGTAGATTTCTTAAATTCCCCCTGTGCCCTCACCCTCATCCTTCAACTAGTAACTAATTTCTGTAGATTCTACCACATCAGCATTTCCTATGTGTGGTAATGGGAAAAAACCCAAACTCTGTAAAATAATTTAAAGAGGTTTATTCTGAGCTGAGTGTGTGTGACCAGCCCAGAGCATACGGCCTCAAGAGGTCCTGAGAAAACATGTCTGCAGTAGCTGGGTTACAGTTGGTTTTATACATTCATGGAGACAGGAATTGCATGTAAGACCCTAAGTCAGTATGCAGAGGGCTATATTGGTTTGGCCTGAAAAGGAGGGACATCTTTAAGGGGGAGAGGAGTTACAGCTTATAGGTGTGTTTAAAGATTCTTTGATTTGTGATTGGTTAAAGAAATGAAGCTTTGTCTAAAAGCTTGGAATGTTTTAAGATAAGGATGTCTGTCAATCAGAGACAAGCCACCAACATTTACAGAAACTCAAGTGATCTGTTAAGTAAACTGATGGCCTGCAGACGCAGACGTGGTTTTAGCTTTGTCTTGTATAGAGTTAAGTCTGTTAATGATTTAGTATCTTATCGTTACAAAGAATATCTCCAAAAAGGGAAGGTGGCATGACAAGTTGTGTGTGACCTCTCTTCTCATGGCCAGCAACTCAGCTTTAGGGTTTTTCTTGGGTCCCCTTAGCCAAGAGGGGGTCCATTCAGTCAGCTGGGGGTCTTAAAATTTTGTTTTAGTTCACATGTGTCTCTCCCTGCTCCATCTTTGCTCAGCGTCGTGCAATGGTCTCATAATCGACCTCACCTGCATACTCCTTCTAGAGTGTATCTAACATGCACAAGCATCTTTTTTTTTTTTTTTTTTTTTTGAGACAGAGTCTTACTCTGTTGCCCGGGCTAGAGTGCCGTGGCGTCAGCCTTGCTCACAGCAACCTCAGACTCCTGGGCTCAGGCAATCCTCCTGCCTCAGCCTCCCGAGTAGCTGGGACTACAGGCGTGTGCCACCATGCTCGGCTAATTTTTCTATATGTATTTTTAGCTGTCTGTATAATTTCTTTCTATGTTTAGTAGAGACGGGGTCTTGCTCTTGCTCAGGCTGGTCTCGAACTCCTGAGCTCAAACGATCCCCCCGCCTCGGCCTCCCAGAGTGCTAGAATTACAGGCGTGAGCCACTGCGCCCGGCCTGCACAAGCATCTTAATAGGGCACATTTTAATGCAGGCTAAAGCAACAATCAAACATTTAGCTATTCTTTTTTTTCCTTTCCTGAATAATGGCAGTAATAGTCTTAACCCATTTCTCCACCTTTCCCTTTTGATTCTCTCAGGTATGATGATGACAACAATCAATAATTGACCCCTCATTTTAATCTTCCATCAATAATTATCCGAAGTGTCCTGCTACAAGTTACATTGTTTCTGCTGCTTCAAATGCTCACCCATTTCACTTGTCTGCCTAGGGTGCCCGCATTCTTCATGTGTTACTGTGAAATTGTGAAATATATATTAATATTTGGTCTTTATCCCCATTTCCTAGCATACAACTCCTAAAATCCTCAGAATCTCCAAAGTACTGTCTTTTTGTATGCTAATGTTAGCTGATTGCTTCAGGTTGAGGCTGATCATGGGAAAGACAAAAGCAGGATTAGAGGATGGAAATTCAGTCCCACCCTGCAACCTACTGGACGGGAGAGGGACTGAAGGTTGAGTTGATTACAAATGGTCAGTGGTTTAATCAATCATGTGTATGTAATAAAGACTCCATAAAAACCCAAAGTACAGGGTTTGGAGAGCTTCCGGATAGCTGAACACGTAAAGATTCTTGCAGGATGGCACACCCCTCCCTGCATACCTTGCTCTATGAATCTCATCTGTATCCTTTGTAATATCCTTTATAATAAACCAGTAGGCATGTTTTCCTGAGTTTTGTGAGCCGCTCCAGCAAATTAATAAAACCCAAAGAGGGTGTTGTGGGAACCCCAACTTGAAGCCTGTCAGTCAAAAGTTAGGAGTCCAGGACTCATTACTGGTGTCTAGATGGGGAGGCAGTCTTGGGGACTGAGCCCTCACCCTGTGGGATCTGATGCCGTGTCTAGTTAGATAGTGTCAGAATTGCATTAGAGGACACCTAGTTGGTGTCTGCTGCAGAATTAAGGCTTGCTTCCTGGTGGGGAGAAATCCCCACATATTTTGGGGTCATAGAAGTCTTCTGTGTTGATTGTTGTGTTGGTGTGAAAGTGGAAGAAAAACATGGTTTGAGAGTTTTTTCCAAACAATGACCATCACCACCACCCCCATCTCTCACTTCCCAGGAAGCCCTTCCAGCCACCAATCATAGCCTCAGATTACAAGGACCACTCCCGCTCTGTGCCCTGACTCTGATCTCTACATTCACTTCTACTGACACCTCTTACACCACTTTAATGTCCCTCTGTAGGCAGACTGTGCAGGGGAGAGGAAGTTGGAATCCCAGTTACATTAATGGAATCTTAAAGGAATGCCATTGTCTTATTCATATGCTTCCCTATGTATGTCCTAAGGAAAATGATATTTTTTCCGTAACTAGTTTTTTAAGATACTATATACATAGTAAAAATTCATTTAGTATAAAAGGGTATTCGATGAAAATAAATCTCTGTCCTACCGTAGTCCTCCATTATTCTTTTTCAGTGATCACCACTATTATCAGTTTCTAGTCTTTTCCCCCAACCTCTAAGTATATAAATGCATATTATATACCTTTATAGCACACATGCAAATCTATCTAAATCCAAATCTAAATATACATCTATATGTATACTTTTAAACATATTCGGTAGCATCCTATCATCAATTTTCAGGCCGGGCGTGGTGGCTCATGCTTGCAATCCTAGCATTTTGGGAGGCTGAGGCAGGAGGATTGCTTGAGGCCAGGAGTTTGAGACCAACCTGGACAACACCAGCCTAGACAACATAATGAGATCCCTTCTCTACAAAAAATTTAAAACATTAGTCAGGCATGGTGGCATGTGCCTGCACCATGATTATTCATATTTTATTGTGGTAGGAACACACAGTGAAATCTACTCTCTTAATGAATTTTTTCTTTTCCTTTTTTTTTTTTTTTTTTTGAGATAGAGTCTCACTGTTGCCTGGGCTAGAATGCAGTGGCATCATCGTAGCTCATTGTACCCTCAAATTCTTGGGTTTAAGTGATCCTCCTGCCTCGGCCTCCCAAAGTGCTGGGATTATAGGCATGAGCCACTGCGCCTCACCTCTTAACAAAATTTTGAGTGTACAGTGCAGGGAGCCATTTTTAAAATTTTTTCTTTTTTTTTAATTTTTAATTCACACTATTGGAAGTTTCAATAGTGAGCCATTTTTTAAACTGCTACATAATATTCCTACTATAACTGCATGATATTTATGTAATCAGTTCCCTATTGATAAATATTTAATTTGTTTTTGGCCCATTGCTATTTCAAGCAATGCTGCAATGAAAA
The DNA here is from genome assembly GCF_020740605.2 of Lemur catta. NCBI lineage: Eukaryota > Metazoa > Chordata > Mammalia > Primates > Lemuridae > Lemur > Lemur catta. The sequence continues at coordinate 37,574,131 of NC_059138.1, forward strand.
TTCTTGCACATATGTGTATGAGCCAAGGTCCAGCAGAAGCAGATGGTACATCCAAAGCTTAACTGAAGAGTTTGATAATGGAGGGACTATTTACACAGGTGCTGGCAGGATTAATGGAGCCAACTATAAATGGTTAAGCCCTCAGAAACTAGCAATAGTGAGAAGCTTTCACCACCCCTAGACATGAAGGGACCAGGGGAGGGAGGGAGCAGTGTTAAAGCCAGTGAGCCCATAGCTGTGGCCAGAGAGTGAGGAATGTAGCCACTACCAAGACTGCAGCCATCAGACTAGGAGTAAGAGGAATAAGTGTCCTGACTGTCATCTCCTCTTGCTCTCTGGTTTTCTGCTGGTACTTCCCAACCTCCGAATACCAGTGGAAGCCAGAGGACAAGGGAGCCCAAGTGAGGTAGTCCATGGAGGCCGGGCTGCAGGGCACGAGGCAGGCATGTTAGGTAGATAGTGGGGGATTCTGGGTCTCTTAGGAACAAAAGTGGGTGCTGCTGCGATTCACCCCCCTAAATGGGTTTTCAGAGAGTCTTATGGGAGATCTGCATGTGTGGTAAGACTAAGGTCATGGAACTCCCAACTGTCCAGTCAAAGTGATTCCATGGTGATATCTGAGCCACAAGAGAGGTCCCAATCCAGGCACTGTAAAACAAGGTGCAGACCACAACCAAGCTCCCTTTTTGGCAGCTGCTTTTTGCTCTTTTCCTGCTATGACAATGGGTTTGGTTATCATCTGTGGCGTATGTATCATGCTCTGTAAACCTATATCTTGCTCTTGCCCTGCAATCCTGTTGTAATCCTATCTTGCTCCCCCTCAATAAATTTCACCTCATGCTTGACTTACTCTGGTCATTCTTCGACCATGGGTGGGCCAAGAACCAACATTTTCAGACTAAAACCTGACAGGCAGAGCAGAGGAAGAATAAGTGTAGAGTAAGCAGTATAATAAGTTTCTGCACAAATGTGCCATTAATCTGGTGGAAATTTTCCTAGATGTGAAATTGTGGTGTCAGTAGAAAGGAAAGAACCAGTCAAGTGTCCGCTCAATGTATGTTCTTCTCTTCTTCCATGGTAATACAATGCTTAGCCGTGCATATGGCTACTCAGAATTAAGACTACATTTCCCAGCCTCCCTCGTAGTCAAAGTAACGTCAGAGGAAGTGTTACCACGTGGCAGTTTCTGAGAAACCTCTCTGAGAGACAGACAAGTGCCTTTTATCCCTTATTTATTCTTTCCTGTAATTCACATGCTGCCTAGGACCACACCCCTTTAGATGGTGAGTGGTGAGCTGGGAAGTGCCAGGTTCCTGAGGACTTCATAGAATAAGAGTTGCCCTTCCAGTCTCTGATGACATACCTCCAGATTTTATTTATTTGGGAGAGAAATTAACTTTTCCCTTATTTAAGCTATAGTTATTTTCTCTGTCAAGTAGCTGAACCTAATCCTAATGAATATAATGGGTATAGACATTTTGAATTTTTATGGATGTTGGCAAGCTTGGTGTTCTATTTATTTATTTTTAATGTAAATATATTTAATTGACAAATAAAAATTATGTATATTCATGTGTACAACGTGTTGATTTATATACTCATTACCCCAAATTAATTAACACATTCATCACCACCCATAGTTACCATGTTTATGAGTGTGTGTGTCTATGGTGTGTTGTGGTGTTTTAAACTGAATTTTTCAGACTCTCTGGGTTTGAATCTCTGCTTCTCCATTTACTAGACATATGATCTTGAACAAATTTCTTAATCTTTTTATACCTCAGTTTTGTCATAAGGATAATAATAGAAACTACTCTATTTGGTTGTTACAAGGAATAAATGAATTAAAAATATCTGAAACACACAGACCAATGTCTATCTGACATAACTGATACCCAATAAATGTAAGACATTACTATTATTATTGCTATTATTATTTTTAATTTGTCCTCTAAAGAAGATGGGCCAAAGTCTATTCAATGTCTGGAATTGTCTCTTTCCTCTCCCTTCATTAATACTGTGCATTAGCAAAGATTTTGTCCAGTAGATGAATAGTGACATTTTATTTTTATTTTAAATTGCTTTCTAAAATCATAAGGTTGGGTATCTTTTCATGTTTTTAAGCCACTTGTATTTCTTTTCTGCTGAATTTTCTGTTGTGTCCTCTGTTCATTATTGAGTTTTGTTGTTTGTTTTGTTTTGCTTGTTTTTTTAAAAGCTTTTGAATATATTAATATTATGGAAATTAGCCTTTGTCTGCTGTGGGTGGTGGAAATATTTTGCCAAGTGTTCATTTGCCTTTTGACTTTATTTTTTCCATACATAAATTTTAAATTTTAGTATAGTGAAAATGATCCTTCTTTTCCATTGTAACATCTGAGCTTAATGAGAAAGATCTTTCACATTCTGTATTATAAAAATAATTCCCCCATATCTTTTCCTAGGACTTTAGATTGGTTTATATCAAAAATCTCTTTTTCATTTGGAATTTAATTGAGGGTAGGCAGTGAGGAACAAATTGAAGCAATTCTGCAGGCAGCTTGGTCAGAGGTTCACAAAAATGAGCCATCTGACAAAATCCTATAGGAGTTATAGTTTACTGTGATCGACACAGTAGATGCAATTTAAACAAAGCGTGCCAGGAGCCATCAGGCATGCAGATGTTGGTGAACTTGCCTCTTCAGCTTTCTCTTCTTCATAGGAAACACATGGCTTGTTTAAAATGCCATTTTGTATTTCCAGAGGAAGGTCCTGCCTAGTCAACCATAATGACTTTGCCAGTTTGCAAAACTGCCTTTCACACATCACGTTACTTGGTTGGTTCTCACTTCCAGGGAGTAGTTACAATTTCTTCTTCTGCCACTAGGGCCATCTTGCTATCTCGTCACAGGTTAGATAACAGTGCCCCATCTGTGGACATGACAGTAAGGGACTCCCCATGTTTCAAGACCAAGGAGGGACCAGGACCTACAACTGGGCTCTATCTTTGTCTTTTTTCCAGGTGGTTTTCTAGTTGTTTTGACAGGTAGTTTATCATAGTGGATGAGAACACAAGCTCTAGATTAAAAGTATTTGGCTTTGCACTTTCACTCTGCTGCTTTTGAGCTGTAGGGCCAAGAGCCAAGTTTGTGTTACTTTTTTGTGCTTTGGTTTCCTCATCTGTAAAGTGAGGATTATAATATAGTCTGGGATTAAATAAGTAAATATAAAAATTTCTTGGCAGCAAGTGGTTGGTAAATATTAAAAAGGCCTTTCCCCAATCCAGAATATAAAATAGTTTCACTATTTTTCCCTTAGGACTTCAAAGATTCATCTATATAAAAAACATATAACATTTATAATAAATGCCATAATATATAATAAATGTATAACAGTAAAAATTAAAGCATTTGTAAGAAAAAAGTATTATAACTATGAATAGTATCACTATTATTTGAACAATGCATTTGCTTCAAAATGTCATCTTTGTTGTATACTAAATTTGCATATGTAACTGAGTCTAGTTTTAAATTCTCTATCATGATTTATTCATCTAGTTTAATCACATTTGCTTCATAATATGTTTTATTATCTCATAGAGCTTGCCTAATTCCTTACGCTTCTTTTGCAGAAATTTTTTTCTGGCTAAGCTTGAATTTTGATATTTATATAAAAATCTTAGAACCAGCTGCTCTGATTTTTAAAAATTAATTGATATTTTATTGGGGCTGCAATAAATTTACATATTCATTTAGAGAAAATTGACTGTCTTACAATATTGGCTTTTCCTAATTCCAGTAAAAGGAGTTGCTCTCATTTCATCCCTGCAAGGTCTGACCTTTTTTTAAAAAAAAAAAAGATAAAAGAAAAAAAGGAGTAGTTCTCCATGTATATTCAAGCTGTTTTTCTTTTTAAATGCCTTTCAGAAGAGTTTTAATGTTTCTGAAAGTCTTCTTTATACAATTCCTACACATTTATTCTTAAGTTTATTCAATTTTCCTCCCTCCTCTACTTCCTCCCTTTCTTCCTTCTTTCTTTTCTCCCCTCCCTCCTCCTCCTCCTCCTCCTCTTCGTCCTCCTCTTCTGCTATAGTAAATGGCACCAATTCTTTTATTTTGTTTTTTAATTACTTCTTATTTCTAAAGGGGAAACCTATCACTTGTCCATTTGTGAGCCTGGATCCTGTAACTGGATCAGAAAAACTAATGGAAATCTTATAATCTTACCTGCCTTGTTGCAATTTTGTATAGTCATCATGTGTTAGAAGAAGATAAATTGAGCCAAGAAAACACCTGTTTTAGAAAGGAGGCTCCAGAGGAGATAGTAGCCTAGAGAACAAATGGAAGGGGAATAACTGTGACTCTGAAGAGGGCTAACTGTGGACGAGGTGACTGGAGTAACATTCTACGAGCAGGTTGATTAGGAATAGCACAGATGAAAAATGGTTGAATATGACCAAAGTGCTACATAGGCTTAATTTATGATGTTGGATGCTTTAGATTATTTTAAATTATTGAATTCAAACTAGATAAATGAAGCATTCTACTCAAGAAGATAGACATAAAAATCAGAAATTATAAAACTAATAGCATTAAGAAATAAATACAAAGACTGGTTTGTTGGAAAAAAATATCCAAAACAAAACAAAGTCAATAATATCAAAACTAGTTTTTTGTAAATAGAGAGAAAATTCAAATAAACAAAACTAAAGAAGTATTAGTGAAAGGTGATAACAGTCTAGAGCTTTATTTTTTTTGAAACAGAGTCTCATTCTATTGCTTGGGCTAGAGTGTGATGGTGTCAGCCTAGCTCACAGCAACCTCAAACTCCTGGGTTCAAGCAATCCTTCTGCCTCAGCCTCCCGAGTAGCTGGGACTACAGGCATGCACCTCCATGCCCGGCTAATTTTTTCTATATATTTTTAGTTGTCCAGCTAATTTCTTTCTAGTTTTTTAGTAGAGATGGGGGGGGGTCTCACTCTTGCTGGTCTTGAACTACTGAACTCAAATGATCCACCTACCTTGACCTCCCAGAGTGCTAGGATTACAGGCGTGAGCCACTGCGCCCGTCCTAGAGCTTTTTATTATTTAAAAAACCTACATAGTTATGTCAATAAAATAGAAAATGAATTATTTTTGAGAAAATATAAATGACAAATTGATTTAAGAAAAGGTAGAAAACTGATTTGCAAATAACCAGGGAGAAACTTATTTAAGCAGTTAAAGAATTTTCTCCAATAAAGATTCCAGAGTCAGCTGTTTTGAAAGCTACTCAAGGCATTTTTTTAAAGACTAGCATAACCCTGATACCAAAGAGGCAATAGATGAGACCCAGGAACCAGACTTCCTGGCTCAGATCTATTTAACAAACACTGAATTTCATTCTTACACAGTGCCAAGTGAGGTTCTGAGATGTCACAAATACTAATACATGTAATTCTCCTAAAACCCTATGTGGGAGGGATAACTATTATCCTCATTTTACAAATAAGCAAACTGAAGAAGTGAGAGCCTAAGGAACATGTTACCCAATGTTACATAGGTGACATGTGATGGCACAGATAGATGGCATGAAATAGTGTCCTAAAGCTGCAGTCCCCACCCCCTGGCCACAGACCAGTACCTGTCCATGGCCTGTTAGGAACCAGGCTGCACAGAAGAAAGTGAGCAGCAGGCGAGTGAGGGAAGCTTCATCTGTATTTACGGCTGCTCCCATAGCTCACATCATTGATAAGCTCCGCCTCCTGTCAGAGAATCTAATGCCACCGCTGATCTGACACCTCATTCTCATAGGAGAGAATATCCAATGTACCCCACCATTTCTTAGCAAGTAGGAAATAGTGATGGCATTTGAGAGCATAGTAATGATTGTGTTGGTGTTCATGACCCACTGAAATATTGATGAAGATGCTGATGTTGGTGGATGTGGAAAAGGAAGTGAAAGAGATGTTGATATTGGTGAAGGTGACGTGTATGGGATGTATATGATTCTGGTGTTAGAGGTTGAACTGTTCTCTCTGATAGCTCATCCATCTGTCAATTGAGATAGCCTAGCAGCAGCCAGAATGGGCTAGGACACCCTGGGTTAAACACCTGTCTAGAAGAGAAGTAGGCCTATTTGGTCTGGAGATTAGAGGACATATTTGAGGGAACTGAGGAAGTGGTATTAAAGAAGAAGAGATGTGGAGTCAGGGGACTCGGGTTGAAATTGCATCACCAGCAAAGACTACTTGGACAGAGCATGTAGCATGCCTAGACATGCTTTCTCCACCTGTGGCAGTGCTCAGAATCCCAGTGCTCCTACTTCTATTCCACACGTGCCAATAGGCCCTACCCTGTGCTTAAGTGGAGAGAATGGGAGCAGGTGGTATTGTGCTTACGTAGCATACTGATCTGAAACCTTGAAATTAGTAGGACATGCTTTTCATAGTAGACACAAAGATTCTTATCACTTTAATGGTGTCTTTTGTTGTAATTACTGACGTACAGCTTGTGCCAGGGCCTGATCATTTTTAAATAAACTATCTATTGAAGTTCTAGGTTCACAGAACTGAGCCAGCAACCCCCAGTTTGCAGTAGCTGTACCAGTGCAGAGGACTCCAGAGTATCCTAAGATCATCCTTAGAGCAACAAATGTTCCCATCTTCACTGCAATGTGACATGGGCAAATTTATGGAACACTGATATTTTCTGATTAAACAGTAACATGAAATAGAAAACTATGTCATAGACTCTATGAAATAAAAGTTGTCATTTTTAATGAGATCTGTCACCATTTCAGATCTGCATGAAGTTGAAAGAAATATTATGGACAACTGTAAGTAAGAACAAACAATTCAGAGTGTGAGGAATCAAAGATGACCAGATGATTGAGTTGTGTCCCAAGCAAGATGTCCTAATTTCATAATTATTTATGTACTCAAAGCAATAGAATAAATCCTCATTCTATCTCAGAGGTAGTGGTTCTTTCTACCCAAATAAAAATGCAACATACACACCCAAAGTTTGGACTGAAAATAGATTATTAGCATTATAATTTATGTAAATGGTGCTCTATTCATATGAAGCAAATTCGTATCTCTTAGTCTTATGCTAATTATCGCATAAATAGATTATAAATAATCATGTGAGAGGATTTCATTTTCTAGCCAAAACTACGTGTTTAAAGGGTTTACTGTTTTATAAAACCTGAAAAGAATGACTCATGTAAGTTCTAAAGCTTTAAGAATAAAACCTGTGGTGTTCTAAAAATTGTATTTCTTAAGGTTTGATAGTGCAGTAATTTCCAATATTATTGGAATTTATTGAATATGCTTGTCTTAGTGGTAGTCTTTGGGAGGGAGAGTGAGTATAAATTTCTCAAACGTGAGTGTGCATCTCAATCACCTGGAGAACTTGTTAAAACACAGATTTCTGGGCTCCACCCACAGAGATCTTCATTCACTTGGTCTGAGCTGGGGCCCAGTAAAAATGTGTATTTCTAGCAAGTTCCCAGGTGATGCTGATGAAGCTGGTTCTAGTGCCACACTTTGAGAAGAAAGGCTCTAAAGGATGAATATGGACTTGGACCCAGAGGGCTGGAGGAGTGGCTGGACTCTACAGCCTTTAGTCATGACCTCCTGTGATGGTGAGTAGGTGCCACCTGTGTGGAGCAGATGTCACTTGGCAGGGGCTTTGTCTTTGCTTCTTCCAGGTGCTCTAGGGACCTTGCCAATCAGGGACTTCTTTTATGGTCTGACTTGGGTGAAGGGAGGCCTGTGTTTATGAATTTCAGATGAGACTTTTGGACCTCAACCCAGAACCAGGCCAAGACAGGCAAGTTTCTTTGCAGTCTCTGTTTGTCAGTGGTCAGAATTTTTCCTAGTTCTCTCTTTCTACTGAAGTTGTACATCTTCAAGAGTTCTGGCTTTAAGTGGTATGCATGTCTTTTATTTCCTGTTAACTTCTACTCTTTATTACTTCCATTCAACTTTCTTTGGATTTTATTTGCTTTTCTTTATCTAGATCACTGCTTTTTTTCAGGCTTGCTTCTTCTCTAATACATTAGAACTTAAGTTGGTATTTAAGTTCCAACTTTCTACCTGGAGTTGATTCAAGGCTTAGTCTTCTTTTCCTGAGTGGCTATTAAAACACAAACTCCTTGGTGGGGAAGAGCAGCCAATATTGTAGGGCAGCCAGAGCCACTAGGGCTTGCTGGCCACCTGGCTTTCAGCTTCCTTCTTGTTCTTGCTCCTAGGAAGTTTGTTCTCTTTGTCACCAGCTCAGATTTGCATTTACAAGTGTGCTTGTAATACTTGACAAATCAGTTCTAGAGGTTTTGCAGTAAAAGGCTTTTCAGGGTGTCTGCTCTACCATATTGCTAGACATAGAAGTCTAAAGATAAAAGCACTGGCAAACTGTGAGAATAAAATGATAATGCCTGGAGAGCCCTTGGCTCAGTGCCTGCCAGATAGGAAGTTCTTGGTAAATGCTAGCTGCCATTATCATTATTATTATTATTATTATTATTGTATTTGCATACATAGATCTCAATGGATTACTAGCAGCAGAGGTAAGAAATTGGGTGCTAAAGGAAGCAATCCTGCCAGGAGGAGTGGCAATAGAAAGGGATCATGGCAAATCCAAATTTTAACGAAGACTGTGATGACTAATTGAGGATATATTGTGTTTTCTGAAGAGACACAGGAACTGACCCAATCAAGAGAAAATTCTGCTACAGAGGGAGAAATCGTGGAATCAAATTGGGGGCTACAGTACACAGCTACTAAGGCTCAGCACACATGACTCTAGCGGCACCATCCAATGGACCAAGATGTCACAGTGGCTGTGACCAGACTGAGGATACACTCTTCCAGAATATCCTTGGGTATGCATTTTGGCAAAGCTAAAAAGGAAGTAAAAATGTGGAAATGAGGTGGCTGCAGTGGCTCATGCCTGTAGTCCCAGCTACTTGGGAGGCTGAGGCAGAAGGATTGCTTGAGCTCAGGAGTTTGAGACTAGCCTGGACAACACAGCGAGATCTCATTTATAAAAAAAAAAATTTATTAAAAAAAATTAACCAGATGTGGTGGTACACACCTGTAGTCCCAGCTACTCAGGAGACCAAGGTAGGAGAGGAGGATCTCTTGAGCTCAGGAGTTTGGGGCTGCAGTGAGCTATGACTGTGCTATTACACTCCAGCCTGGGCAACAGAGCAAGACTCTATCTTGAAATAAATAAATAAATGGAAATAAGTTAGACCTTTCTTTAGGCAGTAATTAGGAGTGTTCTTGCTACCTCACAGGTGCACACCCTATGTTTAAAATAAATTAATAGTTGAAAATGGGAGGATTGCTTGAGGTCAGGAGTTCACGACCAGCCTGAGCAAGAGCAATACCCCATTTCTACAAAAAATAGAAAAATTAGCCGGGTGTGGTAGTGTGTGCCTGTAGTCCCAGCTACTCTGGAGGCTGAGGCAGGAGGATCTCTTGAGCCCAGGAGTTTGAGGTTGCAATGAGCTATGATGATGCCATTGTACTGTAGCCCAGGCTACAGAGCAAGACCTTGTCAAAAAAAAAAAAAAAGAGGAATGCTTAGTGTAGCTTTCTGTTTTTTCCCCACTGATATTGCTTTATCTCAAAGCCCTAGAAGTTCCTCTCAAGAATCAGGTGGGTAAAATCAAGTTGTATTCAGTCCATCAAATATCTGAGGTGGAAGAGCTAAGTACTGGATTCCCAACAGTGCCATGTGGCTCCTCTCCTAACTTTGTCCTTTCTTCCCTCTCTGCTGACCACACTTTCTCCCGTTTTCAGCAGTGAGCACCAGCCCCTTTCTGCCCTGTGCCATGTCATGTGGCAGACAGTTCTCTAAGTGGCTGTTCTCTTTAGTTCTAGTTGGGTTTTAAGATGGAGGCCATAATCCTTGGGAGCTAGCCAGGCCCCCCACCTTTAGAACTAAAGTATCAGACAAATTGTCAAGACAGTGGAACTAGGAAACAGGTTGGGCTTGTTCACCATCACTGTGTGGGAGCCAGTTATCAAAATGAGGGCACAAGGTTAGAACAGCAAGAACAAGGAGGCTGAGTTGCCCAGCCTAGCCACTGTGCAGACTCCTGGGGTTTACCCTGCTGGGGTGCAGGATTGCCCCGTAGCTGAATGTGGTGATGGCTGGGAGGGGCAGGCCCAGGCTGCAGGGACAAGAGGGATGTGGAGCTGGGAACCACAGCCATTCTAGGGATCTCTTTCTGGGGCATCATGATTCTCTCTTCTGCCCTAGCTGGGGGTAAGTGAGCAGCAGAAGCCTTGATCTCCCCCTTGAGTCCCTCCTCCGACTAGGGTCAGGAAGCCCAAGGTGGGGAGGGCAAGCTCCATATCAACTGGCACTGTAGGTCCGCTCACTTGGGCCTCCGGTCACCTGGGGAAATGTGTCTTCCTCTGTAGGGAACTTCAACATAAAGCCTTTCAGCAAGATAACACCTTCTCCTCAAAGTCAGAGAGGACAGATATCACCAGGTCACTTCTGAAGTAGGTAAGAGGAGAGCTACATGTCCCAAATCCAATGGACCTTTGCTACAGGGACAGGAAAAGGGGAAGAGTGGAAGATAGATGAGATGAACATGCTGTAAGATGCCAGGCCTGGCCTGAGTTGTCGTGATTAGTCTGTTGGTATCTTACTCTGTGTAGCCCTGGGGAGGAGAGTGAACAGGTGAGGCAGTTAGGTGACTAGCTTTGGGCTCTATGTGACTTTGTAAACACAGAGGAGCACAGCCATCCTGTGATGACCTCGCGACTAGGTGGTTTGACTTCAGGTTTGGAGGTAAAATATCCTCAAATCACTTGTCCAAGTGCTGCTTCATGACAACTTCTGGCTTTTTCAAGAGAAAATGAGAGCCTGGAAGTTTGAGGGAGGGGATGTGGCAGATGCTGGGGTCCCCAGTAATTCCGTTCCAGTATTTTGAGGCCATAATGATGTCACGTGGGCAATGTAGGAAGGAAGGAGAAAGAAAGAAATGACACATAGACGTGTCCCATCCAGGATTCTGATCCATACTAAATGTGAACTAAGGCTTTTAAATGGGAAGAAGGCATTCTTCAGTGTATTCAGATCTAAAGATTGTGTTCATCAACAAAGCAATCAGATTGCAAATTAGTTTTATTGTTAAGCTATACACAGGATAGTTAAAACTAATTTCCATAGAGCATTTTACAAAGTGAACCATATATCATTGTATTTGAGGCTCACAGTAGCTGCCATTTGGAAAGTGTTTACTGTGAACTCAGTCTTTTATGCACATTATTATCTCATTTAATTTTCATAACTTCTCTGTGAAGCAGGTATTGCTATTATCCCTAGTTTTATAGATATGGGAACTGGGGTTTAAATAGGTCAAATAACTTGTCCAAAATCACACAGCTAGTAGTCAGAGCTGGAACTCTAATCCAGCTCTGAGTTTGCCACCCAAGCTTTTAACCACAGTGCTAAACCATCCTCACAGAACTTGCAGATGAGAACTAATAGCTGTGTTTCTTTTGTAGGGCAGGAGATTTTATAGTGGGTTGAACTATATGAAATTGCTGATGTTCTACCATTTTTGATTTACAAAAATGACAATGCCATATGCTATAACCTAATGGATAGTAAGTGAATTAACTAAGGTCATTCCAGGTAATAAGTGTCCTCCTAAGACCCTAAACTCTTATTCTTTCTACTACTCCACTCAATCTGTGAATAACTGTCTAATTTACTCCCAGATGCCTACAGGTTGCCACAGGTTGGGGTCTCACCACTTTGTGGTGGTGGGGCGTTGTGACAGATACAGGGTGCCATTGGTAACGAGGACCTCAAGAGAAGTCTTTTGATCTTTAGATAAGGCTCTGTGAAACTGTAGGGGATAGTCTTGGAGAGATTAGGGAAAGCTTCCAACCCACACTCCAGGTAGAGGGAGTAGCTCCCACAAGGTCACTGACATAAGGAAGAGCTGTGCCTTCAAGGGGTCTTAGGTAGTTGGGCTTGGCTGGAGCATAGCCCTTGGACTGTGGAGTGTGGGAAGATTGTGGGGGTACATCACAGAGTGCCTAGAAATATTACAGAGAGTGGATGAGCAGATTTTATTGCCTGTAGAGCAGCATTTATTTATTTTAGGTGCTGAAGTGACACACTTGGATCTGTACACATGGAGAATGGGTTAGAAGGCCATGGCTGAAGCAGGTGCACTAGTTACGAGAAATCCTGGCAAGACAGGATGAGTCCCTGACCAAAGAGGCAGAGGGAACAGAAGACAGGAATGATTTGGGACTATTTCGAGGTAGAATTGACAGGCGTTGGTGACTGATTGTAAGCAAGAGATATTCTACAAATGAAGAATGTGTTTGGAATCTACAAATAGATTCTCAGCCTCACCAGGTCTTACACTGGCACTCAAACTCCCAGAAGAGGGAAGGATGAATCCTCTAAAAGAAGGAGCCCCAAGCCACTACGAGCTATTTCCTCTTTTTAAGAAAGTTGGCAATAAGGGAGGAGTCTTCCAACCTGGACATTGGTTACCAGGGGAAGTCTCCCCACTTGTGACAGGGCCAACATCCTGTGGTATGTACCAAGCTGACATACTGGCCAGCATCCATTTTTATTGTTGATTGCCATGCTTTATGGGTTGTCAAATATTTTGATCATCATCCCTACCTAAGGGGACAAACCAATGATCCAATTTTATTAGCATGAAAAGTGCTACACAAGGATGGGTACGTTCTGAATCCTTAGTTACTAAATGGAAGACATACTTTTGAATATCCCTAAATCCTTGAGAGGAAAGGAAAGTTAGGCATCAAAATCTAACAGTAGGGTTGGCTGGATGATATTAAATGCCCAAGGAGAAAGGAGTAAGTTTAGGAATAATTTGGCAGGATCTTAGTGCTTATTTGATTTCTGGAAGAAAAGGCAGGTCTAGCTCTGCTGGAAACAGCCTGAATCTCACACTGGGCCTCCCAGTTGCCTGGAGCCCTCTGCATAGCTTAGTCATCCTGGATCTGTGCAAACTGTTCCCATCATTAAGGTAGTATCTACAATATTCCAGTCCCCACTCTCGGCAGGAAGTGGCAGGAGCAGTAATAGATGGGTTTGTCTCACTGCCCACCAATTTAGTGAAACAAAATAGAAAAAGTCATTTTGCACATACCTAAAGGAAAGTTCTGGGGATTTTCCATGGGGTAATTGAAGTCGAAACCACCTTCTCTTGTAAGCTATAGTTCTGCTTAAAAAGAAAAAGAACAAAAAACCCAACCTCTCGAAAGAAACTTAGTCTGCTTATGAATTAAATATACACACAAAGTAGCCACCTGGCCCTTCCCTGTTGGAAAGTGAATTAAGAGGAGGCTATGTTATCATTAGGCATGCCCTTTGGCCAGCTAGAAGAGCAAATTCCTGAAAAGAAGACCAAAAAAGAATTCAAACCCATTTAAAACCTGTCCCTGGAAACCTCTATTTCTCGCCCCCATATGGTCTATATAGCCTAATACAGATTTTCAGAGAGCTTGAAAATAGAAAGACTTTTTAATCAACTCTCTCTCTCCTAGTGAAAAGGTTTCCAATGCTGGGAAGACAGATGCATTAATCAATAGCTTTCAAAGTAGCAAGGCTCCCAGCTATAATCAGGAAAGACATCTGTCAGCAATGGCGAACCGCTTGATGGAAGCAGAAAACAAAATCACTGCCAAATTAAATCATTCCAAAGATCTCTGTGCTGGAAATGCCTCATGGTTCATGTCCCCATGATTTGGATGTCTATGAAACAACAGAATTTAACTGTTAGAAATTTTCAAATTTTACTCTCTGTATCTTTGTCTCGATCTGTTCTTCTCTGTTTTATGGTATTTGTTTTTCTAGAGGTGTGGATGTGCTTTATCACTCACACAGGAAGGGACTTCCTCAGGTAGGGCTAATTATGGACTTGGTCAAAGACTGAACTTCATGGGAGGCCATTGCATTCAATGAAACCTGGAAGTGGGGCTAAGTAAAGGCAGACGACTGCCCAGGGGTAGCTCAACACTGTCCTTCATGTGTCTTGTAAGTATATCTAGGGCTGTGTGGTCTCTAGGAGCACAGTATCCAATAAATAAAGGATGAGGATGTTAGAATATAATGGAAAGTGGTCTTCACCTGCCATCCTCTACTGGGGCCCTGTATTTACCAGATCAGGACCTTAGAGAATGACTAATGCCCTAGAAAGGAATGCCCTTATTTTCTGTGATGCAAATGTAGGGCATCCTCATGGTCCCAAAAGGGCATCCTTTTCTCTTCAGCCTTTGCTATTTCAGGAAGTCTCTTCCTGCTCCTGTGATAGACACAGTCTGCAGTCATTTGGAATGCATTTTTTTTCCTTGAAATGGTGGAATAAGGGATTATTGAGCATAAATTTCCAGGACATTGTGGGCTAAAATAGGTTCTGTTTATTGAAGGAAAATAGCCATCAGAAATAACTGTTTCTATGAGGAATTGCTTTCCCCATTACAAATAACTGATGTTTACACATAATTGTGAACCCAACTCATTTGAAAGTGAAAGGATGCCCTTACTGACACATAGCAGAAATTTATAGTATGATATTAAACATTCTGTGACAGACTGCTAGTTGTCTTCCAGATTCCATAGTAATCCCATTTAAGCTGAACAAATGGCCTCTCAAAGTAAAGACTCCCTTTCTGAGTCTTTCTTGAAGCTTGGTGTGGCTGGAGTCTAATTGGCTAAGATGAGCATGTTAGTATTGCTTGATGGTTTTCGTATATGGTATGTTGCTAGGATTTGGGTGTGGGGGCCTTGCCTTTTTTTCCTTCCCTTCCTGCTGTTTGGCATGCACACGCTGCTGTCCTGGCTCTTGAGGTCAAGGCCCCCTACAGCAGTGCAGCCACATAGAAGAAGGCTGGGCTCCTGGCACCATGACTCATCAGTCCTGAACATCCCTCATGGGTGTTGATTTAAAAGAAATATACTGCGATACTGTTTAAGCTACTGTTGTTTGGGGGTGGGGGGTGGGATGGCTTATCTGTCACTCACAGTGGAATCTAATTCTAACTAACAAACATTGGTTCTGCCATTTTGGTATTAACTCAGCACCTAGATTAAGTTGCTTTTGTGAATTAGCTTTGCAAACATGTATGAGTGTGCACATTCTTTTTATCAGGTTATTAAGCATGAAATGTCTGATTTCCTTAAGTACTAAGTTTGACAGTTGTAGCTCTAATATTTCACTTTGACACTTCTTGTTTTATGTTCATTGTGAAGGCACATCCTCAGTCTTGCAGATGTATGTTTTGGCTTGTGATTATCTTTCAAAAAAGATTTTAGAGCAATTTTTGTGAAACCATGGATAAGTCAAACAGTTGTGTTATTTTCGAATATGAGTTTTGTCGTGGAACCAATGCAGCGCAGAGGGCTTGAAATATCAATGAAGTGTTTGGGAAGAATGTGGCTAATGAATGCACAGTATGTCCATGGTTTGAGAAGTTCTCTTCTGGTGACTTTAATCTTGAAAATGGCAATGTAGGCAACCTGAGACCATGAACAATGATGAGCTGAAAGCTGTAGTGGAAGCAAATCCTTCTTAACCTACACAAGGCTTGATGTTACTATTCCAACAATACTGGACCATTTGAAACAAATTGGCAAGGTAAAGAAGCTGGATAGATGGGTACTGCATGAATTAAACAAGTGTCATAAGAGAAATCGTCTCAAAACTTGCTTTATGTCATAACATAAAGGTGAACCATTTCTACACCATATTGATATGTGTAATGAAAAATGGATTCTTTTTGACAATTGCAAGCATTCGGCACAATGACTAGATAAAGATGAAGTGCCTAAACATTGTCCAAAACCGAATATTCATCAAAAAAATCTAATGGTGTCTGTTAGGTGGTCCAGCACTGGTATTATCCACTACAGCTTCATGAAACCTGGTCAATCAATTATAGTGGATGTCTACTGCAACCAGTTGGACAAAATGATGAGGATGCTTGCAATTAAGCTTGGTTAGTGAGCTCTTTAATTAGCATGCACCTATAACACCAATATTTCTGTTGTCAATTGCCAGGAAGCCTAGAAGGAATCAATCAATTTTGCAAGCAAATTGATTCTTTTGAACCTATTTCAAGGTCTGTGTTAAGAAAGATATGAAGACTTGACTCATTTTCCCCTTTGGACCTTCTAAAATATAAGAGTAATTGAGGGACTGGTCTGACTGAAGATAGAATATAACTACCAAAGTTATTGACTGAAGTGGAAAAACAGCCTTTTAAACATTCTTTGTGTATCAGTTAGCTATTTGGGGGGCAGGCTGGTCTAGGACAGCCTCATATATCTGGTGGTTGGCTGGCTGTCAGCAGAGTCAATGGGTGACCAGGACACATGTCTTTCATTCTCTAGCAGGCTAGCCTGGATTTGTTTATACAGTGGTGGCACAGTTCCGGGACAGAGAAATGCACAAGGTCTCTAGAGGCCTTAGCTCAGAACCGGCACACCATCACTTCTATCATGTTCCATGACACAGCAAGTCACAAGGCTACTCCAGATGCAAGGGGTGAGGAAATAGACTTCAGTTCTAGATGGGAGGAGCCACAGAATCACATTGCAATGAGTGTAGATATGGGCAGGGGTGGAGAATGACAACCGTTTTTGTAACCAGTCTAACATTCTATGATTTTTGCATAAAAACTCTTCGATCATGCTGATCGAACAGGACAGGATATTCCCAAGAAAGCAGATCAATTCTTCCAGGAATTAATGAAGAGAGTAGAATAGCTGTGATTTTTTAGTTGAAAATCAGGGGATTATAACTTTAGTTCTCAGGTTCTCTCCCAAATCACTGTAATCATTTTGTAACTCAGTTTCTAACTTAATCTCTTTTTAGCCTAAACCACGCCAGCCAGGTCATGACAGTCAAGGTGTCTGTGTAACATTAGAAGAGGTAATTAAAGCAGCCTTTGCCTCTGAACCCCATTACTCATTCAACTAAAGTTTATAAAATTCTAGGCACTCTGCCAGGGGTGGGGATGCAAAATGAGTAAGACTCCTTTCAAGCCCTCATGGAGCCACAGTCTAGTTAGAGAGAGAGGAAACAACTTAGAGTAAATAACAGACACACACTAGAGACAAAGACGACATAGGAGGGTTCTCTCTGGAGGCAGAGTCAGGGATGACATTCCCAGCACCCCTCCCCAACTCTGCTCACTTTCCTAACAGTCCTTGTGGCCCCCATAAATTCTCACACTAGACCACATTATGCTCTCTAGTCGTGATTGAGACCAAACTATCTGGTGACTCTGGACCACTCTTGGAGCTCCTGCGGCTGTTCGCTCTCAGATGGCAAAGAGTTGTCTCTGCTGCTGTTTATGGTGCTCCCACCAGGATAGGCTTGTCTTCTGAGTGCCTTGCAGCAACTCCAAAGTCTCAAGTCTGTTTTTAGACCTTCAGGTCTTTTATGTTCCCTTTTTACTCAAGAAATGTGGGGAAAGAAAGCTCCTCTAAGGATGGAGGATATTTGAGAGACTTAATGACATTCCCCAAAGTGACTTTTCTTATTAACAAGCACTTGGTGACCCAAGATGAAGCCAGCCAGCCTCAGGATTATTCATCCATCTCCCTAAAGGAAAATTTCTTTTATACTGTAATGCTTCTTGTAGTGTGAATATGTTGATGATAAATTCAGCTTTTATGTATCTGAAAATACCTATTCTTGTTTTTGAAAGATACAATCATGGGATATAGAATTACAGGTTGACTGTTCCCCTCTGCCGCCACCCTATAACTTAAAGATGTTCCATCCTCTTTGTTGTATTGCTTCCTTTAAGAAATCTGCTGTCATCCTTAACTTCTTCCTCTGACTGCTTTTAAGATTTTCTTCTTTATCACTAGTTTTGAGCAATTGGAGTATGATATGTCTTGGTGGAGTTTTCTTCATGTTTATTATCCTTGGGTTTTGTTGAGATTCTTGGATCTATGGGTTTATAGTTTTCATCAAATTTAGAAAATCTGGCCATTATTTCCTCAAATATTTTTCTGTTCCTCTCCCCTCTTTGGGGATCCAGTTACCTAAGTATTTAATACATGTGTAGTAGATCATCTGAAGTTGTCCTACAGTTCACTGATATTTTTTCAGAATTTTTTCTTTTTATGTCTCATTTTGGATAACTTCTATTGGTATGTCTTCAGATTCATCACTATTTTCTTCATTGTCTGATCAGCCATCAATCCCATGAAGTGTGTTTTTTTCCTCACACATTGTTTTTTTTCTCCAGAAGTTTGAGTCTTTAAAAATATATCTTCCATATCTTCACTCCCAATCTTTCTTCTAGCTTTTTAAACATATATAATACAGTGATAACAACTATTTTAATGTTCTTATCTGCTATTTCTAACATCTATGAAAATTCTGGGTCAGTTTCGATTCACTGGTTTTTCTCCTCATTATGGGTTAGATATTCTTGTTTGTTTGCATGCCTGGTAATTTTTTATTAGGTAGCAGACATTGTGAATTTTATCTTGTTTGGTGCTGGATATTATTGTATTTCTACAAATATTCTTGATTTTTGTTTTGGGATGCAAAGTTACTGGGAAACAGTTTTATCCTTTCAGGTTTTGCTCTTAAGGTTTTTTTTAGGCAGGACAAAAGTAGCATTTTGCCTAGGGCTAATTATTTTCCATTACTGAGCAAGACTTTTTGGGTGTTCTACCAAGTAGCCTATGAATTTTGAGATTTTCCAGTCTGGCTGGTAGGAACAGACACTATTTCAGGCCTCATGTGAGTCCCTCTAATCTTTTTTTTTTGTTTTGCTCACACGCATGTGAGTGACCTTATGAATACTCGAGGAGGACTCTCTGCAAACCTCCAGAATTTTCTCTCTCTTACACCGTCCTCTCTAGTACTCAGTTCTATAAACTCTAGCTGCCTTGGTCTCCCCAGACTCAGTTCTGTCTTCTCAACTCAGGGTATCTACTGGGCTCTGCTTGGGTTCTCTGTGCCTTGGCCTATAAACTCAAGGAAGTAACCAGGGGCAACTTTCCCTACCTCCCTTTAGGTCCCTGTCCTTAGTTGCCTGATGCCCAATGTCTTGAAAACCATTCTTTCACATATTTTGTCCAGTTTTTTTAGTTGTTTCATGTGGGAGGATAAATCTGATCTCTGTTGTTCCATGTTATTCAGAGGCAAGCGTTCTTATTAAGGCATTTTGAAGCACAAGAATAAGCATACATGGTCCCCAGCTTATAATGGTTTGACTTAGAATTTTTTGACTTTACTATGGGTTTATTGGGACATAATCACATTGTAAGTTGAGGAGCTTCTGTACTTCCTCATTTTTGGCTACTTGGTTTTCACACCTGGTTTTGTCTCTTTGGGGCTTGATTTCCTTACTTTTAAAATGAAACGGTTAGACCAAAAGCAAAACTCATTACATTGTTCTAAAAGTCTTTGAGTTCATTGAATCACATACAGGCGGTCCCAGGTTACAGAAGGAGGTACATTCCTAAGAATGTCTTTAGGTTAGATGAATATGTAACTCGTATCCCTGGTGAACAACACATAAATGGTGATAATAACAACAATATTATAATGGCTCATATGTGGTAATAATAATACAATGTAATACTGTAATAATAGTAATACCCCTACAGAAACTATTGCGCTTTCTTTTAATTCAAACAAACAGAACGTAAAAACAAACTCATGCAAAAAGTTTAGATAGAAGATAGTAGAAATTTCAAAACAGAATATTAAAGGTTAACACTCACCTAATGTTGCTCCAGTGTCTTGCGTGCTGGAAGGGGCATGTTTGAGGCAAGGAGGTAGGCAATATTAATTGGAAGATGATGATGGAGATGGTGCTGGGAGAGGATGGAATGGGTGCTGGAGAATCAGGGTTTGATTCTGTTGCTGCAGAAGGGGAGCTTACTGCTGAAAGTTGGTTTCCTGAAAAAGTATCTAGGTTTGTTTACACAGCCTTTTTCTTTTTTTTTGGTCATAAATGGCCTTGTAACAGTTGATGTTCTCGCTAACTGCACATAAACCTTTGTAAACCGCTCAATGTTAGGATCTTGCTCCTCAAGCTTAGCAAATCCTGCTTCAGTGAGATGAAAAGCTTCAGCTATGTCTTTTGTCGTAAGCCTTCTTGGGTCTAGACCTTCTGATTCTTCATGTTCTTATGTTTCTATCAGCTGCTTCTCTATCTATGAGACTAGTCTCTAGTATAAAGATGCTGAGCCAACAAGCTGCTCATACCACGTGGGTTTGTTTACATGCACAAAAGAAACTAGTTCCCAAAGTAGTAATTTAATTATTTAATTATAAATTATCCTTATGGGAAGCCCTGGGAGTCTGTTGGTAAGTATGGAACACCGTAGGTAGGGTCATCCTTACCCTGGGGACTGCCTGTACTTTCCACTCCCTAAAACGTAGCCTCACAGTCACCCTAACATGAGATGCCTTGTAGTCAGTGTGGAGAATGTTATGGCTTTGCTTCTCCTCCCTTCATCCATCTACTGAGTCATCTAACAAGTAGTGAGGACCTACTATGTGCCAGGCACTCTGCTAGACACTAGGGTATAGAACGAACAGACAGGTCAGGAAATTACATTCTAGTACGTGTTTATTGAGTGCTTATCAGAAGCCTGCTGGGCCCTATACTAAGTGCCTTACCCACATTATCTTACTTAATTTTCACAGCAATGCTACAAAGTAGGAACTGTCATTATACAGATGAAGAAACTGGGGTCATAGAATTTCTGAGTGGTGAAGTAGGGATATGATCCTGTAACCTCACCAGATCAATCTGGCTCAATTTTTATGTAACAAAGTTGTGAGTTTTTCAGTTGCCATGGACCCCCAGGTTGAAGGTCACATAACCTGAGCATGCCTAGATGGACCAAGAGTACAACCACGGGTGGAACCTAAAGTGCTTGGCCTCAGGAGCGGGGACTGAATTAAGAAGTGGACACCACCTAGCAGGATCCAGGATCCAATCAGATTGAGCCCTCTCATCATTCATGGCAGAATCCAGTCAGATCATGCCTCATGGTATCACCCGTGCAAGATCAAATCGGCTCAACCTCATTACCCACTGATTATAAAACCAGCACAACCTCCTTGTTTGGGGACACACTGCTTTTGGAGCTATCCCCAGTGTGCTCTTTATTTCTGCCAAGTAATAAAACACACTTGCTATAACTGATTTGGCTGTGTGTATTGGCCGGATGCTCACCAAGCAAATGAACCCTTCCATTTGGGAGATAACAAACCCAGGCAGTCTGACTCCAGATCTCTTGCTTTTCATCTCTTTGCTGAAGATTCTAAACAGTGGCCAGCGGACAAAACTCAGCTTGCAGATGTATTGGCTTTGACTCACACCAAGATTTTATAAAAAATCAAACTGGAATTTTTTTTAACTCTCCAGTTTGCCACAGACCCCACTATTTCCCATTTTTCAATGCCTGCCTATATCTTTCATTTACCTGTCTGCCCCTGAAGGCATTTAGATTTTGATTTCTGCATACTTCTAACCTGCCTCCCTCTTAGGGTAATTTCATCGTACAACGTTCTCATTTCTCAGCTCCATTAACTACACCTCAAGTAATTTTTTCTATCACAAGCACCACCCTCACTTTTACTCCTTCTCCTTCCTCATTTTTCTTTTAATTTACTGCAAAGTTTTCAATTTCTCTCAAATTTTTCTCTTTCTTGTTTTTGATTCCTGCCCCCCATTGACTAGGATTGTGGCTGATATCCCCTAAGATTATGGCCAGTAATAGTATAGTTAGCATTAAGAACAAAGAAAAAAGTGAAAATGGACATAATAAAAGAAGTGAATTCCCTAAAAGTCTAAAACCTTTGGACAATCCAATATACTTTTGCAGCTCTCAAAACTAAACGAAATGAGGCTGTGCATGGTGGCTCACAACTGTAATCTTAGCACTCTGGGAGGCCAAGATGGGAGGATTGCTTGAGCTCAGGATTTTGAGGCCAGCCTGAGCAAGAGTGAGACTCCATCTCTATGAAAAATAGAAAAATTAGCCAGGTGTCATGACATGCACCTGTGGTCCCAGCTACTTGGGAAGCTGAGGCAGGAGGCTAGCTTGAGGCCAGGAGTTTGAGGCTGCAAAATGATTAAAGCTACAGCTTTCTGAACTTCTCCATTAAAATGACATTAAGAAGAAATACAAAGTTTTGATGTATTTGTGCTTTCCTATTTTAACCATAGTATCTATGAGCTTGCCTGGGAAGCAAACCATAGTTAATAATGTTTTTATTAGAAAAAATGCATTTCAAATTCCAAACAATTGACTAACAAAGGCAGTTTTGAAACAATCCATTTGTAAGTCCTTCTGTGTAGAGTGCTTCAGAATTTGAAGCTTCTCTGTGTTGGGACTATAAGTTCCTTGACAACATCCATTTGATATTCTGAAATCTCTATGATATACAAATGAAGATGTACCAGTTAGAAATTCTTATTTCATGTATTGCACCTCTCCTTCCTCCTAGTTTTCCTGTAGCAGGGGCCTCACTGAGGTACATATGCCAAGTAGTTGATGATAATTCTATTTCTAAGCCATTGTGATCAAATTCAAACTACCACTTTCTTTTTACATTAGATTAAGCAAGATAAAACAAGATCAACTTCTCCAGCTGCCAGTACTTAAAAAAATATATTCGAAGTAGCTACTAATTTAGCTACTGAGCTCTTAAAATGTGGCTAGTCCAAATTAAGCTGTGCCTTAAACTGGAATACACACCAGATCACAAAAACTTAATAAAAATGTAAAATATAGTTTTATATGGATTACATGTTGAAATAATTTTTTAATGTTGGGTTAAATAACATTAAAATTTTTAAAAAATTTGAACACAAACAGGTATTTGCAGATGAAGGGCCATGAAGGTGAATTTCTGACATCATGTGTAGAATTGAGAACCTCAGCAAAAGAGATGAGTGGTTCTCTTGGTTTGTCATAGAGTAAAACTGACAGGAGAAGGAGGAATTTAGCTCTTTGAGCAAAAAACTTTTAAATTCAACCCTTGTGTTATAATCCTGGGCATGCAGGAAGCAAGCTTTGCTGGTCTGGCCACACCTCCTTGGTTTATCCACTCAGCGGCTCTAGCGCCCTCCAGAGACCACCTTCCGGTGAAACAAACTCTGCGACCTGGGGTTGGTGGGGGCGGAGCTTCCCTCCTAAACCTCTTGGTCTGAGGGTGAGGTGGCTCCCCCAAAAGAAACTCAAGCCGCCTCACTGAAGAAAAGGAATAAGTGACAGACAGGTGAA
Source organism: Lemur catta (assembly GCF_020740605.2). Classification (NCBI taxonomy): domain Eukaryota; kingdom Metazoa; phylum Chordata; class Mammalia; order Primates; family Lemuridae; genus Lemur; species Lemur catta. Next base: position 37,597,386 of record NC_059138.1, read on the forward strand.
AAGAGCAGAGATGTCCACTCAGACACTGTTTGTGCCACCAAGACAGGTCAGAACGAATGAAGCCTTTGTTTTTCTTGTTCCACAGGAGGGCCAAGTAGAAGTCTTCAGCCACACTTCTTAAAGTTCTCTGTTATTCTATCCCACCTATCCTCTTATCTATGCCTCTCTCAACACCATTCTCCCTAACTTAAGTACTCCCCTCCTCCTCTGCCCTCCCACCTTGTTCTCTTATGGAAAGCCTGAGAACTGGTCTGACAGGTAGGGCCAGGGAGAGGACAAAAGAGAGAGAGAGAGAGAGAGAGAGAGAAAGAGTTGGTGGGGAGAGGGGCTAGACACACTTGCAACTTTGTTGTGTTATCACATCAGGAAAATATTAATTCTCCCAAGTTGGAAGATCTGCCTTGAAAGACACTGGGTTCCCAGCCGTGGAGGGCAAGCTAAGTTCACAGGACCTTAGGGACCTCGAGGTTTTCAAACTGTCTCCTGCTGCCACATTTGAACTTTACACAAGTCCACCTCCTGTGCCTTGAAGAGGAAAAGTCTCTTCTCACCTGCTATCAAGGGTGTCGCTAATAATTTAAAGCTAGTTTCTTCTGCATTTTAGTCTGGCACATCTGGGACTCAAGCTTCAAGTGCCAGGTGTGATAAGGACTGATCTGTCTCAAATAAACAACCAGGAAAGAGGGGGAAAAATAATAAGCAAAAACCAAACAAAAACCAACCACAAGTGAAAAAACCCAGCCAGCCTCATTAAGTGATTGGGATTAAAAATAATTTAGAAGTTGCCACCTACAAGGGAAAAAGCCCGTTGACCATATCATTCATTGCTGAGCTAAACAATGGATTCAATGTAAATAATCCCAAAACCAAAGTTATAATTTTAGGATAATACTCCCAATATTTAACTAGGCATTTATCTCCCAGACAGTGTATCTTGGAAGGTATTCCAGGAAGCTCTCTTTTATTTCTCTAGGTTGAAAGACCTATCGAGATTTTTATTGTTTGTTTAACGGCCAAAGGTGGATATGTGAGAACACCTGCTTTAAAATGTTCAAGTCTGAAGTTATTGTGAATGATAAAGTAAAACCCTAGAGCCTCAAGATCTGTGATAATGGAGAACAAAATTGCTGGGGCCCAGCTTGCCCTCCCCCACCAGAAATTCTGGGCTGTGGTCCTGGTGTTCCCTCAGGCAGAGGACCGAGGAGTAGCCTTCCACTGAGACCACATGAGGCCTTCTGGCTGCCCTTAGGAGGGCATCATCCCTCCCCTCAGCTCAACTGACTGCTGAAATGTACAGTTTTGCATTTCACCAGCATCAAAGAATATCATCTCAAACTCATGGAGAGTCAGCAGTGATAAAGGACTCAGTTGTAAGAGATACTGTTGTATTTAAGGAAGATTACCTAAAGACGATGCAATCCTGACACTCTAAATTTATCTTTGGGTTTGCAGACCCACAGAGAGCAGCCTACCTGGATCACTGAGTTTGGGCATTCCCCTGAATTATTTTACTGAGCCCAGCTTTGGCATTCTGCCATTTGCATACTCAGAAATGTGAGGCTGCACTTATACCAAGCAGGGCTTGGAAAAACCACTCACCACTGTTTTAGAGTTCCTCCAGCGTGAACTAGAATCCCCAGAATGTACTTTTATTTGCAGATGCCCACCAGGCACCCCAAGTCCCAGTCTTAAAGGGGAGTGTAGAAGCTTTCGGCCCAACACACACTTGACCTTCCCTAAGATAACACAGCAAGTGGAGAAGATGGGGAACGTGTGCAGGTCACCTTGGGCTGTGCTGCTAGGTGGGCATTTTGCACTGGGAGGGGATGCAGCCTGCTATCATTATTTTAGGCAACAGACAGCTGTGACTCTGCAAATTTACCACAGGGGTTTCACTGGGGCAAAGGGACTGTTTTATGGAGGCTTTAGAGCTTTAACTGACCCTTATCACTTAGGGACAGAGGCTGTGCCCTGGGGATCTGGGGATCTGGTCACTTTTACATAATTTGAATGTGCCCTTTAATCATGGAAGTGCTGTTTTAAGCATTTAAAGTTCTTGGCAGCAAGTAGACTGCTGCTGAACACAGGCGATTATTGCATCACTTCACACTTTTCAGTCACAGTACGCCCAACCCTAGTAGTTATTGCATCAGCTCAGAGCAACCTGCTCTTACAATCAATTAAACTCCTTGCACTTGAATACGCAATGCCTGCCAATCACAGTTGAAACACCACCTCACACCTATTTCACAATGAGCTGGCCTAACAAAAAGACTTCCCAAAACTTAATCAGCCTCCACCCACAGCAGCCTGGCCTTTAAAGATATTTTCTAGTGCCCCTCTGGAACAACCCTATTACATTTCTCCCTAAGGGTGAAACCCTCTCAGGTCTCCCTTCCAGGAATAGCAGTGCGGCTCCCTAGGTGCCTGTTTGTTTTTGTCCTGGGGCACTGTGAATGATGAAACTAATTGTGTTTACTAGTTCCCCCCACATTCATTTATTTTTGTTTTATAAAGAATGCATGCTCATTATAGAAAAATTGGGATATAAAGCTAAGCAAATGAAGGATAATTAATTTACCTAAACTCTTGCTGCCCCAAAACTATCATGGCTAAAATGGTGGTTACCCTTCCAGGCTTTTCTATTTCCTCTTTACAGTGACTGCTAGAAAGAGACAGATACAAATTTCAGTATAAATGAGAATTTAATGTAAAACAATGGAGAAAAGATGTAATATATAATAGATAGTACTGGCCCACCTGGCTCTCCATTTGGAAGAAAATAAATATGGACATCTGCCTTACACTATATGGAAAAGTCCATTTCCGATAAAGTTTTTAAATGTAAAAAAATATAACAACGAAGCTATCATTTAAAAAGATGGTAGGCTATGTGTACATTCTAGGGGTGGGAGATACTTTTTAAGCCAAGACTAGAAGCTATAAAAGAAGGAAAGGAAAATATAGTTATATTTGATTTTTAAAATTATACAGTCAATAGATAAATAAAAGATAAGGAAAGTACATTTGTAAGGCTAGTGGCAAAAAGTTTATATCTATGAAACAAACTCTTAAATTTGATGAGGAAAGGACAAAATGATGAGAGAAAGATGCAGAAAGGATATAAACAATTCACAGACAAATTCAAATGGCTGGCATACAAAAATATGAGAAGATGCTCAAATTCACTAGTTGTCAGAGAAAAGCAAATTAAACTACAGAACACCATTTTATACTTATACTGGGAAGAAATAGCAATAATGTATGCTGGTCAGGGAGACAAGAGAATGTACTCTGATCCTTTGCTGGTGAACTGTGATGTGCTAAAATCTTTCGGGAAAGAAATCTGACAGCATCTATTAAAATTAAAAGCATATGTACCCCTTGCAATTCCACTCCTGGGAGTGTACAGCAATAGAAATAAAAGTAGCAGTTTTAGAGTTATTTTAAATACATACAAGCAGGTTTACTGCAGCACTGTTCAGAGAAAAGAGACAGAAAAAAAGAGAATGCCCATCAACCAAGTAGCTTAATAATCTATGAGATATCTCACACAAAGGAATATTTTTTTAAATCAGCAACAACAAAAAAGAATTACAACTAAATCAGATGATTTGAAGGGATTCCCAGGCCAGGCACGGTGGCTCACGCCTGTAATTCTAGCACTCTGGGAGGCCAAGGTGGGTGGTTTGCTCGAGGTCAGGAGTTCGAGACCAGCCTGAGCAACAGCGAGACCCCGTCTCTACTAAAAATAGAAAGAAAATTATCTGGCCAACTAAAATATATATAGAAAAAAATTAGCTGGGCATGGTGGTGCATGCCTGTAGTCCCAGCTGCTCGGGAGGCTGAGGCAGGAGGATTGCTTAAGCCCAGGAGTTTGAGGTTGCTGTGAGCTAGGCTGATGCCACAGCACTCACTCTAGCCCGGGCGACAAAGCAAGACTCTGTCTCAAAAAAAAATAAATAAATAAAAAATAAATGAAGGGATTCCCATAAGATATTGTTGAATGAGAAAAGAAGAGAGAAAGTTCACATAATATGATCCTATTTTTGAGGGAAAACAAATCACTATGACCAAAAAATGTGTGTGTGGAATTACACAAGTACAGAGAAGTGGACAGAAGGAAACCTATTAGGTTGTTGAAACCAGTTACCTTGGTCAGGGGAGGAGAGAGGAGAAGGGAAGGACAGAGCTAAGTAAAATAAATAAATGAATAAAAGAAAATAAAGCTTTACTAAAAATAAAGGAAAATTTATGCATTTTGTCATATTTAGGGTTTTGTATAAAAGTATCTATATACATGGGTTTTATGGGTTGAATTGTCTCCCCCCCAAAAAAAGATATGTTGAAGTCTCAACCCTCAGTACCTCAGAATGTGACTGTATTTGGAAATGGGTCCTTAGAGAGTTAATCAAGTTAAAATGAAGTCATTAGGCCCTAATCCAATATGCCTGGTAGCCTTATGAAAAGAGGAAATTTGGACACAGAGTCAGACACACACAGAGGGAAGATGATGTGAAGACACACGGTGACAACGCCCTGTGAAGATGGAAGATTGGAGAGATGCCTCTGCAAGCCACGGGATGCCAAAGACGCTGGCAAACCACCAGAAGCCAGGAAACCGCCAAGGATGCGCCTACAGGTTTCAGAGGGAACACGACCCTGCCAACACCTTTATTTCAGACTCCCAGTCTCCAGAACTGTGAGACAAAAATTTCTCTTGTTTTAAGACACCTCATTTGTGGTACTTTGTAACAGCAGCCCTATGATGTGACTACAATGTGTGTATGTGTGTGTATGTATAAATCAAATGGCATATTTAAAAAATCCTAATCTAAGACAAAAAAGTCCCATTAAGTTCTGAGCCATATTTATACCTCGATCCTGATGGGTAGTAGCATTATCATATTTATTTTAGTCTTATTTTGTACCTCATTTATACAAACATCTTGATACCCAGCTTAAATTATTTTTGGAACATGGAGCTGTGGGGTTATCTCCATCCTGTAGACTCTGGGCTAGTGACCAAGTTGGGCTATGCATACTAAAGGAAACTGACCAGGCGAGAGGAGAGAGAAACACAGGATGAGGTGACTGGCAGCTCCTGATAATCGGAAAGAGACGAAAGACTTATCAAGCCATTTGGAAATAAACAAGTTTAGAACCCACTTTTAAGTTCTAGTTCCAGTTCACTTGAGGGCAGGTCATATTAACTTCTGGGAGAGGTAACCTCCAGAAATTTCCCCCTTTTTGTTTAAGCCAATTTGAGTGCATATCTGATTATTGTAACCAAACTAAAGCAAAGAACCAAAAGAAGCTCACAGTGGCTAAAGGAAAAATCACTGGATGGTGAATTCTGAATTACGGAGTTTAGTTGTATAGTCAAAAGTTGAGTCCCTCTCATCTTCACTTAGTCAACACAAGACCACCACTGACAGTGTGTGAAGGGTCTCACGTTATGTAAGGGAAAACTTTCATCTATCTTTTGATGCAAAGATAATTAAAAGACAGCAAATTAGTAAATAAGAATTTAAAAATAAAGTTATCCTCTGAGACTGAAATTAGGAAGAACAAATATGTAAGAGATTAAATCAAGAATCAGAAGTCACCTCCCAGAAGAAATTGGTGACTGAAAGATGTAGGAACTAAGGTGGCAGAGGCCAAATTGCAGAAGAAGGAGTATCTCCGTAGAAGGCTGGTATGTCCCATGGAGTCTGGAGAAGAGGGTCAAAAGATAGAATGTGTCAGTGTACCTGCAATGGCAGGTCCGGGAGAAGCCCTGACTCTGGGCCACTGGTGTTTGTTGGAATGTGCCCGGTGTGGACAGGGAGTCAGCAGGTTGTCTTACAAAACTTGAGAGCAACCATCATTAATACCATCAAGACAGCCCCTTTTGCTTAGTCTAATGTTTATGCAACAATCTTCTAACTATAAACCTTCTTTCCATATAGATATCTTTATGGGGAGAATACTCTAAGTATTGACTGGATCTCATAGACACCCTACCCACTGGGCAGCTGTATTTTCTCTGAAAAGGAATAAATGATGAGCCACTATAATAAGTAGAGCTAATCAGTCTCATGAGTCCACTCATATATGGGTAAATTAACAACACAAAGTTTCTGGCCAGCTGTCTCTCTAGATACCAGCTCCAGGGCATATCATCTATCAGGTGAGCAATCTGGGTTGTAAGTACCAGAAGGAAAACTTGGTTAACTCTGTAGAGTTATCTTGATATAAAGTCTAAGTGGTGGTGGTATGTGTGTGTATTTAGACTCATGTGCTCTGATGGTAGGTTGACTAAATGTGGGAACAATATTAGGAGAAGGAGACATAATTATACCTAAATTCTGGACATCATTCTCAGTGCTTTCACACAAACACAGCAGATGACACAGTAAATGACAACTACAACTTTCCGTCTGTGAATTTTGGATTCCTAGGCAATGCAAAACCACATCATGCCACCGAACAGAATTCTTCATTTAACTGCTGCCTTTGGCTGAAGTATCTAGACCAAGCAGAACAACCAAATAAATATTTTTCCCCAGACTAACACCCACCCCCGTTGGCTGACTAAGATCAGATTTGTACAATGCTCTATATGAAGTTCTTCTGAATAGGTAAAACCCCAGATCTCCTGAGCCGTACCCACTGCTGGGAAATCAAAAGCCTGGATTATAGTTTAATGAAGCTTAATCATTTAATTAAGTTTAATGCATTCATTCATGTGCCAAAAGCCATGATCACTTGCTTCATGCCATGCAGAGTGTGACATGCTTGGCACAACAGCCAACCCCTCAACCCCACAGCTCTTTGATCCCATCCAACCCCCAAGTCAACCTGCTCTTGGATACCACCAATGTGGCTCTCTGTGCCTGGGTACCCTGTCCACCCTGTGGGTTATGGTTATGCCAACCCAAAGGAAGGTCCTGATATTTTATTATGAGCTTTCTCCCTTATATGCCAGAATCTTGCTTTTAGAAAATACATTTTAGAAGTCACTGAGCTGGGTTCTCCTCTTTTTGGAAATTTCTCAGGTCCTGGGGTGAGCCATGTGCTTTTAACTCTTGGCTGTCTGTTCTCTCATCTCAGGTGGGTTCTCTGCTTCTCTCTAAGGATTACAGGGCAGCAACTTTATGGTCCTTTTGGTCCCAATATGATGGATCTCATTATGTGCCCAAAGCTCTCCTCAAAGGACCTGGAGGAACGTGGGTTTGAGAAGTTTTGTAAAAATACTCTGGGCAAGTGTCCATCTTAGATCCAACCTGTAACCTTAACTAAATAAGCAGTAAAAAGCGGAGACTATTTGGACTCAATGTCTGGAAAGCCTGTTGAGTCTCTGCAGGCTGGGTATTTGTAGTTCTCCTGGGGATGGTGCATCCACTGTTTTGACGTTGAGAAAAGGGAGTGATGTAATTTACTTGTAATAGGTTCCAAGTGTACCAACATACAAGCATTCTGTAATTTTGCTCCGAAGTCAAAGTTTCCACATAATCTGAAAAGAATAAAGAGAGAAAATTCCTTAATGCTCCTGGATAGTTGATTTTTAGGTTAAATTGCTTATTCCCAACTTTCTGAGATCTCTCTATAGAGGTACTGTGACTACAGATTTCACTTACACCTTCTTTTTCCTTTGATTTGATTAAATTCTGGTTAACCCTTTGAAAGAGTATTTAAAATAGACACAGCAAGTGTGGCTATATGCAATAATGCAAGCTTGCAATTTATTACAGAGAAAGGAAATTGTAGTTCTCTAAAGATGAAGCAGAAACAAGACATATATTTTCCGTTTTCCAAGTGCTGATGCCGTTCTGGAGGGAAAATAATAGAGCTGCTGCACTGATGGAGAACTTCATTGAAGTCTCTGCACAGATTTAGGGCAGGTATAAACAACCCAGGATATGGAGAGGCCACGACAGAGAGGAGAAATATCTGAGGACACTTGGTAAATAGGTTAGGGCCCAAAGGGCTAAAAGAGACTGGTTAGGACCTGGTAAAAGTGGTGCATTGTGGAGGAGGAGGTCAGGCCCTTTCCCTGCAAGCTCCCTCGTAACCTCACCTGGAATGAAGCAAGAGAGTGTGATGTGATTTATGAAGCCCAGAATCTCTGACTTTTTCCTAAGCTCCCCTCCCCCCATTTTTAATACAAACGCACACAGAAACATTGGCACATTATGTCTGGTTATAAATATTCTGTCCAGTCATTAAGTTCTATGTTTGATACTGTCTCAATCTTTTGCCTTAGATATTGCCCTATCTTCCCTGCATATATATTTCCACAAAAGGGAAAGAAACCTGGGGGGTGGCAAAAGAAAGGAAGAAGGAAGGAAAGAAAGTAAGATTAGCAGGAAAGGATGAAAAGAAACATCATCACCCAGCTGTTCTCTTTCTATTCTCCACAGACTTGGTTCATTAATTACTTAATTTAACCAACAATTTTATAGTCCCTATTATGTGCCAGATGTATTTTAAGTGCTATATGAATATTAACTTATTTAAATAAAGTAGCAACAGCCCTGAAAACAACCCTATGAAATAGGTTCTATTATTATCTTCATTTTTACATACAAGGGAGTAGAGGTGAGTCCCTTGCCCAAGGTCACAGATAATAAGAGCCCGGGTTTGAACCCAGGCAGTTTGTTCCAGGAAACTGCTCTTAACCACTATGTTCTACTGCCTCTTCTTTATGCTATTTTATTTTTTTAAGGTTTTAACCTAAACATTTTATAATTATGTGAATAATATAGTCTTACTATAGGATATTTGGAAAGGAGGTAATGTATAAAGAAAGGGGAAAAAATAACAATTTCAATAATTCCAGCATCCAGAAACAACTACTGTTCATATTCTTATATTTTAAGTCTTTATAAGATTTTTTTCCATAGCTAGAGATCATATCACAGGTACATTTTCCTTTCCTAGTTTTCCCTTAACATTATATAATAAGTATTGTCCAATGGTCCCTAAACACTTTTTTAAAACATAATACTGGACATTCGAATTGCTGCTCATTTCTTTCTCATAAATCTGGTCACATTTTGTCTTATTGTTTTTTTCTTTTTTTAAAAAAGGGAAGATACTTGTGTTTAAAAAAGATCTTCCAGATTATAAAAGTAATATATGTTAGTTACAGAAAATTTGGAAATGAAGAGAAAACTATTCAATCTTTAATTCCATAGAGGTTTATTGGGCACCTTCTCCATTCTACGCACTGTAAAAAGTCAGAGATAACAATTGTGAACAAGACATGGTTCCTACCTCCAAGGAGATTTACTCTGGTATAGTAGACTCTGTTGCATAAAGTGTTAAAAAGAAAAGAAAAAAGACCTCTTAGACCACCACTCAGAGATAACCACCACTTGCAACTAGGTTTATGACCTCTCAGACATATATTATATGCACACAGAGTTTTAAACAAAAATGGTATCACAATTTATATGGTTTCATATCTTGCTTTTCATTTAATATCATTTTCTATGTCATTAAGTGTTTGTCAAAAACTTTACTGTTCCCAGTGGCATAGTTTTCCATTTTATGTGTGAAACATAATTCAATCATTTTTCTGTAGTTAAATATTTAGATTGTTTCCAGTGTTTTGAATTACAAACAGGGCTTCAATGAATACACTTGTATTTAAAACATTTTTCTCACATCTTCCTGTGAAACAATCTCTGAAAGTTGAATTTTCAGGTCACAGAGAGTTGAACGTGTGGAAGACCCTTAATATTAAAAAAATCAATTTTAGGAAGCTTGAATATTTTTCACTCCTACCAGGAATACATGAGGATTCATCTTAACTGTGTCCTTACCAACACTGTTTATTATAATAAAAATAAATCTTCTCCAAGATTAGATGTTGTCTAATTGCCATTTTAATTTGCATGTATCTGAGTACTGGTAAGGGGCAAATTTTTTTTCATAAGATTATTGACTATTTGTGTATCTTCTTTTGTTATTCTGTTTTTTTCTTTTCTTTTCTTCTGTTAGTGTGTGTTTTCTTCGTTTCATACTTACCTGTAAAATTTCTTCTTTTTCTTTTTAAATTTTTTTTAGAGACAGGGTCTCACTTTGTCACCCAGGCTGGAGTGCAGTTTTGTGATCATAGCTCACTGCAGCCTCTAATTCCCAGGCTCAAGTGATCCTGCTGCCTCATGCTCCCCAGTAGCTGGGACTATAGGTGCACGCCACCATACCTGGCTAATTTTTTCTATTTTTTTGTAGAGATGGGATCTGCCCAGGCTGGTGTTAAACTCTTGGGCTAGAGTCATCCTCCCACCTCAGCCTCCTAAAGCATTGGGATTACAGGCATAAGCCACTGAGGTCAGGTTAAAATTTCTTAATATACTAAGGATATTATACTTTTGTTAAAAATTTGAAAAATGTTTTCCTAATTTGTCATTTTTCCTTTAATTGTTAATCTTATTTTTGTATACAGAAGTTTAAAATTTTTTATGTAGTCTACTCACTTTTCCTTTATGATTTGTAACTTTGCTTTCCTGCCTAGAAGGGGTTTAATGGTTTTATTTTTCTCAACATTTTGTTATGAAAAATTTCAAACACATAGCAAAATTGAAAGAATTTCATGGTGAACACCGTGTACTCACCACCTAGATTCTACCATTAACATTTTGCATTAGTTTCCTATTGCTAGTGTAACAAATTACCATGAACTTGATGGCTTAAAACAGATTTATTATCTTAAACAGTTCTGGAAATGAGAAGTTTGAAATGGGCCCCTCTGAGGGCTAAAATCCAGGTGTGACTAGGGCTGTATTCGTTTTTGGAGGCTGTAAGGAAGGCTGTGTTTGTTTGCCTTTTCCAGTTTCTATAGGCTGCCAGCATTTCTTGGCTCCTGTCCTCTTTCCTCTGGCTTCAAATCCAGCAACGTTGCATCTCCCTGACCCTTTTTCCATAGTTCCATCTCCCTCTGACTCTCCTCTCTGCCTGCCTACTCTTCTTTTAAGACCTTTATGATTATATTGGGCTCCCTGGATAATCCAGGATGCTCTCCTCATCTCAAGGTCAATTGATTTAGCCAACTTAATTCCATCTGCAGCCTTAATTCTCCTTTGTCATATAACGTAACATTCATAGGTTCTGGGAATTGGGATGTGGACATATTTAGGAGTCCATTATTCTGCCCAGCACAATATTTGATATTATACTTGCCTCTGGTAGGGTGAGAATACGGATTGGCTGGGAAGAGCCATGATGGGTGATGATAATGTTCCACTTCTTGGTATACTATTATACCAAATATCTGCCTCTTTCAATATCTCTCTACTTGTCCATAAATCCATCTTATTTTTTATTTATTTCATACTAAACTGCAAACATCAGTACACATCTCCCTAAGTATTTCAGCATGAACATCATAGAGTTTATTATTTATTTACAGTTTTTAAAAAATGTCAACGTAAAGTTTACAAACAAGAAAATGTACATTTGCTGAATGCATACACCTGTGTAAACCAAACCCTTGTGAAGAAATGGAACATTAACATCACCATCATGCCTCTTCTCAGCCAATCTCTTTCCTTACCCACGCAGAGGTAACCACTGCACTGATTTTTTCATATCAGTGACCAGTTTTACCTATTCTAAATCTTCATATAAATGGGATTATTCAGCATGTACTTTTTTGCTATAAGGCTTCTTTTCACTCAGGTTTTTTTTTTTTTTTTTTGAGATTTTTCCATGTTGTTGGATGTATCAGTAGTCCTTCTTTTTATTGCTGATATTCCATTGTATGTTGACTATCACTACCGCTCAATTGATGAATACCTGGGCTAATTTCAGTTCCTGGCTATTTATGAATAAAGCCACTATAGAAATGCTTGCATAAATATTTCTGTGGGAGGCCGAGGCAGGAGGATCACTTGAGCTCAGGAGTTTCGAGACCAGCCTGAGCAAGAGCAAGAACCTATCTCTAGTAAAAATAGAAAAAATTAGCTGAGCATGCTGGTGAGAGCCTATAGTCCCAGCTACTCAGGAGGCTGAGGCAGGAGGATCACTGGAGCCTAGGAGATTGAAGTTACTGTGAGCTAGACTGACGCCACGGCACTCTAGCCCAGGTAATGGAGTAAGACTCTGTCTCAAAAAAAAAAAGTCTTTTTGTGGGCATACTTTAGTGGGTTTTTTTTTTTTGTGGGATTGCTGCATGGTATGATAGTTCTATGTTTAATGTTTTGAGGAACCTCTGTACTGTTTTCCATGGTGGTTGTACTGATTTACAGTCCCACCAACCATGTACCAGGGTTCCCTCTTCTCCATGTCCTCTTCAACACTTACTTTTGTCTTTTTGAAAATAGCCATCCTAACAGGTGTGATGTGATATATTTAACTTGCATTTCTCTGATGATTGGTGATGTTAAGCATTTTTTCATAAACCTGTTGGCCATTTGAATGTTTCATTTTGAGAAATGTCTATTCAGGTCCTTTGCCCACTTTTTAATTGGGTTGTTTTCTTGCTATTGAGTTGAGTTCCTTATATATTTTGGATTTTAACCCCTCATCAGATGCATGGTTTCCAATATCTTCTCCCATAGGTTGTCTCTTCACTCTGTTAGTTGTTTCCTTTGTTGTGCAGAAACTATTCAGTTTGATGTTATCCCATTTGTCTATTTTTGTTTTTGTTGTCTTTGCTTCTGGGGTCATATCCAAAAAATCATTGCACAGACTTTGTCATGGAAATTTTCCCCTGTTTTCTTCTAGTAGTTTTGTAGTTTCAGGTCTTATATTTAAGTCTTTAATCCATTTGAATATATTGTTGTATATTATGTGAGATAAGGGCCTAATTTCATTCTTCTGAATGTGAATATCTAGTTTTCCCAACAGCCTTTATTGAAGAGACTGCCCTTTCCCCATTACGTGTTCTTGGCATCTTTGTCAAAACACAATTGACCATAAATGCATGGATTTATTTCTGGGCCCTCTATTCTGTTCCACTGGTCTATGTGTGTGTTTTTATTGGCAATACTGTGCTGTTTTGATTATAGCTTTGTGAGCATATGTTTTTATTTCTCTTGGGCAAATACCCAGAAGTAGAATTGATGAGCCATTGGATAAGTGTGTATTTAGTTTTAGAAGAAACTGCCAGAACTTTAAAAAAATTGATTCTATTATTTTAGACTCCTACCAACAATGAATAAGAATTCCAGTTGCTTTAAATCCCTGCCAACTTTTGGTGGTGTCAGTGTTTTTAATTTTAGCCATTTTAGTGGGTGGTATCTCATTATGGTTTTAGTTTTCATTTCATTGATGACTAATGTTGAGCAGTTTTTCATGTACTGATTAGCCATTCATGTATATTTTTTTGAGTATATATTTAAATCTTTTCCTCATTTTAATTTTTTACAGTTTTATTTTATGTATTAAAATAAATTATTTTATGTCTCATTTGTTTTTATTTTAGTGGCTGGTTTGAGATAGAAATTAAAAAATATTTCTAAGTATTGAGCTAATTGTCCCAATATATTTTTAAAATTATTCTTTATATTTCCACTGATTTGAAATGACATATTTATCATACTAGTGGATACATTAGGTTTTGTTTCACAGCCTTCTTTTGTGCTCCATTCTAATGCATATTTCATTGGTACAACATAGTTTAAATTATTGAGGATTTAGGATAAACATTAGAAATTGGCACAATCAATTCACTCTCCTTGATCTTTCCTTTTTCTCAGTTTTTGAAGGTTTTTTTTGTTCATTTGTTTTGGTGAGACAGCATCTCGCTCTGTCACCTGGGCCAGAGTACAGTGGCAGCATCATAGCTCATTGCAATCCCAACCTCCTGGGCTCAAGCGATCCTCCTGCCTTAGCCTCCTGAATAGCTGGGACTACAGGCATATGCCATCGCACCTGGCTAATTTTTTCTCAAAATGAACTTGAGAATCACTTGGTAAAGCTCCATACTTTTGTATCTTATTATGATTTGGACTGGTAATTCTTTAAACTTATAAATTAATCGGAGGAAAACTGCCCTTTTTGTCTATTTTGCCTTACCGTCAAGGAACATATCATCTTTCTCCATTGATTCAAGTTTTCCCTAATTTTATTAAGTAAAATTGTTCTTTGGTATTTTATATTTGTTTTGGTATTGTGAGACTCTGGTATTTTGAATCTCTATTTCTCCATGTTTTTGTAAATATTTTTTGGAACTTAAAAAAATAAACGGCCACAACCAACCAAAACATATTTTCTTCTTAACAGATACATCTCAGAACTTGGCCCATAAAGATCTGCTTAATTAACTACAGCCCCACAGGAGAAGACTTTCCAGAGAAATACAGCCCCAGATGCCAGACAGAGAGTCTGGTCCACGATATTCTCTCAACAGGGATGCCCTGTCCCTTACAAACTCTCTCCAACCCCAGAGGCTAAGTGGCTCACCCTAGGCCCAGCATTATGTTATGGTCTTTACATCTTTATAGACTCCTGGTCTTTAAAGCCCCTCCCACTTCTAAAGGACAGTGGTCCTATATCAATGGTCCTCAGCCCCCGTTGTACAAAAGTCTCTCCCTCTGCCAGAGATTCTGATTTAATTGCTCTGGGGTAGGACTGAAACATCCGTATTTTAAAAAAATCTCCCCAGATAGTTCTAGTTTGCAGCCCGGGTTGAGAATCACTGTTCTAAATTCCTAAGAGTTGGGGTGGAAAGTTGCCTGTAGTGTCCGTAACCTGTGGCCTGTTTCTCAGGAGTCTTTTGGATGGACTGGAGAAAGGGAGGTTCATCCTTCCCTTTACGAAGCCACATTCCCCTGGAGGACATGTTTTGTGGGCAGGTATACAGATTCGAAGGAGGATAAATGGGCAGCAGGAAGTAGACCAGAGAAAGGAAGATTAAGGACCAACCAGAGAACTGGAAGGTTCGATTGACACCAGCAGAGTGATGGAAGTTGAGAACTCTCTCTCTTCCACTACCGAAAATCAACCATTGTTAGTTGAGAGGCATTGTGCTTAAGGGGCAGGAAGGTTTTAATATCAGACCATCAGAGCTATCACAAATTTGCCTATAACTTGAATTTAAGAAAAGATAGGTACTGGGGTTTGGTGGTCATACTCCACATGAATAAAACAGGCAGGTGGGCCTACCTGGGGCTTAGAGTCTGGTGGCTGAGATATGCCATCAGACTCCAAGGCATGTTTCCGGTTGCCTTGCCTTGTTTGCTTAGTTAATCAGGAAATGAGGCCTCTTGGTACGGATAGTGAGTTACAATGAGGTATTGCATTTGGAAGGTGGTCGACAGCATGTGGCCTAGTGCACACTGATTTATACCAGTAGTTCAAGTTGCTATTTACATTGTGCTAAAGGCATACACTGTGCTTCCAATGACCATGTTTTGGCATTACACAAGTCCCAGCTCAAGGTTCTTTACTGAACATGTGATTCCATATCACTCCCAACAGGAAATTTGGGAAGAAAAAGCATGGCAGAGCCAGCCATGGCCTTGGTTGCTTGGGACCCTGGAAGAAAAACATCATAATATCCTGATTTTCAATGGCATTTTTGAGGCCAAACTTGTGATGATAAGCCAGATGGGCTATTTAAAATTGCAAAACAATAACCATCAGTGAACACAGCCCTTACTATGTGTCAGGCTCTGTTCTAAATGCTTCCTGGTCTTTGACAATTTATTTCTTATACCAACCCTAGAAGGGATCTAAAAATACAACAAAAACAACAACAAAATTCTGTTCTATATCCATGTCTTCTCAAACCCCTTACAAAAAGAGGCTCTGCAGCAGAGTAGTAAGTAAAGAGACAAACCCTGAAGCCAGGTTGCCTGGGTGCAGAACCTGCTCCACCACCCACTATCTGTCTGACCTGGTAAGGTTCCTAAACCTCTCTGTGCTTTAGTTATTTGGAATGTGGGGAATGGTGATAATAACTTCATAGGATTGTCGAGCGGTTAAATAAATTTATTTCTAAAGCACTGAGAACAGAGCCAGCACATAGAAAGCATTATATAAATGTCTGCCATTTGTACCATTTGCCATTTATATTATTATAGGGAGGACAGGTTAAGGAAGGGTTGATGGTTGAGCATTATCCATATCTTCTGTAGGTAAAATTGAGTACAGGCCTATTAAAACTATTATGAATCAGTAACATCATATTACTGTACAAATGGTAGTAGGAGAGAGTGGTTAAAGAGCCCAGACAGTGATCCAGTTTACCCAAGTTCAAATTCTAATTCTGCCACTTATAAGCTGTGTAACCTTGGGCAAGTTACTTAACCTCTCTGTTCTTCAATTTCCATGAGGGTAAAATAGCACTAATGATAATAGTAACAGCTACCACATAGAGTTATTGTGAGGCTTAAATGAGGTAATCTATATGAAGTACTTTGATCAGGATTTGAGATTTAATTAGTGCTATGTAAATATAGTTATTATATGAAGAAAGTTATTTTCGACATTACTTTTTTTCTTACATATTTAGCTTTCTTATTTTCTTTCCCCCATACCAGATAGTCCTCACATAATTCTAACTCTTTCCTCAATGGTATTTAAACAGGTCTCTTCAATCAACATTTGTTAAGTAGCCTCCATATACAGTACATTGTGCCCTGTGTTCTGAGAATAGGATATAAACACAGACCCTGTTGCCAAAGAGCTTTTGAGATCTTAGGAATGATAGTGACATAAACTCTGATAAGAAGTCACACTGTGATAATCATTCTGAGAAATGGTACCATGGGAAGACAGGCTCCTAGAGGGTGAGCATACAGATTCCGACTGGAAGGGTAAGAAGTCCTTTCAAAGAGGCAACACTTGGGCTGTGCCTTGAAGTATGAGTGAAGTTTTGTCAGGTGGAGACTAAATATAGGATAAGAGACATTCTCAACTTTTAGCAGTGCTCCTGGATCATTTGGGGGGCTTGTTAAAACACAGGCTGATGAATCCATGAATGGATTAGTAAACTGTGGTATCTGTATACCATGGAGTATTACTCAGCTATAAGAAATAACGGTGATACGACATCTCTTTAGTTCTCCTGGAGAGAGTTGGAACCCATTATATTAAGTGAAGTATCCAAAGAATGGAAAAACAAGCACCACATGTACTCACCAGAAAATTGGTTTCCCTGATCATCACCTAAATGCACATCGGGGGAAGGATACCAATTGGATATCAGACTGAGATGGGGGGTGGGGGGAGGGGATGGAGGTATGACTACATGGTGAGTGCCAGGCATACTGTCTGGAGAGTGGACACACTTGAGGCTCTGACTCAGGGGGATGGACGGGACATGGACAATGTATATAACCTGAGCTTTTGTACCCCCATGAAGAGCTGAAATAAAAAAATAAAATAAAATAAAATAAAATAAAATAAAATAAAATAAAATAAAATAAAATAAAATAAAATAAAATAAAATAAAAATAAAAAATAAAACACAGGCTGCTGGGCCCCACCCACAGAGATTTTATTCAGTGGGTCTGGGGTAGGGCTTGAAAATTTACACATCTAGCAAGTTCCCAGGTAGCTGTGATGTGCTGATCAGGCCCATACTTTGAGAAGCACTAAGTTCAGATTAGTAGTTCTCTACCCTGGCTTCATTTTAGAATTCTCTGAACAACTTAAAAAAAAAATTAGACCTTTGAATGTTAGTTATCAAGGCATTGGTATTTAAATTTAAAAACAAAATAAAACAAAAACTCCATAGGTTATTCTATTAATAATAGGCAGCCAAATTTGAAAACATTTAAGTTCAGGTTAACATTTATTCAAATGTGTTTGCATTTTACCACTTTCACAGGCTCAATTGATCCTCATGTACATTGAGGTAGGTATCATTATTACTGTCCCAGTATGAAGGTTTGAGTTTTGACATGGAGACACAGAAAGGTGAGAAGGATTTGTTGAAGGCCACTAAGCCCTTGACAAAACTGGACTTGAGCTCAAGTCACCAGCTGACCACATTGCCTGCTTTGTACATACAACCCTTCCAGAGTCAAATAATACATCCAGAGGGAACAGTGTGAGCAGAGACAAAGGAGTGGACATAGGTTTGTGAAAGTGTGAGCAGCAGACTAGGATGGCTGGGCTGTAGGTTCCTTGGCAAGATGAGGCTGAGGCAGTTTGGAACCGAGAGGAATGAGCTGGAAAATTGTGTTTAAAAGTATGGACTTTCCTTGGTAAGCATTATGGAAGTATTAAAATATATTAAGAACCGACAACTTAACATTTAGTGAGCACCAAATTCTTGACAGTCACTGTGCTCCATGAGTTATGCACATTATCGCCAATTTTTGAAACAAAGTTCGGATTATTTTCCTCATTTGACAGATAAGGAAACTGAGGCTCAGAAAGTCTAAGTAGCTTGCTGAAAGTCATGGAACCATCAAGGGGCAGAGCCTGAATTCAAAGCCAGGTTTGTCTGCCTCTAGAATCCAGGCAGTTTTTATTAATACTATGTCATACTCACATGCTTTGGAGGTGTTTGAGGACAACATTTTTGGGTTGTTGTTTTTTTTTTAAATATTTTAGACTTACAGAATAGTTGTAAAAGAAAATAGTGCAGAGTTCCTATGCACACTTTGCCCAGCTTCACTTAGTATTCATTGCACACAACCATTGTACAAGTATCAAAATGGGGAAATGAATGTGGGCATAATATAATCAAAGGCCTTATTTGAATTTCACCAGTTTTCCCACTAATGTCCTTTTTGATTGGTTCAGGATCCAACTAGGACACCAAATGCATTTAATTTTCCTACCCCCCAGTGTCTCCTTTCAGGTCCTGCAGTCTGAGAGAACCCCTCAATCTTTCTTTGTGTTTCTGACTTTGACACTCTCAAAAAGTACTGCCTAGTTATGTTGTAGAGTGTCCCTCAGTTTGGGTTTGTCATGATTAGATTGAAGATATCCATTTTTGTCAAAGAATAGAAAAGATGTACCCTTCTCAGTGCATCCTGCCAGTGGGAGATGATGGCAACGTGTCTTATTTCTGGGGATGCTGACTTTGATCACTTGGTTGGGGTGTTATCTGCTGGGTTTCTCCACAAGCTTTTGCTTGTGACAAGTATTACTCCAGTGTTTGTCTAATGGTGATTTTCTATTTCCAGCATTCTAGAAGAACGATTTTCATACCTTACACATCCTCTCTTTTAAGCACCAGAGGCCTGGCTGATTGCCTTCTTTAATTGACTCGTGACACTTCAGCAGCTGTGCTGATCACACAGGTCCTCCCCAAAAAGAGTGAGTCCTTTATCTCCCTCCAGCTGTCAGAGGACTTTGGATAATCACTATTGGGTTCTGAATAAGGAATTGTCACATTTTTAACTGCCTTCCCTGCAGCCCATTTCCTTTCTGTGTGTCAGTGTGAACAAGAGCAGTGTTAGGGGTCCTAGGTTCAGTGGGAAACCTGGACACAAGGAAGAATGCTGCAGGGTCCTGGAGGCATCGCAAGTCAGGAGAGAAGTACGAAAGGCTGCGGCTGCCAGAACAGGCATGGGGGAAGGGGGTAGGGGACACGGATTCTGACTGAAAGGTAAGAAGGCCTTTCAAAGGGGCTCTATTTGAGCTGGGTTTAGGTTACTTGTTCTCCCACTTAATTCCAGACTAATGAAGATATCTAGGCCTTGAACCACTCAACCATCCAGCTTTTGCTTATGTTCTTTCCTCTCTTTTCTACCAACTCCCAGTGTACCCCTTCACTCAGGCTAATTGTAGTACCTCGTATTCCTGTAGGAAACCTCCTTTAGATTACTTGGATTATTCCTGAAGGGGCTTGAGAGAGTCCATCATCCTGTGTCCTCCGCTCTTAACACTGCTCCCCTCCGCCTGGACTGGCTTGAGGGAAGAGGCAGGAAGGGCTCTACACAGGTCAGTGGGGACCAACCAGGAGTTGGTGGTAGGATGTCTGGGGTTCTTGGTACCCCGGGTCAGCAGTGAACCAGCCAGGAGGGACAAGCCTTTGGCAAGATCTTTTAAATAGGGAAAAACTTCACTGTGGCTCTAGGATGTATCTAAATCAGGGTTTAGAATTGGGTATGTCATGGTCTACTCACTACAACTACTGGGTGCAGAAACCCCAGGTGGCTGCCTTAGCGTGAGTCATGGTGGTGTGAGTACCTGCTGCTTTCTTCATTTGTCAATCTGACAAGGCTTTGGGAAATTTAGCCAATAACAGTAACAACCAACGTGCTCTGCTCTACCACACTGAAGGAACTCCATGGCAATTGATCAACAAGAGAATGCCATATTGGGCAATTTCATTATAGGTCTTGTAGGACATAAATATAAGTCTTCTGTGACGGGGGAATGGTTGAAACTTTGGACTACAGTACCTTGAAAAGACCAGTGTTTATGGTTAACAACAGAAAAGTGATGCCCAAGTGTAGACAGATGAGTATCTAGAATGATTTCTGCTTTGTCTTGAAAGTCATCAGTTAATCTGATGGGGATAGAAAAGGCAAAATCACAGTCTGTCAACACTTCAGTAATTCAGCAGAACTGACACTTATTAAGCTTGTAGAGTATTTGGCTGAGTGGTGAGAAGCCTATCAAAGTCTTATTTCCCCCAAGTATCTATCTCAGGACATACTTAGTTTTTTTCATTGATTTTTTGCTCACAAGTGATGAGGATCCATGCTTTGATTTCTTCCTAGCCATAAGTGTCTTAAACAGGACAAATGGACACACAGATTCACTGTAAGAAACAATTAGTGTCCAGTAATCATGTATGGTAAACAATTCTTTTATTTATCTGTTTCACAGCTATTTTCTGAATGTGCCTGATACTACACTAGGAATTAGGAATGCAATGGTGACTGAAGTAAAAATGGCCCTTGCTTCCATGAAACATACATCTTAATGACAAATACAGAAAAATCAAGGAGAAATTATGAAACATTATGAAAATATTAACTCATGATTAGTTCTTTTTATATTTTATTTAATTTTATTTTTTAATATTTAAGTCGCTAATCCATATGGAATTTATTTTGGCAAAGGAGTGATATAGAAACCCAAATGTTTTACCCTAATCACTAGCCAGTTTTCACATTATTTATTAAATGGACCATGTTTTCGCCACAGATTTAAAATGGCATACTGATCATATACTAAATTCTCATATTAATAGGACTGTTTTCGTACTCTGTTCTTCTTCTTTTTTTTTTTTTTTGAGACTGGGTCTTGCTCTGCTGCCAGGGTTAGAGTACAGTGGCGTCATCATAGCTCACAGCACCCTCAAACTCCTGGGTTCCAGCGATCCTCCTGCCTCAGCCTCCCGAATTGCTGGGACTGCAGGTGCATGCCACCATGCCTGGTTACTTTTCTATTTTTAGTAGAGATGGGGTCTTACTCTTGCTTAGGCTGGTCTTGAACTCCTGGTCTCAAGTGATCCTCTTGCCTCGACTCCCAAAGTGTTAGGATTGCAGGCACGAGCCACCGCACCTGGCCTTGGTACTCTATTCTGATCCATTGATCTGTCTGCCTACTTTTGGCTCAGGGCTGATTTTTAGTTTCTGTAATTTTAAAATACATTTTTAGAGTTGGCCAACAAGTCTTTTTTCTTTACTTCCTCCCCCCTTTTCCTATCCTTCCTCCTTTTCAGGTCATTCCCATGTATGTATTTTTCCAGATGACATATAGAATAATTCTTTTTAAGTTCCTCTTGTCCTCAAATTTCTTTTTTTTTTTCTTAGATGTAGGGCTGTATAGGCTACTTTAAGTCCTATTGACAGAGGACCTACTGCAGATGTTCTTCCACTAAAATAATTCTAGATATTTAAAATGTATGTTAAACTAAGATTCCTGGTTATTCCTCATGGGGGAAAAACTCCTTTGGTGGGTTATGTTAAGTAGTAAAGCCTACAAAAGATACTCCTTTAGAGTACTTTAGAACATAAAAATCAATTCCAGATGCAGCTTCTAGTTAATGACTTCATGCAAACAATTCGTTAATGTGCTTTACGTAAAATGGCTAAGGTAAATTATCAACTGCCTGCTGAAATTTAAAAGAGAAATTTACTTATAATATGTACCCTGATTTCTTTAAGTATTTTCCTTGATGATCATTCCTTTCACACACATTCAATAAATATAGATCTATTATGGAATTTTAGAATACCTTTTGATCAACCCAGAGCAGTAAATCAATGAAACATTGCATCAAAACTTCCAGTGGAAGTGACATAACGTATTCTCATATCTGTAGTGGCAGCTGGTCAGGGCATCGTACTAGGTCTTTCTCTTCCAAGTTTGCAGTAAAACATGTAATCACAAGCATAAAGCAGAATACATGAGGGCGGCATCCATGGTGACATAATTAAGGACATAGGGTTATCCCAAAGTACAGTCCCAAAGGAGGTTTAAGATCATTAAATGCATAAAGAAATCATGGAACTTTTAGACTTCACACAATAACAAGGAAATAAAGATTTATCAATGTGAAATGGAAGAATAGTGTGTTAGATATCTAAATCTTTGGTTTAAACACAGTATACACCATTTAATATGACCATGACCTCAAGCAATTTACTTATCCTCCCAGAACAATTAATGTGAGTAATAACTCTCTTGTGTAATCCTAGGGTTCTTGAAGATGTATCAGAGGAGACTGAAAAGTCAACATCTTCTTGATGCTCCAGAGAGCACTTTCACACTAAAAATTCTAAAATCAGTTGAGTATGATGATAAAAGAGCTTACTGATCACTGTGTTTTATGGAAGAAACATATTAAGAAATTGAACTACCCCAAGAAAATATTTAAGATTGTTCTTTGAAATCCATTTTAATTAAATCAAATCAAAAGCTTAAAATACCTTTTATAAAAAGAAGTTTCAACTTAGATCACATTACTTTGCCTTATGTGGGGTAAATACCAGCATTAGGGCTTGCAGGAGATTGTATTATTGTTCTCAATTATTTGAGAGGTATATACTTCCTGACCTCATTGACATCAAGGTGCACCCCATTCCACATCAGGCTATCTGACTTAACCTTGGCCAATGTAAGTGACAGTAGCAAACAGCATTTTAGAACAAGGTATTAAGAGCCTTCATGAGGTTCTACCATTTCTCATTTCTTTTTTCCCACTTGAGTTTTATATCCCAAAATATGAAAGGTCTGTCACTCCAACTTGGTCCTAGATTGAAAATATATAGCAGAGTCACAGCTAACATCTACTGTGATCAAAAATAATTATTTGTTGTTATAGGCCTTTATTATTTGGGAGGTGTTTGTTGTCAATCTAGGCTAAGCTGACTAATACAAAGCATTATTCTAAGATGGTAGTTTTAATGTCACATTTCTACTCCACATGGGTATCCTATACGTCACAAAAAAGTATAGGATTCTTTTCATGGATTCATCCTTTATTGATTCCATAATTAGAATGTCATTGAAATACAATGCGTAGGAATTCTGATAGCTGTTATTAAAAAATCCCAAAGGCATTACAAATCCATGTCGGAAGATATTTAACTTGGATAATTAATGATTTTATAGCATTTACAATGGCTATTGCTAAGACTTTGCAAAAACAAATTGGACAATGTCCTCTTCTACTCCTGTGTATATAGGGATAGATGTGTGTGTGTGTGTGTGTGTGTGTGTGTGTATTCATTCAACCAGTTTCTCCCTTAGCCAAAGCATGCATCAGGAAACCAAGGGTGGAGGTGGAAATGGCACCTTTCATTATTACTCCTAATGACTGACTCAAAAAATATTTGTTTCTTATCCCCATGACACTGCCCCCTGCTGGATTAGAAGCCTAAGTACCCAAAGAAAGAATGCTTCTGCCAGGGCATATAACAATGGTTCTGCTGAATTGGAGCTGAGACAGCCATTGGGACAGCCATTTGGGCTCTTAATGCCATAGGATAAACATGCAAACATAAAAGGGATTGTCTGGGGTGAGCTCGTAATTGCTAAGGAAAAACAGTGTACTTGATACCCAGTGGGGCAGGTCTGATGTGGTTAGTTTTCCTGCTATTAGTATGATGTTGGATCCCTTCTAGTGCCCACTGCTACCCCATATTTTGTAGAAAACGTTATTGAAAGACCATTGCAGTCTCATATAGGCAGGATGACGCAGGGCTCAATCCTTAAGAAAAGATGGTATGAGTCAACCTACCAAGAAAAGAACCCCTACCACCTGAGGTGCTAAGGACAAAGAGAACATGGAATGGATGATGGAGATGGAAGTCATAAATGTCAACATGACCTTGTGAACAGATGCAGAAAGGAGGATTATGGTGCCAACCTGTATTTTCTTTCTTACTGTATTATTTAAATATGTATATATTTTTAATAACTTTCCAATTTTCCTCTCCTATTCTTTTTTTAAAAATAGATACAGTATATGGGTTGAATTCATGGTTTAGTTTATTGGGTTCAAATAAACTGGGTCAGATACAATTATGACAGAATCAGAGGAAAGATGTATATCACCTATAGGTTCTGGACTTAAAGCTAGACTCAGTAATGATTAAACTTTCTTTTCTCTACTTTTAAGGAGAAGATGAATTTGCTTTCGTTGGTACAATGCAGAATTGGGCTATGTTGACATGATGATTTTGTTTTTACTGATGATGGTTTAGTTATAATCTGGAAGTTTGAGTATGGAAGAAAGAGTGGACTAAATGGTGAACTGTAGTAGACACGTGTCATGTTTTCATATACCCAGCTTGTTTGACCATTATCCCTATTTTGGGTAATTTCCCACATTATGAGTCTAGACTCACCACAGAAGAAATCTCTGCCTCCTTTACCTGAGACCTACTTGTTACTTAGGTTCTGACACCAGGTGTAGCCAAATAAAACTGCATTTTGGAAAAGAGTAATGTATAGAAGCAGTAACTATCTTAAATTCATGCTTTGGAGGTAGTGGCTGCACCTGTGTTCTCCATTGGGGGGCGTGATGGTTAATTTTATGTGTCAACTTGGCTGTGCTAAGGTATGCCCGATAGCTAGTAGGACATGATTTCTGAGTGTGTTTGTGAAGGTGTTTCTGGAAGAGATTAACATTTAAATCAGAAGACTCAGTAAAAAAAGTCCACGCTCACCAATGTGGACAGGCATCATCCAATCCATTGAGGACTTGGATAGACTAAAAGGTGGACAAAGGGAAAATTCACTTTGTATTGGAGTGGAGCTAGCACATCTACCTTCTCTTGTTAGACATCAGTGCTCCTGGTTCTTGGGACTTTGGAGTTGGACTGAATTATACTTTCCTGGTTCTCCAGTTTGCGGATGGCAGATTGTGGGACTTCTTGGCCTCCATAATCATATGAGCAAATTCCTATGATGAATGAATGAATTAGTTAATAAATACATATACACACATGCACATATACATATATCCTGTTGGTTCTGTTTGTCTGGATAACCCTAATACAGGGGAACAACAGCAGCAGAGCCCACAGTACCCAGTGCACAGTGTCACTGGAGCAAGCTGGTTTATTTATGTTTGGCCATAGGAAACAGGGGTTTTTGAGGGAGCTGTCCTTTGGTGTGTTCTTGGCGTTCTAGCTGAGTAGTCTCTATGTATGTCTCTCTAGCCCTACTGTAAGAGTCACTAAAAAGCACTGTCTTCAATACCAATGAGGATAGCCCACAAAGTATGTAGAACTAATTAGAAAGCTGTGTTTCAACAACTTACTCAGTTCTTTTCTGCTACAGCTTTCTGCTATAATAGGTAGGCCCTGGTAAAATCACTATGACTTTTCTTATAGATTCCCAAATATGTGTAAAGCCCCAAATACATAAGATAACATCCTATTCCAGGGGTATGACTGGCTTGGACACTGAACATCTATGTATCCAGGCACTGTGCTAAGTAATGCTGGGAAAATAAAGACAAATCCTGACTTTATGTAATTATCATATTCAGTTTCTATCAACATCAATTATTACTGTCTTATAGAAAGGATAACTGTCTTAAAAGCCTTGACAGAAAGCTCTAGAGAAGAAAATTTCTCAAGAAACTTTTCCTTAATTATTATTATTACGTTATAGCAGGAGTTGATGTGTATCTTGTTCTCAAATTCAAAATCCTATATCCAAACTCACATTGAAACTCTCAGAAGTCATTATGTATACCTTTCTTTACTTTGCTCTTCACATGTAGTACATCAGCAAGTTCTGTCAACTTCACCTTTCAGTCTATGTGGAACCATGACACTGTCTACCTGCTCTGCTGCCACCCTCGTTCACATCGCCATAGGTCTCACCTAGATTGCTGTCATGGGGCTGGTCTTCTGCTTCAGCGGGTGTACTGGTAAATGTTTCCCAGCTGCCTCTCTAGGGGGGAAGGCTTGCTTTGTAGCCTTTGCCAATTTCTGTGGTGTAAATACTTCCACCATGCCACTTCAAGCTACCAACATGATATCACTGAACATGGCATTGGGAAGAGATGCACAGTAATACACTGCTGTGTAGTAATAGTATTTCCTCCACCCAGATAAAAAGATACAAATAACCTCAAGAGCATAGATCATGGTAAATGTAAAATAATTAGAAAGTGATGAATTTACATTATTTATAATCTTTCTTTTAATATCACTTATTTGTGAGTTTATATAATCTAATTTTTAATAATTGTTGTGTTGAACAACTGGTTCACAAATTTCTGAAAATTTGTGGCTCTAGCACACAACTACTTCTTCTCTTAGGCCTCTGCAGTCAATAATTCTCTACACTACAGCAAGAGTGAGCTTTGAAAAACATAAATCCGATAACATTGCCCCTCCCGCCATGCTTAGTCTAAAATCTAAATTCCTCACCATGACCCTCACAGCCCTTCAAAGTCAAGCTCTGTCCATCTCTCAGCTCTCACTTCCTAAACATTTTTTCCCATTCACTCAATCCTCTCCAGCCACATTGGCTATCCTGCTGTGTCCTCAGACACATCAAGAACGTTTCTTCCTCAGGAACTTTGCACTTGTTATTCCCTCAGCCTGAAATGCTTTTCCTTCAGAGATTCACATGGCTTGCTCACACCCTGCAAACAAGTCTCTTCTCTGACTACTCTGTAAAAGAGAATTGACCTTCCTCTCCCTTGGTGCACTCTAGTCCTCTCCTAGCTTTGTTTTCTTCACTGGACTATCACTATCTGGAACCTATCATCTATTTGCTTACTCTTTATTGTCCCACTAGAATGTAAGTCTCCTGAGGGCAGCGACTCTGTCTCTCTGGTTCGGTGCTATATCCCTGAGGCCTAGAACAGGACCTTGCCCCTGGAGAACTCCAGAGCCCCCACATTGCACAGCCCCTGGGATATTCCCTATGGATAGTGTCCCTCTGTGGGGCATTAATCATCTAGGACAAATTGAAACAAGTCTTCAGTGAATGTGTGCTGTCTGCCAGGCAATGAACTAGAACAACTTGACTTGTATTTTTGAGCTCTAACATTGCAAAAAGTCTGCCAGAGCCTTGCATGTCTCCCTAGGTTGGAAAGGATGAGAATTCTTTAAGATCAGAAATCACAAGACCGAGAATAATAATTTGTTTTCTTAAAAGAGTCTTACTCTCAGGCATATTTTCAAGATCATTGCCTCATAAACTCCTGAGCCTTGGAAGTGCTGACTATTCTTGCCTGGCTCTTGAAATTTGATCTGGTACTGTCTGAAGCTCTTTCTGATTCTTGTTTTGGGCTTTTGGCTTCTGAATTAGAGCTCTTGGTTTATTTTATTTATTTATTTTTTTGCTTCCCCAATGTGAACCACACACCCCAATCCACCAACCCCAGCATTTTTCTTTGGTCTATTTTTGGCAGCTGTTTTTGTGTCCTGGTTTTAGTTTGATGTTTTTAGACTCCATTTTTCTTTCTGGTCATGGGTCACCTCTTGCTGGCTTCAGTGTTCCTTCTAGAACCTGCACCTCGTTCTAGCTGCTTTCCTTTTCCACATTATCTACCTCTGGGTAGGAATTTCCTTTTCACTGCGTTTACATCTGCCCCCTCCTGGCAGCTATGATGTCATTTGCATGAACCTTGACTACAAGTCTTGGTCAATTTTACCTTTGATTTAGGTGTTGACTCTTGATCAAGGCATCCTCCTGCATGTAATGGGCAACATTTGTGCAGTTTCTAGCTTTGACCAGCTGAGTGGAGAATATGGAGAGAAAATGGGAGACTGGACAAGTCGGTATTCTTTCCAGTAGGGTGTGTGCACCACAAGGACTGCTTAAGACAGTCCATTGGGATGCTGGAAGGAAATGCTAGAACTTCTCTCTGTAATTTTATTTTGTTCTTTTAATTTCTATATTTGTGCATGATCAAAGCATCTTTATTGACAAGGATGTATGATCAAAAGAGTTTGGAGACCACTGTTCTAGATAATGATTCTACTTTAGGACTATTATTGACTCTGTCATTTTCATACACACACACACACACACACACACACACACACACACACACACACACCCCTACACGTGATTTTTATTTTAAGTGTAAAATAAATTCTATTTATCTCCACACTAAATCATTTTTATTGCTGGTACCTGAACAATCATCAAATTCTTCATCTACTCTCAAATTGTAGACTTCTAACTAGACATAGTTCAATAAGCGTATGGCCAGGGCTGAGCAGTAAGCGAATAC
Source organism: Lemur catta (assembly GCF_020740605.2). Taxonomy (NCBI): domain Eukaryota; kingdom Metazoa; phylum Chordata; class Mammalia; order Primates; family Lemuridae; genus Lemur; species Lemur catta. The sequence continues at coordinate 37,625,953 of NC_059138.1, forward strand.
TATATCATATGACTGTGTGATCTTTCCAGAAATATTATTCTTTGTGAAAAACTCATCCTATTTTAAAAGTGAGCCTCTGCAAATGTTAAAATATTTGAAATGCTTCCAAGTGAAATAATATGTCATATCGTTGAATCACTTAAAATATGCTTCCTATGAATCATACTTAAAATACCATTGATATTGTGTATTTTAAACTTTATCTTATTACCAATCACTTAACATTTATTAAGCACTTTCTAGTTTTCTTTTGTGCTGGATTGTTCTTTGCCAACTTGGCATTATTCCTATCTCTAGGCAGGGGGGTTGTGAGTTAGATTTTGCCAGTGAGAGAAATTTGCACAGCATTTGGAAGGAGAGATAATAGGAAAAGTCATCATTTACTGGTAATGGCGGTGGACAGAAGTGGGGACAGTTGGCAGCTGTGAGGCAGCTTCTGTGTGAGCTAGTGCTTGGGTGATGCAGGCAGCTGAGGCTGAAAGTAGTGGTCTCCTAAGATTCCTGCAATTCCTAAGATTCCTGCCCCTCTGGATTTCCTGAAAGCCAGTGAAATTTTTGCCTGATTCACTCTTCTACCCTTCCAAGTATTGTGTAGGCCTCTAATTCTCTGATTAAGTCCCTTCCTACTGGAAATGTCTACAGTGGTTTCCATTTCTTAACTGCACTTGATTGTTAGACTTTTTGGTTCTGGGGCATCATCCAAAGGATGTATGTGGAGAGATTTGCCATGGTTCATTGATGAAACGAGTTAACATTTTAAACATATCCATTTGACCCCAAAATTAATCTATAATTTCATGGCAATTCCAATCAAAATTCCAGTAGAATTATATTGGGGGGAGGAGAGAGTAGGAGATCTGATAAACTATTTCTAAAATATGTAAGGTAGAATAAGGATTCACATTAGAAAAACCGATTGACAAAAGAAAAACTTAAAAAGGAAGATTCATGCTACTAGATAGTAAAATGTTTTATAAAGTCATGGTAAAAAAATAATGTGGTACTTGCAAGTAGAGTAAAGTGGTGAAATAGCTGAGAAACAGATTTTATATATATATATATGTACATGTGGATGTATATTTATGTGTACAGCAGTTCCTCAAATAACATTTCATTATAATGTTGATAAGAAAAAAAATCAATTCTGGGTCGGGGACACTGTCTGTGCAGAGTTTGGACTTTCTTCCCATGCCTGTGTGGGTTTTCTCTGGGTACTCCGGTTTCCTCCTACATCCCAAAGATGTAGCCCTTAGGTTAATCTGCGTATCTCCATGGTCCCAGTGTGATTGAGTGTAGGTGTGTGTAGCTGCACCTTGTGATGGGATGGCATCCCACCTTGTGCCGTGAGTTGCTGGGATAGGCTGAGGCCACCCTGGAATAAGCAGGTTGGAAAATGAATGAATGGATGAATGCAAATTACAGTATTGTCAAATAAAAATTCATGAAGTAGATAATAATCATACAAATGCATTACAATAAGCAATGTGGTGTGAAAGTGCTCAGCGAGCTGGCCATATTTGTGATTGTTTTTGAACTGCGTGGTGGGAGGAGGTGTTCCTTATCATGTTAAGCTTTGAATTTATTCCTTGATTCAACCTACCATCACTATGACCACCAGCACTCACTGATTCACTGAAAATTGATTAAGTAATTATCTTACTTGATTTTATTAATATTTTTTAAATGTATGTATCACTCACAATTATTTTAATATTTAATATTAAAAGTGTTTGGGGTCTTTATTTAGAAGTTGGTGATGTGTTTGTAACCAGAGATATACCATAGAAACTTATTTGTTGTTTATATCAATTAGCCTATGATAAAATTGGCTTCATTATGTGTCACTTCACTTAAAGTCACAGTTTTCAAGAACTTATCATTGGTGTTAAGTGAGGACTTATTGTGCATATGTATATATATATACTTGGTATGGACAGTGATGACATCCCAAAATAATAGGGAAAGGATAGAGTCTCACATGACACAAAAATAATTTCCAATGGATTAAGGACCTACATGTGGAAGAGTAAAATGATAAAGTTAACAAAAAGGAAAAAAGAAGTAGAAGAATATTTGTGACCTCTGAATGAGGAGGTTTTTTAAAAAATAAAAACCTAAAAAGCATAAAATTTGAAATTATCAAATATCAAATTCAAGATTAAAGTTTGATAAAGGTCATCACAGAGTTAGCAGATAAGTGACAGTCTGGGAGTAGCTGTTTCTTTTGCAATATCCGAAAGTGCTAAAGAATTATCAGCCAAGGAATTCTTAAAAGAACAAGAAAAATGGCCAATGTTTATAAATGGGTCAGTCTCAGAAGGAGAAACCCAAATGACAGACAGGAGTATGGAGAACTGCACAATTTTCACCAACAATTGGAGAAAGGCAAATTAAAGCAGGGAGTCATCACCCCACACTCATCAGAGTGGCAGATATTAGAAAGTCAAAGCCAGGCATCGCTGAGTTTACAGGGAAATGGGAACCCTTGGGCACTGCTGGTAAGGTATAAAAAGGACACCCATCTGGGAAGCCTTCTGCTAGAACCTCACCAGGTCCACAAGGACACTGTGTGAGAATGTCCATCACAGCGGGTTTGTGGTTGCACGGGATTGGAAGCAACCCAAGTGTCCACCATTGAAGTAGCGAATGAATGAAATGTGGCTGATGCATCCTGTGGGACACTAAGCTGTAGTTAAAAGCAATCAGATAAATGTATATACAGGAACATGGATAAACTTTAAAAAGTTCTGGTCAATGAAAAATATAAGAACCAGAGTAAGATTTGGCACAATACCATTCTAGAATTAAAATGACACATTCTTTAATATGTGCCCTGTATGGAAGTTTTAAAAACAGAATTCACTCAAATTTCTGAGTAAATTCTATTTGACTGCCTACTTTTCTAAAAAGGTTAAGAATATATTTTACTGCCTGTACTTGCCTGTGCTGCTGGGCTTTAAACTTTAAGTGCACCCTTAGTTCTTGGCATTGTACCTAGCACAGAGCTGGCCTTTAGTAATAGTTAGACACTACCACAAGCTGTTCCTACCCTAAATTATCACCTCATAACATTTAGATGTGAAAAGTGATACCCCTTCTTCTGTAAAGACACAGAATTGGTTACCATTGTGTTGCTTCGACATTTGTGTGATTGGCTGAGTTCCTGAAAGTTGCCAGAAATGATTTATGAGATTAAGTAAAGACACTTGAAGGATATTTTTCACTTTTGTTGAGTTGTTAATCCTCCAGTTCAGGAGCTGGCAAATCATGGGCAGCAGGCCAAATCTGGCCCACTGTCTGTCTTTGCATGGCCTGTGAGCTGAGATATTAATAGGTTTTCACATTATTAATCATTGTTATATAAGGATATATATATAACATCCTCGATTTTGCCTCTTGGCCTACAAACCCTAAAATATTTACTCTGTGGCCCTTCACAGAAAATGTTTACCAACTCTTGCTGTAGTTCATCCATTCACTGAACAAATATTTACTGAGCCCAGTGGTATACCAGGCACAGTCTTATGTGAGAATAGAGCAGTGAACAAAAGAGGCCAATTCCCTTTTTGCAGGATTCTTAAATTCTAGAAATGTAACAAGGCAAATTGTAATGTATATAACACTGAACTAAAGAAAATTCTAGTAATGAAGACAGATAATAAAGGCAAAAAATATAGCATGTTAGGTAAGTGCTATGAAGAAAAACAAAGCAGAGAGGGGGAACAGGAATGCTTGAATGAAATGATTTCTAAAAAACATGGCTATTCTTTAGAAAATATTGCAGTATATAACTTTAAATGTTTTATATTATTTGTTAATACAGCACAAGTGTAGATATGCATAACTTAACAATGGGGATACATTCTGAGAAATACATTGTTGGGTGATTTTGTCATTGTGCAAACATCGTAGAGTGTAACTTACACAAACCTAAATGCTGTAGCCTACTACACACCTAGGCTATGTGGGATAGCCCATTGCTCCCAGGCTACAAACCTGTATAGCATGTTACTGTACTGAATACTGTAGGCAATTATAACACAATGGAAGTATTTGTGTATCTAAATACATATAGACATAAAAAAGGTACAGTAAAAATATAGTAATATAATCTTATGGGACCACTGTTGTGTATGTGGTACATTGTTGACAGAAATGTTGTTATGTGGCTCATGACTGCAGTTTGTTTTCTGAGTCTATGATTGGTATTAACACTTATTCTTTCATTCCTGAGACTCCACTGTACTAAATGCATGAGTGCTCAGTCATCTCTCTGTCCTGCCTTGGCCTTTTCTTCTCATTCTTATCACAAAACCTCCCATTATCAATCAGTCTTTATCTATTTTCTTCTTCTACCTACAGATGAACATCGATTCTTGCCAACTTCTTATTCATTCTTGAACTGATTTAGTGAATTTTTCTTGCTTTCATCAACCTCCCTTAAAAAATGTTAAAAAACTTTATTTTATTTTTATTACACAAGCAAAATACAGAAGAAGCTATGCAACACATACAAAAATATGATAAACTTCAATGAATATCTTGGAATAGAACTTTAGAAATAGTTTTTCATTAATCAATCAATCACACATGTGATCATACTTCAGACACTTTATAGCATGTCTTTTTTTCACCTAACGTATATTATGAATATCTTTCCATAACAGTAAGTAGATCTCTACCCATATTTTTATTGACTCCTGCATTAGATAGGAATTGCGTTCAATTGTGAGTTGAAACAAAGGTCACTTAAGTATGTAAGAAATGTTTTTTGTTTTTTATTTTTGTCTTGTTTCTCCACAAGGCAGTAGATCTGGAGGTAAGCAACTGCTGGCATTAGTTTAATGGCTCAAAGATATCAAGGAAGGCAAGTTCTCTGTGCGTCTCCTGGCCATGTTCCTCCAGTCTCAAAGTAGCTGCTGAGTTCCATCCATTTCATTCACAGTCTAGCTCTGAGAAAGGAAAAAGGGGAAAGGAAACTGTATTAGTTTCCTCATACTGCTATAACAAATAACCACAAATTTAGTTGCTTAAAACAACACAAATATATTATCTTATTGTTCTGGAGGTCGTAAGTCCAAAATCAGTTCTACTGTGACAAAATCAAGGTGTTGGCAGTGCTGTGTTCTTTCTGGAGGCTCTTAGGAGAACTCATTCTTGCTTTTTCCAGTTTCTAGGGGCTGTCCATAGTCCTTCAAGCAGCAGTGCAACATCTTCACATCTCTCCCTCTGATTACTCTCTACTACTCCCTGCTTCTTTTTTTTTTTCTTGTTTTATAGTAATATTTTTAATTTTTTCAAGACTTCTCTCAATTTTTCAATTTCATATAAATCTTAATATTTTACAATTTACATTTAAATTTAAAAATACTTTAAACATAATATTCTAAAATGTTTAAATTGCTTATATTTTTCTTTTTTTAATTTCAAAATGTTAAGGGAGTACAAATGTTTTTGGTTACATGGATCACTTTTGCAATGCTTGAGTCACAGCTGTAGGTGTGCCTACCACCCAGATTGTGTTTGTTATACCCATTAGGTAGGTTTTTGCCCCTCCCCGCTCCCTGTTTCTATCATCACATCTCCTTCTTGGGTGCTAATCCTCTTGCATCTCTCTTATAAGGATTCTTGTGACTATGAAGGGCCTGCCAGGATAATCCAGAATAATCTTCTCATCTTAAGCGTCTTAACTTAATCACATCCACAAAGTCTCCTTTGCCATGTGAGATAACACATTCACAGGTTCTAGGGATTGAGATGTGGATTTGGGGGGTGGGTATCATTATTCTACCTACAACAGAAATCAACTAGAACAAGGTGGTATTTCTATCAAGAAAATGGAAAATTCCCAAAAATTACCACTGGACTTGTGTTGGTATCTTGTTGCTCAAAGCTGTACTGTGTACCACTCTTCGATGACAGCTTCACCTGACTCCTAGGGGAAGCCCTGAAGCTCAAGTAGCCTGCCAGAATGGTCCTGCGTTGGGCCAAATGACCAGCCACTGAAGGTGGGCTACCCCTGGAAGTGTGTGACCTTGGGCAATGTGGTACTCTGCAACTGGAGCACACCCTGGAGGGCTGGCAGCTGGAGGCTGTCTGCAGATAGTACTCCCAGATCTGGGGCAATAAATCTTTCTCTTAATGGGGGATCTGGACAGTACATCACAATGTTAAGTCTATACGTAGCACTGGGGGAAATGTCTACATAAAGCAAGACATAAGTAAGACAGTAAAGAATATCAGGGAGGGTTTACAATAGTAATGAGATGGAGATCACGGGACCTAGGAATGCTAAACTCCTCTCAGCCCTGCCACTCAGTCTCTCTCTGAAGTTCATGAAGGAGAGAGAACCTTGAGGAACAGATGCAAGTCTCATATAAAATACATGTTAGTATCATTTGCTTATGATCCATCTTCTAATGAAGAGCTTGCTGGCACACTGGGATGGATTATGAGGTTTAAGTTCAAGGTTAAGTGGGATTTCTCCCTCCCTAGAAGCCTAAGTCTTACTAGCTGTGATCCAGACAAACATCACACTGGAGCAAACAGGTAAGAGGAAGAAAAGAAACAGAAAACCAGACACTGATGCATCCCAGGGGTCCAGGCTTCCCCACAAAGGAGTATCGAGAGAGGCACACCTATGTGTGTCACATTTGGCTTTGATCCCATTGGTGTCACAGAATTTGAGCTTTAGTATTAGTATTCCCTTCTCTGAGAAAGACATGTTGGGGAGAAAGAAAGCTAGACCAGTATCTGCAATATTATCTTCTGGTTTTTTGTGTGTAAATTTATATATACATGAAACAAAAATCTAAAAGAATATACACCAAATATTTCACAATGGATGTCTCTGTGGCCTAGGGTCATAGCTGAAATAAGGATAAGGCCAGATAAGGCCACTAAAAGACCACTGGAATTAACCGGAAACATGGTGACAGTTAACTTCATTGTCCACAAAGGACTTATTAAGTAATGGAGAAATGTACATTGGTAGCCTCCCACCAGACAGAATAATATGCTTGGGAATAAAATAAGGCATACAGTAAACACTTGTCACTTTCACCAAGCCACCTCTGTCAAGAGACCGTGAGCAAATGCTGAAGAGTGTCATCACGTAAGAGGCCTACTCATGGCGGTCTAGGTGCCTGCGTGTCTGGATCGGCCTTCGATGAAACAGTGACAGAATTTCCTTTCTCATCTGGGCACTCTCTTGTGTTGCTTGAACATTTTACAGAAAACAAGTATAATCTGCATATTCGTATGAAGACAGTTGTTTTCCTGTGGGAGGCAAACAATAGCAAAACAAAACCCAAAACCCAACTTCCAGACTTTGGATTCTCAGGCAGAAAGTAGAGAAGGAATGAAGAAAGGCATTTGCCACAGAAGCAGCCTGATCGGCCAGATGCCTTTGCTGGGAACTCTGGGCGGATTAAGTTTCCTTGAGTCCTGGGACGGCCTCCTGGCTCCTGTTTCAATCCTTGAGGTGCTGCAGTTGGACTCCCATGGCAGTGTGCTGTGTCATGCTTGGCACAGTGCCACCCACAGGTCACCAGCCTGCATCACCAACCCCTGTGTCTGGTTGATTTATTTAGCGTTACCCACTAAAACCTTCACTGCCAAGCCTCTGAGACCCAGGGTTGTGGTTTGTAGCACAACACATACCTCCTGAGGACCCCCAAATCGCTTTTGCTCCTAATGCCATGTCAACTCCCTAAGTAATACCTTTGAATGAAACAGGCAAGGAGATGGGATACGGCCAGCCCAGGTGTCTGTGATCTGGCAGAATTTCCAGATTCTGGTCTGCCACTGTGCCAGCTGAACCACACTCCTTTTCTGGTGCTCTGCCCTGCATGGACCTATACTTACCCTCCCTGAATAATAAAAGGAGAATGTAATTTCTTAGTGGAGGTAGCCACTTCACCTTGATGCCTATGGCCTGGTGGCTGTCGGGAACTCTCTCAAGATTAATCTTCTTGCCCTTCTAAAAACACCTGGGCCTTTAACCTATTATGTGAAGAGTGGAAGGATGACTTACTGAGATACCGATTTGTGTTCTGTTCTGACTGATGTAGAAGAATAAAGGAATATGAGATGTCTTTCTCTTTTTTTCCAGTTTATCCTCTTCCTTACAACCTCCTTCCAAAGGGCAATCCAGGACTTCAGCATCCGAAGAGCACAGCCTTTTCATACCTTCAAAGCAAAATTAAGAGACTTGTGCTTTCAGAGAATTGGCTCGAGGAAGAAAGGGCTGTCTCTTTGAGTTCTGAGGGGTTCTGGGGTAAGAAAAATTGTGCAGTGGAAATAAACAGACCTGGGAAGCTTTGAGAGCTTGGAGGACGACCAGGACAGGGTAGCTTGTGTTAGTGGGAAGGGTGTTCGCTGAACAGTGGCAACACACCCCCCAGTTCTCTCAACATACCAGGAAATTGCAGGGGGACCCTCCATAAGCATTTTGATCCATATAACTTTCACATAAACCTGGAGAGAGGAGAGAGACCACAATAATTACTGAGATGGAATTTCCTGCCAAGCTAGTGGGATGGGGCCTCAGAGCAGATGAAATTAAATTAAAGAAACACAAGAAATATTAAAAAAAACTCTACACCCTAGGCTATGCAGCAAAACAGATGCTTGCTCCGCAAACATAGGTTGACATCTTTGTGATGTTGGTGATCTTAATAAACTTTCTCCTCAGCTTTATCTTTTCCACCTTTTATTTTTATCTCTTTTGAAAATATTTTCCCATTGGAGTGTATTACAGATGAGAGGCAAGGAAGAGGTATTTTTAAGATGCGGCTATTAAGTTGCTATCACATTACATTATAAAATGCATGCAAAAATAGACATTGAATTAGTTTATTATGTAATTGAACTAGTAATTCCAATGTTTCTTTCCATATCCCCAAATACTGCCTTACTGCACTCAACTTTGGAGACTATGGTTTAAAATGGAGAGTTGCTTCTATATATGTCACAGGACCTAGACTGAGAGAAGCTTTTATTACTTGTATTTCTTAGGAGTTTGGGCCATAAAGTTCTAGTTGGATAGCAGCAATGGACTCATTCATTTTGGATTGGGAGAGACTCCATTAAGAATCCTCAAAATGTTCACAGCAGCATTGATTACAACAGGAAAATAAAGGAAACAACTCAAATGCTAAACAATAAAGGATTGGTTAAATAAATGATGCTATATCTGTATGTGAAAATAGTTTGCTCCTAATATAAATAAAAGCTTCAAAGATGCTTTAATGCCACAGGGGCCTGTATGGGTTAAATTGTGTCCCCTCCATTTCATATATTGAAGTACTAATCCCCAGTACCTCAAAATGTGAACTTATTTGGAAATAAGGTCCTTGCAGATTCAATTAGTTAAGATGAGGTCATACTGGAGTAGGGTGGGTCCCTAATCCAACGTGACTGGTGTCCTTATAAAAAAGGGAAACTGCCCACAGGCAGAATGTCATGGGACAATCAGAGTTATGCTGCCATAAGCCAGGAACGCCTAAGATTGCTGGTAAACCACCAGAAGTAGGAGAGAGGCATGGAACAGATTCTCCTTCACAGGCCTCAGAAGGAGCCAATCCTGTTGATTTCACACTTCTAGCCTCCAGAGCTGTGAGACCATACATTCCTGCTGGTTAAGCCACCCAGGTTCATGGTACTTTGTTACAGCAGCCCTAGCAGACCAACGCAGGTGCCATGCCAAGGCATGTTAAATTGAAAAGATCTGACATAAATTGTGTATGTAGTGTGATACCAGTTGTGTACACACACCCTCACACACATATATACAGATAAAACCCTGGAAATGTTACTGTTTATCTCTGAGCTGTGGGTACTTTTAATATTCGTTTCTTCTTCATTTTTTTTTTCTGTATTTTCTAAGTTTCCTGAAAAACTATCTAACTTTCTATGTTTATACTTTCTAAGTTTCTGATTAATTTTATAATGAAAATGAAGTAATTTTTATTAACAAATTAATAAAAAATTTATTACTGAAGAGAAACTATTTCTACTGCTCCTAAGGTGGGTAATGATGACCAGATAAATGAGAGACAATGTTCAAAATGTGTCTTTTTAAAGAAGAAGCCTGAAAAGATGCTAAAGAGAAGTGGGTGGGAGCCCACTTTCCTGACTAATGGAAACCAAACTATTTTGTCAGTCTTTGGAGGACTTCCTTCTGGCCACATTCTTTGCTCATTGTCTCATGTGTCATGTTGGAATTCTTCCTTTGGGTTATTGTTCCTTATGGTTTTGGATTCAAGTCTATGGAAAGCCATAAATATTTCGGGTTTATTACTCTTGTTCTTACTTATAGAAGAAAAAAAATGTGACCTTTTTATAGAACATAGTAAAGTTATTCTCCCAATTAGAAGCAGAAACAGGCTTTATTCCAGATGTCTGTATATAAGTTGTTTAGGACTCAGAATACATTTTCTTCTTGATGTCTGGTATGAACAACGTAAAGTTCTCAAACTTAGTGTATAGAAGAATCATGTTGTGGTGCTTGTTAAAAAGATTCCTGGGCCTCACCCAGAGATTTAACTCTGCAGAGGATCTATGAATCTGCATTTCCAAATAAAGCCCCCAGGTAATGCAGATGCCTTGAGAAACATGCTATAAAGCCAGTTTAACCCACAATGGACTAATGTGCCAAATATTATGGATAAAAAATAGTAACACAAAAGTTATGAGTTGAGAAAAAATAATATTTAAAACATCTTTACAAAATACCTATTATAGAATGTTGTTGTACAATGAAAAGCAGATTTAATTAATATAAGATAAAGAGGTACTGATTCATTTAACTCCCCAATAAATATTACTTGGGCTCCTACTATGACAGTGATCCAGACAGGAGGACACAATGGTTGGATGCCATTTCTCTCAAAGTTGATAGTCAGTGGGGGAGGCAGATATTAGTCAAATAATCATGCTAAATGAGTAAATAATCACAAATCGAGGCAAGTGCTCTGTAGAAAAAGCATAACATTCTCCAAAATCATACAAAAGAGGAACTTTAGGTAGCCTAGGATTGGGGTGGGCAGGGGAAGCTTTCCTGAGGATATGGAACTTGGACTGAGATCTGAAATGAGTTGTTCCCTAGACATGTGATTGGAGGACTAGAGACAGGCAGAAACATATCTAAGGGGCCACACGTGCAAAGGTCTGAAGAGGCGAAGGATCTTTTGCTGAGAAACAGAAAGAAGGCCAGGGAGGCTGGAACACAGAAGTTGAAGGGGCAGGTGGCTAAAAAGACTAGAGAGGGGAATAGGACTGTTCCCAACTATCATGTAATGATGTTGGTCTTTAGCCTAAAAGCAGTGTAGTGACATGATCATAAGTCTGTGCTTGTGTGTATTTAATCACTTTGATAGCTAGGTGGACAGATTCTGGCAGGGTGCCAAAGTAGAGGCAGATAAACAGTTTGGAAGCTTCTGCAGTGGTGTGGATGAGATTCGATGACAGCTTGGACTAGGGTAGGGAAGTAGAAATGGTGAGAAGAAAATGGATTTTTAGAGATACTTCGGAGGTTGCTGATGTGGGGAGTGGGTATCACAGATTTCTCAGATTTCAACGAAGAATCAGGGAATCAATGTGTATCCCTAATGTCGACTGTCCCACCTGCGATCCTCATCTCAATGTGTCTTTCAGTTTTTCCCTCCAGCTCCCTTTCCAAACTATTCCAGGGCTCCAGGGGAATTTATAAATTTTGATGTTGCTGATTAGGCTTTTATAAAAGCCTTGTTGATAAAAGTGTGATGCTACTGGGTGAATAATTACTCTGAATTGTCAAAATATGTCAGCACAACTTGCTGTCATAATACATTTTGAGCTGCAAAGCTAGTAGGTCAACTCTCACTACATTGGGTGGGTTCCATTTTCTTCCCATGGATTTTCTTTGATATTAAATTGTCATGGTGACATAATACCAGCAATGCCAAATGTGTTTTTCATGTCTGGAAAAAAGCATAAACTCCATGCAATAAAGCGAACCCTGGGAACAGTTTAACTCCACATATCCAGACCCGACGTTCAGATATAACATATCAATCTACTTGCAGGATACATATTCTTGTAGAGTTGGCCACAATGAATGCAGAACTATTAGTATCTGGTTTGGTTGTTTTTAAGATTAAAAACAGAGAAATAAAGAATAAAGCAAGACATCCTCTGGGTTTTATCATTCTAAAAAGGAAATAAGAATAGCTGTCCAACTGGTGTAAAAATCAAACTAAATAGAAATCACAAAGATCTCCTTTACCATTCAGAGTTTGCCCTAGGAGCTAAGGGAAATATCCATGAATTTGAGTTTTTGCCCAATTCTGATCCAGTCTCCAAAAGCAAGAGTCAGTTGGTGGATATGCTTTGCCTGATTCTCCTTTGTCCCTCTTCCAAATGCTGCTAGGATTATTCCTGGCTAATTAAAGTTGTTTCTTCAGAGAATAATGCTCATAAGAGCTTAAAAGACCTTGTAAGATCATGTAGTCCAAATTCTTCATTTTATCTACTAGGAAAAAAAATGATTCTCATAAAGATTTATAGGAATGAAATTAGTATCTCAAAGAGATATCAGCACTACTGTGTTTGTTGCGGCATTATTCACAATAGCCAAGGTATGGAAACAACCTGAATGTACATTAATGGATGAATGAATAAATAAACTGTGGTATATATACACAACAGAATACTATTCAGCCTTAGAAAAGAAGGAAATCATATTATTTGCAACAACATGGATAAATTTGAGGATATCTGGTTAAGTGAAACAATCCAGGCACAGAAAGACAAATACTGCATGACCTCACTTATATGTGGATCTAAAAAAGTCAAACTCATAAAAACAGAGGATAGAATGGTGGCTGCCAGGGGCTGGTGGGAGGAGGAAATGGGGAGATATTGATTAAAGGGTACAAACTTTCAGTTATAAGATAAACAAGTTCTGGGGATCTAATATACAGCAAGGGTGATGACAGATGTGTTAATTTGATTGTGATAATCATTATACAATATATGTACATATATCAAATCATGTTGTATACCTTGAATATATACAATCTTCATCAATTAAATATTTGACAATATTATAATATTTTATAATAAAAATTAAAAGTTCAGGGGTTATCCGTGTCCACATAGCAAACTAGTGGCATCAACATGGGTAACAGCTAACACTTGTCACACTAGGGTCATATTCTAAGTACTGTAAATATGGTAGGTGACTGAATCTCTCCAGCAATCTTATAAAGTAGACATTAATATTTCCTCATTTTACAAAGAAGGAGACTTTAATAATTACTTGTTCCAGGTAAAAGCTAGGAAGTAGCTGAGCAAAGACTCAAACCCAGGCAGTCTATGATGGCAAAAGTCTTAGATTTTTTGAAGATTACTTTTTGTTGCAATTCTTACATCTGCACTTACCAGCTATGAGACCTTGGACAGTTTACCAAATCTCTCAAAGCCTCAGACCCTTCATCTATAAAAAAGAGTAATAATAACTTCTATGTAGGATTGTTGTGAATATTGATTGTGGTTATATATGTCTTATCAGAGAGCCTGGTACTTAGTAAATGCTCAGTAAACAGTCACTAATATTATTATTATCATTTTATTATCTTTATATCTTGCTCTCAGGAGTCTATCTGAGGTTTTCCATTAAACTGTTTATCTTATTCTCAAATATTTTCCACAACATATCTATAAATGAAATGGTTATAAAACCTTGAACCACATCTTTTAGTATTGAAGCTGCATAGCCTCTCCAACAAAAGTAATTTTGAGAAGTTTTAGTCTTCTCATTTGTTTTGGTTTTTGAACACCATTAGGGTATACATAGTTTCTGTACATCTTAAACTCACTTTATTCCTCTCTTATTCTCTACCAGGACCCCAAAGCAGCTCCTTTGGGTGCCTCCCTCCTCATTGCCCTCCTCATTCCTTATATATTAATACACACACACACACACACACACACACACACACACACACACATATATGATTCTATTGTACTACCTAAGGCCACCTTAGGCAAAAATGTGAATGTATAATCATCAAATTTCAGAATCTATAGTTTTCTTAGAAATCGTATAGTCCGATTATTTTTCAGGGAGGATGTGAGTTGAGGAATAGGAGTGATGATTTATAGTTCTCAGTTCTGCTCCCAATAACCAGTGCCAATCCAGCATGACAGCAAGATTTATCCTACATCAATTTTTTTTGTCTTTTCTGAATTTTGTCTCTACCAGTCCCATCAAGGCCAACAGCTGTCTTGATTTAGAAATGTTAGTCCATTATTGACCTATGTGAAATAATAACAGTAGGAGTTCATCTGGATGTGGAATTCCACATCATAAATGATTTCCAGGTAAGTTAAGGCGAATTAAAAGTAGCAATATTTTTCTACCATCAATTGTCCTAAAATTTAGGTGACTCGCTATTTCTATAGATTCTGAATCTCAGTAAGGTTGTAACCATATCCATGGTTGTTCCAAAACAGATAAACCTCTGTTACGGGAACTCTTTGCTGAGGTTAGGTTAGAAGCTGGTTTAAGAGCTTGGAGGTAGAGTTAGAAGATACATAGGTATGTGGGGCAGGGAAATGATTGTTGAAAACACCTGGAAAGTGACTTTAGATTTTAAGTTTCATGAGGATAGTGTTAATTTATTGTGCACAATTACTCAAATATTCCTTTCCGTTTTGTAATATGATTGGATGATCTTGATGATCAGTTGTTTTATGCTGCTTCTCATACAAGAGTTTGTTAGTGAGCCAACCACTCTTTATCCCTGGTTTGAGTAGAGAACACCACAATAATGTGGTATCAACAGTAGATCATGTTTTTTTCCAAGATATAAAGCTCAAATTTATTCATTCATTCATCCATTCAACAAATATTTGTTGAACACACACTATGATCTACCAAGAAAGATGGTTGGGAAAGATTAGACTTGGAGGGATGGTCTGGGAAAGGAAGAGTTTCTTCTGTGTCAGGCCTTGTATGAATCAGAGCACATGGTCTTGTTAGCAAGCTACCCTTCTCAAAAGAGCAAGGCGGCTGAAGGTGAACCTGTTCTGTGAGGAGAACCTGAGAGAGTCTGGGGAAGTGAGCAGGAGGCTAGAGGCCGGAGGCCTGGGGAGGGGGCATCACAGGCTGGGTCAACGTGAGACTGGACTTTCTTAGAGGGAAACACGGCCCTGGCTGAAACATACAGGTCGTATTGACCTGGGCAAATAAAAGCACAGATTCATGTGGAGGATTTAAATGCATGAGAATATAGAAAATAAAATTTAATGTGTAAAAAGTATAAATGAATACAATTAGATTAAAACAATCACTTTTAATATTCATATGAGAGAATGTTACATAATTAATAAGGATATAAAATGATAGTCATTATCTTCTTAAGGTAGACACAAAATATTGGTAAGAAAAAATAGTGGCAAAATAGCATAGAGTTTGTGATTCTAAAATATAAGGAAAAATAAATGTCTATAGAGAAGGATGGTCATAACATGTTATTAGTGGTTTTCATTGGGTGATGAGATTATGGGTGACTTTATTCATATTTGTACTTTCTATAATACACATATGTTGTTTATACTTTCCAAAAAATATTCTTAAACAGTGGAATATGAAAAACAAGAATTTTGCCAGTGATTCTAAACTAAATGTAGGAAGGAGTTTATAGCTTTGAAATTTGTCCGCTAAAGACCTGGGTTATTTTGGTTTCACTCACGACAGACGTTTATAGAACACGGTGTCCCAGCCTCTCATAAGTCAAACCTGCTGACTTTGTGCTCAGCACACTGCAGTCTGTTGTGGGTACGGAGAAAATCAAAGCTGAAAAGGAATTTAATTTCTCCCGTTTGGTCAGACCTGGGGGAGAGGCAGAGTGGGCAAGGGACCAGTGTGACTGTCAACAGCTTCTCTGGATATTCTCTGGCTCCCTCTCTGTTAATAGCCTAGAAGCTCTTGAGACATCCGAGTTGCCGCACCATACTTCTTCCTTGCTCAGTTGCTACTTCCTCGTGAAACCATAAACTTAGCTGCCAAATTTATAAAGTGTATCTTTGCTCTCAGAGCACTTTGTTCATATCTCTGGTATAGCTTTTGTCATTATTGTGTGATAATTGTGTGGTCTTCATCTGTAAAATGGGAATGATGGTAATATTCACCTAACAGGGCTGCTGTGAGGATTAAATGAGTCATTCTCTATACAGCAGTAGGCCGGCAGCCAGTACCTAGATTGTTACCCCACATGCCAGCGATTGTCAGTAGCACTGGCCTTGCCCTCGCTGAGACTATGATAGCCCTGAGAAGAGGCAGATCTTACTCATCCGTGTATCCCCAGCACCCAGCCCAGCAGCTGTGGATGGAATTGAACTACAATATTTCATTCCCTCACTGCAATACCTCATGCACAGAGACGTTTGAGGAAACAGACATTTACTCAAATGAAATTTGAGTTTCAGGAGACTGTTTCCTGCTATAGCAAAGCATTTTGACAGGTGGTTGGGTGGAAATAAAGCCAAGACATTTGGAGAAACCCCCTGATGCTGTAACACTAACACCAGGTACCTGGGACCCTTGCAGTTTGTTGTCAGATAAGATACCTCCAAAGAGGCCCTGGGACCCTTGGGGACCTGTGCCTAGAAGGCTCCCAGTGTTGTAGGCATGTCCAACTTCACTGTCTAAAAGGAGGAGGAAGGGAGCTTCCAGCCAAATTGAGCCTGGTGGGCAGCCTGTGTTCTTCACGCTGATGGGGAAACCAGGGAGGAGCAGAGATTGATGAACCCTCAGCCTGGTGAGCCACACCATGGGAATTTGTCAGGATGGTTTGTAGCTGTAGCGACTTTCCTAGCAGCTGTGAAATACAAATTAACTCTCACCGTAGGTTTCTATTCATTCCATCATTCGAATACCAAATAGAATGAAGGCCCCTAGCTGTTAGTTTCTCTATTCATTTACCCTTGGCTCCACCCACCCTGCTCCCCTGGCCCGCACTCCCTGTCTCCATGCCTCCCGCCACCTTCGAAATGCTCCTCCCCCATCTGCCTGTGTCCATAGCTTACTGACCTTTGTAGGTCATCTAAAATGCCATCTTCGTTTACCAAATAGGCCAAGTCTTAGGACTCAGGCCACCCATAATCCCTCCTACAGCGGTAGCTATAAACCCCACTTCTGAGAGAAGTAGCCCAAGTGGTCTCTTACTGCAACTCCCCAGCCTGGTGACCTGTGACTCCCTCCTTGACTACTGGCTGAGCCAGGGCTCAAGCACAGACCAGCAGACTCTGAGGTGAGCAGATGAGAGCTGTGCCCAGCAGGGGTCTGACTACACTGAACGAATCACGTTCTCCCTCAGGCAGCTTTAATGTGAAGAGCTGCACAGTTGGTAGAAGGCAGGCAAAGAGGTCATGAGGTGGCAGGTCCTTGACAGGTTGTCAGCGAACAGAGGCCATAATTACGCAAAGCCCACAAGATTTGTGCAGCGAAGAGTGAGCTAATTAGTTGATAGTGGCGGGAACAGTGGTCATGCATGGAGGAAGCCAGCCCCACCAGAAGAGTTGCCTTGTTCTTATGGATCCTGAACCCCTTCCTCTTCCCAGCCTATGTTCCTGACTGTGTGGGCCCCACTGAGACGCAGCTACATAATTTGCAGGGCCCAGTGAAAAATGAAAATGCAACCTTCCTTGTTCAAAACATAAGAAGTTCAAGAATGGGAGCCTTACTTGAAGTGAACCAAGTGGGTCTCTTTTCCTTGCAACTATAATAGTTTGATTAAGATAGTTCTTCATTAAGTCTTGGTCCCCTTCGTTTATAAGTAATTTGGCTTTAAAGTAGGGGAAAACTTCTGCTTCCTTTTAACTCCCATGGTATTTTACTCTTGACCTTGAGGCCCTCAGCACTTTCTAGAGTGCTGTGGTAGTTACTGAGACTCACGTCTTGTCTCCCCACCTAGAGGCTGAATTATTTTAAAATCAGGTATATGTCTGGTTTATCTTTGCTAACCTCACAGTCTGCTCAGACCCAGCTCGCTTTGTTATACCAACCAACTAGCAAAGGATCATCTACTCTCCTCTGTTGAAGTGGGTTACCAATAGTAATTAGCTGCATGACCAAAGATGAAACTGAACTGCCCATTTCTTGGGATAATCCCTTGCACAGAATATACCCCTGCTATTCTTAGAATTATTACTGCAGGGCTGTCCCCCCTGGTAAGGGAGAAATAACAATCTAGTGATCACAGAATCACCACTCAGGTATGTTGGTTCCCATAATTACAAAAAGAGACTTTGGGGGCTCTCAAGTTGGTGACGTAGGTCTATAGGTTATCATATTTATTAAACACTTAACTTTGTGTCGGGAACTGTGCTAAATACTTTGCCTACATTACCTTCCTTAACTTAATTCTCACCGAAAACATAATCAAGAAGTTACCATTTTGCCCACTGGGCAGTGGAAAGAACTAAGGCTTAGCTTACATGGATGGGGGCTAAAAATAGCAGATGGTACAGCCAAGTTTGTGTGATGCCAGAGTCCACGCTCCTAGCCACTACTCTCTATTGTCTCATCAATATGGAATGTCACCAAACCTAGAGAGTGGCCCTAGACAAAATCAAACTTACTTCTCCCTTCCCTCCCTTCTCTGAGTCATTTATTCCAGCTCCTTGGGGACTGCTACCTCTCTTACAGTATCCACTGTCAGCATGCCACCCCATCACTCCTGTCATTCAAAGAGAAAAATTCTCTGCTAAACTCAATAGGGAGTTTAGTATTTGCATTTTAAAAGATAGTCCAGGATCTATTTTAATATGAAATATGATGCTTCTAAATCTTTTCTGCAGCAGTAGCCCTAAAGGGAGTAGAAGCTGGTGGATCAGCCACTCCAGAAGGAAATTTTCATTCTTGCATTTTTATTTGTAAAATCCATGAAAATGTGTTATTCTCCATATCATGTATATGTTGATGTGAAACTAAAATACTATTTTAAATTACTTTATTAAATTTGATTGAAGGATAAATCTTACTAAGTTATTTAGTTCTATATCCCCACCCACACCAAATCTTACAGTAAAAACAGAACTCTTAGAACATGTGCCAAATTTATCCTGTCGATTCTGATACTCATTGGCTCATCTCTGAATTCCTCACCCCAAGAGGTTGAAAAGTAATAAATTAAAAAATTGGTAAGGGGAGAATTTGGGCATCAGAGAGTGAGTGGGGGTAGAGGGCAAGGGTATTTTCCCTGTGGGCCTCAGCTCATACCTTGCTGGCCCATTTTCCTGGAGATGCCCTCAGGTGTCAGTTTCTAGAGACGTAAGAATGAAAGGGATCCCTCCCAGTCCTACTGTCTGGGCTCTTCAGCAGGCACTTGAGATATGGACTGAAGTTGGGGTGTCATGCTTAAAAGGCCCCTGGCAACTGAAACATTTCTAAAGTTGAAACTCAAAACCATGATAGAATAATAATAATATCCAATACTATTGGAGCGCTAAAAATACACTAGGCAATTGGTAAGTGTGTTTTTTTTTTAAAGCCTATTTGATTAATACCTATAGAAACCTATTAAGGTACTATTATTATCTAAAGTTAATAGATGAGAAAATTGTGGCTCAAAGAGATGAAATTGCTTGCCCAGGGTCACATGCTAATAGCTGTAAATTACTTGGCAATCTCGTTGATCGTACTCAATTGCCATTCCCTCCTTCCTTGCTAATAGAGCCAGGATTGGGTTAAGCCTCTTCTAAGAAGCCAGGTCTTTCAAAGAGGTTGGATCCCTTTCCAGCTCCTCTAGGGTAAGGGGGATATGAACTGTAATTGGTTTAAGCCACTTATGGTCATCTCATTGCCCTTGTCAAATGATTGGTTTAGACACAGGCAAAGAGATGGGAGTAGAAGTCAGCTGGCGGCTTAGGCATGGGAGAGTTTTCCTTGTTATTAACAAGGGGCACAAAAGAGGAATGTTTCTTTTTATGTTTCTGGACATTGTGATCTACATATGACACTTAGACCTGTGGCACCCATTGTAAAGGATCCAGGTGTCAACTTCCCTCACAGAAAATGTATCTTTTGTTCTGATCAGCAGACAGAGGGATAGCTGATGCCGTTGAACCAACAGGGACTAGGCAGAGTAGAGGCTGGTTGCAGGTTTTGAAAGGTTCTGTCTGCTTTTGATCCTCTTCTGTTCCTAAAACATAGTTTTCAAGATCTTTTGACTGAGAACCTAACGTGTTCACTGGTAGTCTTGAACTCTAATCCTTGTTTGCATCACTGTGAGACTGTAGAAAAGCCCACTCAGCTTTTCAGAGGTTTTATTCTCAGCTGTTTAGCCTAATGCCCCATTACAGCTTCAGAATTCTGTGAATGTCTTGGGGAGAAAATAGTCCGTGTGTTAAGCTCAGTTTTCTTCTCTTACTAGCCAGATAGCAGCACCCCCAGGCTATAGTTTTGCCTCTCAGCCCCCTGAGACCACCTATGATCTCTTTGGCTTCTTTGGCCCCAGCAGTGAACTTGTACTCAGGCCAAGTCCCTGCTCTCAGCCCCTTGCCCTGGACCCAGATTTGGCAAATACGCGAAAGGACAAAAGGCTGCAAAAAGGCAGCACACCTCTCCACAGTCCTTGCTCTAGAATCCTGTGCCCTCTAGTCCCTATTGCATCAGCTGTTTTTAAACAGAAGATTTTTTTATTTTACCCAGTTTGTTTAGTTTTTCTCAGTGGGAGCATTGGTCAGCTGCAAGATACATTATGTCTTACTTGGAAGTTAAAGGGACTCTGTTGTGTTTAAAATACAGTAGATGACATAAAATGACAACTCAGTCTTTTCTGATTCTTTTTTATTATAAAAATTTTCAGTTATACAGCAAAGTTGAAAGAATAGCAAATAACATTATTTACCCAACACCCACATTAAAAAAATCAGTGCCGTTCTGTTATATTTGCTCTATCATCTAACTTTTGCTGAACCATTCCAAAATAATTTGCACATATCATGATCCTTTCATCATAAATAATTCAGCCTATATTTTCTAAAAATAAGAAAATTCCCTTATGCCATGATACCATTATTGCACCTAAAAAATTAACAATAATTTCCTTATCTAATACCTGATCCATATCAAATTTTCCCCATCATCCCAAAATTATCATCTGTAGTAGTTTCTTCCAACTAAGATAAAATCATGGATTGGTTATTTTCCTTTTATTCTAGAACTCTTACTTCTTTCCTAGCATTGACAGTTTGGAGATGCTAGACCAGTAGATTGAGATTAAATATTTTTGGCAAGGATCCTACACAGATGCTGCTGCATAGCTTATATTGCATCATACCAGCAGGCACATATTGTCTCCTTGCTTCACTGTTAGTGATGCTAAGTTTGATCATTAGGTTAAGGTGGTGACAATCAGATCTTTCCACTGTAGAAATTGTTTTCCCTTTGCCATTGCTGAGTCATCTGGCACTATGCAAATGCCCTGTTTCCCATCAACCTTTCACTTGTTGGTTTTAATTTTTATTGATGATATTTACCTGAATAAATTATTTTATTAGAGATTGCAATATGGATAATTTTCTAATTCTATCATTCCTCCTACATTCATTCTCTGGTATTCTTCTTTGTTAAAGATTCTTTTTTTTTTTTTAGCCAGACACAGTAGTCCTAGCTACTTAGGAGAATTGCTTGATCCCAGTTTGAGGCTGCAATGAGCTATAATCATGCCACTGCACTCCAGCTCGGGTGACAGAGTGAGACCCGATCTCAAAAAAAAATAAAAAATAAAAAAATTTTAAACTTTCACTCTTTAACTGAGGATGAACTATAATTCCTCCCAAAAATGGAGGATACATTTTAGTTACCCTTTAATTATTAATTTTATGAATAAGGAGATGATATGTCACCTTTAATGGTGGCAATCAAGCTTTTTTTCCCCTGTTTTTTTAAGTATAAACGTGGACTTGTGGGGTTTTATTTATTCAATATGTTCAATAAATTACAGTCATTATTCTTTTTGATGTTTAAATTATACCAAATATTACTAATGATAACTCCTCTCAGTTGGCTTGCATATGACAATTGAGCAATTCTGTGCTTTCTAAAAGAATAAGATGTTCTATTCTCACCTTGTACTTACTCCAGCCATTTCATCATGAAGTCTTGGTTGCTTTAATTATGGAAACCAAGATAATTGGAATATCGGTGATTATTACTACAAGAATGACATTGCTTTGAGGCCCTTTTAGTGGACAGAGATACTATACATATAGTACATGTATTTTAAAAATCATGGATTTTCATTGATATTTCCAATTAAATTTTAACATTACAATTTTTCTAAACTTCTTTGATGTTGTATTTATATCTCTTTTTGTTTCCACTGAAAACCTTGGTCCCCAACAATATACTTCGTTACTTTCTCTGTCCTACAAATAATTAAAAATTACATTCCATTAAAATGAACAGTCAAAAGTCAATTGAAATAATTCCTTTTTCTGGGTGATTACCTTACCAATTTGATATACTCTTATGTTAATTTTTTTTCAGTTTGTTTTCGGTTTTACAGTTTAATTATTTTAAAGTTTTCTTTTGTTTTTAACAGGTACATGCTTCAATAGCCTCCTATTCACCCTGTTGGTGAAGGAGAGATTCCCACCCTAGGGTTATGGGGATGGCTGGACACACAACATCTGACACTGGGCAAACGAGATTGACAGCAGTTTATTAATCACATATACTCACAGCTCGAGGGAGCAAGACACAGTACACCATGCAGGGCCACACAGGAATTGCACTCTGGAGCAGAGTGAACTAGGAGCTGTAGGAGACAGGCTTTGTAGTATCAAAAGGATGGAGTGCCCCCTGGTTCCCACGGGAAGGTATATGTTGTGCATTGGCAGGGAACTAGGGAAGAAGCAGGAACTGTACCTGGTCCCTGTAATAAGGAGGGTTGCTTGGCCAGAGGACCTTATCTGCAGCAGCAGAGCGGGGAGGGGAACTTGCAGTTCAGTGCCCTCCTAATTTTATCGGATGTCAAGACAGCACATCAAAGTGAACTTTAACTTAGATCTTATACTACAGTAAAACATTTATATGGTTCGAAGGTCAAAATTATATAAAAAAGAATCCTTAGAGAAGTACTGTTTCCATCCTTATTTCCTCCACCCTGTTTCCCATATAGGTAGCCTCTTGTGTTAGTTTCTGATTTATTTTTCTAGTGTTTCTTTTAGAGAACAATCAGTGAATAAGTAAATCTTTCTTTTTCTACTATCTATTATTTGTCCACTTTCCTTTTAACTCAGAGGAAACATACTTATATGTGCTATTCTGCATCTTGCTATTTTTAGCAAGAACACTCCATATTAGTACATAGAGATCTTTTTCATTTTTTTTCAACTACAGAGTATGCCACTGTATGGAAATAATCACTGTTTATTCAACTAGTTCTATATTAGTAGATGTTTGAGTTGTTTATATTCTTTTGATATTACAAAAAGTGCCATAATGAATAATGTTGTGCATGTGTTATTTTGTCTTTCCAGGAGTATATCTTCCTGGTAGAGTCTAAAAGTGGAATTGCTGAGTTGAAAAGCAAATTTATGTATAATTTTATTAGACATTGCCAAATTCTTCTTCATGTGGAGCTGTGCTATTTTCCACTCCCTGCAGCAATGTGTACCTCTCTATTCCCTCAACAACAGAGTATATTTCCAAACTTCTGTATTTTTTGTCAAGCTGATAAATGTTATATCAGTGAAGTTTTATTTGCATTTCTCATCTGAATGAAGTTTGTGGATCTTTTTGTGCATTTAATTATCATTTACATTAATTTTTTTCTAAAGTGTTTGTTCAGGCCTTTCCCCCAACATTTTCATAGGTTTCTGGTCTTTTTCCTCTAGATTTTTAAGAGGTCTTTACATATTGGGGAGATTTGTCATTTTATATAATGTCAGTAGCACATATTTACTCCCAGTTAACATTTATATTTTTAATTAGATTATGATATTCTTTGCTAAGCAAATTATTTTTATTTTAATATATTTGGGTTTAATAATATTGTTTTATTTCTAGATTTTACCCACTCCCAGTTAATAGTTGAATTCACCCATGTTTTCTCCAAGTATTTGCATGGTTTCTTTTTTTTTTCTTTTTTGTAGGTAGATTCTCTGATTCATTTGGAGTTTATCCTGGTGTACAGTATGAAGTATGGATTCAATTTTAACTTTTTCCAAATGGCTAATCAGTTGTCCCAGTACTTGTCATAAAAGTGTCTATTTTCCCAAGTGATTTGACATATCATCTTTATTGAATATGAAATTTCCACACTTACTTTTTAATGCAATATTTATTAAGTTTAGCTGTCAATGTTGTATTCATTTGATAAAAAGTGTTGGAAGTTTTCCTTCTTTACTTCTGCTCTGGAAGAGTTCAAACAGCATTGGGTGTCTCTGGTCTCTGGAGGTTTGGTAGAATCCCTGTGAAACCATAAGAGCCTGGTGCTTTTTAGAGGTTGTAGCTCTTTGCTAACTTTCCCTGTTTCTTCTCTATAAATTTTCCTCTTTGACCTTTACTGCATTCAGTTTTAATAAATTCTGTTTTCCTAGAAAATTATCCATTTCATCTAGGTTTTCAAATTTATTTACATAGAATTGTTCAAAATAATCTTTTATGGCTTTAAAGATTTCTTTCCTTTTGATGGTCATTTCTCTCTTATCATTTATTTTGTGTACTTGTGCTTTTTAAATTTATTTTGA
Organism: Lemur catta; assembly: GCF_020740605.2. Classification (NCBI taxonomy): domain Eukaryota; kingdom Metazoa; phylum Chordata; class Mammalia; order Primates; family Lemuridae; genus Lemur; species Lemur catta. The sequence continues at coordinate 37,650,703 of NC_059138.1, forward strand.
GCAGTTTGCCTGTTTTGATGATTTTTGCAAAAAAAAAAAGTTTTTTAAAAATATCAGTTCTACCTATTTTCTGTGTTTTAACTTATTAATCTCTCAAGTCAATCTTTTTCAAAGCAAACAAATAAAACCCTTATTGTAACAGAGGACTGTATCCATTAGACAGATGCCCAGTCTTCCTCTAAGCTCAGCCTTTGTGATTTTCTTCATATATATGTTGGACCTCAAAAGCCTGCTAATCCACATAGACATGGACCATAGACAGTCCCATTTTTCAAGCCTCCTCCAGATTTTGCAGACTCCTCAGCAATGACAGGCATAATTAGTCTCTATTTGTTCATCTGCTTGCTCCACAGGCAAATAAGGCTGCAACTCCAGGAGCTATGGCCTCAAGCAAAGGTGCCTTTGATGAAGGGGGGAAATGCCATACACCAAGATTGGAAATTGCTTTCCACACTAAGGGAGGAACATTGTCCTTCCTAATCCCAAATTTGAAGCAACTCACTAGGGATTCTTTAGCAGTAAACTTCCTATGCACCCTGGAAGAAATGGGCCCCGGGCTGAGAGGATACATGCTAGGCAGATGGGTGATGTGCTGTCGTTGGTTTTCCCACCTCCCTTCCCAGTTCCTCTCTCTAGACAGCCCCCTTCTGTTTTTGTCCACTTTCAGTGCACCAGATTGTTTGACATCCAAACCTAGTGAAGCCCTCTTTTTAGATTTCCTTCTGATAAAATTTAGTTAGATTATTTTAATTTTTTTTAGATCTTTTTTTTTATTTCAGCATATTATGGGGGTACAAAAGTTTAGGTTACATATATTGCCCTTGTCCTTCCTCCCTGCCCTGAATCAGAGCTTCAAGCGTGCCCATCCCCTAGACAGTGCACATCGCATTCATTTTTATTATGGAAAATTTTAATCATGCACAGAAGTCAAACAAGTGATAGAATGAACTCCACATACAGATGTACTAATCATCAACATTCTGCCAATCTTTTTTCATCTTCCACCTTACATCAATCATCTGTAAATTCTTCAGAGACAGCCCTTAAAAAACACACACATCATGTCATCTGTAATCACATCATGTCATCTGTAGGTTCTTCAGAGGCAGCCCTTACAAACAAAAACAAAAACAACTACCCAAAATGCCATTTTCACATTTAACAAAATAACAATTCCTTAACATTACATATTAACCAGTACAGGGTCATATTCAATAATTGTTTCAAAAATGTCATTCTATGGTTGTTTTAATTGAGTCAGGATCCACACAAAATCCACACAAACTTTTGATGATTCAGAAAATTCAGAATAGTTGGAATTTGGTCTAAAATGGCCCAAAGTCTGAATAATTACATCATTTATAAATTCTGCAACTTTCAAGTCCTTAAAGACATGCAAATCAAGCCAATAAATTATTGCCTTTTTTTCACAAATAAATGAGAACAATTTTTGTTGTGTACTAGTAATAACATATGAATGGCTGCCTTGAAAGTGCCAGAGGTACCTGAAAGCAATTTATTCTAAGTCCCAAATAATAACACGTATGGTTTGTTTTTCTGGTTTTATAAGCAATGTAATTTTGTTGCTGAAATTTGGAAAACAAGAAACTTAGCAAGAAGAAAAAATATTGCTTAATTCCATCACTCTAAAATAAATAATTGAAATGTATTGTCATATTTTCTTGAGGTACTGTCATGTATATATTACTACTTATTTTTGTTTAAAATAAATAATTATTTATATACAATTTTATATATTATTTAATAACATAATTAATGATCATAATGTCATGCCTTTAAATATTCTTCAAAAATATCATTTTTAATAGCTGCATAACAGTCCATAGTACAGACATGTTTAATTTATTATCTAGACTTCTAAGGCTGAATATTGAGTGTATTTTCATTTAATTATAAGTAACATTGTAACTGTTCTCCTTGCACATAAATCTGAGCTTCCATTTTTATTATTTCAGGAACTGGGTGTAGTAAGTTTAGGAAAATGAACAATTTAAGGTTCACTGATGCAGATTTTCAAATCATTTTCAAGAAAGACTTTAACAATTAACATGTGTTTCATAAATGTGGTTATGAGCAACATAGGGACATTTATGAGGCAGAAGTGTGGTATGAGATAGTCCTTAAAGCTTGAAAGGGACAATGTAGCCCTGGACTCCTTAGGTTGAGTCCCATGTGGCCTCTAAACCACACGAACTTGGTGAGCCCTTGTCCTGGCTATGGAGAAGTTTCAAGATACGTACTTTGAGATAATGTTGTGAACTGGGTTAGGAATTGGATTTGGGATTAAGAGAGGATAGTATTCATCCTGCTGATTTTTAAGGTCCTTTCAGTGCATCCAAACCATGTATATGAGCCAGTATTGGCTAGGTTAGTGTCTTAGAATTTAGAATTTAAATTCTAAAATGTCCCCCAAGATCCACACACCCTGGTGTATACTTTCTGTATAATCCCCTGGACTGTCAATGTGATGGGTTCATATGGCACAGCTGGCTGTAAAAAAGGGAGAATGTCCAGGTAGGCCTGACCTAATCATATAAACCCCTTAAATCTGGGCCTAGAGGTCACAGACTGGAGAAGTTAGAGAGATATGACATATGAGATGGATTTGATGTGTGGAAGTTTCTCCATAACTGCTTTTGGAGATGGGGGAGGCCACATGGTGAGGCATTGGGCAGCCTTGAGGAGTAGAGAACAGCCCTCAGATGACAGCCAACAAGGACACAGGGACCTTAGTCTTACAACTGTGAGGAACCTAAGGGAGATTGGCAACAGATCTTTCCCCAGTAGAGTCCCCAAATGAAGACACACCCAGACAACACCCTGATTTCTGCCTTGTGAGACCCTGGACAGAAAATCCAGGACGGCTGTGGCAGAATCCTCACCCATGGAAACTGTGAAATAAAAAATGTGTTTCTTTAACCACTAAGTTTGTGGTGATTGTTATGCAGCAATAGCAAACTAAAATGGTTATTCTACAGTATTCAAAACTTGTAGTGGCTTAACAAAACAAAAGTTTATTTCTCACTCATGACTATGAAGCACTGGCCCCAAGCTTGGTTCTCCAGCCCCTGGGGTGGTTCTGTGCTCTGCACACATGGGAGTCTTCTCATTGTAGTCACTCAAGGACCTAGACTGACAGATACTCCATCTCAACATGTACTTTCAGCATCATCAGGGCAGAAAAAAGGGAATGTGACAAGTTGCACGCTGAAGGCTAAAGTTCCTATCTAGATCTGACAAATGTCATGTCTACTGACATTTTATTGGTCAAAGCTAATCACATAGCCACACCTAATTTCAGAGTGAGTGGGGAAGTGCAGTTGTGCAAAGACGAAGATGTAAATGTTTGTGAACAGTGAATGAGGACCACACTATGCTCGAGTGGCCACTAGGCGCCATCGAGCCAGCTAAGTGAACATTTCACAAGTAAGTCCACTAATGGCTCTAGATCTAGGTTCTGTGCTACCTGAGGTGGAATAGCTTGACATTCTCATTCACTGGTGGCCCCAGAGGGATGTTTTTCTTCTGTACTCCTTTGACCAATGCTCTAGAAGCATTACTTTTATTCACTTATTCATCAAATATTGTATCTAGGATACCACCCATAGTATATTGTCTCTAAAAATATCCTTCAGCAAGTCCTCCCATCCCTGTACCTTTATGTTGCTGTTCCCATCAACACCCAGAGTCTATCTCTCCTATCCTTAAAACTGGGCTGGTTTTGTGGCTTACTTTGACCTATAGAATTAGGTGGAAGTGACATTGTGTCAGGTTAGGCCTACCCCTTCACAGGCCTGGCAGCTTCCATTTTGCTCTCTTGAAAGCCAGCTACCATGTAAGGAGGTCTCAGCTATTCTGTTGGAGAGGCCACATGGAGAGGAATCCTGGAAAATGACAGGGCACCTTGGACATTTGAGCCCTAGCTGAGTGGTCATCCAAGGGCAGCCACATGAGGGCCCCTAGCCGACACCCCTAGAGCTGAGATGAACTGGCCCAGCTGAGCCCTGATTAAATTGCAGAATTGTGAGCAAATAAATGGTTGCTTTAAGCCATAAAGTTTGAGGGTAGTTTCTTATGCAACAAGAAATATTTGATCTACGATGCATGGATACTTGATCTTGCACATTTATAATAAAAGTCAGTGTGTGATAATTGTTATGAAAAGATACAAAGAACTGAAAATAATCAGAACAGAGAAATTACTTGCAGCCAGAGGCATTGGGGAATGCTTCCTAGAAAAGATGGTAACTGAAATGGGCTTTAAAGACTCTTAGCCCATTTGTATTGTCATCATTATTAACCTCTAGACATCTATTTCCCTCAGGAGATTTTACATATGCACACCCCCACCCGTCACCAACATTTCTTTCATATTAAGATTTAAATAAATAATACATCTTGTTAATGTACTTGAACTCTCCTCTCCTATTGTTTGCATTTTAATAGATGAACACAGTAAATGAATTAATGGTGGAGTTTCAGGAACAACCACAGGGAAAATGCTTTGGGAGGATCTTAGTGTTAATAGCACCAACCAACTTGTATAACACAATCTCTTTTTACTACACTTGCAGGAAGGCCAGCTTTCTTTGTCGCCCCTATTATGTCCACAGGAGGACACGAAGAGGCAATCTCCCCATTTGAAGCTATGTGTTGATTCTCCCTTTGGAGCTCAACATAAGCCCTGAAATTCACCAGTTCAGTGCAAAGACTCTATCTCCTTGCATTTCCAAACTGTGCTACCCATACGTAAACTAACCCTGGATCTTCAGTCTTCAGTAGATAGCTACATCGTCCATCATTAAAATCTCAAACTTTTACTCAGCTGAAAAGTCAGCAATATGGCAAATAAGCAGATAGATCTATAAGACTAAACCCAGTGAAGATGGGAATCTAGATCTGACATTGGAACTCAGTAAATTTAAAGATATGCATAGTATGTGATTAGCAATTTGACTTCTAGCATACATCCTCTGTGTGTCCATGGTGACAGTATGCAAATGTTCATGAAATGACAAAAACTTGGAACCAATCTACATGTCTATGGACAAGAATAATAAGAATGCATAAATAAATGGTGGTATATTCCTATGACATATAGCAATGGAAATGAACTAGAATACATGTATTACTATCCATAAATTTCAAAAATAGGTTGAGTGAAAAAAACAAGGTGAAGAGTAACATTTATAGTATGATGCCATTTATAAACCTTTAAAACATGCAAAATAATACTATATAGTATTTATGGATATATATATACATATATATATAGCAAAGTTTAAAATATTCAAGGAAATGATAAACAGCAAATTCAGGATACTAGTTACCTCTTGGGGCAGGGGATATAAAGGAAAGGAATTAAAAGGGATACAAAAAGGGCTTTAATTGTAACAATAATATTTTACTTTTTAAGCAGGATAGTGGGTACACAAGCCTCAATAATTGTTCTCAGGATTTTTCTGTATATCTGAAAGAGTTTTCTTAACATTTAAAATGAAAGTAGATGAAAAAATTGTCTTAGGATGAACTAATTCAAACTGATATCACATCATTGCAGACCATGAAGGCAATTTGGGTAGTATTAATAAAAAGTGCATTGAACTAGGTATATGAAGACCCAATTTCTGGTTCCAGTTCTAACACTAATTAGCTCAATGATTCTAAAGAAGTCACAAATCACCTTAGTTCTCAGTGTTTCATTCTCCTCCTTTGAAATGAGGGATTTGAACTAGGAGATCTCTAAAGATCCCTCCAACCCCAAAAAGCAATTAAATTTTCTTTCAACCTGAAGTTTTTCCAAATAGGTGCTGTATTTCTCAATGGCAGGAGCATGTCTTAACTACTTTATATTTTCAATGTCATTTCCATTGTCCATATAAATTTTAAGGCCCTACATAACAATATCATAATTTATAATGACTGAATAAACAAACAGCCACAACAAAAGTAATAAAATCTTTTCTTTTCATTATTAGCTCCTCCTGAGCCAAATAGCTGATGAGAAGTGACCATGTTCAGTGTGGGGCTGCCTGCATGAAGTAGCATCTCAGAGAGAAACTGCTGTCCTTTTCCACACCACACCTTGAACCCTTGCTGGCCATGCTGATCAAGTGTGTTTGTTTGTTTGTTTGCTTTGAGACAGGCTCTGTCACCCAGGCTCACAGAGTGCAGTGGCATCATCATAGCTCACTATAACCTCCAACTGCTGGGCTCAAATGATCTTTCTGCTTCAGCCTCCTGAGTAGCTGGGACTATAGGCACACCACCACACCTGGCTAATTTTTCTATTTTTTATAGAGATGAGGTCTTGCTCTTACTCAGGCTGGTCATAACTCCTGGCCTTGAGGCAATTCTCTGGTCTCAGCCTCCCAAAGTGCTGGGATTACAGGTGTGAGAGCCCCACCCAAGTGTGTTTTTGATTGCCAGAGACTGAGAGAGAAAGTGCATATGTTATCATGTTAACCAATCCTTGCAGCCAGAAAAGAATTTCAGAGGGTTGCCTCATTGATTGAGCCAATGGTAATATCTTCTCAAAGATGGAAATTTCCAAATGTCAATGCAATTTTCCCTCCTTGTAAAAGCACATGGAAACAGAGATAATTTGGGCAGTATATATACATCTTCTACCTCACTTAACTTTTCAAATATCTGTGCCCCCTCTTCTCTTCCCCAAGCCTTGCTTGAGAGTCACTTTGGATCTCACTTTGTTCTGGAGTCTCTCCATGCATTTCCTGCTCATGTGCACTTTGGAAGCCTTATGAACAAAACAGCAGGGAGATTTTACCAGAAACTAGAGGTGGCAAAACAGCTTGTTCAAAGATGAGAAAATCAAGGCTGAGTTCCTGTTTAGTTCCCTGGTAAGGAGTAGATGAACCTTTAAGCCCAGGATATAAATATAATTATGCTTAGGAAAGAAACTATGTTGGGAAAAAATTCACAATTCTCACAGAGACCACTTATGCTAGACAATACTTGAAGACTAGAGCTAAAAACCTGAAGAGGTATTCAACTGAATGGAATAAATGCCAGAAAATGTATTACCTAATTTGTTCTAATGTACGTGGAGCACAAAGGGATACAGTATTGAAATGATGAATTATTGAATTTTTTCTTGATTAATCATTAAAATGAGGGCACTCGGAGTGTACTTAGATGCCTTTAGGTAAAAACAGTGACTCAGAGCCTTGGAAGCTGTTTTTCCCAGTGAAGCATAATACTGCTGAGGCTACTAAATAGATGGTGGAGAAGAGTTTATCAATTCGTCTTCTCAGTTTATTTTCAGATGGAAGAGATTAAAAGAGGGGTTTCTAGCCCTCGCTGGCCTTGTTTCTCTTGTCCTTTTGGGGAAATGTTTCCTCCTTTCCCTTAGAGAAGCCAGTAGATTTCTCATGTGAGTGGACTGAATTGACAGGAACATACTTTTTGCAGTAAATTAGATTGAATTTTGTTCATGAGAAACACGAAAGAAGCTAACTCTGTGGGAGCAGCTATGATTTGGAACCTACAGTTGAAAGTCAGTTAACATCCATCCTGTGTCTCCTAGTTACACAATGAAAGCATGTTCAAAAGACAAAATAGGACATGTTCAGTGAATATTTCATTATTTGGAGCCAGATTCTTTAGACAGAGAGCTGACTATTGTCAACAATAGAGGAAAGTTACTAGGTGAACATAACCCATAAATGTAGAACTAAGCTTACCCATCTAGGAACAGATGTACATGAGACAGTGTGACAAATCAGAGACAAAGTGGGGAAATAATGAAGTGAGTCATTAGAAGGGGTGGAGAACTTGGGGGCAAGTTATGTTGGTCTGAAAACTGTGGACGAAGTTTACCTTGGGCAGAAATTTGAAGGAGTTTGAGGTATGGTGGGGCAGTCTGCAGGGAAAGATGCCTGGAAGTGGCAATGTGGGGGACACAGGGATGTGCTGCCCAGATCCCCATTCAGTGAAGACTCTTGCTCCCGCTCCTGGGGATGTTGTGGGTCAACAGCTGTCAACTGTCAGCCCCTTTAGGGATTGCCCCCTGCAGAGAAAGCCACCTCCTTCAAGGTCACCCCCTCCCCAGGGTAGACTATAACCAATGACTGATCAGTGTGGGACTTCAGTTAGCAAATAAGCTGCCGCATGATATAGGACCTTGAAGATACAAATGGCAACTTTTACACTGTATTCCAGAGGTGTCGAGGCCCTCTGCACAGGGGCGGGTGCATAGAGCTGCCAGTCTCGCTTGTTTGGAACTGAAAAGGAGGATGTGGGACAGAGGGCCACATCTGGAGGCATAGCAGTGGGCTAGGCGCTCTCTCAGTGACTCTCCACTTATAACGGGAATGAGTCTAGGGTTGCCTGTGCTCAGAGGGATCAGAAAGGTGACTTAAGGTGACAAGATCAGGGTGTTCATTTGCTGGCTAATCTAGCTCCAACTTTTGGAACAAATCAATGTTTTATGACAAGGATGCTAATTTTAGCTTTGTATATTTGCTCAATGAATATATGTGGTTGTTTATTATCATTATTAATTGAACATCCAATAGCATTAAGGAAAGAAACAATGAGTCAGATGCCATCTATGTGCATCCTGAGCAATTAGTTTCTTTGAAATCAGAGGCAGATGAAAAGGTTGCTTTTAAATTCTGTTCATGAACTTATGGAGACGCTTTTTCCTCATTTGCAATTACATTTGTGCCTGGCATCCCAAAGCAGTAATGCTTGGGACTTGTTAACTCTCAAGGGTGTTGCAGGGTGTGAGAGGAGTATGCCTTCAAATTTGACCACTCCTCTATTACAGAAAAATCTAAATTGTTTCTGCCAAGGCAACCTGAATTCTATTAATACCGTTATTTCCTGGGTACCTGAAGATAAGCTATTTTGTTGTCTAGGGTTCTGGATCCTAAAAGTCCTTTATATTACCATAGCATCTTTTGCCAGCTTCATTTCCTTTTGTGTGTAGCTGCATAAATTAATAATACATTATAAAACTGGTAACTTGGAGGCTGGCCACAACCAGCTCCAAACCACAACTTTGTTTGCTGTCATCTTCATTTTCACCTGGCTTTACCTCTTAACTGGTGTTGTGATGAGATCAAGAGTGACTTTAGGAAGACATAAGATGATGGAAAAATGGAAATTCAGGGATTCCATTGCTTTCCAACTGCTGTAGTAAGGTTAATAGGCAGAGGAATCCTTCTGTTTTCATCTAGCTTTTCTTGAGTTCTCTTTAATTTCATCAGCATACTTCATTCATCATAGTAAAGGATGCCACTTCCCAATACTTCACCAAATGGATGTTGAGTGTCTGAGTAATCTGCTAAGGAGGAATGAAGAAGCCAAGAATAAGATCTTGTTAAAGGAAAGAATCAGTCAGTGTGATAAACAGTGGGCTGCTCGCCAGTATTTCTGGCTCTCCTCTCCTGCTGGACACTTGGGAGGGGTACACTTTCCCACTCTTTGAAGTCAGGTGTGGGCAAGAGATTTGCTTTAGTCAACAAAATATGAGCAGAAGTCATGTATATTGTTAATACTTCTTGATAATACACAATACTTCTTGGTGGAAGCATTCAAAAACCAATATGCAATTTTCCATGCTTTCTTTTTTACTGCTCCAACAAAGTCTCCTAATGAAATCGTGACATTATAAGATGATTTGAAGTAACTCTATGACTGGAGCATAGCCTACCACCAGCCATCATTGGGAGATGTAGCAGGAATGATAGACATATGTTATGTTAAGGCACTGAGTTGTTCTTGTTTTACTGCAGCTAACCTAGCCTATCCTACCTAAGCTAACTATTGTAACATTAATCAGCCCCCAAAAAAAGATCTATATTGGAATTTTGGGATCACATAATGGAAAGTTTTCTTGCTATCTAGTCAACAAGCCCTGCCTTCTCTGAGATATTTTTGTGCCTCACTTTTACATGACCAGGGAGAGCTGAACATCACCAAATATTTGAAAAAGCCTCCAATTTGAGAGCCTGAGTACTAAGAAAACAGAAAAAAAATAATAATTTGGTAAAAAACACAGACAATTCATGTAGCAGGAGGAAAAAAAAAATCTATCATTTATACCTTCAAAAAGATAAGAGATGTTGCATCAATGAAACAAAACAGAAAGTTATGTAAAGGAAAAAAATAAAAAAATAAAAAAAGAGCTCTTAGAAATAAAAGACATGCTGGCAAAAATTGCAAAGTAATTCAATAGAAGTTTGGGAAGAGAACTCACTCAGAATAAAGAAAAAATTCAAAAAGAGGGAAAATAGAAGTAAAAGATAATGTGATTAAAGAATTGCTACAGACTGAATTATGTCCCCCTAAATTTCATATGTTGAAGCCCTAATCCCCAATGTGACGGTATTTGGAGATAGAGCCTTTAAGGAGGTAATAAAGGTTAAATGAGGTCATAGGTGGAGTCCCGATCCAATAGATAGATCTGGCATCCTCATAAGAAGAACAGACACCAGAGATATTTCTCTACATACAAAGAAGAGGTCATGTGAGTACACGGCAAGATTGTAGCCACCTACAAGCCAAGAGAAGAGACCTCAGAATGACACCTCACTTGCTAGCACCTTGATCTTGGACTTCTCAGCCTCCAGAACTATGAGAAATAAATTTCTATTATTTAAGACAATCAATCTGTAGCATTTTGTTATGGCAGCTCCAGCAGACTAAGAACAGACTAAGGATCAATCCCTGAGATCCAATCTCTAATTAATATGAGTTCCAGGAAGCCTGAACAGAAAGAGAGAACAGGGGAGGAAATTCTCAAAGAAGTAACACAAGAAGAAATCTTGAAGGGTCAACAGAGTAGCCAGCACAATAAATAAAAGAATAAATAATCAAAGGCACATCAGAATGACATTTTTAAAACACCAAAAATGAGAGATTCTAAAAGGTTCTAAAACATAAAAAAAAGAAAAAAATACTTACAAAAGGATAGCAACCAGAACGCCATCAGACTTACCAACAGCAGCACTGGAAGCTACAAAATAAATAACACAATGCCTTTAAAAGTCTTAAGACAAATAATTTTTGACCTAGAATTCTATAGCCAATCAGATAATCAAGTGTTAGTAGCATTATTAGCTATACAAAGTATCAAAAACTATACTCCTACATATTTCTCAATATTGGCCGGACAGCTGCAGGCATTAATGCCGAGCACCTAGTACAGTACCATCCCTTGACAGGTCCAACCAACCACCTAGTGGCAAATTGTTTACATCCAACTTCTTCAACTCCGAAAAAGGCAACATTGCTCCTGCCTGGTGTTGATGTGCCAGTCAATCTCTGGTACCATTTGCCTTTCCTTCCTCCAGGGTTCCAACCAGGACCGTTAGCTGATGGTGCATAGTTTCTAATCTGCTGGCATGGGGCCCCACATAATATCATCTGGGACCAAGGACTCATTTTAGCAAAGATGATTCAGAGAGCACTTGTCCTGTCACATTCTATACGATCTGGAAACTGCCAGCCTATAAGGAGGTGGAACAGATACATTGAAATGCCAGCTTGGAAATGATACTATCTGGGATACTATCTTTCAGGATGTGGGGTGTGTCTTAAACTAGTAGCCAAAACATAGTGTCATTTTTCCAAAAGGTAGAATACACGGATTTGAGTTCAAGGTGTGGAAGTAGGACTGGCCACATTGATCAGCATTTCCAGTGACTCACTTGGGGAACTGGTGCTTCCTATACTGCAACTTTAGCCTCTGTGGGTCTAGAGGTCCTAGTTTCCAGAAGTGAATGCTTCTGCCGGAGGCACTGCCTCACTAAATTTAGTTGTGGCAGCTACCCAGTCACTCTGGGTTGCTCAGAACTCATAAATAGCAATATTAGGAGAAAGTAGGGCTCTGGATCCATATGAAGAAAGGGAAAAAATATGTCTGATGCTCAGGCAATCCACTGAATCATTTCTTGGTACTGCCATGCTTAGTTCTAATTGTAAACAGGCAAGTTCAGGGACCACAACTTGATAAATGCATGGTAACTAGGGGATCAGTCCCCTCAGGTTGGACCTGGCAAGGGATGGTACTGTACTGGGTGCTCGGCATTAATGCCTGCAGCTGTCCGGCCAATATTGAGAAATAGTAGCATCTGGATCAGTCTTGGTAAGCTGAAGCCAACACAGTTTGGTGCATATATAGACAGCAACTCTGCCACCATAGCTACTGCATTAATTAGCAAGCACAGAGGTGGCCAAGGACCAAGCTGGCTGACATCTACTGGATAAGTCATCTGTCCACTTGGTTGTTTAATTCTACTTCTGCAGTATATGCTCTCTGGTAGGAATTAACATGTGATACAAAGATTTTCATAGGTCCCTCCATATAACTCTTCTCAATAATATCTCCTTATCCCAGTGTAGAATTCTAGGTTGACAACTTTTTTCTTTCAGTACCTTACAGATAATGTCTGGCTTGTCTTAGGTTGTATTCCTTAGCAGCAGAGCCCAAAATAGAGATTTTTAAGTGAAAGTGATTTAATGGCTTTGATTCTAAGTGATATGGGGACATGGTGGTGAGTTTCGAGTAGAAAGGAAAATGCAATAACTTAGATTTTGAAAGAATCATTTTGGCTGCTGGTATGGAAAATGGATGGAAAGGAATCATGGGTGGACTCAGTGACACCAATTAGAAGCTACTGGAATAATATAGGTGAGAGATCACTGTGGCGTGAACCAGGTGGTAGCAATGGAGAAGGTAAGATATGATTGGCTTCTGTATATATTTTGGAAGTGTAACTGATAGAATTTTCATCCACATTGGCTGTAGTATGTAAGAGAAAGAGAGCCTTAAAGGGAGGACATCAAAGTTTCTGGCAAAGCATTACAAAGGGTAGGGGTGCCATCACTAACATGGAGAAGACTTGGGAGGTGGGTAGATGTTTTGTAGGGAGCAATAAGTTCAGTGTTTGACATGTTATATTTGAGATCCCCATTAAACATCTAGTAAGAAATATTGGAATAGTAATTATATATACAACTTCCTACAACAGGTGAGAGGTTTAGGCTAGAGATATAAATTTGGAAGTCGTTAGCAAATATATATTTGGTGTTTAAAGCTGTGAAACCCAGTAAGATCACAAAGAAAGTGACCTTACTTTCTTGATAGAAAAGAGAAAAAGGCCAAAGTCTGATCCCTAGAATACTGTAATATTAAGAGCTCAGGAATAAATTAGGAAAGAAAAAGAGACTGAGAAGGAAACAGGAGGAAAACAAAGAGAGTATGGAGTCTTGGAAGCCAAGAAAAGAAAGCTTATGAAGGAGTAGAGAGTGATCACTTGTGTTAAATCCTTTTGTTAAATCAAGTGTGTAAGGCCTGAGAATTGACTACAGGATTTATTTAGGTGAAGGTCATTTGTAGGCTTGACAAAAAAAATTTAGTAGAGTTGTTAGGCAAAAGTCTGATCGGAATATTAATAGATTTAAGAAAGAATGGGAGGAAAGAATTTGAAAAGAGCAAGTATAAACAACACTTTCTAGAAATTTTATATAAAGGAAGAAAGGGAGTTGAGCATTAGCTTGAAAAGGATCCGGAGTCAAGAGAGGGTTCATTTGTTTTAAAATAAATGACAGCTTCTTTATATGCTAATGCAAAAGTTCTAGTGAAAAGGAAAAAATGGTGCCACAGGAAAGGAAATATTTGTCTAACTGTTGCCCTTGAATAGGTTAACGGGGATGGGATCTAGTTCACATGTCTGGAGTTGACATTTATTAGGGTTGTTAACTTCTCACGAAGTCACCTTTTTATCAATATGTAATAATCCTTTATTTCTTGTAATTTTTCTTGTTCTAAAGTCTACTTTCTGAGGGTAATATGGCCACTCCAGCTTTCTTTTGATTAATGTTAGCATGGGATACCATTTTCTATCCTTTTACATTTACTCTAAATGTTGTTATTTTTAAAGTGGGTTCTTATAGACAGTATAAAATTGGATCTTGGCTTCTTATCCATTCTGATAAATATCTGCCTTTTAATTGAAATGTGTAGATTATTTACATTTAATATGACTATAAATCTAGTTGAACTTAAATCTGCCATTGTGCTATTGTTTTTCTAATTGTCTCATCTGTTCTTTACTCCCTTTTTCCCTTTTTTCCTGTCTTCTTTTGGATTGAATAGTTTTTTAAAAAAATATTTCATTTGTAGGTGTATTAACTATACTTTATTGATTAATTTGTTTTGACCCATTTTTCTAGGCTTCCAAATATATATCTTTATGTTACCAAAGTCTACCTTCAAATATTATTTTAATTCACATACCTTGTAAAAATCTTACAGAAGTACACTTACTTTCATTCCCCCCTCTCTTCCTTTGTGCAATTGTTCACATATATTTTACTTCTACATATTTGTGAAGCCCTGAATATATTATTATTATTTTTACATTAGACAATCATTGTTTTTTCAAGATATTTTTAAGAGTCTTATGTTCTACTGACTAGGATAGCTGGGTGGATATAAGATATTTTTAAATGAGAAAAAATCTATTGTATTTGGTTATATACTCACCATTTTTGTTGCTGTCTATGCCTTTATGTAGATTCAAATTTCCTTCTGGTGTTATTTTTCTTCCACCTGAAGAACTTCCTTTAATATTTCTTTTAGCATAGATCTGCTGACAATGAATTATCTATTTTTGTTTGTCTGAAAATGTCTTCCTTGGGCCTTAATTTTTTAAACAGTTTTATTGAAGTATAATTTATATAAAATAAGCTGCGCAAATTTAAAGTGCATAATTTGGTAAACTTTGACACATATATATACTTGTAAAACCATTACAACAATCAAAATAATGAACATATCCATCACCCTCCCCCTTCCAAATTTCCTCATTTCCCTTTGTAACCCCTCCTTCCCACTCCTCCTTGTCCCTGTTTCCCTGGGCAAGAACTGATGTACTTTCTGTGAGCACCAATTAGTTTGCACTTCCTAGAAGTCTGCACTCATTTTTCTCTGGCTTCTCTCACTCATAATTGTTTTGAATTTCACCTATGTTTTATGTATCATTACATCATATACCATAATTTATATGTTTATTCACTTGTAATGGACATTGCTTTGTTAGTTTTTTTTCAGATTTTTTTCCCTGTGTGTTTAGTTTGGGTAGTTTCTCATGCTATGTCTTCAAGTTCACTTATTTTTTTCCTGCAATTTCTAATATGTTATTAATGCCATCCAGTGTATTTTAATTTTAGATATTGTATTTTTTTATTTCTACAAGGTCAATGTAGGTCTTTTTGATCTTTCATTTTTCTCCTCATGATGTTCATGCCTTCCTTTTGTTCTTTAGGATATGGAGTATATTTATAATATATATAATTGTTAGCTAATTCTATTATCTGTGTAATTTTTTAGTCTATTTCTATTGATAGTTCCCCCCCCCCCCCGTTATAGGTCATATTTTCCAGCTTCTTTGCATTCCTGCTATGTTTTTTATTAGATGCTAAACATTGTGAATTTTACATTATTGGGTGTCAGATTTAATATATTGCTTTTAATATCTTTGGGATTTGTTCTAGGTCATGTTGAGTTGCTTGGAATTAGATTGAGCCTTTCAAGGCTTTAATATAGAACTAATTTAGCCCCACTGCTAAAACAATACACTTCTGAGGACATTATCATTTGTCCTACATATTAGGAGATCTTTCTATTTAGCTAGTGCAAACACAAATTTTTTTTTAACTCTGTGTGAGTCCTAGGGATTGCTCCACTACCTCTTTTCTTGTGGTTTTTCCCTCAACCTCTGAATAGTTTCCTCATACAAATGTATAAATTAATGCTTAGCCCAAGATGCGGGAACTTCTCTACAGATCACCAGAGCTCTTTTGTTTGCATCTACCTCTTATTATTTTACTAGATGCCTTGGCTTCCCCAAGTTCCAGTTTATGTCTCCTCAATCCAGCAAGACTATGAGGCTCTGTTTGGCATTCTCTTTCTTGCACAGTGGCCTGGAAACTTCTCTGCACTTAAGCTCAGGCAATCACAGTCTTCATCTCATTTGTTTTATTTCTTTCAGAGATCACTGTCCTGTGCTGCCTGTTATCAAATGCCCAAAATCAGCCGTTTCATATATTTTGTCTCATTTCGTAGTTGTTTAAGGTAAAAGGTTAAGTACAGCCCTGTTATTCCAACAAGGCTAAAAGCCTAAAGTTGAGTCCTTGATCTTTCCTAGGATTGAGGACAATTAATCCACAGTAATAAAAGAGAAAGTGAAACATATGAGTACAGCTACAGATGGGTGGGTATATGTGGTGGTGGTGATGGCATTTTGTAGAATTTTTTTTATTGCTTAAATTTTTTCAATGAAATAAGATGCAAAATCTTCAGCTTAGAGTAGAGATAGGAAAAGAAGTGTAGGCAGTTTGAGGGGAGAAAAAGTATGACATAATCTTCCAGGAAAGTGAGAGCACAAATGGAATACGTTAGTAGACCATGGTTGTTGTGTAGTGATAAGAGACTTCTTGAAACTAGCAATCATGAATTTGAAGTCAGAAAATCAGTTTTGTTTTTCTCCAGACATGTTTAGCTATGAGGTACAAGTACAGCATAGTTTAAAAGTTGGATTTAACCAGGTTTGTAATTTTAAGGCTGAGATTTAAATAAAGCAAAAATATGAGTCCCATATCCTTCTTTGGCACAGATATGACTAGTTCAAAGAGCATTTAAGAAATTAAGAATATAAGCAATGCTAGGACAAAAATTGCTAGATTAGATACAGAACTGGCTAACATCCAACATGGCCATAAACTATGCGTTCCACTAGGCAGAAATTATTTGATATTTACCTCATCTACTGGGATGAGGGCCACCCATGGATTATCCTGCGGAATGTACTTATGTGAACTCACTGTTAACTATTGATTAAAGGTCCTAGGTAATATGTGAAGCTGCATATTATTAAATTGTAGTTTTTTGGTCCAGTAGATATCAAATAATTCCTGCCTAGTGGAACACATAATTTATGGCCCTGTTGGATGTTAACCAGTTTTGTATCTAATCTAGCAATTTTTATCCTAGCATTGCCTATGTATACCTAATTTCTTAAATACTCTTTGAACCAGTCATAACTTCTTACTCATTCCCTCATTAATTAATGAGTTGAATAAGAATATTTGACCTACATATGTTAATGTTTGTATCAGAGTCAGGTTTTTAAATTTTTTTCAACTTACACTTTAACACAAAGGAGTACAACAAAATGAGAGAAGGGCGAGGGAATTGAGGCTGTAAGCAAGGGAGTAAATACAATGATTGACCATAGAATTAATCCAAATAAGGAGGCAAATAGGGATAAGAGGGGAGCAAGGCATTTGCAACAGCAGGGATAAACCCTGAGGGCATTATGCTGAGTGAGATAAGTTAGACAGAAAAAGGCAAATATTGCATGATCTTACTCATATATGAAATCTAAAAAGAGTTGAACTCCTAGAAACAGAGAGGAATGGTGGCTACCAGAGGCAATGTGGTGGGAGAAAAGGGTACAAACTTTCAGTTATAAGATGAGTAAGTTCCGGGGATCTAATATACAGCATGGTGACTATAGTTAACAATTCTGAATTGTATACTTGAAATTTGCTTACATGTTTTCACCATAAAACAAAGCAAAACACAACAAAAAAGCGTAATGAGGTAAAGTGATAGATATCTTAACTAATTGGATCGTGGTAAACATTTCACTGATATATGTAGATCAAATCATCATGCTATATACCTTAAAATCATACAATTTTATATGTCAATTATACTTCAATAAAGCTGGAAATTAAAAAAAAAATAAAGGAGCAAGTGTCAGTAAAAAGGTGGTAAAAACAATAAATTGTAGGTTTTGGTGTTTTAGAAGATTCTTGGAGTCCCAGTGCTACAAAAAGTAAGCTAGAAAGATGGATAGTGGTGACTGGAAATTGATAATATGAAAGGGCAAAGACATTGCTAAGAATGAGAACTACAGTATGACCTTTGGAAGAGATGAAGTCAAGGAACTGAGGAGTCAATGTATTGGGAGGATTTATTACATTGACTCATCAAGAACCACAACAGGAATAAACTGGGGAGGCTGACAATGAGTCAGGAGATAGAATCTTCAAGGAAAGATAGAGTGTCACCAGTGGGTTGATAGGTGACTATCACAGGGAACGGTAGTGGGCAGCATAATATAATGATATAATATCAAATGTGGATGCTTTTAAAGAGGAATGAGGGGGAATGGTCTAGAAGCAGCAAAAAGAGGCAGGACACTAACCCTTCTGCCCCAGACCAACTGGCCAGAGGGATGTGGAAGAGAAAGCAGCCAAAATTGGAGAAAGCTGCAAGGCCAGCTGTGTCCTCTGGGAGAGTCAACTTTCAGTGAAAGAAAGAAGAGAAAGGAAACATTCAGAGGAGAAGCTGAGCGTAGAGAAAGTTTACTGCTGGTGGACAGTGCATTCCAAAAGGCACACTAAAGTTGTTTCAGGAAGTGAGGAATAATGGGAGGTGGGGTCAGAAAAGGGGATATGTAGAGTCACATGGGTATTAGAGTCTGGGACATGAGGGACAAAGGAGGAGACCTGGGACTTCTGAGGGAACAAGCACAGAGAATGCTAAAAGGAAGGATAAAGGTAGTCTTGATGGTTGTGATGGCTAATTTTAGGCATTACCTTGATGAGATTAAGGGATACCCAGAAAGCTGGTAAAGCATTATTTCCGGGTGTGTCTGGGAGGGTGTTTCTGGCAGAGGGTAACATTTGAATCAGTGGACTGAGTAAGAAAGATCCACCTTCACTCAATGGGAGTGAGCACTATCCAGTCCACTGAGGGCCCTGAATAGAACAAAAAGCAGAGGAAAAGTGAATTCTCTCTCTCTCTCTCTCCTGGGTCTGGGACACTCATCTTCCCCTTCTCTTGGATATCAGAACTCCAGGTTCTCTAGCCTTTGGACTCCGGGAGTTGCACCAGTGGCCCCTCAGGTCTCAGGCCTTCAAACATGGACTGAGCTATACCACCAGCTTCCCTGGTTCTCCAGCTTGCAGACAACATATGGGATTTCTCAGCCTCTGCAATCACATGAGCCAATTCCGATAGTATATGCCCTCTCATCTATATATCTACCTCTCTCTAAATATGTGCTATTGTTCTTTTTCTCTTGGGAACCCTGACTAATACAATGAATGGTAGTGGTGAGGTGAGGGGGGACAAATCTTCCTAGAAACACACAGAGCTTTAGGGGTCTCATTTGAATCTCTGCTGGAGGCTTAAAGGCAATAAAAGCAAAAGGCCACTTACATACCATGCAAGGGACTCACTTTGGATGAAAACATGACTTTTGGAGTACATGAGTACTGTTAGGAAATAGTTAGAAATGATGAAGGGAGGAAATATGGCAGTCAGTTGTGGAGAGTTTGCATAGCAGCCCATAGAGTTTTAGGCTTTGTAAGTCAGCATGGGAATTTATTGAAGGTTACTGAGTAGAGTATTAAAAAGGCGAAAGTTGAGTTTTAGGAATATTGGTCTGGCAGTGGAAGGGGTCGAAGCTGGAGGGTAAGTCAGACCAAGTGGCTGCAGTAATCCAAGCATGAAGTGATAAGGACAGGGACAAAGCAGGGATCATGGATAGAGAGAGAAAGGAGTAAATCTAGAGACATTTTAAGAGGGGACTCTGTTGGGCATGGTGGCAGTTAGATGCTGCAAATTAAGAAAAAAAGAACATCAATTATGGCTCCAACGTTTCAATTTTGGGTAAGTAGGAGAATGATGGTAGCATTCTAGGTGACAGTTGGATACAAGTGGATATGTTTTGTCAATAGTTGGAGATATAAGACTAGCTTTGGTCAGGAGTGGAAGCCAGGCTGTAATTGGTAGATTTTAAAGGGGTGGTAAGAATGTTTAATTTAATCTAACCTTCCCAGAACTACATGCACTGAAAGCAATCTTTCAGCTTCTAGTGTTTTTCTTTTCTGTTCCATAGGGTTGGGTGAAATGTCAACCTTCTGTTCTTTTCTTGTGTTTTTGTTTGACATGCTCAGGGAACATTTGGTGCCTGCAGAATCTAAAGTATTTGCAGGGGTTGGAAAAGGATCACAAATTAGATTCAAAATTGGACAAATGGCCATTCAGCATGGAGAGGCACTCCTGAATCACATGACCCCTGAGTCACCTTTTCTGTCCTTGATCTCAACTTGGCGGGTTGCCTGGGAGTCAGGAGGGACTTCCAGGCAGCCATGTTCCTTTTCAGTTAAAGAGCATACCAGTCAATTTGGAAAAAAGAAAGAGGGGTTAAGAGAATTATGGGAGAGACTGCACTAAAGGGAAATGGCACTGGGGAAAATGGGAAGTTAAAAGAAAGGAAAGAATTGTGTGAATTGGGCATAATAGAAAAAGTATTAGATTATAACATAAGACCTTAAGAAATCAGTTTACTTTTCTAAAGCACAGGCTTCATCTAGTCTCTGTTTTCCTGTCCTGACTTCCTCTTATCCTTGCATGCCCATATTGTGTTGGTTGCCCAGGAAGAAGAAGGTGCTTAATGGTAAAAAAAAAAAAAAAAAAAAAGACAAAGAGGATCATTATATAATGCTAAAGGGAGCAATTCAACAATTCTAATTTGGGACATAACAATTCTAAATATACATGCACCTAACACAGGAGCTCCCAGATTCATAAAGCAAATTACTCAAGATCTAAGCAAAGAAATAAACAGTAGGATCTTAATTTGGGGGGGACTTCAATACCGTACTGACAGAACTGAACAGATCATCAATGCATAAAATGAACAAAGAAACACTGGGCTTAAACAAGACTCTAGAGCAAATGGACCTAACAGACATTTACAGAGCATTCTACCCCAAAACTACTGAATATACATTCTTCTCATCAACATATGGGACATTTTCCAAGACTGATCATATTTTAGGCCATAAAACAAGTCTCAGCAAGTTCAAAAAATCAAAATCATACCATGTATCCTCTGAGACCACAGTGGAATAAAACTAGAAATCAATTACAAGAGAAACACCCAATTCTACATAAAGTCATGGAAATTAAACAACTTGCTGCTGAATGATCCTTGGGTCAATGATGAAATTAAGATGGAAATCAATATTCCTTGAACTAAACTACAAAGGGAATGCAAGCTTTCAAAATCTGTGGGATACAGCAAAAGCAGTCCTAAGGAGAAAACTCATAGCCTTAAATACTTTCATCAAAAAACAAAACAAAACAAAAATACCCAGAAAGATCACAAATGAACAACCTAATGTCACATCTCAATGAACTAGAAAAGGAACAAATCAAACCCAATGCCAGCTGAAGAAAAAGAAAGAACAAAGCTCAGAGTAGAACTAAATAAAATGAAAACAAACAAAAAAAAATACAAAGGATCAACGAAACAAAAACTTGGTTCTTTGAAAAGACAAAATAGATAGACCACTACCCAGATGAACCAGAAATAGAAGAGAAAGGACTCAAATAAGATCAATCAGAAATGAATAAGGAGACATTACAACTGATATTGTGGAAACACAAAATATCATCTGTGAATTCTACAAAAACCTCTATGTGAACAAACAAGATATCCTAGCGGAAATGGATAAATTCACAAAAACACACAACCTCCCAAGCTTGAATCAGGAAGAAATAGAAATTCTGAGTAGACCAATAATGAGCAGTGAGATTGAAGCAGTAATAAAAAATCTCCCAACCAAAAAAAAAAGCGCCGGACCAGATGAATTCAGAGCAGAATTCTACCAGACCTACAAAGAGCTAGTACCTATCCTACAGAAATTATTCCAAAACATCAAGAAGGAGGGAATCCTCCCTAACTCATTGTATGAAGCCATTGTCACCCTGATACTAAAGCCAGGAAAAGACACAACAAAAAAAGAAAACTACAGACCAATATGCCTTATGACCATAGATGCAAAAATCCTCAACAAAATACCAGCAAACCAAAGTCAACAACACATCAAAAAGATAATTTACCATGATTAAGTAGGTTTATCCCAGGGATGAAAGGATAGTTCAACATATGCAAATCAATAAACATGGCTCACCACATAAACAGAAGCAAAAACAAAGACCATACGGTCACCTCAACAAATGCAGAAAAAGCATTCATTAAAATTCAGCACCCATTCATGATAAAAACCATCAAAAAACTAGGCATAGAAGGAACATATCTCAAAATTACAAAAGCCATGTATGACAAACCCACAGCCAACATCACACTGAATGGGGAAAAGTTGACAGCATTCCCCCAAGAACTGATACAAAACAAGGGTTCCCACTGTCACCATTTCTATCCAACATAGTATTGGAAATCGTAGCCAGAGCAATCAGGCAAGAGAAAGAAATAAAGGGCATCCAAATTGGGAAAGAAAAAGTCAAACTATCCATTTGCTGATGACATGATTTTGTATCCAGAAAACCCTAAAGACTCCACCAAAAGACTCTTAGAGTTGATAAATTTTTTAATAAATTCAGCAAGTCGGGTGCAGTTGCCTGTAATCCTAACTCTCTGGGAAGCTGAGGTGGAAGGATCACTTGAGCTCAGGAGTTCGAGACCAGCCTGAGCAAGAGTAAGACCCCATCACTACTAAAAATAGAAAAAAAATTAGCCAGGCATGGTGGTGTGCTCCCGTAGTCCCAGCTACTCAGGAGGCTGAGGCAGGAGGATCACTTGAGTCTAGGAATTTGAGGTTGCTGTGAGCTAGGCTGACACCACAGCACTCTAGCCTGGGCAACAGAGCAAGACTCTGTCTCAATAAATAAATACATAAATTCAGCAAAGTCTCAGGTTACAAAATGAATGTACACAAATCAATAGCATTTCTATATACTAATAACAGCCATGCTGGGAGTCAAATCAAGGACTCAATAACATTTGCAATAGCTACAAAGAAAATAAAATACCTAGGAATACACTTAACCAAGGAGGTGAAAGAGCTCTACAAGGAAACTATAAAACACTGATCAAAGAATTTGCAGATGACACAAACCAATGGAAAAACATCCCTTGTTCATGGATTGGCAGAATCAACATTGTAAAAAATATCCATACTGCCCAAAGTGATTTACAGATTAAATGCAATTCTCATCAAAATACCAACATCTTTTTTTTTTTTTTGAGACAGAGTCTCACTTTGTTGCCCCGGCTAGAGTGAGTGCCGTGGCATCAGCCTAGCTCACAGCAACCTCAGACTCCTGGGCTTAAGCGATCCTACTGCCTCAGCCTCCCGAGTAGCTGGGACTACAGGCATGAGCCACCATGCCCGGCTAATTTTTTTGTATATATATTTTTAGTTGGCCAGATAATTTCTTTTTTTTTTTTTTTTGAGACAGAGTCTCACTCTGTTGCCCGGGCTAGAGTGAGTGCCGTGGCATCAGCCTAGCTCACAGCAACCTCAAACTCCTGGGCTTAAGCGATCCTACTGCCTCAGCCTCCCGAGTAGCTGGGACTACAGGCATGTGCCACCATGCCCGGCTAATTTTTTTCTGTATATATATTTCAGTTGGCCAGATAATTTCTTTCTATTTTTTAGTAGAGACGGGGTCTCGCTCTTGCTGAGGCTGGTCTCGAACTCTTGACCTCAAGCGATCCACCCGCCTCGGCCTCCCAGAGTGCTAGGATTACAGGCGTGAGCCACCGCGCCCGGCCAGGCCAGATAATTTCTTTCTATTTTTAGTAGAGACGGGGGCTCACTCTTGCTCAGGCTGGTCTCGAACTCCTGACCTCGAGCGATCCACCTGCCTCGGCCTCCCAGAGCTAGGATTACAGGCGTGAGCCACCGCGCCCGGCAAAATACCAACATCTTATTTCAAAGACCTAGAAAAAAAAAAATCCTAACTTTCATTTGGAACCAAAAAAGACCCTGAATAGCCAAAGCAATCCTAAGCAAAAAGAACAAGTCTGGTGGCATCACATTACTGACTTCAAATCATACTACAAGGCTATAGTAACCAAAATGGCATGGTACTGTATAAAAGTAGAGACATAGACCAATGGAAAAGAATAGAGAAAACCCAGAAATAAAATCATCTACCTACAACCAACTGATCTTTGACAAAGCAGACACCAATATACACTGGGGAAAGGAAACCCTATTCAATAAATGGCGCTAGGAAAATTGGATAGCCACATGCAGAAGAATGAAGCAGGACCTCTGTCTCTCAACATGTACAAAAATTAATTCAAGATGGATTAAAGACCTAAATGTAAGGCATGAAACCATAAAAATTCTAGAAGAAAATGTAGGAAAAACTCTTCTAGACATTGACCTAGGCAAAGAATTTATGACTAAGACCCCAAAGACAAATACAGCAACAACAAAAAAGAAATAAATGGGACTTAATTAAATTAAAAAGCTTCTGCACAGCAAAGGAAATAATCAACAGAGTAAATACGCAACCTACAGGATGGGAGAAAATATTTGCAAACTATACATCTGACAAAGCACTAATATCCTGAATCTACAAAGAGCTCAAACAAATCAGCAAGAAAACAAACAAACAAACCCATCAAAAAGTGGGCAAAAGATATGAACAGAAGTTTTTCAAAAGAAAGTAGAGAAATGGCCTACAAACATTAAAAAATGCTCAACATTACTAATCATCAGGGAAATGCAAGTTAAAACTACAATGAGATACCACCTTACCCCTATCAGAATGGCCATTATTAAAAAGTCAAAAAACAATAGATGCTGGTGTGGATGCAGAGAGATAAGAACACTTATACACTGTTGGTGGGGCTGCAAATTAGTACAACCTCTATGAAAAATAGTATGGAGATTCCTCAAAGAAATAAATGTAGACTATCATTCGATCCAGCAATCTGACTGCTGGGTATCTACCCAAAAGAAAGGAAGTCATTTTATCAAAAAGACACCTGTACTTGAATGTTTATCACAGCTACTCAGCCATAAAAAGGAATGAAATGATGTTTTTGCAGCAACTTGGATGGCACTAAAGACCATTATCCTAAGTGAAGTATCTCAGGAATGGAAAACCAAACACCACATGTACTCACTAATAAATAGGAGCTAAACAGTGGGCACACACAGGTACAAAGAGATATAACAGACATTGGAAACCAAGATGGGGGGAGGTTAGGAGGGGAGGTGTGGAATAAAAACTTACCTATTGGGTACAATGTGCACTATCTTGGTGATGAACACACCAAAAGCCCTGACTTAAGCCTTATGCGAGGTATCCATGTAACAAAAATATTTGCACCCCCTTAATATTTTGAAATAAAAAATTTTGAAACAGAAATGCTTCTTTAAGGAGCATTTCGGAGGTCCAGAATAGATTGAACTAAGAACAAGGCTGAAACTGCACTCCTTTGGTTCTCTAGTGCCCCTCCGTCATCCCTTCTCTGGAAGTCTCCTCCCCACCTTCCTACTATCCAGCAACTAAAGGGTTAAAGGCCTGGCCCAGCAGGGGCCAGCAGTAGGTTCTGCTGGCCCCTTTACTCTCCTTGCTACACTGCACTGCACTGCTGACTAAGGGGAAACGTTTCAGGATGGGGCTGTTGCTTATTTGATCTGTGTAGAATCTAAGAAATGATCTGGTTCAAAGATAGCTGATCTCCCACAAAAGCAGCCCTCTTGATGTCTCAAGAAGATCAATTATTACATACTGGTCTTATGACTCAGCTATAGAAAAGAGATTCCATTAATCTGCTTGTGTTCATTTTTTATTTTAGTTTAATTGGTGTTTGCTCAGCATCCAGGTTTTCTCTCTGTTTGAAAATTCACCTTATTATTTTTAAACAACATTTTAGAAGATGAAATTAATCTTATGGGGCTATATAGCGTTTAGGGCAATTTCTCCTCCCATTAAAATACAAATTCTAGTTTTCATTTTATGGAGCCAAAAATATATAGACGTAAGAAGTGTCTATGACTCAAGCACTTCCTAATTATTCTGTGAGTTCCTGGGAAATCACAAAAATGTCCTTTGGATAGCAGGTCAGAGAGGTGTTATATAAGTAGAAGAAAGCACTCCTGTACTGATATATTCTTCCTGACAGTCTGTTTGTATCAGATGTTTGTATCAGGCAAAAAAATACTGACTTCCTCAGTCTTCCCTCTCCAGTCTATGGACATTGAAATTTCTTATTAGGCCACAAGGTGGCAGATTAATTGCAGAAGAAAAAACTGGTACAAAAGCAACAGAGAAATTTCTTGAGC
Source organism: Lemur catta (assembly GCF_020740605.2). Taxonomy (NCBI): domain Eukaryota; kingdom Metazoa; phylum Chordata; class Mammalia; order Primates; family Lemuridae; genus Lemur; species Lemur catta. Next base: position 37,676,893 of record NC_059138.1, read on the forward strand.
TAATGTGAAGTAAAGGAATATCCTTTCTCCAGCTATCAGCCGTGTGTGGTACACCTCTCTGACCAGAAGTTACACTTGCTAAAAAAGACTCAATGGTTGGAAAGTGTTTCTTAAGTAAGTGTTTTACTGTTCCTTTGAAAGAAAAAGAAATCTTTCTGACCACTTCCTAGTGATCTTCCCCATCACACAGTCTGCTTGAGTCCTGCTGGCAGAGGCCTCTCGTGGAAGCTCCAGATATGACTCCCAGCACTCAGGAATTCTCAATCTTCTGCTCTTGTCAATCAATTGAATTACTTTCCACTGGTGTCTTCCTGTCTAGTATCCGTAAGTGTGGTCACTGTTGAGCAATGCTCACTTTGGCTGAGACTAATGTCCTTTGTAAATTCAGGGACTACTCCAACTGCTCCTGACTGGCTTCCCTACCTCTAGCCTCTCCACTTCCAATCTCGGGCCACTAGAGTTGCCTTCCTAGATGTCAGAACTAAGCATGACACTCTCCTGCTTAGAAGCCCACCCTGCTGGCTGTGGGACCAAATGTAAACCCCAAGGCATGGCACACAGGCCTTTGCAACCTGGCCACAGCCACACACGCGCGCGCACACACACACACACACGCACACACGCACACACACACATGCACACACACGCACACGCATGCGCGTGCACACGCACACATGCACACACGCACACACACGCGCGCGCTTGTTAATTCAACCACACAGACATTTTGATGTTTGTCAAACATGGCTTTTTTCATGTTTCTGAGTTTGCATACACTGTTCCCTCTATCTAGAATGTTCTTCCCTGCCTGTGTCTGGCAAACACCAAATCACATGGGTGTGATACCTTGCTAGATGCTGTCAGGTGGACTCAAGGTGTTGCTGCCTGTTTGATCTTAGTACTCTGTTCTGAGCCTCCTTTCATTGAATTCATCCCACTGATACACAAATAATAGATTTTCACATCTATCTTTCCCACTAAATGTAATCTTTTTGAATGTTCAGGAAATGGAATGAATGGTTGGTAGGAAGTTATTTTCCAAATAAATTTTCAGAAAACATCAAGGGAGGAACTGCAGTGTCTAGTTGGGTGAGAAGGCCAGTCACCCACAAGGCTGTCAGAGAATGGTTGGGAAACAATGGCTTTGGGTGCAGAAAGTCATTGGTTGGGTAAATACCACTGAACTCTTTCTCCGTGGGGGCCCGGGCCAGGGAGGGTGAGCAGAATGGCTCTAGACAGCCAGAGAGAGCACCAGCCTCCAGAAGAGGGGACAGCAGTTCAGGGAAGCCGGCTCCTCGTACGCACCTTAACAAAGAAATTTGGGACTGAATCTGCCCCAGGACAACAATGCCTCTCCCCACATCCTCTAAGCCCTCCTGTTTTCTGTCCTTGTTCCCTGCGGTGTCTTCTCCAACATACAGCAGGTACATGCCTGCATCTTTCATTTTAATGAGATAGGACTTTTTCCCTGAGGTTTTTCAGCACCTTAATGGCTATCATTCATCATGACCAGAGATAACTTCAGAGACACTTTGGAATATCTGAGGGCAAAACCTGGACAAATATGCTGAGTTAAGCTGATGTGTCATTAAAAAATCAAACGTATCCTACCCTGGGCCCCTTTTACACTAGCACTGATCTTTAATGTTTTCAGAAGTTTCTGTAATAAGAGCAGTTTGTTTTGGTACTAAATGATCCTACTGTGTGTGTGATGGTTATGTAACCATGCTCACCATCACAATTTTAATAGAAGGAAACATCAAAAACTAAACATTCAACTATTAACCTATTTAGTAGTTATCCAAGTCCTTAGTTTTTTCTCTTTTTCCTGCTCATTTTAACAAAACAAATCTTGAGCATGGAGTAAAAATATTTGAGACCTAGCTTGGCCACTTTCAACATGTGTGACTTTGGCTAAGTCATGTGACACCTCTGAGCTTCAGTGTCCATGTCTGACAAATGGAGGTAATACTTGCCTTCCTCACCGCAAGGGGGCGCTGCAAGGCCCATCATGAGAAACCTGCTTTATTTATTTATTATTTTGGGTTTTTTTTTTTGAGACAGAGTCTCGCCTTGTTGCCCAGGCTGGAGTGAAGTGGCCCAATCATAGCTGACTGCAGTCTTGAACTCTTAGGCTGCCGGGATCCTCCTACCTCAGCTTCCTGAGTAGCTGGGACTACAGACTCACACCATCACACCCAACTAATTTTTCTATTTTTTGTAGAGACTGGATCTTGCTACATTGTCCAGGCTGGTCTTGAACTCCTGGCCTCAAGAGATCCTCCCACCTTGGCCTCCCAAAGTGCTCAGATTACAGGGATAAACCACCACACCCCTTGAGAAATATGTTTTCAAAAGTGCTTTATAAAGTATTCAATGTCATACATAAGGTGGTTTTATTTTTTACTATATATATATTTTTTAAAAGTATAATTTCCCGACTTGTGAGTACCACCAGGGAATGGAAAAAATGAAAGGAGACAGGATCAAAATATCTACTTGATATTTCCACTTGATGAGAAAAGATTGAAATTATGGTCCCCAGTGAGATACCGGGATTGTCAGTGGCCTTCCTTTGCCCTTTCAAATGTATTCTGTTTAAAGCCAAAGCAGGCCGGGCGCGGTGGCTCATGCCTGTAATCCTAGCACTCTGGGAGGCCGAGGCAGGTGGATCGCTCGAGGTCAGGAGTTTGAGACCAGCCTCAGCAAGAGCGAGACCCCGTCTCTACTAAAAATAGAAAGAAATTATCTGGCCAACTAAAAAATATATATAGAAGAAATTAGCTGGGCATGGTGGCACATGCCTGTAGTCCCAGCTACTGGGGAGGCTGAGGCAGTAGGATCACTTAAGCCCAGGAGTTTGAGGTTGCTGTGAGCTAGGCTGATGCCATGGCACTCACTCTAGCCCAGGCAACACAGCAGACTCTGTCTCAAAAAAAAAAAAAAAAAAAAGCCAAAGCAGAAGATGAATTACTAAAACCACAGGAAGCACAAAGACTTTGTGTTAAGTTATGTAAAATCAGCCACAGAGGAAGAAATGATTTGTAAAATTAAGCCACCCTACTCTATCCTCATTCTGACTTCACCCTCTCTAAATGGGTCTAAAATTGCATATGGGTTCTGTAGAAAATGTAAGTTAGATGTTTGTTCATTCAGTGTTGGGTAGTCATGTGTTTCCACATCCATCATTTTAGGAGGAGGTTTGCAGAAGTCATATTGGTGAAGCAGGACTCACTTCCTCGAGGTAAAGAGCCTCCCCACCCTTTCTCCTGAGGGCACCTACAGCTGGCACAGAGCTAAGACATAATTTGGATCAAATCACTGTGGGGCTGAGACTTCCTGCCCCACCCCTTCAGAAGGCAATTGGTCTGGTCTGCAAAGAGTGCAGGGACCTTGAGAGTCTGCCAAGTGGGGAGATGAGCCATCAACTCCCCAGCCATGACACAGAGGCGACAGGAGCAGTTCCTCCCACCTCAACCCTTGGCAAATTCTGCTGATTCATCCTCACACAGCGAAATTCCTACCGGATCCAACCAGATTATATGCAGGAGAGCGAGCTCCGTGGAAGGCTGAGCAGAGCTCTCAGCTTATGGGTGGTCAGGGCTGGGGCCAGTTGGAGCCCAAGTGCAGGCTTTGTTCTCACCTTATGACAATGACAAAGGCCTGGTGCCATTTTCACTCCCAACAGAGGTAAGGGATTGAGGCCTGAATCCACTGATCTTGGGACATTTTGCTGTGTTCATCCCCATTGAGAAATCTGATTTGTCCAATAGGCAAATTCAGAGAGAAAGGAGTTCCCGGGAGTTGAATATAAATGTAGTTTGGAACTTCTGAACAGTTTCCAGGGAAAAAATAACATCCAGCTGTTTGAGCAAAAACATGGATCTTGCCCCTCGCCAGGGTCGCTGATTCTCTAGGTATTTCTGCCACCAGAAGCTGCTTCCTGGAGAACTCCAGCGGGATAGGGCGGTGCTCTTGCTATGGATGCAACACAACCCGTGCTAATGCTGTAGGCTGTGTAGTTTGATCCTTGGTTTTATTTTCCTCCTGTAAGAAAGCCTGGATTAGAGATATGTAGAGGGAAGGGGAGCTGCACGCTTCCAGAGCCAAACCAGGAAGTACTTAAAATATGAAAGGAAAGGTGGGTCTGGGGGACATTTTGGTGACCTCTGCACATTTTGGTGATCATCTAGTTGGGGAGGTCAGATTAACACATACAAAATAATCTGAGAATGAGAAGCAGCTGAACTAGTAGCTGTAATATTTGAGATCTCAAGATGCCCAGAGAAGGTATGATGGTGTGAACTGGGGTTGGATTGCCTGAGGACTGAGAGGCCACAAAGCTCTGTCCAGGAAAGACTGACCAGGGGGACCAACTGTACGGGCAGGGTTTGGCAGGGACAGCATTGGGAGTTTGGAGGTTTCTGATCTAAGGTGATTGGGCTTAGGTTATAGACATTGACTGATTAGAGGTGAGTGGGGATCTTTAGGTGCTTTCTCCCCCAAACTCACTGTGGGGCTACAGTGAAAGCAGGAGGGAACTTGGCCTTACAGACAAGTCTGTCTTAGCAGGAAGGACAACCACAGCCACACCTTTTCTCACTTCTAGCTCTCTAATCACTGGGCACTTGAAAAGTGCATTGCATGAAAAGTTCACTCAAAACAGATGTAACAGCATTTCAGTGTCAGGAAAGTATGCTAGATCTCTAGTTGAATTAGGAGACAGAACCCTCTGTTAAGTGAAAAAATACAAACCCCTAAAGGGAATCCTAGCCCAGGAATGTTCCTCCCAAAGAGAGTTAGGCTACTGTGTTCACTAAATCCTTATTCTTAATTCCTATAGTACTAAAGATTCACCAATGAAATGGCATTTCTAATTCCCTTTATGCTAGCGCCTCCTCTCCCCCACTGCAAAGTCACATGGGGAGTGTTGAGGTAGCCATCTTCTTTAGAGAGTTGACTCGATTAAGATCTCTCAAATGCTAACTAACCTCCTTGCAGTGTTTATTTCTGATTAGGTTTCTTCTAATGAAAACTAACCATCCCTAGGATTTGAATTAAAACCAGCTATATGTTACACAATCCAGATACTGAAATACTTAAAAGTAAATTACAGATGATGTAACACAGAGGATTATGAAAATTTCTGTTTTGGGATCTTTGGCATTATTGTCCATGTGTGGATGGGGTTCTCTTGGGCAATGATGACAGACTAGTACATGAGTGCAGAGACACCAAAACCAGCTGATTCAACTTCAAATATGTCAGGAATCTGCTCCCAAATTTCTGTCCCTCATCCTTCCTAGTTTCTGCCTTATCATCTTTTGTCCTGAATTATTTTAACAACTCCCCAACCAATCTCTCTACCTCAAACACGTTGTCATCCTCCTCCCTCCCCCAGGCAAATCCATTCTCTTCATAACCATCAGTGTATTCTTTGTAACACAATTTGACATGGAACTTGCTGGTTTAAAACCAAAATAACTTGCTCCCTCCTTATGGAATACAGTCCAAACCTCTTAACTCCTTAGCATGGCTTAAATGCCCCTCCCCCAATTTACTCCTAGAGTTTTCTGCAGCCTTGAGTCCTGCTACCTCTGATCACATTCTGCCTTGCTATGGACCCTTGGATCAGGGCAGAATGTTTGGGGTTGTGATCCTGCCTATCCCATCTTGTTCATGCCTTGCTATTTTTGTGTCAGATGTTCTCTCTTATTCAGACACACTCATCCCACCCCATGTGATAATCCCTACTTATCCTGTAAGACTCAGCCCTGACATTCTGCCCTTTAGGAAGCTTCTCCCCCTGCCCCATGAGGTTAAGTGTCCTTTTCTGCTGATTTTATCCTAGCACTGACCATGTGATAATGATGTGATCTTTCTGCCTGTGTGCCTCTACTTCTTGAGAGTATAAAGATAAAGGTACAAACTTGTCTTTTCACCAGTGCATCTTGAGGGCCAACTTCATGGCCTGGGTAATTAGTAGGTGCTCATTTAATGTTTATTATACTGAACCCAACAGAAGGACTTTATAGTCTGGATAGAAAAAGTTGTCTATCACTATTTGTCAATTGGAGACTGCCACATTTGCTACACTTTGTGGAGTTATCCTAGAAATAACCTCTGAACATCCCCCATTGTCCTCTCCTTTACTGTCCCAGTCAATAAAACCAAGTCAGGGTGATGGTGAGTGAGACAGAAGAAGAGTATGCATTCTCTTCAATGAAATTCAGGTAGAAAATAACTTATCGTAATCCAGGTTGGGTTGCAGAATTTACTCAGCATAAACCAGGCACTGAAAAGTTATATGAAGAGTCATGAAAATGGTATTTTTTTCATAAAAAGTTGTATGGTGTTAAGATTTTTTGTTCCTTTGAATAACTGTATTGAGGTATTATTAAAATATAATGAATTGCATATATATAAAGTATGTAATTTCATAAATTTGACCTAATATATACCTGTGAAACCATCACCACAATCAAGATGCTGAACACATCCATCACTCCTAAAAGTTTCCTTCTGCCCCTTTGTGATCCCTTCTCTCACCTCTCCCCACATGTACCACCTCATCTCTAGCAGCCACCGGTCGACTTTCTATCACTGTAGACTAGTTTGCATTTTCTAGAATTTTATTTAATCAAATCATTAAGTATTTTCTCTCTTTTGTCTGGCTTATTTTGCTCAGCTTAGTTATTTTGAGATTCATCCATGTTGCAATGTACATCAATGGTTTATTCTCTTTTATTACTCAGTAGTATTTCATTATACAGATATATCACAGTTTATCCATTCACCTGGTGATGGACATTTGGGTTGTCTCAATTTGTGGCTATTACAAATAAAGCTGGTATGAAGATTCATGTACAGTTTCTATATGGATACGTACTTTCACTTTCCTTGAGTAAATACCTATGAGTGGAATGGCTGGATCATATGGTATATATTAATATATATGTTTAACTTTTTAAGAATTTGCCAAATTGTTTTCCAAAATGTTTGTACCATTTCACATTCCCTGCAGCAGTGTATGAGAGTTCCACCACTCTACATCCCCACCATTTGGTATACTCTATCTACTAGAATAATACAGTGCTTATGTGCAGTTCCTTTTGTTTCTAGTCTTACAGGCTCCAATTTTTTCCAAAGGTACTTAGTTAACTTGGCACTTAAGCTAAACATACACCTACCATATGATCCAGCCATTCCACTCTGACATATTTACCCAAAGGAGATGAAATCATATGTCCATACAAAGACTTACATAAAGTGTTCATATCACCTTTATTTGTAATAGCCCAAACTAGAAACAACCAAAATGTCTATCAACAGGTGAATGAATAAACAAATTTAATATTTCCAAACAATTAAATACCATTCAACAATTGAAAGGAATGAACTATTAACATGTGCACCAATATGGATGAATCTCAAAATCATTATGCTGAGTAAAAGAAGCCAGACCAAAAGAGTACATACTGAAAAAAAACAAAGAGCACACACTGTACCATTTATATGAAATTCTAGAAAGTACTAACTAATCTATAATCACACAAGGCTGATCAGTGGTTACCTAGGGATCCAGAGGTTTGTGTGAGGGGCGAGGAGGGATTATAATGACATAAATTTTGAGGGATGATAGATATGCTTACTCTCTTGATTGTGATAATGTTGTCAGGGATGAAATCACATATGTCAAAAGTTATTCAATTGCACAGTTTAAGTATGTACAGTTTACCTCATGTCCATTTTACCCTGATAAAAAAGTCTATGTTTCTTATCTTTTACCACTTCATTCTAGAGCAGTGCTTCTCAAACTTTAACGTGCACACGAATCCCCTAAGGATCATGTTAAAATGCTGATTCTTGTCACTATGTGTAGAAGGTGACCTGAAATTTTGCATTTCTAGCAAGCACCCAGGTGGTGCCATTGCTGCTAGTTTGTGGGTCACACTTTAGTATATATAAGAAATACCTTGGAAGCTTTTGGAAATTGCAGATACTTTGTACTCCAAGATGAGAATTCCATAGTCATGATGTAGAGCCTGGAAATGCACTTTTCCCAAGACCCTCCAAAACTCTGATGCTTGGAGATTTGCAGACCATACCTTGGAAAATATTAATCAAATGCTTGAAAATAAACTTGGCCTTGTTCTCTAACGTATTCAACAATTTGTACCAGATTTCCAGACACCATTTGAAAACTTCTAAGTCTTACTTCTATAATAAATCTTTATGCCTCTTTTGTTTATATAAAGTAAATAGAGTTGGAGTCCCAAACATAAAATTGATAATATTTTAACAGGAATATGGAAATAGTAAAGCTAAAATCAGTTAGCAGGTGAAAGTCCAGACACCATTCTACTAGCAGGAAGGAAGGTAATTTAACACCTGGGGACAAGGTCCACCTGTAACTATAACGAACCTGCCACTCTTCAGGCAACATTTGAGAAAGGGTTCCTTCTTCCTTTCTTCACTTTAATTTGGACAACAAGGCTATAGAAAGAGCTCAAGCTGAGGTTAGGCACACTGAAATTCTCAGCTCCTCGGCAAATAGTATTCTAATGTTGGGAAATTTTCTTGACCTCATGAGCCTCTATTTCTCTATCTGATAAATGGGAATAATAATTCCTATTTTGCAAGATTGTTTTAAATTCGGAAATGATGCAAAGGAAGATCATTGAGCAAACCCCCTTCAATAAGCAAAGTATAAGAACATGCAGTTCACAAAAAAGAAAACATGGAGTTTATGTATATGAAATAAGCCTTAACTTGACTCCGAATAAGAGAAATGCATATTAAAACTATGAGATGTTTTTCACTCATCATATTGGCAAAGATCACTTTATACACTGTGTTGATGAGAATATGAAAAATAGACACTCTATTACACTGGTAGTAGGAATATGAATTTGCAAATCACCTGTGGAGACCAGTTTGGCCATATCAATAAAAATTAATTAAATCTATGTCTAGCAGTTTATACTATAACTACAAATACTAGTATGTATAGGAAATGAAGCATTTATTGCATGATTGTTTGTAATACCAAAATATCAGAAACATCATAAATGTCCATTACTAATTAATATATGTAATATATATAAAATCTATATATTATACAGACATTAAAAATGAGATATACTTTTATGGGAGGATCTCTAATACATACATGCATAAATACATATGATGACTATACTATTTATTTGTATAGAAAATCTCCAAAAGGATGTATGAGCAACTGTTAAGAGTAGCTATTTGTTGGGAAGAAAACTGATTCCTGGAGAATATGTTGGTGGAAACGTTGTATACTCTTTTCTTCCTTTTAAAATGATTTTTTTTTTTTACTTTCAACTTTTCATCTTGAAAAACTTTCAAACAGAAAGAAGTTGCAAAAATGTCAAAGAAATTCTTATATCTTCCTTTTCAAATGTTAACATTTTAAATAACCACATTATAGGAGAATAACGTTAGTAGAATACTATTAACTATTTAAAGACCTTCACATTTTGCCAATTGTGTCATTAACGTCCTTTTTCTGTTCCAGGATCAACTTTTTATATAATCTTAGTACCCTCCAATCTAGGAGAGTTCCTCAGTTTTTCTTTGTCTTTGGTGATTTTGATGAGGACTGTCCAGTTATTAAGTAGAATGTATTCAATTTGATGTTTTCTCCTGAGGAAATTCAGGTTATACACTTTTGGCCAGGATACCAAAGAAGGAGCAGTGTATCTTCTCAGAGCATCATATCAGGAGATGTGTGATGTCATTATGTCTCATTATTGGTGATCTTAACTTTGATCACATGATTAAGGTGTGATTTCTCTCCTACAAAGTTATTCTTCTCTGTTTCATAGGAATGTATTAATACTTTGAGGCTATGCAAATATTTTTCTCAGCATATTTACCCCTTTAATTTTAGCATCTATCAATGATTCTTGTCTATGACAATTAATGCCATGGGGTTTGCCAATTAGTGATTTTTCTTTTTCTTTCTTCCTGGGTTTTGTTTTGTTTTGTTTTTATTGTTGTTGTTTTGAGACAGAGTCTTACTCTGTTGCCTGGGCTATAGTGCAGTGACATCATCATAGCTCACTGCAACCTCAAACTCCTGGGCTCAAGTGATCTTTCTGCTTCAGCCTCCCAAAGTAATTATTTTCATCATTCCTTCTACACATATGAATCGCAATTCTTCTGTGAAAAAGCACTTTTCTTCTCCCACTATAATTACTTATTTATTTAATTGTTTATATCAGTATGGACTCATGGATATTTTTATGTTACAATCTAATACTATTGACATTTATTTTATGACTCAGATTATCCCACATTTGACAATTGGGAGCCCCTTGAATTTGGCCATTGTGCCTTTTTGACATGTCGCTATCATATTTTGAGTACTTCCTCATTTTCTGGCTCCACAAGATATTCCAGGCTCATCTTACACTTTCCTGGCCCAGACATGGAATCAGCCATTTCTCCAAGGATCTTTATTTGGTTCTTTTTATAAGACAGTGGTGTTTACAAACCAATATCTGGTCACTGAATGTGCTCATTGGTACTAGAGTATCATTGCTCCTAGTCACTAGGAGAGAAATAGAGCTAAGAATATAGATGCACGTGCACACACATCTATATAGATATTTGAGTTCATATCGATCGCAAGTTCATACTAATGTCTCTAATTCCAGTCGCATGGCACAGTTTATTCTGTCATTCCTTCTGTTCTTATCTATGATTCCTTTCTATTACAGTGAGAAAACTGGCTTTCATTATTCACACTATTTAACTTATTTTCTCAATCTTAGAATATTCCACATAGCTTCAGAATTGCTAATTTGTATCTCTGTGAAAAGCAAAATTACCAACTAGAGAATAAAATGTTTGTGTACAGTTCTTTTTTACTTTACCCCTGTAAAATACAGCCGAAATATTGTTTTCCATAGTTAAGTTCTTTTCTTCTTCAGCTCCTTCATTGTGGTTATTTTCCCATTGCTGTTTGCATTTCATTTTGGGTTCCCCCCACAATATTTTTATTATATCTCATACTGTATTCCCATTTCTCATCTCATACTGTATTCCCTTTCCTCCTTTTTATCTACTTTGTTCTCATCTACCCTCTGTAGGTGTATATGGTGTATATGAAACATAAATGAATTTTGTATTTTGACTGGGGTCCTATCCCCAAGATACCTAATTACGTATATGCAAATATGCCAAAATCCAAAATACAATAATACACTTCTGGTCCCAAGTATTTTGGAAAAGGGATACTCAACCTGTATTAGAAATATTAGTGCTTTGCCTCTGACATGTTACAAATTCTTCCCTTTGCATTTTATACTACATGCACATATTACTTACTTAAAACATTTTTAAGTACACAGGAACATGTTTTGTGGAAACTGAAAGGAAAAGAAGAAAAAATGTGTCATGTTGCAGGGTGGGAGTAATTTTACTTCAGCTCTTAGCGAGCATCTCTCTTAGTACTTGCAATTTTCTCCTTGCCTTTTCTCTTAGGAACCCTCCAAGTCAAGCAGCAGACATGTGCCAACTAGGAGGCCTTGGTGGATGGCCAGGTCTAAGCAACTGAAGGTCAGCCCTGACTCCCACTCTCTCCTTGTGACTTCTGGTACCTGCGTCTGTGCAGTGTCACTGGTTCCAGGAAATAAATGGGGAGTTACACACACAACTTGTTTTCCCCCTCGTGGCCTTCCCACACTCCAGCAAAAATTGCAGGAATGATGCTGCTGGAGACATGTCAGCTCTTCCCTTCTAAATATAAATGCAGACACACTAAAAATAAACAGTGTTAAAGGTGAGTTTTGTTGGTTCCCGAAATGTCAGTACACCATGTGTATAAACTTGTCTCTCAAGGAGCCAGGAAGGAACAGGTGGCTATGCACTTCTAGCTGGGATTTTGCAAACAAGAAGAGAAACTGAGGGTTGCTGAATAGTTGGCATGTCTGGATTTTTAAAAGTTGTGCTAATGGCAGGACAGCAGGGAAATTGCCCACTTTGGCAAACCAGGGCTGAGAGAATACAACAATGAATCTCTTGATCATCAGACAATGAACAAAGCATTTGAACAGTGCAAAGTTCACAGAGTCACGAGTCAACCAGGAGAGACGTATGCCTGCCATGGTGCCTGGCCCACACTATTAACAATAATACATGTTTGAACAAGTGAATAAAAAGGTATCCAATCCTGCCTTGTATTGTTAGGAAGGATCTGAAGGCTGATGTTATGAAATGCTGTAAGAGTTCAGATGTGAAATGCAAGGTGCAGAGTGAAGGACAGCAAGATTCCTAAACAGCTACTCAGAGGTAGGCAGAACAAGAAGTACAGCCAGTGGGTGAGACGTAGGACAGATCTGCCAATACCCAAGTTTGCAAAATGTAACAGGTGAAAATAGCAACACATAATCCAAGCTTATCATATCAAGGCAAACCTGGAATGCAAGAGCCCACACCTGTGAACAAGGTCCAGCCCTGCCAACGCCCATCCCAACTGCCCAGTGGAGGAGAAACACACTTAATGCAGGCAATAGCACACACTTGAGAACCCAAGTTATGCAACCAGTTACCAGGCAGAGGCGATGTTATCTTCCTACACAAAGAATGTAGATAGAATACTTGCGTGGCCTCAATATTACTGTAAGATGTATTTTCTCCAACCACTCCACCCTCCCAAACAAATACATCCTATATAAACATTCCCTAAATAGGCCGTATTTTCATATGCTCCATTCCTTTGTTTATGCTCTTCACTTTGCCTATGATACCATTCATTCATTCATTCGTTCATTCATTTTTTTTCACCTAGGAACAGATTTTCTAATTTGTTTATTGATTATGATTGATTTTTTTGATTTGCCAACTTACTGATTGACATTTATGTCCTGGGCGTCGTGGGCACTGTGCTAGGTGCTGTGGACATCGTGTTCATGTGTCTGTGAACAGAACAGACACGGTCCCTGCCCTCAAGGGAGAGAGAGAGTAAACAAATAGAAATAAATATTTACTTACACATTGTGGTAAGTGCAAAGAAGAAAATGACTATGAGAGAAAATAACAGATGGGGCTGACGGCAGAGTGTGTGGATGGGAGAGGCCTCCCGGTTACCTACCCTCTGGAGCATTTCCTGACAGCCCACACACCCTCCCCTGAGGAATCAGTCACTTTTCTCTGTGCTCCAAAGTCATAGCTTCTATTTTTGACTTGACACTTCTCTTTTGTAGTTGTTTATATATCCAAGCCATTATGCACACAGACTTAGTTCTCTCAGTGCAGGAAGGATAAAGAGAAAAGCATGTGGAGTTTGGAGTCAGAAAACTGAAATCAGAATCCCAGTGTTCCATTTAAGCTCTGAAGTATTTGGGGAATCACCTCATCTCATGACTTTAGTCTGGGTTCCCTGGAAGTAGAGCCTGAGGTACAACCGCTTGTGTGTAGGTAGTTTATTTGGGAAGAGGTCCCAAGGAGTAGGAGTGAGGGATGGGAAATGGAACAGGAAAGAAGGAAGAGCCCACACGAGGACATGCCGTTGAGGGGGCCACCACTGCAGGCACAGGGACCCCAGACCTCAGGGGGAGCCTTATGAAAGGGGTCTCAGATGACTGAGGGCAGCATTTATCTACTTGCCCAGCCCCCACTGATTAAAGGAGCCTGCGTGAGCCCAACTCCTCTCCATGTCTAAGTTGTGCAATATGTGGGTTTCCAGTGGATGCAGCAGGCTCCGTACACGGAGCATCAGAGATACCTCAGGACAGGCAGCAGGAGTGTGGGCCCAAGGCCAGACTGTCCAATTGCTCCTGAGTGAAGTTGGGCGAACGTGCACAGAACAAGTGACTGGAATGAGAGCAGGCATGAGAAGGCACAAAATCAAGGCACCTGACACTTCAACTACAAAACAAACAATATAATAATAACATCTGCTCGGGCTTGTGAGAGTTATTGTTATTGCTATTACAGTGATCTTTGGTTTATACAACTAGACAAGTGCCTGGCATGCGATTAAACAAAAGTTAAATGTGAGTCAGGTGAGTAATTAAGTAAGAAGAATAAGGAAGCAAACACGGAGGTATCCCAAGCCCTTTGCTCAAGCTTCCTACCAATTTAAGATTTAACAAATATATTTCACACCTCCAGGTCCCTTCCACACTCCATTTTAAATCTGAAAGAAGTAAATGGTGGCAGAAAAGGTATTTTTTAAAGTAGAGCTTACTCGAAGACTTCTTCAAGGCCATGCCCTTGAGAGAAAAGAGCTGGGTGAAGGTTTATTTGCCTATGAAATGTAACCCCATTAATGGGTTTCAATTCCTTTGGCTTTTTCCAGTGTCTGACACAATACTTAAACTGAAGTTAGGTTAGAAATCATTTGGAACTAGAAAATAGGGCTTCTTGTTTTAAAAGTGTATAAACTGTGGGGAAAACAGAGCAAGGCAAATTACATGCTGTCATAAATAATAAAGCAGGCGTAGCATGCTGACAAAGTCAGTGGTAACCCATGATTGTAGAGTAACTGAACTGAAGTCAGGCAGTGCCAACCTGGGAACGTTTCCTTTCATTACAGCTTATTTCATTTCAATAAGCTCGTACAGATCCTTCCAGCACTTTGGAAATGTCATCTCACTCCCTCGTGTCCTGTAGGGTTTCTGTTCAGCAGCCTGTTGCCCGATGAATTGGAGCTCCTTTACATGTTATTTGCTTCCTTTCTCTTGCTGCTTGTAGGATCCTTGCTTTGTCCTTGACCTTTGAGAGTTAATAATATATATGCCTTGGGGAGTCTTATTGGGGCCATATCTGTTTGGTGTTCTCTGACCTTCCCCATACCTGCATATATATGTCTTTCTCAAGGTTTGGAAAGTTTTCTGTTATTGTTTCTTTGAATAAGTTTCTACCCCTTGCTCTTGCTCAGATCCCTCTTGAACACCAGTAAGTCTTAGATTTGGTCCTAAATTGAGGTAATTTTCTATATCTTGGAGCAATCTTTGGTCCTTTTCATTCTTTTTGTTTTTTCTTCTCTGTCTATGCATTTTCAAAAGCCTGTCTTTCAGCTCACTGAGTCTCTCCTCTGCTTGATCCATTCTGTTGTTGAGAGCCTCTAATGAATTTTTCAGTTTAACAACTGTATATCTCAGTTCCAAGATTTCTATTTGATTTTTTTAATTATTTCAATCTCTTTGTTAAATTTCTGTAATACGTTTCTGAATTGAGTTTCTGTGTTATCTTGGAGATCACTGAGTTTCCTTAAAACTTCTATTTTAAATCATTAAGAGAGTTCACATAGTGTTGTCTCATTAGGGTAAGTCACTGTCACTGGTCCCTTACTTTGTTTGGCAATGTCATGGTTCCCTATTTGCTATTATTTCTTGTGGCTGTACATCCATGTCTTTGCTTTGAAGGATTATTTAGTCCTCTCTGTCTGGCTTGTTTTGGTTTTTATTGGATGTTTGCTTAGAGAGTCTTTGTAACTTACCTGTTCATTTTCTTTCTTTTGTTCCCCCCGCCACTAGGTTGCTGCCTCCTTTTTTGGCACTAGATGGCACCTTAAGCCCAGATTTGCCTCGGTTCTAGTACACAATCAGAGTACCACCTGAGCCAAATGAGGGAGGTCCCAAAGGGGATATCCTGGTAGTGTGGGAAGGTTGGGTAGTGGTTTGTGCCCAGGAGACCTGGGGAACAAATTTCCTACGGTGTGGTACTACTGAACAGTCACTCTGGTTTGGTGTCTCCTTTGGCAGAGTTACAGAGCAGTTTCCAGGGCTGGGTGTGGTAGTCCTGCCTCTCTCCTTTGTCTCTGGCTGTCCTCAGGAATGGTTCTTCCTTAAGGCACTCAAGTATCTTGTGGGTTGAGGGAGGGACAGGTCTCCTGCCAAGATAGTGGGGAAGCTGGTTGTCCACCTCAGTCTCACTTTTTCCAGAGTAGAAACCATGAGTTGGGGGGTGAGGGGAAGGAATTTTCCACCTGGTTGGTGCCAGGCAGATTGTGGGGAGGAGCATCACAGATACGGAAATCCAATTCTCTTACTAATTTTCTTAGCATCTGCTTGGAGTTTTTTTCACTTCTCTGTTACCCTGGAAATGATCTCATCCTCATATTTGAGTTCTGGGATGTTGCTGATAATAATCTCAGTGCTGTATGTTTGTTTTGGTTTTCTGTGAGGGGGAGTGAAGCCTACTTGCTTCTACACCTCCATTTTGGAACTCCAGATCCTATGATAGGCAGAGCCAAGTATGCACTAGGCAGTGGGGCTATTGGGGTGGTGAGGGTGATGGACAAGAAAATTAACAGTGAGAACACAGGGGAATAAATGCTACCAAGAGAGGTACACAAAGGTGTTCATGGAGTGTAGGGAACAGGTGCAGATGAAGGGTACCTGAGTCAGTTTGCAGGGGAGGAGAGAAAGGGTGAAATCAGTTTTCCAAAAAGAAGGGATGCTTCACCTAGGACATTAGTCGGATGGTGTGAAGCAGTGGGGGGAGGCAGGGAGAGGGAATATTTTAGGCAGAGAGAAGAGCCTGGCCGCAGGAGGAGGAAGGGAGCATGGTGCTTTGGAGAAATTGCCAGAGGTCAGGGTTAGGGAGCAAGGGGACTGTGCAGGGATGTGCTGAGAGATGAGGCTGTAGCTGCAGGACCTGCTGGGGCAGGACCACAAGGAACCTTCTTCATCAGACAAATGCATTTGAAGTTGCCTCAGGGAAAAGGCAAGCCACAGAAGGATGTTAAGCAGGGGAGCTACATGGTCCCATCAATGTTCTTTGTTTAGAAGAATACTCCCAGCCATGGCATGAGAAGGATGAAGGACCAAGTGGGGCTGGACTTGTGCGGGGGGCAGAGAGCTCGGTTTGGAAGTGGTTGTAGTGATTGGTCCAGGGGGACTGGATACTGTGGCAGTGAGGCAGGGATAGAAAGGAGGTGATGGATTCCCAACAGGGAGCCAACATGCTGGTGACCATTTGTTGAATGTGGAAGGCAGGGGAGCACGTGGTCAAAAGAAGGCCCAGGTTTCAGCCTCAGGTGACCAGGTGGGTGTTTGGGCCATATGCTGAAGAGAAGGAAAAGGTTCCTGGAGGAAGTGCAGCCAAATTGGAAGAAGGGTAGAAACGTGGCTGATAGAGACATCTGCTGAAATACTTTATTTTTCTCTGTCTACTTTCAGGACATAGAACCCTTTTATAATATTTTGACACACAAAAAGGGGCACAGTCCTCAAAGGTTCTCAGGACCATCACACAGGGCTGTGCAGCCCTTGCCCTGGAGAGTGAGTGACACTGACCTGCAGCCTGTGGGTGGCTCCTCAGGAGGCCTGGCCAGGGCTGTGACTTCCTGGGGACAGGGGAGCCTGTGTCGGACGCTTTCCTTGCCTCTCTGGGTCCGCTGCCCACCCCTCACCCTCCTCTGTGCCCTGGGGGGCTGGCCTGAGTGGAGTCCATTCCTTACACACCAGCTCCTGGCTGGGGCCCTGTGGGAGGGCCTGGCAGGAGAGCGAAGGGAAGAGTGTTTACTTCTCTCGGCTCCATCCCCACTGGGTAGCTATCAATTATCTCTGTCCCTTCACTGAGTGTCACAGCCCCACAGCCAGTGTCCCTGATGGGTTTTGAGTGCAGGGCTCTCTCTCCTTGTCCCTCAAGGCTCAGGTGGTCATGGCCCCCCACCAGTGCATCCATTCCTGTGCATTTCCTTTGTAAGTGGTGCCTTCCCCTTATACTTTCTGTAATTACTCCATTAAGTATATCATCTCTTCCCTGACAGGACCGGGACTAATGTAAAATATTTTTCTAATTAACACAAAGCAACATCGTCATTCACCTAGCTGTGTACTTGTGGAGCTGTGGCTACCACAGGGGCCTGTCTGTAATTCTCACGAAGGTGCTGGGTTAGCAAGGGGGCCCTAATGGTTCTGAAATTCGGTGGCCTTGATTCATCCAGAAAGGAGGAGCCAGACTGGCTTTTCAGTCTGGCCCACAGGTTGGGCCAGAAGGGCAGCGGGAAGAGAGTGGGGAAGAGGAAGACGCTCAGAGCCAGCAGGCCTGGGGAGAAGCCCTGTGGTATCAGGTACCAGCATCTGTCCATCCAGGCTTCACCGGGAAGTGGGAATTGACATTGCGGGGTGATGTTTAAGTGGGACTAGAAAGGCAGATGTCACCCCCCAACCACCAGAAAGGACTTCTCACATTGTTTAAGTTTCTCCCTTTCCTATCCAAATATCCCCTTCTCCCACTCTGGCCATATAAAACTCCTTCTGATTTTCTTTAATTTAACATTGACATCAGGTACAAAAGAATATCTTCCTTAAACTCTCAGGTTTAACAAGATGTTATGAAAGCTGTTGATCTCCACTGCCCCCATGCTATAGAGGTATAGCATTTATTATTTTTGAAATGTGCATGTCTGCCTATTTAGACCCAGTCGTTCATTTGTTCATTCATGTATCCATCTATCATTTATTCATTTATCAAACAGCTATCAAATGCTATCTAAGACTTAATCACTGTATCTGTCCTCAGGTGGACCCTTCTACCTGGTCCTAAAGGAAGAAGGGGGAGGCATGCAAGGGACATAGCAAGGTGTGCTGGTGCTAAGCTAGACCCAGGAAAAGCAGGTGAAGGAGAGGCGTGGGGGCCTGCACCAGTCCTCCCCCTGCACGGCTGACAGCCCCACAGGTGTGGAGCGGGCTGTGCTGTCAACCTACGTGTTTCCAGATGCTTGACCCAGCTGCACGTAGGAAAGCTTCAGGTTTTGGCAAGTGTGAAATGGAGGTCAAAGTGGGTTAAATGCTGTGAGCTTGTTCCCAGTCCTTTCCATACTCACTAACAAGGAGACTACTCAGCTCACCAAGAATGAGAATAAGGGGTATGTCAGTGTATATTCTTCTTCAACCCTCTCTAGACTTCGGGTGTGTGCAGCCGTGCTCATTTGCAGTTGCTGAGCTACAGGGCAGTGCGAAGAGAGCTTTGGCATTTCAAATTTATTTCTTGATTATCTGAAATCCGTATTACAGGAAGTTGCATAGCTTCTAAAGCAGCACATATACAATGAAGCTTTAAAAAACAGTTGCAGTTTGGCATTCTGGGGAAAATCACAAGTATCAAACTCTTTACCACAGTGATAAAGTGGGAGGGCTCAGGGCAGCCGGTGTCTTGGTGAGTTCTCGCCCATTTGCCTGCCTTCCTGTGGGTTTACTAAGCTCCTGAGAGCTAAGAATGAGCAATGGGCCTTAACCCATCCTTAGAGAGTTCTCGCCCTCTAACATGCCTATGTTTTTTGTACACCTAGTTATTGATACTTGTACCAAAGTGGAGGGATCTCCCCTAACATCTTCCTCTGCCCTCCCCACCCCACCATGATTAAATGAGAGAGAGAGATAGGCAGATTGGAACTTGGATTAGAATATGCTTTCCAAAATCTTTCATTTTCTTCTTTTTACTTATCTGCCTTCCTTCTTTTTTCTTTACCTTCCATTTCTTTCTCCCCCTTTTATTCAGTAATTTGTCCAATTATTCATTCGTCACTTCTTATGTGGGATCCAAGCTTAAGATAGCTGTGCCCTCTTCCTCTCCCCCATTAGGATTGAGAGGTAAGCCTGGATGCTTTGTGGGCTCAACCTGCCACGGGTCTGTACACCTGCATGACGGAGCCTCGCAGGAAAGACTCCACCCACAGGAGGAGAAAGTGGAGGACACCTACCAGGTGCAAGTGCGCTGGACCGGGGTTGGATGGAGGAATAGCATGGTGTCTGTCACTCTGATATCTTCTGGCCTAGCTCCCAGGGCCTTGTGCCTGGGTCCTGAGGTGCGGGTGTTGGAGTAAAGAACAAGTGTAAACTAAAATAGCTCGCCACTAAAGCACCCCTAGGTTACAGAAAGCAGCAGGCAACAGCAGCACAGGCCAACCCCAAAAGCCAGGCCACTGTCGGCATCCTTAACCCTGGGCAGGTGGAGCTTTGACGTGGACAGTGGCAGGCACCAGCACGGAGGTGGCACCCTCAAAGGCTGCTTTTGGTGCTTCAGCAGCAATGGAAACCTCAGCCCCCAAAACAAGAGCAGGTGGCATGTGTGGCAGCAGGGCAATCAGCGCTCAGTTTCTATAAGATAATCGCAGACTTTGGGGGATAAGTTCCATACGAGGATTTGTGTGGTTGGAGCAGCCACAGAGTGGATTTGGGTAAATCCAGAGAATGCTTTTTTGTGTGTCTCACTAAGATCCTGTTTCACTCCAGGCAGTTGAATTTGGGGGGACACAAGTTGTTTTACATGTCCTTAAGTCCATCCAACTTTGTTCTAAAAAGAATTTGCAGAAGCTTTATATGCAAGCCTTAGATATAAAAGGGACAATGTTTTTTTAAAGAGAGCAAAAGAACCATAGTCAAGAAATAAAGACTGGAAGGAAAGGAAGAAGAGAGGTGTTAACCTAATCACGCAAATGTTCTTGCTTGGCTTGAAACATATCTCCTCGGGGCTTAATTCCTGAGAATACAAACTCTGTGCCTAATCAAGATCTTAACAAAAATGAAATTCAGTTATTCAGATGGAGATTCATCTTGTTTTTCCAAATGTATTACTGTGCCCCGATGGGAAGGTTCTGTAGTTCTTCATGGTTAGAGTGCTACCTGGAGTCATCTTTACTTGAATACATTGTTGGAAAATTCTGATTCTTAGTTCTCTGTCCCCAGTGCCACAAATAATCCCAAAAGGCAGCAGGCTAGATGCAAGTCTGGGAAATCAAATGGCCAAGGGAGCTGGATATGTCCCATATTCATGATCAATGCCTTCATCTCTCTGTCACTTCATCCTCACAATGGTTCAGGGAGACAAGAGGGTCGGTCAATTATCCCCACTCCACAAGTGAAGAAACCACAAGTCAGAGTGGCCGTGACCCGCCCAAGGCCATACTTAGGTGCAGGACCAGCATTGGGGCGCAGGTCTCCAATTCTGAATCCTAGCGGCATGGACCCTGCCTGACCAGAGGTCTGGAATGGCAGCTGACCCAGTATTTTTCACAAGCACCAGAAGATTCTGATACTCATGAAAGCATGGGACTCTAGCGCCCCAAGACCATCTGTCTAGTGTGAAGGCTCAGTGGGTGAATCATTTCAAGTCAAATGAGGTCAGTGAATAATGGGCATCTGATGGCTAAATGTGACTGGCAGAGAAAAAGAAGAAGACACGGTTCCTGAACAGGGAGAACACAGCATGATGGTGAATTGAAGCAGGTGTCAAAGAGATAGTGGTTCTTTTTGCTTAACCCCTTTAGTTGTTTTATAAGCCCAAAGTAAAATCATTCCTTCAGACTGTACTAAGAGAGGAGATGGCACCGCACGGATCCCACTGACAACTGCAGCCAGAATCTGGATGTCCAGAGTGGGCAGAGCAGAACACAGTGCACACCCCTGACACCCCCCAACCCCCTACAACCACCCCTCTAGACACCCCCACAGACACACTCACCCACACACAGTCCTATCCTCTCAGCGTGAAAAGTATTAGGAAAATGCCAACTGACTTGTGGTCCCCTTTGGCTCTTTAGAAATTCAAAACTGCTGTATTTAAACATCTCCAAGAATTTCCAAGGTCCCCAGAGTATTATATAAAGTTAGCGCTAGAAGGTTCTGGAGGTAACAGAACAGAGAACAATGAGGGGAACAGGATGCAACAGAGGATTGTAGGCAAAACAGTGGCAAAGGTTTGAGGGCAAGGATTAGCTTACGTACTTGTGAGGCTACCAAGAGAGACCTACTAGGGAATAGAGAAGAAGTCACATTTATTAAGCACCTCATATGTGCCTGATTCTATGTTTTCGTGTGCACCTTACCTCATTTCATTCTCAAATAGCTCAATATATAGGTACTTTGGTTCTATCTTGTAGGTAAGGAAACTAAGGCTTAGATGGGGCAGGTAATTTATCCAAGGTGACCCTGTCAGTGAAACAGAACCAGGACTTGAAACCCAGGTCTTTGAGGGCACAAAAGCCCATGCTCACTCTATGGCACACATATCCTATGTACTTGCGTGTGTTTTTCAAAATGCAGCATCTAGTAAGTTCCAGGCTTTGTTCTAAGCACTTTACAAATATAAACTCATTTAATACAACAGCTCTAGGAAATAAAAACCATTATTATTCCTAGTTAGCAGATGAGGGAATTGAAGGACAGGGAGAATACATAGCTTGCCAAGATCACATATCTGGTGGCAGGGCCAGCTGCCTGGCTAATGGCCCATTCTTCCCTCTATGGGAATGGAAGTGCTTATTTCTTGGTCTAGCACCACCCCATCTCTCCAGCTGAAAATAAGCTGAAAAGTGGAAAGTGGTGACCAGAGGGCAACAGGACGACCAAGAAAACGTGGCCACCCAGGATCAGAGAGCTCATCCTTGATGAGCAGCTCAGTCCTGGCCATTCTTAAAACAGAGAAACAGCCTTGACTGCCTGGCAATTCATCAACATTTCAAGAAATAATAAATGACTCTGTGGTACGAAGATGACTGCTCAGCCTCAAGGCTGAGCACTAGGCTTGAGGGGTCTTCCCTGGCACCCTGGAGGCAGGAGACCGGGGGACGCAGAGGCTCCTAGGCTGAGGGCTGTTCCAGGTGTGACCCAGGCTGGGCGCTGGCTTCTCCACCTTCGTGGCTTCTCCACCCTCCTTCACCGGGAAGAGCCCTCTGCAGCCTGGATTGCCGCCTCCATCTGGGAAACGCTGAGGCCTGGTGTCTGGCAGGGGCTTCCTTGCGGCTTCCCAAGGGAGACAAAGTAGAACTGGGGGATTCACCTAGAGGGGCCCAAAGTAAAGCCCAGAACTGTTCCACGTGAGCCGAGTCCTCAGCCCGGGCAGGAACAGCTGCTTAGCTCTAAACAGGTGCTGAGATGGGAACCACGTGGAGCTGGAGAGCGAGGCCAAAGGAGTCAGTTACCATCATGGGCTCCATCCTAGGGGCTCCTCTTCTCCCTGGGCGTCCTCTGTCCCCAACGCGTGCTGAGCTTTTGCACACATTCTCTCCTGTGCTGGTAGCAGTTATTACCCTCCTCCTGTAGGCGAAGGAACTGTGGCCCAGAGACATTGAGAAAACTGCCCAGGATGACGCAGCAAGGAAACGGGGCTGGAAGGGCAGCCAGAGGTGGGCAGGGCCAGGCTGCGGAGGAGTTTATCAGTTTTATCTTTATCACAGAGCAAACAAGAGCCACAAAGGGTTTTAAGCATGGGCAGGGTAGAGCAGACTTGGATTTTAAAGAAGACACCATGGCTGCTAAGTGGAGAATGAATTTGAGTTTTGAGTCTAATGCAGTGGTCCAGGTGAGAGGCTATGGTAGACTCAGGTGGTGGTGGTGGAATGAAGTGGTTGGATTCTAGAGATATTTAAAAGGCAAAAAGGCCTGCTAGCACTGAAAGGGGCCCTGACAGATAAGTGCATCTCCTTTTCTTCAAATTTTCAGAGAAGATGCCATTGAAAGCCACATAGCCAAGGCAAAGGAAGAAGGCCCAAGTCCTGTACTGACCAAAGAACCAACCCTGAGGCTCTCTGAGAATTATCAGGAAAGGCTTGGTGCTTTATTTGCAAACTCTTCCTCAGAAACATAGCCTAGGCAATGAGCAATTGAAGCCTATTGCACAACTTCAAGCCCTTGGGAAGGAATTAGGCTGGAAGCCATGAGAACCTCCTCAGCTTTCCAATCTCTTCCCTGTCCAGCATCCTTATGACAGTGTCAGGGGCCTTGACCATAGACGCCACATGTCTCATGAAGGACAATGCCAACTCCTCCCCCAATTGGGAAGGTCTGTACTTTAATCCTTTCTATTATCAGCATTTAATATAAGCTATGTCAAAATAAAATGAACTTGCAGTAATAATAGATTTATGAGGAAAGAGTGAGAATGTGAAAGAGAGAGTTTGGCTGAGGGTCCAGCAAGTGGGCAACCTGTCAACCAATGGGTGCCAGGTGTCGATGTCCATAAACAGAGCCCTTCTTGGAAAGCAAGGAGAGGGATGCAGAGGAACTGAGCCAGTCAAGCCCTACTTATGTAGCAATTTCCCACTGAGGAGCAGGAAGAACCCAGATGGAGAAGTGGATGTGACCACAGGCATTTTATGGCCAAAGGCTGGGGGTTTGGGAGAGTGTGACTCATCTACACAGATGAGTCAGACTCCAGGATAGGGGGCTTGGGCCTCTTGGTTACTCTCTTTAATTGAATGAATTAATGAATTAATAAGGCCACTGAACCTCCGCTGGAGGCTTGGTTCAACCACATGCATTCCTGCCCCAGGAACATTACTTTTCCTGTTCACTTGCCTGGAATTCTGCTCCCATGGGTCTTCTCTTGGCTGAATTCCTGAACTGATCTACCACCAACTCTCCACCGCATCACCTTACTTCATTTTCCCTGAAGCATTTATCATTACTTGAAATACCTGTTTTTAATTTACTTATTTACTTATCTGTCATTGGTCTCATGTTCCTGAGAGCAGAGACTGTTCTGTTTGTGTGAAGCAATGTCCCAGTGGCTGTCCCAGCAGTGTCCCAGATAGCAGACACTCAGTTTTGTGGATGAATGCCATATGTTGATAAATCAGGAAACTGAAGTTTTGTAAATATGTTGTGAAAGTCACCAGTTGGAAGATGGGATATTCAGGCAAATAGTTCATTCAATGTTTGTGGTGTAAACAAACTAGTTAGACCAATTTTTTTTTTTGTCACTTAATTATCTTAGAATTCCTCAGGGACTGAAGCATGTGTATATTTATAAAACAAATGTAAGACAAAATATATTAATGTCAATAAAGTAATGTGTGCACATAAGTTTACTGACAAAATAAGCTGCATTAGAATAGTTTCTTAGGAATATCTTTGCAAAAAATAGCTCTAATATAAATTTTCAACCAAAAGTGTGAAATAAAGCAACTAATCATTTGTTATTTAATTTTTAGAAATATAAATTTCTGCTTCTCCCTGGTTTTTCTAAGTTTCAAAACAACCACTTGAAGTCTGCAGCAAACTGAATAATTTAGAAGGAGCATTTTTTCAGTGCACACAGTCATTGTGAGATGCCAGAGTTATAGCTGAGATTCAGACCCAGCCTCCTGAAGAAGAAAACCACAGCAGGAGGAGCGTTCCATTTAGTTACAGCCAGGGAATAAGCCAAACAACCAGTGTGTCGTGGGAAAGAAATTAGGCCCCAGCATGTCTTAGGTCCTTCTTCCTTCTCTGTTCATGGACCTGTTACATAGACAGTCCAGAGATTTCAAGCCACAGGTTATCAGGGCCCGTGTGAGTTCTACCTCATCTAAACTGTCCTCAGCAGAGGCCCAAGTGCATGTGGTACTTATTAAATGCTGTTGATCAAGATGCTGAGGGGACTGTCAGGTGCTTTGTATTGGTCAGGTTGTGATTCAGCCAAGATCAACCCATCAGGAAGAGCTTGGTAAAACTGATAGCTCAGCAACCTCCTAACCCTCAACCTTTACAACTACTCCAAGGTCTCTGAGTTATTTTGCATGAAACATACCTGGTTAAGTGTGTCTGAATGGAATTTTGAAGTGCTAATCTGTGTTTTCTAAATTTCTCATCAGCAATTTGCTCTTACCCTGAGACTAGTCAGGATAAAACTGAAAATCAAGAGAGAAAGAGGCTTGTGTTTGTCTCAATCTTTTATTGCTTCTCCCTTATACCACTCTTTGGACTGGAAGAGAGACAGGATGAGAAAGGAAGGTGAGTTTGCATCTTGCTACCCATGCTGGGCAAGCAAAGGAGTTTCTTGCAAATGAAAGAAGGTCTAGAAAACCCTGGGGTCTTTGGATGAAAGAGCAACATGCTTGGTCTTCATGCCATATTGGAGCTGAAGTTATCAAGTGAGCTAACCCTTGGTGCCTATTCTAAGCTTTTATCCACTCCACTGGAAAAGGCTCCAAAGTAGAGCAGTGATGATCAGAGCTGTCTGACCCTCCACCAACCCTGTGATTCTAGCTTTCCTAGCTACCTTCTCTCCACCTTCTCTCTACTTGGGGTCCCTGCCTTGATAGATGAGTCTTATATAATATTAGGAATAATTTTTCTCAATATACGTTAGCCCTAAATTGTACTTAAGTTCAGATCTTTCAGAATATTATTTTGCTAAAGCTGCTTCTGCTAGTCTGGAAGCTTTACAAGAATTAACTTATTCCTGTTTCATTCATTCACATAAACATAGACTGATACAACTATTTTCTACTTTATAGTCTTCCCAAACAACAATATCTCTGAGTATGGGGAGATTACTAAATGTCATAGAAATGCAGGATTAGGCAAATGTGGATTTTAGGACCTCTCCTTACCACAGCTGATGACTTTGGGACAGACCCAAAAATCAAAGATTATTAATTAGTGGTTGTTAATACTTTAATCCAGAATAAACAATAAAGGCACAAACAGCCAGAGGCCCCTTTAAAGTAACTGATAAGAGTCAGGCTTCTGAAAATGGTGAATTGAATTTGTTGGGCAAATCTTCCTGCAGATAATAGTTATAAAATCCAAAGCAAGTATTTTTAAAAACCTATTTAAAGTCACTCCAAAGTGACCAAAAGCAGATGGAAACCAGAAGAGATTTACCCTTGAAATATCACAAGTGTAATGGATAAAAATAGCAGATTTGTAGCTTTTTTGCCTAAGGACACTACTCAGTTCCCACAATTTTAGTGGCAGAAAACCACAGTCTTATTGGCTTGAGGTAATAGAGAAAGAAGTTCAGGGCTGACAGAGTAGCTGGAAATTTAGGGTGAGAGGAAGAGAAATCCTGAAAGCAATGAACCACAGAAATGGTGAGACCTAAAATCTGACTGCTAAACTATATATGCATAGGGAAAATCCAGGGACTCCAGTTAAAAAAAAAAAAAAAAAAAGGCAGGCAAAACCCAGCAAGGAGTCCACATCCGAAAGACAGAACTGCACTGGGTAGGTTTGTGAGTTTACTGTTTTTTAATTGTGTTGTGATTTCCCCAACACACTTCCAATATCAGAAAATAGAGCTCAGGGCAGACAGAACATCAAGGAGACTGCAAAATCTGAGTATAAACCTTGCCCAAATTCTTGGCCAGCCACTAAACTACACAGGTTGAGGGCAGACTCTAGAAAGCAAACTAAAAACAATCAGTGGCTGGCCGGGCATTGCTGGTGCACACCTATATCCCCAGCAGCTGGAGGCTGAGGCAGGAGGATCACTTGAGTCAAGGAGTTGAGTACAACCCATTTAGATCCCATTTCTCAAATAAATAAATAAATATAAAAATCAGTGGCTGAAAGCTGAAAGAACTGAAAAGAGACATCAGCTGCTGCACAGTATATGGTAAGATAATTTGAGTCCAGGCAAGTTAACCACCTGTTAGAACAATAACTACAACAACAGTAAAATTAGTCTTCAGAAGAGCATAACAGATCAGAGAGTTGCTACAGTATATCATCCAATTGTCTGGTTTTTAAACCAAAAGTGTTTAGGCCTGCAATTGATAGGAGAGTTTGATTCATACTTAGGAAAAAAAGGCAATAAATAGAAATTGACTCAGAGTGAACCCAAACATTGTATTTAGTAGACAAAATTTCAAAGCAACTATCATGAATATGTTCAAAGAATTAAATTAAAGCATGATCTCAATGAGTAAACAGATAAGGGATCTCAACATATAAATGGAAACTGTATAAAAGTAACTAAAGCAGAACTCTAGAATTGAAAAATACAACTGAAATGAAAACATTCACTAGATAAGCTCATTAGCAGATTGTAACTGACAAAAGTATCAGTAATCTTTAAGATAGATCAATAAAAATTATCCAATCTAAACTACAGAGAGTAAAAGGAATAAAGAAAAATAATAGAGCCTCAGAGATGTATAGAACAACATCATGTGATCCAACATAGGTTGAAACTGGGGTCTTGGAAGATGAGATCAAGAAAGGGAAGAAAAAAATATTTAAGTAAATAATGAATAAAACTTCCCAAATTTTGTGGAAAACATTAACTTTCAGATCCCAGAATGTCAGTAAAACCCAACCAGGATGAATATAAAGAAAACCACACCTAAGTCAAATTTCCAAAAGCCAAAACTAAAGAGAAAATCTTGAAATTGTCAAGGAAAAACCCCTAGTATTTATATACAGGGAAATGATGATATAATTAACACCTGATATCTCATCAGAAGCAGTGGAAGCCAGAAGTCAGTGGAAAACATATTCAAAATACTGAAAGAAAAAAATGTGCCAAATCAGAATTTTATATTCAAAGAAGCTACACTTTACAGATAAAGACAAAATAAAACAAATGTTTTGAACCAAATTAAAATTAAAATACAACTTATCAAAGTTAGTGGAATGCAGTGAAAGCAGGGCTTAGAGGGAAATTTATAGCATTAAATGCATATATTATAAGAGAAAAATATCTGCAATCAATAGCCTATACTTCCACCTTATGAAAGTAGAAAAGAAGAGAAAATTAAATCTAAAGCAAGCAGAAGAAAAGAAATAACAAACATTAGAGTGGAAATCAATGGAATTAAAAACTGGAAAACAATAGAGAAAATAAAAGATGTTGGTTCTGCAGAAAGATCGATAAAATTGATCAATATCTAAGCAGGATAACCAAGAAAAAAAGAGAGAAGACACAAATTACCAATATCACAAATCAAATACATGAAGCAAAACTAGCACAACTAAAGGGAAAAATACATTAATCCAAAAGCAAGAGTTGGAGATTTTAATATAAACTTCTTCCAGTAGTTAATAGAACAATTAGGCAATAAAATCAGAAAGGACATAGAATATCTGAAGGACAATCACATTAACCTGACACCTACAGAACACCCCTCTGTGAGGTAGTCCTAAAATGCAGCGAGGACAAACTGTGGAGAGCGTCATGGATGGGGGTAAATCGCTGTAGAAATTTATAGGTAAGAGCCAAACAATACTTGCTGTTGGGCTGAGTGTGATATGTGGAAAGAAATAGGAGCGTCAGGGACAGGAAAAGAGTTATGAGAAAATGTCTTGCATATGTGGAAAGAATTTTGGAGACCAGTATCTCAATAAAAATTTTTCTTCAAATTATTAAGAGCTGATAGATAAAGCACAGAACTTCAAGCCCTGTCATTAAATATGGGGTGAGAAAATAATCTTTCCTATCACTTATTTAAGTGAGTGAAGGATTTTAAAATTTGTCCTGCTTGAATTATATGAATTTGGGTGCTACTGGCCATTTACTGTTTGAATTAAAAGCAATTCTCTAGATCTCTGGCTTAACTCTTGCCCTCCCTTTTAGACTGGGGATTTCTCTTTGCTTTACAAAGCAATTAAATGATCAACTCTTAGTTATATTAATATGGGTTTTATATTAATATGGATTTTTATATTATTGTCCAATGTAGTATCCACCTTTACAAGAAGGGTTAATAATCTTCATCTTGAGAAAAAAAAAATCATTTAAAAAATACTAACTTTGTAATTAGCAACCAGCAAGGTGGGGGAGCGAAGTTACATAAAGGCTAGTAAACATTTCAAAAATGTTCAGTGTCACCAGAAAACAAAGAAATGTATACCAAACAATTGAGTTTTTCCTATCAAATTGATAAATATTTTAAAAATCATAATATTCACCATGTTAAAGAGGAGAGGTGTGTTCATCTCCCTTTGGTGGCATAGATAGATCTAGAAAGATAGATCTAGAATCTTTCTGGCAATCACTCCACGATATTTGTCAAGGGCCTTGTCTTAGTTAGAGTAGGTTTCCTTTTGTAACAAAAAGACCCCAAACAGATAATGACTCAAACAGTGGAGTTTATTCCTTGCACATGTGCTAAATACTAGATGGGAGAACAGCCACTGCCAGCTCTGTCATCTCTCATACATGGCTTCCAAGTTTGCATGGGGCACATCTTCATTCTGACCAGCGGGAAAGCATGGCAATATGGGAGGCTTTCTAGGGCCAGTCCAGGAAGGGGCACCCATCACTTCTGCTCAGATTCTGTTAACCAGAATTCAGTTACTCAACATACCTCATCATAAGGAAGACTGGGAAACAGAGTCTAAATGTGTGCCCAGAAAGAAGAGAAGAATGTCAACTTTGATGGATGACTAGTCTTTTCAGTCATAAGCTTTCATATATATATTTTAACTCAGTAATCTAAGAATCTGTTTTAAGGAAATATTCAGTTCAGTCTGTGGTAGACCTACTAGTTGTCCCCCAAAACTCATTTTCCCTTCTTCCTTAGTAATAAAAACCATGCATTTTTGCCAGAGCATGGCCAACTAGAAAAAAGACTGTCTTTCTCAGCACTTCTTACAACTAGGCATGACATCTAAGTTCTGGCTAATGAAATTCATGTGACAGCTTCCAGAAACTTTTCCTAAAAGATAGCCTGTTGTGCACACTGTTTTTTTTTTTGTTTGTTTGTTTTTGTTTTTGTCATTTTGGACCATGAAGATGAAGGTCACAGCTTGAGCTCTCATCCTAGCCCTAGTATGCCCGCTGCCAAACTTGTAGGTGAGAGAAAAACAGGTTTCCTTCATATTCAAGCCAGTTCTTTTGGGTCTCTGTTATCCATGGCGAAATCTAATCCTAACCTATGTAGGCCAGAAATTTTTCTTCCAAGACTTTAGTCTTTTTTTTCTTCTTTTATATATATGTATCTTAAATAATATGATTCCAATTTGTTAAAAATGTATGTGTTATAATTCAAGGGGAAATAATTTTGTATAATGAAACGGGAGATAGGAAATGGAACTATATTCTAAAAGCTGCAAGCTTACTTTAAAGAGTAAGATTTCAATTCACTTTTATAAAAGATCATTACTTTGTTTTATAAAAAATATCACCCAAAATGGTCCTTAGAAGTACACAAAAGGGCTGGGCGTGGTGGCTCACGCCTGTAATCCTAGCCCTCTGGGAGGCCGAGGCGGGTGGATCGCTTGAGGTCAGGAGTTCGAGACCAGCCTGAGCGAGACTCCGTCTCTACTAAAAATAGAAAGAAATTATCTGGACAACTAAAAATACATATATAGAAAAAATTAGCCGGGCATGGTGGCCCATGCCTGTAGTCCCAGCTACTCGGGAGGCTGAGGCAGGAGGATCGCTTGGGCCCAGGAGTTTGAGGTTGCTGTGAGCTAGGCTGACGCCACGGCACTCACTCTATCCCGGGCAACAAAGTGAGACTCTGTCTCTAAAAAAAAAAAAAAAAAAAAAAATGTACACAAAAGTACAAACAAGAACCCACAATTATTAGTGTGGAAACTGTGAAATGATCTAGTCTGGGAATGAACTTTGATGCATACCAATGTCTCCAGACTTGCATTTTTGGTTTGGGATTGTTATTGATGTGGTTTTAGGTGATAGTGAGACTGGAAAAGGAAGGAGACAGAAATGCTTCCAGGGTGAAATGAATGGAGGGAGACAGGGCTGCGTCTGTATTACTGCTGTCCCTGTGCAAAGGGGGTGTTTGCAGGTGGCCCCTTGAAATGAGGAGAAAGGATAAAAGCAGGGAGGGATGATTTTGTAAGGACTGTGGAGATGGGCATGCTCTGTGGATGTTCAGAAGTGATGGGAAACAATGTAATGGGATGACGAAGCACAGGGAGGAGTAGAGGAGCATGTTAGGTAGGGCGGGTTCCAATGCTGTGAGCTTGGGGAACAGGGTTCAGCAGAGGGAATAATATGAGAAAATTTCCATAGGAAGGAAGATCTGGACCCTCGTAGTCAGCTGCCTACTGGTGTCTCCACACGGATGCCCCGGTGGGTGCCACCCACTGGCTGCTCAGACCTCTTATCTGTGTGCAACCCTTAAACAGTCGTCCCCTTCTCCTCCCACCCAAGCAACCACCAAGCCCCAAGGATACTTCCATGAGCGTATCTTCAAGTCACCCACTCCCCTCTATTTCACTGACACTTTTTAAGGTCTCCTTTTTAGACCATCACAATTTTGTCTAGGAATTTAAGCAACAGCTTCCTACTTGATTCCCCCCTACCTCCAGTTGTTTTCTACTTTAATCCATTCTCTACATTTCATCCAGAATTATCTTATTTTTTTAAAAATCTGATTAAAAATGGGAGAAAATTTGTGCACTTTATGTTCCAGAAAAAACTCAAATTACGAGAAAACATTGCTAGAACATGTTTAAATTCTTATACTGATGGATGCACTGTTATTCCTAATTACCCTTGTATTGAATTACAATTAATGCTCTACTCTCCAATGCACCAAATCAATTTAAAAATGGTTTTAAGTCTTAATATTTAATCTCCTTCTGTTTTGTACCAGCCCTTAAAGGTTATTGTCTTCTTTTCTTTCATCTTAATCTTCCCACACACAACGAAATGCATTACTCAGATCAGCCCTTGAAAGTCTTTAAATTATATGGCATGGGGCACACAAATTATTCCAAAAACATTTTGGAGAACTGATTGCAGTTCCTACGGGTCAGTCTTTAATAAACTGTCATTGTGGCACCTGCTTGTCATACTAGCTATCCTAAGGGTGTCTAATTTGTGTAGAATTCAGCACATCCTTCATCTTTATAGAATTCATCAGTAACATGAGGCCAGCTGGCCTACTCCTATGCCGTACAACCATCTTTAAAGAGAAAAAAAAAAAAAAAAAAAAAGACCTTTAAAACCCCTGCCTTATTTGCCACCTGAGCATTGAATTGTTTTGTTTCTTTCAGTTCATCTGGCCCTTCCTTTCTCTTGATTTTCTAGACTACTGATTGCTTGATTTATCTCCTATTGATAAACCCTCAGACTTGATGTATCAATCCTTTATTGACTTGGTTTTTTTCCTCAACTACACCTTGCACTCACCCTCTTTACAATTGTCGGCCTCTGGCCACCCAGGTAAACTAGCTGCCCGCTCCAGGCCAGCCCAGTGGCTGTGCCCAGCATTGACCCTGTGAAGCCCAAGTCCCTTCCAAGTTCTCTTTGGCTCTCACATTTATGATCCAGGATTAGTTTACAACAAAGATCTTTTTCTGCTCCAATGTCATTAATGTCATTCTTTAATGTCATTATTTATAAGAAGCTGTGTGAATATAATTCTATTATTTTGACCACTGACTGCTAAGTTCTTGAAGAAGCTCCTAATTTATTCAATAAATATTTATCGGGTACTTGCCCATGCCTTGCCTTTTGGTCTAATGGCTCTCCCAGTTTTCCCTGGGTCTTCTTTCTTTTTTTTCCTACAGGCATTTCCCCTAATAAAATACTTACCTCTCTGTTATGTTCCATGAATCTATATATTTATCTTTATACCAGTAACATACTGTATTGGTTATTGTAGCTTTCTAGTAAGTTTTGAAACCTGATGATATAAGTCCTTCTACTTTATTCTTCTTTCTCAAAATTATTTGGACTAATCTAAATCTTTTGCCCTTGCATATTATTTTTTAGCATCTGTTTGTCAGTTTATTTTTTAAAACTTGCTTATATTTTGATTCAGGTTGCATAAAATCCATAGATCAATTTAGAGGAAATTATCTTAAATGTCGAGACTTCTAATCTGTGGATATGATATATTTATTTAGGTCTTTCTTGATTACCCTTTGCAATGTTTTATACTTTTCAATGTTCATGGTTTCACATCTTTTGATAACTTTATTCCTAAGTATATTTTTTTATTTTATTGTAAGTGAAATTTTAAAGTTTCATTTTCTAATTTTTTGTTGCTAGTACATAGAAATATAATTGATTCTTAGATATTTATCTTATATTCTGTAATCTTGCTAAATTCACTTATTAGTTCTAGGAGCTTGTTAGTGAATTCCCTAGAATTTTCAACAAACATTATCATATCCTCTGCAAATACAGACTGTTTTACTTTTTAATTTCTAATATTTGTGTATTTTATTTCTTTTCCTTGGTTTACTGCACCGACTAGGACTTTTAATACAATGTTGAATAGAAGTGGTGAGAGTGGACATCCTTGCCTTCCTACTGATTTAAGTAGAAAATGTTGAGACTTTCAATGCTGAGTATGAATTTAGCTATAGGTTTCTTGTTTTTGTTTTTGTAAATCTCACTAATGTCCCTCTTTACATCTGGTAATCCTTGTAGTATAGAAGTCTTTTTTGTCTGATATTAGTATAGCCAATCCAGTCTTGTTATGCTTACTGTTCACATAGTTTGTCTTTTCCCATTCATTTAGCTTCAGCCTATCTGGGTCTTTATGTATTTAAAGTGCATCTCTTACAGACAGCGTATAATTGGGTCATGTATTTTTATCCATTCTGACAATTTCCACTTTATAGTTAGAGTTTTTAGTTCATCATCATTTAGCACAGTTATTGACATGGTTGAGTTTGAATCTAACATTTTATTATTTGTTTTTTATTCATTTCCTCTGTTTTCTGTTCTTCTGTGCTACCTTTTCTGTTATTTTTAGATTGTTAGAATGATTTTTTAATTCATTTTAATTTTCCTACTGGCTTTTGGCCATAATTCCCTTCGTTATATTTTTCCAATGACTGCTCTAGAGATTATAATATATATCTTTAATTTTTCACAGTCCACTGATAGTTAATATTGTACCACTTCATGTAATATATTTAGAAATCTTGAAGTCATATAGGTCCATCTATGCCCCATGCCAGTCCTTTATGCCGTACCTATTATAGTAGGTACTATATCTGCATGCTTTAGACTCCATAACATTTTTTTGGCTTTAAAAAGTTATTTGTATAACAA
The DNA here is from genome assembly GCF_020740605.2 of Lemur catta. Classification (NCBI taxonomy): domain Eukaryota; kingdom Metazoa; phylum Chordata; class Mammalia; order Primates; family Lemuridae; genus Lemur; species Lemur catta. Next base: position 37,711,573 of record NC_059138.1, read on the forward strand.
AGAAATTAAGAGGAAGAAAGTAAAAACCAAATAGTCTTTAGTATTTATCCAGATATTTACTATTTCTAATGTTCTTCACTCCTTTCTTAGGATCTGAGTTTTTATCAGACATCAATTTCCTCCAGCCTAAAGTACTTCCTTTAGCACTTCATGTAATGCAGGTCTGCTTGCAACAAATTTTCTCTTATGTGTGTGTGTGTGTGTGTGTGTGTTTTATTTGAAAATTTCTTCATCTGCAATCTTGGAGGCTGTTTTCACTGGATGTAGAATTCTGGGCTTGCAAGGCTTTTTGTGTTTCATTGTTTTTTTCTTTCAGAACTTTAAAGATACTGTTCCACTTTCTTCTGGTCTATATAATTTCTCCTGAATATCAGCCTTGAAATACTCTCAGCCATCTGATTTCTTCCACAAAAACTAATTTTCATTACTCACTTTTACAAAAAAACTCATTGACTTAACCAACCGTCTTTTGCCAAAGAGTTAGTAGAGATGTGATAATTTTTAGTTCTTCTCCCGCTTTTTTTTTTTTTTTTTTTTTTTGCCTGCATAGCTCTGGTAAATAAAGGGTTATTTAGAAAAAAGAAAAGGTACCTATTAAATCCAAGTGTCTCCAACTTGACCTCGAATTAATAATCAGTGTGCCCTTGGGGAAAAAAGAAAGAAAGAGCATCCTTTTCTAGCTTCAGGATGTATGTTCTCTGAGTGACTCTTGGAACTGAGATGAGAGAGAAGTGTTTGCTTTGATGGCAAGCTTTTACTCCCAGGTGTATGGGGAAGCATGGTGTGGTGTATGGCTGACCCGGGGCTGGAATTAAGCCTTTAATTATAGCAAGAATAAAACTCCCAGGGGCTAAGCACTCCTTCTGGAAGCACTCTATCTCTATGCCCAGATGAAAAGGGAAAGAGTTAGCCAGCCCACATGTCTAAGTGGTGTCTGCAAACAAGAGGCGATGAACTTCTGCAAAAACAAAACAGAACAAAAAAAAATAAAAATGAAGAAAACAAAACAGACTGAGGTTCTGCTCTTTGAAATATGTCCCTCCCAATCCCCTACAAAAACAGACACAGCATTTAGGATTCAACTAGATTTGTCTTTGGTCTTCTCTAATAGGCTTGTGAAGGGTAAATGTTCTGTTCCAGCATGCAAAACATGCTTCAGGCTATTGAGTGTCTAAAAAATTATACTGCACAGTTCCTCCTGGGTGCAGCGCAGCTTGAGAAGAGAAGCAAGTGGTACAGTGCAGGCCACAGGCTTTGGAGCCAGATGAACATGAGTTCAAATCCCTGCTGTGCCACTTAACAGATATGCGACTTTGGGCATGTGCCTTGCATGTTCTGCCTGAGATCTTTTGGTAAAGAGGCATAAAATCAATAATAAATATTTAACCTCTTGCTCGTCAGTTTCTGTGATAGAAATTTCTAATATTCACCAATATCCATCTTTCCTCTCCTTCTGGGCATATAGCTAATATGCATTTCTAACTCGTCCTTGAATCTGGATGAGTGCATGAAACTGAGTTCTACCTGATTAACTGTGGGTACAAATGATATACGGGCATACTCTGTTTTATTGTGCTTCACTTTATTGCACTTCACAGACAATGAAGTTTTCTACAAATTGAAGGTTTGTGGCAACCCTGCTTTGAGCAAGTCTATTGGTGCCATTTCTCCAACAGCATGTGCTTGCTTCATGTATCTGTGTCATGTTTGGTAATTCTTGCAATACTTCAAAGTTTTCCATTATTATTAAAACTATTATAGTGATCTTTGATGTTACTGTTGTAATTAATTGTTTTGGGGAGCCATGAACCATGCCCATATAAGATGGTGAACTTAATCAACAAATTTTGTGCGTGTTCTGACTGCTCTACTGACTGGCCCTTCCCTCTCTCTCACCCTGTCTTTGGGCCTCCTTCTTCTCTGAGACATAGCAATATTGAAATGACCAATTAATAACCCCACAATGGCCTCTAAGTGCTCAATTAAGAGTTTCACATCTCTTTCTTTAAATAAAAAGCTAGAAATGATTAAGCTTAGTGAGGAAGGCATGTCAAAAGCCAAGACAGGATGAAAGCTAGGCCTCTTGCACCACAGTTAGCCAAGTTGTGAATACAAAGGAAAAGTTTTCAAAGAAAATTAAAAGTGCTACTCCAGTGAACACATGAATGATAAAGCAAAACAGCCCTATTGCTGATACAGAGAAAATTTGAGCCGTCTGGATAAATGATCAAACCCGCCACAGCATTCCCTGAAGCCAAAGCCTAATCTACAGCAAGGCCCTAACTCTCTTTAATTCTGTGAAGGCTGAGAGAAATGAGGAGGCTGCAGAAGAAAAGTTTGAAGCTAGCAGAGGTTGGTTCATGAAGTTTAAGTAAAGAAGCCATCTCTATAACATAAAAGGGCAAGATGAAGCAGCAAGTGATAATGTAAAAGCTGTAGCAAGTTATCCGGAAGATCTAGCTAAGATCATTGATAAAGGTGGCTACACTAAACAACAGATTTTCAATGTAAATAAAACAGCCTTCTATTAGAAGAGATGCCATGTAGGACTTTCACAGCTACATAAAAATCAATACTTAGCTCCAAAGCTTCAAGGAACAGGCTCTCTTGTGAGAGGCTAATGCAGCTGGTGCCTTTAAGTAAAAGCCAATGCTCATTTTCTATTCCAAAAACCCTAAGGCTCTTCAGAATTATACTAAATCTACTCTGCCTGTGCTCTATAAATAAAACAACAAAGCCTGGATAACAGCACATCTGTTTACAGCATTGGTTTACTAAATATTTTGGGCCCAATGTTGAGGCCTACTGTTCAGAAAAAAGATTTCTTCCAAAATATAGTAATATTGACAATGCGCCTAGTCACCCAAGAGCTCTGATGGAGATGTGCAGGGAGATTAGTTATTTTCATGCCTGCTAACACAACATCCATTCTGCAGTCCATGGATCAAGGAGTCATTTCCACTTTCATGTCTTATTATTTAAGAAATACATTTTGTAAGGCCATTAGCTGCCATAGGTAGTGATTTGTCTGATGAATCTAAGCAAAGTCAATTAAAAACCTTCTGGAAAGGATATAGCATTCTGGATGCCATTAAAAATATCCATGATTCATGGAAGGAGGTCAGAATATCAACAGGAGTTTGGAAGAAGTTGATTACACCCTCAGGGATGACTTGAGGGGTTCAAGGCTTCAGTGAAGGAAGTAACTGCAAACGTGGTAGAAATAGGAAGGGACCTAGAATTAGAAGTAGAGGCTGAAGATGTGGCTGAATTGCTGTAATCTCATGATAAAACTTGAACACATGAGGAGCTGCTTCTTATGGATGAGCAAAGAAAGTGGTTTCTTGAGATGGCATCTACTCCTGGTGAAGATGCTGTGAACATTTTTGAAATGACAACAAAGGATGTGGGATATTATATCAACTGAGTTGATAAGGCAGTGGGAGGGATTGAGAGGATTGACTCCAATTTTGAAAGGAGTTCTACTTTGGGTAAAATGCTATCAAACAGCCTCATATGCTACAGAGAAATCTTTCATGAAAGGAAGAGTCAATCTGTGAGGCAAACTTCAGTATTGTCTTATGTTAAGAAATTGCCACAGCTACCCCAGCCTTCAGCAACCACCCTGACTAGCCGGCGGCCATCAACACTGAAGCAGGATCCTCCACCAGCAAAAAGTTTAGGACTCGCTGAAGGCTCAGATGATTGTTAGCATTTTTTAGCATAAAGTACTTTTTAATTAAGGTATGTACATTTTTAAACATAATACTATTGCACACTCAAAGTATAAGCACAACTTTAAAAATTTTTTATTTTTAATTATTATGGTACATAATGTATATATATAGGCATATAATGTGTAATGATCAAAGCAGGGTAATTGTGGTGTCCATCACCTCAAGCATTTATCATTTTTTTGTGTTAAGAACATTCCGATTCTACTTTTTTAGTTATTTTAAAATATACAATAAATTATTGTTACCTATAGTCACCCTGTTGTGCTACCATATACTAGATCTTATTCATTCTATCTACCTATATTTTTGCACCCATTAACCATCCTCACTTTATCTTCCTCTTTCCAATACCATTCCCAGCCTCTGGTAACCATCATTCTATTCTCTGTCTCCCTGAGGTCAATAAAACACAACTCTTAGATGCTGTGGGAAACCAAAAAACTTGTGTGACTCCCTTTATTGTGATGTTCACTTTACTGCAGTGGCCTGGAACAGACATGCAGTATCTCCCAGGTGTGCCTGTACACCAATTACAGGCACGGCCACATTCATGCCACACGGTTCTCATTGCTCCAGCCTGTCACTGTCCCCACCCTGTAGATGGTGCCTTGTGATGGGGCAGCTGGATCCCTGAGGCGTAGACTGCAGCAGAGCCCCGGCATAGCCATCCAATCAGAAACGTCCATATTGCACTTGCCTGTGCCAGAAATAAGCCTGTATTGTATTGTATTAACCGCTGAGACTGGGGGGTTGCTTGTTACAGCAGTTAGCCTTGTTGATTAATACCCTTCCCTAGGTATTCCATGGGAAAAATAATAGTACCTGATTGGATTATGGTGAGGATTAAATGATGTGAAGTAGGTAAAAATCTCTAAGGGCTTGGCATCCAACTGAAGAAAATTTTATTCTTTCCTAGTAGACTACTGATAAATTGGACTGCAGTCTCCTCCCCTTCTTACAAGTGAAATATAAAAAACTGCATGATATTCCTGGAAATTACTAGGCAAATTAATCCTCAGCTATTCTCTGGCCATCTGGTCTCTCTAGGTGACCATATTACAAACAATCCAAAGGTTTGTAATAGCTCCAGAACTTGGCGTACCTTTTCCCCATATCCATACCTACCCTGTCCCTCCCCTTCTGTTTTTTTTTTTAATTATTAAAAAACTTCAGATTTGATGAATGAAGCAAAACCTTTAGATCCATACTTTAGTCCATACTTCTAAGCACACCAATTTCTGCAGGCTAAAAGTTGGCAAAACCTATTTCCTATCTTCAGGGTACAATGCCATCTGGCTGCATGACTTGGGCATTTTTCTGAGTCCCGGGCAATCACTGGGATCACCACTGTGTCTCTAGTAAAAGGAACACCCCAGAGCTGCATGCCTCCGTATTTTCTCTGTTCCCGAAACTTGTGACCAGTTCAGACTTTCCCTCTGTTAAGCAAGTGGTTCTTTTCCTGAACCTATCCCGCCACCCCCGGAAAAGATTGTGAAACAGGAAACGTCAGAGCAAGTTGTGAAACTGGAAAATGTTTCCCAGTTTGTTGACAAAACTTAAAAAACGATCACTTGTGATGGACAACCCCAGATATTAACATAAGGTAGAGAGATGTGGGGGAACATCCTCTCTCATTTAAATCTCCCCTCTTGGACAGCCCACAACATTGCCATGGTTCAGGTGTGCTGTGAGTATGAATTGAATAGGAATGTAAATGTTGTGTGCGATTATTAAAAATAGAAAGCTATTTGCATTGTTGTTACTCATTGTTCTGACATATAATAGTATATGTTATTATATCTTACATGTAAGTAAGATACAAGAAGTTCTCTGGACACCAGCTAAGTTGATGGCAGATAAGGAGACAGCTTTAAATGTTAAGTACAAGGTTGGGGGCTAAGAAAATACCCAGAAAAAAATTCTCTCTGATACTGAATGAAGACCATCTATCAAAGCAGGAGAGTGCTGAGGAAATGAATAGGGTGTCCCCTTACGCATATGGGATAGATAGAAATTGTCTCCTACGCATTCCTTCAAGCCCAGTTGAGGATGTGAGATAGCATAGGCTTATAGCAATCCCAGTTAAAATGCCAGAATTAGGCCTAAGTGAAGGGACAAAGATGTATAGCAAGCCATCCTAAAATGGCACAACCTAGGGGACAGCTTTCAATTTGAAGATCTATGAGGAGTGCCCTTGTTCCCATGAGCCCTGACGGCTAGAACCCGGACATCTACTGGAAAGTCCTGCTAGGGTAGACAGCAGGGTCCACTTCCTTCCCTGAAGCAAAGTGGGCCTCTGGAGACTGAAATCTATGGTCAACCACTTGTGTCCTACTTAACTTTAGTTGTCAAGTCTAAAAGGATGGTGTTAAAAGTGATTTAATGATAATTAAGCCACTGTTTGGAAAAGCCAAACACCTTTGCCTTCATTCTTTGTTTCTACCCAGCCTTGGGGTAAAATTGTCTGCTAGCCAGGAAAGTTAATAGAGGTTGATTAGGATTTTGGAATTCAAATTTGATGCAGAATTCCAGTTGTAGCTACCTTTTGTCACTGTCACACTCCCTCTGTCAGGGTTTTATTTTGTTATTTACTTCTACCTATCTAAGGTCCACCAGCTTTTCCCCAGCACACACACTTTGTTGCAACTGTCAGAGCAGGGAGAGGCCTCTTGCTCTATGAACCTCCAGCTATTAGGACTTAGGTGCTAACAGATCACTTAAGAATTAATAGGTAATAAAAAAATTGGAAAACACAGAGGCAAAGAAATGTTGTAAATACCATCATGAATTTCCTATTCTAATGGAAAAGCCAAAGTCATCCTCATTTTCTCTCCTTTCCCCCTCTTTCTGTCCCCCTCTCTCTCCCTCTCTCCCTCTTTTCATTTCTTATTTTTTCTTTTCTTTTTTGTTGGCTCAACTCTATCTGGTTTTATCTTAGACTAAACTGTTTTGATTCTTAATCTTAGGCACATGGGGGTTGGTGTGGATAGCAGGTACTTTTTGGCACCCAGCTTCAAGAGTTCTTCCCCTGGGCTCAGACCTTCAGGCACCATTATGCTCTGACCTATCCTAGCTCCGGGGACCTGAAAGTGGACCTCCCTCCCCTCTTAGCAAGTTTTACCCTTCTGTGAAGCTCAGCCTTGCAACTATTGTTCTAAACTATGTGTCAAACCTTTAGAATATAATTTTAGCTCATTTCAGACTTTATTATTAATAATGTTTAAAATTAACTTTTCAAATCATTGATTCATTTTGAATTATATTTACTTGTTTTGTATAATAGATGCACATGGAGCAAAATTCACAAGGTCCAAAAGCTCTTGTAGCCAAAGCAAATCTCTCTTCTAGCCCTCCTTCCTAGCCACTGGGTTTTCCTCCCCAGAGTCAAAAGCTCTTAACTCTTGAATTTTCTTTCAGAGATAGTCTGTGCATGTACCAGTATATGGTTTATACATACAGGTGTACATGTACACTCTTTAAACTGATTAATTACATAGCAATACATGGACATTATTGATCATCTCTCCAATCCCAGGCTCTTACCAGATGTAACCAGTTAGCACTCTAGCATCAACTTAGAATAAATACTTCTAAGACGTTTTTTTGCCCTTGCTACAAATATCTGTACCTACAGAAAATATGTAGCATTATTTTATTGATTTATTTTTTTACACTAAAAGATATGCTGCAAAAATCATTCTGTAGCTTACTTTGGGTCAAATCTTTAAAGCACCCCCGACTCTGATAATAGAACCCTCTTCTCTATTGTGCCTGGTTTTCCTAAAAGCCAGATGATGCCTTTGTTTCCTCCTGACCCAGGGGTCCTGCCTCCCATTGGTCCACCCACTAAATTTCTGTTTCTTTTCCAAGAGAGCCCTTGGAGCTGAGATAAGGAAGAGAGGGTCTGAGTTCAATGGTTTCATCCTGGAATACAACTTGACGTGACACTAACAGGATGATTGTCCTCTAACCTGGTCATTAGCTGGAGAGTTCAAAACCAGGGAAAGGTCTCATGCCGGGCTGCTTTTTGCGGTGAACCAAAAGGGCAAGGGGCACAATCCCGCCACTGTAATAGAAACTCTTGACACATTGTCTAAAGAGAAAAGGCAAAATCTGACGCATTTAGACGATCAGATCCTGTGCAGAGTTGGCTACTTGGCAATCATGACCATGTCTCTTTGACAACGTATCTCGCACTAATGATCACACAGTCCTCCGGAGGGGAGATGCTACTTTGGAGAAATGATCAAAGCTTTGCCACAGATTTGTATGGCCAAAAGATGACTTCTACGTTTTATACAGGGGACCTGAATATTTCAAGGAACAAGGAGCTCACTACATTAAAAAGCCACTGACTACATTGGGAGGCAGCTTCATGGGCTCACTTCTTTGTTATTGAAACTTTGGATCCTATTCTGACCTCTGGGGTGATATTGAATAAATTTAATCCTTCTTATATATGATCAGAGCCAGTTTTTCATTTAAAAAAAATCTATTTAATCTGCAAAGGCCTGTTCCTATTTATAACATGACTGGGCCTCTGAAATAGCTTATTTTTACCTAAATCCTATCCCTCTGAATTTAAATGTGTCAGTTTTCTCTGCATCATTAGCAAACTTCCTATCAATGCTGTTGTTATTGCTTATTATAAAGTTCTCTATTTGAAAGGACAACTTTAGAATAAATCTCCCTTTCTTTTATTTTCTCTAGAAATGAGGATCAAGGTCCTCCTTGGGTTATGTGATGTTTGCCAAAGTGGGAATCCAAGAAATGGCCAATCCTGACTTAGCCCTTCCTTGCCTACAACATTTAATGTTATTATTGCTTACTTTCGTTTCACTTACTTTAATCCACTGGATTTGTGGTTGATGAAATGAAGTTTTTAAAATGTTATCTCATATTCTTTCCATGATATAGCCCATCCATATAGTCAAAAAGGTTGCATGTCTCATGCTTTTGCCTGATGTATGTGGAATGCTTATATTTGCCATGCCTAAAATAGACTTGCTATGCTCTGTATTTATCACATAAGCTGGAGAACATGTCTTTCTAAGAAAGCCAAAATACTGGGTTCTATCCTTATGATGAAATGTATATTTCCCTTTAAGAGGCAAAATCTTCCTTCAAGAATTCGAAAAAAAGTGGTGCTTTATAAAAGAATGTCATCTGGTTAACGTTAGATTCTAGAGAGCTAAAAACTCGTTTAAGATTATTCTTTGGCTCTTTTCCCATGTCATTTTTGCTTGATTGTGAATTGGGTGAATCTTCACTGTTTTGAGCTGCTTTTTGCTGATGTTTTATTTCTCTTAGCTATACAAACAGTTCTAATAGCCTACTTGGCTTCAGCGAGGCTGACTTGTCAACTTGAGGCTTGATTATTGCCACCTCAAGGATGGTTTAGGGCTTGTCAACATGCTTCCAGGGAAGGGTTGTGCAAAAAAAAAGTTTCCTTCATTCTTCTGTGTCTTTGAGTTAACTATCTCTTTTTCTCTCTCCTTTGCAGCCCATCCTAAAGTCCCCTAAACATCCAGGGAACTTCAGAAGGAGGCATAGAGGGACCCCTTAGCTGATTTAGTTTGTGTCTTTTTTCTTCTTCAAAGCCATCAAAAGCATAATCCAAAGCCATCAAAAGCATAATCCTAAGAGGAAATGTCCATTTCCTCTTCTTGGCACCTGGTTGAGTTTTATAGGAGGTTTTCATGGAGGCCTTTTGCAAAAGGTAGGGGACAGGGGAAGGAAGATACTTCCGGTGACATGATCCTTTCTCATTCTCCCCTGTATCCCCTTACCAAGGTGCCGTGCACAGGGCAAGTGTTCAGTAGGTATGTACCAAAAGCCCACTCTCTCACTTGTTGTCCCCCACAACCACCACCCCAGGCCAACCCCTTCCTCAGGCATGGGAGTGAGATAATTCTGGATTGGTTTACTAGGTATAGCAGGGTCTAAATGTATGCACTACAATTCAAATGTGAAAAATAGTGCAACTTTATTTTCTCAGACTGATCTAGAATTCTGAAGACTGCTAGTAACCAGTCAACACATATGAGTTAAAAGAATGAAGGTATCTCATCTTGCTCTGGAGTCCTTCCCAGTGCTGGTAGACACTGGCTGGGGTGCGGGTGGTTAAGGCTTGCCTGTTCAAGGGAACTCAGTCTTTTCTAGCATTAGAGTCTATTTCAGGGCCATTTAATCCCATTTGGATACTTGCCCAGTCTTTCAGGGTACCTACTTTCTCTCCATCCCCCTTGTCCCCAGATGGCATGTGAGCATGAAAATACTATGGGACCAGTTGTCTATGAACACCCTCAAGACAGAAACCTATCTGTCATGTTCTTTCTGCAACACCACCCTTTGAGCCTGTTCCGAGGGACTCAAAGTTGCCTTGTATGAGGTCATGAGTACTTTTTCTGTGGTCCAAGTGCCTTCAGGAAATAATACTGGTTTTACCTAAGCCTCAGCTTCCTTATACATAAAATGGGATGGTAGTATCCTCTTTGTAAGGTTGTAGTCATTATTAGACAAAATATGAGCAAAGAACTAGTTACTAATAATTACTACTTATTAAGCACCCTGGCACTTAGGATGTGCTTAATATGTAGTGATGCCATTATCATTTGTCCACTCTGCTTCTCTTTTCTCTTTCTAGATCACACCACTTCTCTGAAATTACCTTTCCTTTAAATACTCCCCACCCCTAGAAGAAACATAAGGAAGAAAAAAGAGGATTATGTTCTATAGAGAAGCACCTCTTGTCCACTTCCCTACAAGAGGGAGCTTCTCCTAAGATTCCACATGAGGTATCTCAGAACTCAGGCCAGAACTGACTCGATAATTGCTCAGCCTGTTTGAACTAACTACAGAAATTTATTACATGTGTGCCATTCTACCATTTTGCACAAAAATTATGCATAGCATAAACTATGTCTGAATTTGGGGGGGGAAGTGTCATTTGATCATTGGATTAATCTCACTTCACATGTGCTCATTCCTCACCATTTGTTGCTTGCGATGTTTTGGAAAAAATGAAATATTAGTCACTGCACTGAGTTATTCGGGAAGAGGAAGAAGAGTGGGCCACAGTCCCCTGTTCCTACTCAGAGATGCCTTCTCTTCGGCCAGGCCCGGCCAGCTCAGTCACTGGCTCTCACTGGAGAAGACAGCAAGGGGCTAACATCTCATCTGGGCCAGAGGATGTAGGAATTGCATTAGAAAGAAATAGTGAAGATCCAGTTAGGAGTGACTAGAGAGCAGCAATTTTTGTTTGTTTGTTTGTTTTATTTTGTTTTCTTCTAATCACCGACAAAGTGAGGCCCTCCAGGCAAAGTGACACTAGGGAGTCCCATCTTCGACGCTGGTGCCACCCTTACCCTGTGGCTAAAGTCAGAACCTAGGGCTCATGTGTGATGGTCATCTTTCCCTCAGATCCCAAATCCAACATATCAGCGACTGCTGTAGGCTTTACCTCCAAACCTAAGTACTTCTACCACCTGCACCATCTCTCACCTAAACCACAGCCCTACTTGGCTTCCCAATCCCTGCCCTGGTGTCGCTACAGTCAATTTTTCACCCAGGTTCCAGAGCAATCTTTAAAATGTGTATTGGATAATTTTATTTCCCCGTTCAAAACCTTCTAATAGTTTCCTATCATACTTACAAAAGTCAACTTCCTTACATCAGCCCACAAGGCCCTGCAGGGACATCGCTGGGAAAGTTTCTACCACTCTCTGCTTCCTCCTCACTCCACCCTTGGCATCCCAGCCTCCTTGCCATCCCTCCCACCTGGCAAACTTGTTCCTGTCCTGTCGCTATGGCCTGGAGTATTCTTACCTCCCTCCCTTCACTCAGATGTGACGGCCTCAGGCCCTCCTCCCTTACCTCTGTCATTCTCTATTTTGCCACCTGGTTTTATCTTTTGTAGTTCTTATCACAGCCTCAGATTACATAGGTGGTTTATATTTCATGTCTGTATTTGTTTATTTCCATCTCTCCATCTAGCAGGTGAGCTCATGAAAGCAAAGACTTCGTCTTGCTCACTGCTGTGTCCTTAAGACTTAGAAGAGTGCTTGGCCATAATAGGTGCTTGGAAATAGTTGTCAGATGAAGGGGTAAATAAATGATATCTTAAGAGACCTTTTAAGGCTGTAGATATCTTGCATCTCATCACATTTCCACCCACTACTTTTAGCATCCATTGATGGTTCTTACCTGAAACAATTATTATTGTGGCATTTGATCAATGGTGATTTTCATTTTCTATCATTCCTTCTACATTTACCAGTTGGAACTCTGCTGTAAGGAAGAGCTTTCCCATCTCTGCCATTTATTTATTTTTAAAATTATTTATATAAGTATGGTTTTTATACTATGGCTTTTCTTTTTTTGCCCACATGATCCTCAATTTAGCAGGGGGAAGCCCATTCATGCTGGCTTCTGCATCACGTCCCTATTATTGTTTATTTTTAGCACTTTCTTATTATTTGGAACCACAAGATGTCCTAGGCTCATCTTGTACTTTCCTTGCCCTAGCCCAGAATCAACCATTTGAAAAAAAAGTGCTGGTTTCTTTTATTGTAAAATGGCATTTAGATATCAAGATTTGGGCATGAGATGTGCTCATCAGTGTAGGGGTACCATTGATTCTAAATACATGTATTTATGAACATACCTTAAATCTATGTTAAAAGTCATGAGTTCATACTGGTAATTTGTTTTTGTTTGTATTACATTTTGGAATTTTCTCCACCCACCCCCTATTGATTCTAATGTTCATTCTCTCTCTCTCTCTCTCTCTCTTTCTCTCTCTCTGTCTCTCTCTCTGTCTCTCTTTCTCCTTCCTTTCCTTCCTCCCTTCCTTTTTTCCCCTCCCTCCCAACCTCCCTCCTTTCCTCTTGCTTTCTTTCCCTCTTCTTTCTCCTCTGCCTCCTTTCCATCCCATCGTTTTTGTAGTCCTTGCCTCTTGGGAGCTCACAGTTCACTATGTGGCCATCTGGTATAATGAAAGGCAGCTCTGGGGGCTGAAGGACCTTGTTTCAATTCCTGGCTCTACCACTTTCCAGCCATATGACTGTGAGCAAGCCGTCTCTCACAATAATAGATTCTGAAAAATAACAAAATTCTTGCCAGGCTCAATCCTTAGAATCAGGCTGAATTTCTTTCCTTTCAAATTCTTAGACCTATAGGCAGGTTTATCTCTCTTTCCTAACTTTAATTCAAGTCTTCCTTTTATCAAGACATCCAGGCAAGTGACCTTCCCAAGATGTTTTTCCCAGCACTTCTAATTGAGCAATTGTTAAATTGCTCATGACTTTTAATATAGATCTAACACAGATACAGAAATTAGCTCAATTACTGTTTCTCTCCTTAATTCTTCTCTGTCACACAGGTGCATCAAACTTCAGTTGCCTGTTCACTATGGTTCTGAGCGATAACAGTGTCTGCTCCATTTTTATTTATCCCTTATATCTGTTAGATAATTCTGTCTGTTTATCTATCTATCTAACCTATCTTTTAGGGGTCAAAAGGATTGCAGCTCCAAATCACCTATTCAGGAAGGACACTTTCCAGCACGATTAGTGCTTATTTTTCTCTTGGAAACTGTAATGACAGCATCATGAACAAAATCAGTTTGATTCCCCAAGAATTAAATGGTTTTTATTCCAAGAGTGTCCATAATGTCCCAAAGGGCAGCTATATTGAAGATTGCTTGAGAACAAAGACTGTGGCAAACCTGCAGTGGCATGGAGCCATGTTCCTTTTGGGGCATTTGCATTTTAACAACCTGAGAAACAAATCCACTTCTTAAAGGGAGAACTATTTGCCATCTGCAGTTCATGCACGTCTGAGGCAGGGAAAATCTGTTGTCCACACACATTTTTGATAAGGTTGGCAGATTCTACTCTTCCAGCGGGTTTAATCAGCAGCGAGTAAGATGGAAACACCCTGCTTCTGCAAACCTGCATGGTGCAATATGGCGAGCCAGCTACTCAGCTTCTACTTATGCCAAAAATCTGAGTATCATGAAAGCATTACCTTTCCATTTTTTTCTTGTGGTGAAAATTTGAGTATTATTGGTGGAGAAACCAATGAAGAGTCTCAGGTAGTCTGACTCCTCCCTGTGCATTAGTAGATAATGCTACTATCTGAAATATGTTTGCTAACTCTATGTCAAATATAAGCACAAGAGAAAAGGTAGTCTTCTTCCTTTTTTGACTATATATTGGAATGACAGAGTATAGGGTAACAGTGAAAGTGTTTATCAAATGTCTATTTTCTCCCTTATATTTTCTAGCATATTTAACACTTAAATTGGAGTTATGTGAGTAGTTCTGGCCAATGGGCTGTGAGCAGAGGTGACATGGGTCACTTCTAAACCAAGGTGTTTAGAAGTCAATATGCTTCTTCCATCCTTCTCTTGCCATTTTATGTGACACAGCAACTTTTGAGGCCATGTGTCCCAAACGGTATGGCTATAAAGTAGAGAAGAGGTACTCAATCCACATCAAACTTCATGTGAGAAATACACCTTCTATGTTAAGCCACTGAGATTTCCACAACATAGCATAACTTGTCCTGACCAGAAATTGGTTCCTTGTGGATAGTGCATAACAAAAATCTGAGGCATTTTCATAGCATTTTCTTTACCGGAGAACGGTGAAGACACAGATGTTGAAGACTGAAATACTGTGGATCCATGCTATGCAGTAGCAAAACATTTTCTAAAGCTTCCACCTGCAGTGACTCAGGGAGACAGAGTGTAAGCATAGTATGCCAGCAGTTCTGGAGGAAGATGTTAGAAAACGGAATGTAAATATTGTATATTTGGCTGCCTTTTGCTAGATATTACAGAAAAGAGATGAGCTCAAGAAAGAAATGACAGGCCAAAGTGAAAAGGAATAGGGACTGTTCCAAAATATAGAGTTTTGTAGAACTGGAAAAGCCAGTTTCTTCTAGATCCCAATTATAAAAGATGGAATTTAAAAGATGTTGCTTCCACTTTCACTTAGGATGTAGAAAGCTATACAAGAACCTGCCTTTCACAATGATGAGAACAAGCCAGGCAATTTACAAAATCATGAACTTTCCTGAATCATAAATCATAAATTTTCCATCAAAAACTGAGATCACAAGACAACCAAGTAAACTGAATTCCATAGAGTGACAATCCTTCCTAGGAGAGATGGGACATATGAACTGTTTCACCTCTGGCAGAGCAAGGTAGGATGTGGTGGCCAGCATAGAAACAAGTAGGAAGAAATCAACCAAAAACTTAATAAATTCTTAAAGGCCCAGCGTGGGCTAGTATAACAGTTTAAAAAATCCCAGGAGCCCCAGACACACGTGGTGTTTGCAGTCACGGGCAAGCTGTTTTTCATGGGCCTCCACCAGAAAAGCTAACTTGCTTTATAGAAAAGCAAACTGAAAGAAACTGGGTTAAAACATGACTTGCCTGTATTTACAGGGAATGAAAAACAATGTTCAAAACTCTAACTCGTATCTTCTAACTTACCAGGCAAGTGCTATAAAAAAATTCTGTCTTAAGTCACAACCAAATGTTTACTCAGTTCATTTTATCAATAATCAAATCATTAGTCTTTTTTATGGATACAAATATTTGTGCACATCTATGGGGTACATGTGATATTTTGTTACATGCATAGATTGTGTAATGATCAAGTCAAGGTATTCAGGTATCCATCACCTTGAGTATTTGTCATATTTCTATGTTCTGGGGTCATTTCAAGTCTTGTAGCTATTTTGAAATGTACAAAACACTGTTGTTAACTATAGTCACCCTCCTCTGATATTTGATATTGAATATCAGAACTTTTTCCTTCTATCTAATTGTATGTTTATATCATTAACCAACTCTCCTCACCCTTCCTTCACCTACGCACTCTTCCCCAACTCTATTATCTATAATTCCACTCTCTACTGCCATGAGATCAACTTTTTTTAGCTACCACATATAAATGAGAGCATGCAATATCTGTCTTTCTGTTCCTGGCTTATTCACTTAACATAATGAACTCCAGTTCCATCCATGTTGCTGTAAATGACATGATTTCATTCTTTTTTTTCATTCTTTTTTATGGACGAATAGTATTCCATTGTGTATATTTACCACATTTTTTTTTAGCCATTTGTACTTTAATGCTGCAGTCCCCAACCCCTAGGCTGCAGCCCTGTACCAGTCCATGGCCTGTTAGGAAAACAGGGCCGGGCACCACCACCTGACCTCCGCCTCCCCCGACCTTCCATCTGTGGAAAAATTGTCTTCCATGAAACAGCCTCTGGTGCCAAAAAGGTTGGGGACCACTGCTTTAATGGACACTGAGGATGATTCCTTATCTTTGCTATTGTGAATAGTGCTGCAATACACCTAGGGGTGCAGCTATCCCTATGATATACTGATGAAATCATTAATCTTTTAAGATTGTGTCTTTGGCTTCACTGTATATTTTATCTATAATAAATATCTACTAATATGCCTGAACGAAAGTCCCTCCACCTAAATGTTGGCTCTGAGATTTTTACAAATTTTAGAACTTTCCAGTTTGAAATGGTCTTATTCTGGGACTTGACCTATTTAGTGACTTATGAAAGCTTCACAAATGAAATGAGTGGGATTATTACATTGTTGATGGAATAATGCAAAGTGTAAAATCCTTTGTTCCTTATGCGTCTACTAGGCCTATTTCAATTCAATAATTCCTGAGAGGCAGAAGAATGGCAGGTCCTTAAGAGCACTACCTTTCCCACTTCAAATTTTTTTATATGTTTCAGAGGTATTGTTTGTTTTTATTTATAAATACATTTTTATTACAGAAATTTTTGACAAGACAAAAAATAAAACCCATGTTCCTGTCACCCAGTTATAACTGCTATTAACATTTTAGTATATATCCTTCTGGACTTTTCTTTCTTATGCATTTAGATGCATAATTTTTAAAATTGGTTTCGTATATTACATACTCTATTGTACCTTCTCTAATTTCTGATCCTTTACATAAATTTGCTCTTTATCATTATCTTTGTATCGTTTCAATCGCACTGTCTGTCAGGGGAATACCTTAAGCTTTGAGTGGGAATCTGGTCCAATAGGCACCAAATCCTTCCAAACACAAACGAACCCAGAAAATCAAGTGGAGGCAATGAATAAATATCTATATTCTAAAATTTATGCTTTCAGCTTCTTCACAATCCAAATAAGATATAGCTCCATACTAAAGAGTTTTACTTTGGTATCAGTAAACATTTAATCATAGACCAGGGATTATAACTTCAAAATAAAAACTATTTAAGAAAATATATATTTAGCAATCCATATTTTTAGAACTGTCTAAAAAATAGGTCACTATAAGCTACTGAGCACAATGTTTTCAAAGACTCCACGGTAAAATATTTGAGAAAAGTAAAATCAGCTCTATTGGCAAAGGACTCTGTGCTTGATCCACTTAGATCAACTGAGCATATTTTTTTTTTAAGTTTTGATTTTGTTCAAACCTGCAACTCCAGGGAAAGACAAGCCATAGGGAGAGGAGTAGAGTCTATCTCCATTTTTTCTTGTGAAGATTAACGGTGTCCCCTGGGTTCTTAGTTTCTTCAACATAAAATGGTCAGTTCTACTTGAATCATGGTGACAGTATTCCTAGCACCTAGTCAGATCCATAACTCTCAGTGGTGTGGGAGTGTTATTTGCTTGTCACCTTTTAAATGTCTCCAGGCGCAGTCCCCAGCCTGAAAGCCAGTGACAAGTGACTGACCTTGACAGTGAAGGGCATTTCTGCTTCACTTCTGTATAGGGACATACAGAAAACAGACTGAACACTTGCAGTAGCAGAGAAAACATCCTTTTTCAAAAGAACACCACAGTGTTCTTAACAAGAGAGATAGATCGTCCCCCAGTAAATCATATATAAAGTCCTTACATCTGTATGCAGTATAATGAATTCCTGGAAACATATTTGAAAGTCAAGGATCTAAAAGACAAATAGTAGGCATATAGAGGGTTCTGCTCCCAGAGGGCTCAAAACTTTATAAAATCTATTAATATAATTGTGATTAAATACATAATTTTGTGCTTAAATATACAATGTGTGTGTGATTATATAATACATTAAAAACAATAAATATTAGCATAAAAGTGTATGTTTTGAAATAATCTCTTACCTTGATTGCCAGCTTAGTTAAGGAAATTATTTAAAGCTGGGGGAAGGATTAAGCTGATAGAGATCCTATTCAACGGTATCAGATCAGTTTTCTTAAAATTGTTCTCAAGAGAAAGTTGAGTGCCAGCCATCTTCTTCTGTGAGAAGGGGTCTGTGAGAAGCTGTGTCTCTACAACCTGTGTGCACCCCCTGCATTTGGATCACTGCTAATTCTCAATTTATACTTGTGCAGGCATCCCAGTTCCTCCATCCACACACCTTGTCTTTGATAATATTTCAGAGTGTCCTCTGCAGTCTTTAGCAGGTTCTTTTCCTCTTCAGCTAAACTCACAATCAAGTACTTGATGTCCATTGAGCACCTGACTAAAGGTAAAGATTACCTGCATTCAGCATACCTAACTGCATCATCACTGGCATTGGCACTTTCATTTTACCACCTTCCATTTAGTTTTAGAAGATGATAAAAGCAAAATGCTTTGACAGCTTTCTCTCCCTAAAAGTTTATACTTAGACTCTGTCCAGGTAGTAAGAATAATTGGAGCAAAGTATGAGGCGGCAGGGAGCAAAATACAGATGGTCCCCAACTTATAATGGATTGACTTAATTTTTAGCCTTTACAATGATATGAAAGCAATACACATGCAGTAAAAACTGTACTTCAAGTACACATACAACCATTAGGTTGCTCACTTTTAGTACAGTATTTAATAAATTACATGAGATATTCAACACTTCGTTATAAAATAGACTTTGTCTTAGATGATTTTGCCCAAGTATAAGGCTAATGTAAGTGTTCTGAGCACATGTAAGGTAGGCTAGGCTAAGCTATGATGTTCTGTAGGTGACGCGTATTAAATGCATTTTCAATTTAAGATATTTTCAACTTAGGATGGGTTTATTGGACATAGCCACTGTAAGTCAAGGAGTATCTTTACAAGGCATGAAGGTCATGAAGCATCTCCAAATTTTCTAAAGCAGTGGAGCTGCTCCCTAGGAGAGAGGATGGCCAGGGAGCGTGTGCTGGTGTTTCAGAATTGGGTGTGGCAGGGGTGTAGTGGGGTTTGCGTTCACTTCTACCTCCTTTCCATGGCTTCCAGCACTGATAAGAGCACACAAATGTGTTTTGTGTGTCCTAGGTGACCTGTGGCCTTTGTACTAGAAGATCTTACTCAAGGAAAAGAACAGTATAAGTAAGCACTGACTTTGGGAAAGGAAAATATAATGAAAAAAATACGTTTCCCTTTTTTTTCGTTTTGTTTTTGAGACAGTATCTTGCTTTGTCACCCAGGCTGGAGTGTAGTGGCCCAATCATGGCTCACTATAACCTAAAATTCCCAGGTTCAGGCAGTCTTCTTCCGTCAACCACCCACATTGCTGAAACTACAGGAGCGTGCCACCATGCCCAGCTGATTTCTTATTATATTTTTTATTTTGTTTTGGTAGAGATGTCGGGATGGGATGGGTCTCAATATGTTGCCTAGGCTGGTTTCAAACTCCTGGCCTCAAGCGATCCTCCTGCCTCGACCTCCCAAAGTGCTGGAATCACAGGCGTGAGCCACCCCCCCCCCCCCACCCCACAAGTTTCTCTTTAGAAAGGGAATTGGCTGTAATTAAAAGGAACTCAGAAGTAAATCACTTGGATTTAAAAAGTACTTTGTGTAGCTAAGTACCGTGCTGTAAATACCTTCTCTGTGCTGATGAGAGCACGGGAGGATGCAAAATATTTATAACCCAGGGACTAACAAAGATCTGATTTGGTGACTAATAAGTTTGAGGCAAAGAGGCACAGCGGGGCAGCAATGAGTGGGAAGGAACAGGGGGCACACACTGGGATACAAATCTGCTGCCCTCAGCGGCCGTCCAGGTGAGGCCCCTAAGCCCCAGCTGAGAGCCACGTTGTGTAGGCCTGGTTTTTGTTTCTCCTCGTCAGTAGCTCTTCAGCCCTCTAAAACCCCTCCCCTTTGGGGTCAAGCAGATGCCCTGAGTAGTTCCAGGACTTGCACCTGTCGGGGCATCCGGAGTCTCATTCATGACTCAGGTCTCTCCCAGGAGGGCAGACAGGTAAGCTGATCATTCCCCCTGAACAGGGAGTGTTTCTTTCAAGATTGAGCCCCCAGACTGGTACAAACATGTTGATTTGGGGTGGTTTTCATTCATATTGGATGGAGGACAAGTTCAGGGCTTTAGGCTACTGACTATCCACTGCTGAAGCCATGGGAGCTCATGGGAGCCCATGGGTCAGATCTTGCTCATTTATGTTCTAACCACAGTGCAGCTTCTAGTCTACAGTACCTGAGGCAGCAGGGGTGCCAGCAGACATCTTTTACCCTGTGCCCCTCTGTCACTAGCACCCAAGATCACCCAACAGCCTCTGGAGGCTCTACCCCCCATGGATGGCAGCACAGTTCTGGGGGTGGCTACACCTATTTCTCCACAGGCTTTTGAAACCATTGCTCAGCAAAACCAACAGGCCCTTCTAATTGAAATCCTCTCTTGCCTCCAGTTGATATCATGACCTTGTGATCTCCCAGATCTGTGTTACACCCTGCGGGAGAAGGATAGGAGATTCTTTGTGTTGGCTGATAGAACTACTCTGGTTCCTCTGCCCATGGGTCACTGCTCTATGCTCCTCACTAATCACCACGTGGAAGTCAGGGTGCAGCCAAGGTTGAAAGAGATGACATTCTAGGAATGCAGTCATTGTGGTCTAAAAAGTTCAAGAGACTTGCATAAGATGTGTTTGTCTATGTTCACATTACAAAATTCCAAACAATAAATTCAATAGGACCAAAAAGCAAATTATCATTCATTTTTCTGCACATTCTGGTTAAGGTAGACGTTTGTGGTCATCATCAATGATGCTCCATGAATCACTGGGAGCCAGTATTCACAGGCGACATGATGGAGGATGATGCACCATGATCGTGATAAAGCCAGCATTAGATTCATATCATTTCAATACAAACAGGTTCTGAAGGGTCATGACATTGTGAGTAATAACAGTATTGCTACCTTTTTCCCATAGTGGGATGTATGAAATTGGCCAGGAAGGTCACAGTTGACAAGAAAACAGAGGAAGAACATGGTTCCTGGACCTGAACAGAATGACACAGTTCCTAGACACAATGAAGAATTGTCACATGCTCTGATTAGAAAATTTAAAAATACTTAAGTACCGCTTTCTTGTCCATTATCCTAAATGTCCCTTAATAAGTCATTATACCTTCATGTACCAATGAATTTTGTGAACTCTTTTTTAATCAGGTTTATAGAGATAGGGGCCCAGCATAATATATTTGCCTGGGGTCCTGCATATCCAGGGAGTGGCACTGGTGCTGGAGGGCACTGGAAGAGCTTGGTGTGCTCCAGTTTTGCCTTCATCCTCTGCCATCACAGCCTGCCCTGAAGACCACCAGGAAAAATCCCATCACATCCTACATCCCTGATCACTCCAGTCACCACAAACAGCCCTGGAGCCCCAAGTCATCACCACCATCCCAGTTCTCATCATCACATGGTTCTGTAGGTTCTCTAATCTGACCCAATGTCACACCTAGCCCCAACCCCCCCAGATCTTTACCTTCTGGTCAAGGTCTACCGTTAGCAAAACTCTCCTCACTTTCTTGCTCCAGGCTAGGAGTCATATCTCTGTTGCAACTCTCCTCCAATCCTCCACAGATCTACAGACTGTACACTCAAAATACATCAAGAGGCCGGGCGCGGTGGCTCACGCCTGTAATCCTAGCACTCTGGGAGGCCGAGGCGGGTGGATCGCTCGAGCTCAGGAGTTCGAGACCAGCCTGAGCAAGAGCGAGACCCCGTCTCTACTAAAAATAGAAAGAAATCATCTGGACAGCTAAAAATATATATAGAAAAAATTAGCCGGGCATGGTGGCGCATGCCTGTAGTCCCAGCTACTCGGGAGGCTGAGGCAGGAGGATTGCTTGAGCCCAGGAGTTTGAGGTTGCTGTGAGCTAGGCTGATGCCACGGCACTCACTCTAGCTGGGCAACAGAGTGAGACTCTGTCTCAAAAAAAAAAAAAATACATCAAGAACCCCCCATCTCCACCCAACACATCTCACTTACTACCACTCTAGTCCAAGTCACCATTTTTGGAGAGGTCGCCCGACCTTCCTACAAATAGCACCTCTATTTCCTTCTACCCCCCCAGCTTGCTTTATTTTTCTTCCTAGCACCAATTCCACCTGGAATATTATTTGTTTGCTTGTTGATGGTGTATAATCTGTCCCTCAATAAGAATAGGAGCTCCCTGGCAGCAGGTACTGCATACATTTCAGTCACTGCTGTATCCCCAGTGCCCAGAATACTGCCTGGTACGTAGCAGGTGTGCAGTAAGAATGCTTATTTTTCCTGACATTCAGTACAAACAGAAAGGAATTGCTTAACAAGTTTTATGACACAGCCTATCTTTACCTATGTAAAATGTAAACATATCTGGACAACAAGATTTGGAAAAACATATTTTAGATAATTTTAGAAAGTAAAAAGAAAGTTTAGTAAAGGAGATAGTAAAACTTCATAAATTATACCTACTGTTAATCACAGAACAGATTCTGAAATAAAGGCACTTTCAAGGAAATCAGAGATTTATCACTGATTGTTTCTACTTTTATTATTAATTATATAAATATATGTAAATATTAAAGAGCTGGGCAGCTCTTTCCTGCTCAGAGCTCATCCCTTTGTTTTCACAATATAAAAACTTTACTGCAACCTCTGGCATTTGATATAGCTCTTCCTAATTGCACTCTCCGTCCAGCAGTTGTTTACAGTAAGCTTCAGCCAAGTACAATTGCTTTTCACAAGTTTCAAATCTAAAAACAGAGTCTCATTCCTTGACAAGACTCAACTCTATAATTACCCAACAACTATGGCACTCAGCTAGTCACATGCTCCCCCAAAGGGCCATCCTCTCACGTTTCCAACCCTGTACATGTGCCACCTTCTCTGTCTGGAATTCTCTTCTCACTCCCCACCCTGCTTGTCTAGCTCCTTCTTCCTCCTCTTTCACCTTCTCCCTAAGCCGGCCCTGATGCCCCACACCCAAGTTACATCTCCCTTTGAGAACCTTGTACTCCTCTCATGCTGGAGCTCCTCACACTGTTACTGCTTCTCTTCCTCCACTACGAGACTGTAATGTTGAGGGCAAAGATGAGATATGACTATTCATCTTTGTGAGCAGACAGTAGGTGAACAGCAAAAATGTGTTAAATGACACAAATTGTCAAACGAGTGATTTTTTCTTATCAGTGAAGACAGTAGTATCAGACTAAATCAAGCCTAAATCAATCCACTTTTAAATGATGTGATTTTGCTCACCATATCGCTCCATAGTGTTGGTGTGAGGATCAAATAGCTGAAAACAACATGCAGCTCTGTTGAAAGCCACACGATGTGGCCTGTTTATTTAAGGACATCCACATATTTTTTAAGTCATGTGATTCATTCATTGTTTGTTTAATCTGAGATGTGGGAGGTGGGAGGTCGTGGAAGAAGCAGATTAGAGGCACGAGGTTTGCCTTTTGTATTCCCTGAGTGTTCTTGGGGAAAACAGAAACTTCTAAGTCGGTGTAAGCTCTTTTATTTCTCCCTGGCTCAGACTCTTGCAGGAGTGAATATCTGTCCCCTCTACTGATCTCTGCCACTACTGGGGGTTGGGCTGGCTCTGCACAGGGTGGCTGTGACACGTGGACACAAGTGCCCTGTGCAGCTCCACTGAAGACTCAAATGCCCGCCTTCTGCTGCCTGACTTTTCTAGTATTTATTTTTCCTTTTAACCTTCTCCCAAGCATTTTGATATATACAGCTTTGTTTAACTGAAGACATTCTTAATAATTCTTATTAGACAATTCATCTGATAATACACTGACTTTCACATTAGGAATGAACTGGATTTGAAATTTTGCCTTTTGCTTTCAGTACTTCCTAGTCCTGCTTTTCCCCTTGCCAGGATAATGGAATATGCCTCCTAAAACAAGATACTGGAGTAGAACTGCTAAGTGGATGATGTAATCACTATTTGAAGGAAATTGCTTTTTAATCTCTAAAAATGTGAGACTAGAGAGCATGTCAGCTCAAGTTCTTGATGGCTCATCTCCATCTTATGTCCAACTTATACGAGAAGAGTTATTTTCTGTCTGTGAACTTCAGGGGCTTTTGGAGAGAGCACATGACACTAAAACAATTGAGTATTCTTAGTAACTTTGTTCAACACACCCTTGATAAGTTAGAGAAGCAGCCATTAGGCTGCATGCATTGGCTCACCTGTTTAAGATCAGGGCACTACAAAGTCAAGTCTGTAGGCTTTTCACAGGGCCCAAGACTTATAGGTTAGTAGTTACAGATATGTCTGTAGCATCTAACTGAAGTTCTAATACACAAAACTGGAAAAGGCCTCTGCAGAAGCGAAGTCCATCATTCGCACTGCTGTATGAGACATCTCATCATGGTGAAGCTCTCTGAGTGCCTTTTTCCTTAACCCGTCAGACTTGGATTTGAGTAATCAGGCCAAGGAGCACAGCCCCCTAGGAGCACTTGCCTATTTTGACCATCAGATTCTATGAGAAGAGTTGCTGAAAGTAGAGCCTCTGGAAAGATCTGAGAAGGAAGCCAAGACAAGAGAGGAGGGACCTCAAACTGCTTCATGGTGGTGGCAGATTGGCATATGGAGAAAACACAGAGGGGCACCAGAAGCAACCTAAATAAACAAACCACTTACTATGGGGAAACCAAAGTCTAGAGAAAGATGAGTGACTGTACCCCATTTGTGGTTAGTTAGGATGAGACGCTTCTCTCTGATGCTCTCTCCACTACGTGTGGCTGTTTGCTAGCAAAAAAAAAAAAGTATTTTTTATTTCCCCTCTCCACATCCTCATTGTCATCACTCTTGCTGTCCCATCTTGCCCTTGTGTATTTAACACTGCCCTCAGAGCCCCCTTCTTCCCACCAAGGATAGGGCCCTGCAAGCCTTTGCCCTTTGTTCTTCTAGGCAAAGGAGAAACTTTACTAAATATAACCCATTTCTTTGCTGACTCAGAGTCCCCCACCAGCATAAGTATAGTATGTCCTGGCCTCCCTCTTTGAAGCTTTCATCTCTGCTAGCGTACTTATGGACAGGGGTCATCTCACGACAGTGGCCTCCGTCACCTGCAATGATAGCTGTGCCTGCAGCATTCACCCCATCCCCATCTGTACCCTCTGCTCCTCCTCAGCCCCTTTCGCTTTGCTGCCAGTCCCTCCTGGAGCTGCCATGTGAACGGGTGTTGTGGGCCCGTAATTCTTCCAACAGCATGGCTAAACCCGAGCTTTAACAAGTAACAAGACTTTAATAAAGATTTGGAAATAACACGCAGGAATGATCATTCTGGGAGAGCTAAAACTGATAGTGGAAATGAGGAGCGGTAAAGTTCACAGGTCAAACCCCCACCACCACATACAACCTCTGTTGGGCACCACCCAGCCGAGCTCCCAGCCAGCCTCACAAGTCCTACACTCTGTGTTTCCTCCCACCAGAGAGGCAGAGAATGAGGCCTCCCGTTCTTCTCCTGTCTGTAGAGTGCTTGCCTGCAATCCTTGTCTTGATATGCCCCAAGCTCTCTCTGCTCTCTCCCCTTCGGGCGTATCCTGGCATGATTAACAGCTGAAATGTCCTCAGCATTTGGCGAGGGTTGATCTTACCTTGGACAATGAACTAGAAGGCAATAAATTAAACATCAGACCTTTTCCAAAGTCTGGGTTAATTTGTCTAGAATATTGCAAATAGCCGGGCTTCAAATCAACCTCCTTTACCTGGCCCCCCGGTGACCCCTTCACCAGCCTGAGTGAGGATAGGTCTCCAAAGCCACCACCCTCACTCCCAAGAGCTTCTAGCCTCCACTCCAAAAAGAACATTCACATATTTTCTAAGAATGAGGAACAATGTTCACAGACTCTACAGAATAACTCTTCTTTAAAGATGAAACATTTTCCTATACAAAACAATTTGCAGACCTGCAACACCATCCATGATGAAAACAGCTTTTTATGTTATTGTGCATGACACCGGAACCCCTTGGAAAGGCCGGGTCTGAATTTCTGCATTTGGGAATGTTTGCTTTTCCTTTTAATAACCAAATATCCATTGTGTCCTCTCAGAACAAAGGAATATTTACCCCAGAGGAGAATATTTGTCCCCCCTGTTTTATAATACATCAAACAAGGAAAGCTTTGAAACTGCAGATCTTTTTTTCTTCCAAGATTTCAAAGATCCCAAGACAATTCTTTGTTAGGGATCAAGATCAAAGAGTTAAGTCTTTCTTTTCCCCGAGGGGCCTCTGCAAGGATGTTTTTCCCGAGCATATGGCCTAAAGTCATGATGGGGGAGGCATGGGGACCTCTCAGAAAGGTCCTTGATGGCAGCAGGGCCTTGGTGCAAAGGCAGGAGCTATTACCATAAGGCAGGGGCCCCAATTGTAGTCCTACCTCCCCAAGGGCTTGGAAAGCCATTACCCCCCACCCCCAGCCCTTTTCAGTCACTCCCTATAGATGCTGCTCCAGAGCAAGTGACCCCATGTCAGCGTGTCTGTGTCCATGTTATCACTTAGAGGTTTGTAAATTCAGATAAAGCAGGAACCATATTCCTATAACTCCCTCTCTATGCAGAGCATTTCACATGCAGAATCCTATGATGTTAAACTTAGAAGGGACCTTAGAGTTTCTCTAATCCAACTCTGTCGTTCATTCAGATAAATAGATTGAGTAACTATTGTAACTGGAAGTAACTTTGTATTGCCAAGGTTGTAGAGCTGCTTCATCCTGGAGCTGGGACATACCCACAAGCCTCCTTTGCTCTTATCAGGGATTTCTCCCATATAGCAAGGTTTTTTGATGGCAATGTGATAAAATATCAAAGGGAAATCCTACAGGTTTTATCATTCACAAAGCAGTTCCAAAGGGACTTCTACTAAGTGCTGGAAACACTAAGATAAGTAAAATATGGTTCTGCCCTTAAAGAGCTCGCAGTCTAGCCTTTGAGAATGAAGATAATTCAGTAATAAAGATGTATGATAGGACATCTAGGTACTTTAGGGGCACCATGGAGAGGCATCTCCCCAAGCTGAAAACTACACTCTCATTCTGAATATGACCACACACAAATAGCTTAAGATGTTCTAGAGGGAGTAACTTTGCTTTAGGGACCTATAAACATCACCTGTTTATTCAGGTAAGATGGAGGTGAGTGCACTGGGAGTTGGGGGAACAGCTGTGCTGCTCTGACTCCCTCGAATGCTGAGTTAGCTTATGTCCCAGCAGCCCCAGAGAGGACTAGGTGTGCCCAAGCCCAGTGACCCACACCCAGGCACTGACCCCAGCCACAGGGGGAGCCTACAGGCCTCCCCGTATGCAAAGAACCTGTTTGTACAGTCTGGATTCCTCATAATAGCAGGAGCCAGTCTGTGCTTAATAAGGTGACATTGCACTTTCAGAGCCCAGCCTTGGCACAGGGACTCAGGCAGGTCAAGGAGGGCCTCAGGGGACTGTCAAACCTGGCTTCCCAGGAGGTGCATTCATGGGCTGTGGCTAGTGGAGGAGCAGGAGTCTGAACAGGCAGGTCCCATAGAGTAGCACAGGCCAAACCACAAGCCAGATGCATCCTGCAAAAGGGACTCACCCTACTCAAAGCCATTTGGCTTCCCAAGAAGCTCTGGATCCCTGAAACCACCTACTGCGATGTGTACTGAGAATGAGGGCCAACTGGGGGAAAGGGTACGTGGAGCCTATGATAGTGAGGTTAAGAGCACAGTGGTTAATAGCACAGGTTCTGGGGCTAGATCGCCTGGGTTCAAACCCTACCTAGCTCCACTTATTGCCCTGTAACTGTGCAAGTCCATCAGTATCTGGGCTACAGTCTCCTTATCTGTAACATGGGGATAATAAAGGTAGTAACTTATGGTATTGTTGTATTAAATGGATAAATACATGTAAAATGCATGGTCTATAATAAGTATTTAACAATATCAGCTATTATGAAAGCATAAGACGTAGTCCTTGTTCCCAGATTCCTTACAATCTAATGAAGAGAGGTGAAAAAAATCAGATAAAAAACAACAGCAAAACCATGAGATAATAAATATGTCCTTGCATTCCAAACTGTGTGGTCAAATGCTAGGATTAGTGAGCATTAGCACAGATTCCATCTTAGATTGTCTCTGGATGACACCCTCCTGTGAAAAAGGGAGGTGGCAGGGGCATTGTGGCAGAGTGGTCAAGAGGGTGGGCTTCAGAGTCAACAGCCCAGGGTTTGAATTCTGGCTCCGCCAATTCCCAGCTGTGGGATCGTGGGGAAAATGTCATGACAGTTAATTTTATGAGTCGACTTGACTAGGGCATGGGGAACACACATACTTAGTCAAATATTATTCTGGGTGTTTCTGTGAAGGTGTTTTTGGATAAGATTAACATTTAAATTGGTAGACCGAGTAAAGCCGACTGCCCTCTCTAATGTGGGTGGGCCTCATCCAATCAGTTGAAGCCCTGACTAGAACAAAAGGGCTGTCTGACTGTCTTCTAGCTGGAACATCGGCTTTTTTCCTGCCTTCAGACTTGTGCTGAAACATCAGCTCTCCCTGAGTCTCGAGCCTTCCAGCCTTCAGACTAGAGCTACACCATCAGCTCTCGGGGTTCTCGGGCCTTCAGACTCAGAAAGGAACCATTGGTTCTCCTGGGTCTCCAGCTTGCCAGCTCAGCCTGCAGATCTTGGGACTGGCCAGATTCCATAATCACGTAAACAATGAATCCTGATATATAGATAAACATATATATTTATATATGTGTGTGTGTACTATTGGTTCTGTTTCTCTGGAGAATTGTGACACAGATACTAAGCCTCTTTTCTAAGCCTCAATTTTCTTACCTGTAAAATGGAGATTAAAAATATTTAGTCATAGAATCACTACAAAGATTCAACGACTTCTTGAATATGAGCATTGACATGGTGCCTGACACATTAGGGTGCTCAAAAATATTACTTATTAGGGAGTGCCAAGGCCCTCCAGCTAAAGACCACCAGGAACAGTCTTACAGTTGAAGAAGCTGGGTTCATTACTAATTGCAGTAAGGGAGAATCCGCACCATGGTGGGCCACCTCAGGAAGAGGGTATTAGAAAAGACTTATCACAGGATTTGGGTTTGTGTTAAGTATTTTGGAGAGCATTTAAGGAAGTGAGGCTTTGTGCTGGATTGGATGCTGTCAGGAAGCTGGCCTAATTCTACATGTTGGTATCTTTAATGAGTGGAATAGTGGCTCTCAAAAAGACATGTCCAAGTCCTAACCCCCAGTACCTGCGAATGTGATCTTATCTGGAAAAAGGGTCTTTGTAAATATAATTAAATGTAGGATCATCCTGGATTAATCAGGTGAGCCCTAAATCCAATGACAAGTATCCTTATAAGACAAGACACAGAAACAAAGGGGAGAAGGTTATAACAACCTGGATGGAACTGGAGACCATCTTCCTAAGTGAAGTATCTCAAGAATGGAAAAACAAACACCACATGTACTCACTATTAAATTGGAACTAAATGATCAACACTCGTGTACCTATGGTAGTAAAATTTAACGGAAATCGAGCAGGTGGGAGGAGGGATCAGGGGATGGGTAAATTCACACCTCATGGGTACAATGCACACTATCTGGGGGATGGACACAGTTATAACTTTGACTCAACCTGTGCAAAAGTAATTCATGTAACCAAAACGTTCGTGCCCCTGTAATATTCAGAAATAAAATTAAAAAAAAAAAAAAAGAGGAGGTGTTGCGAAGATGGAGGCAGAGATTGGAGTGATGTGTCTGCAAGCCCAGGAACAGCAAGGATCGCCAGCAGCCGCCAGAAGCCAGGAGAGAGGCATGGGACAGACTCTCCCTCGGAGCCTCCAGAAAGATCCTGCCCACCTTTTCTGTTGGACTTGTGGCCTCCAGAACTGTGAAAATAAGTGTTTGTTGTTTTAAGCCACTCCATTTTGTTAGGCAGCCCTAAGACACTAATACAGTATCTCAGTGAATCTTATCTAGAGGGAAGGCAGACTAGAGCTAGAACAAGGCTAACACTGTAGTTGGCAGAGAAGCAGTAGTCACTCCTCTCAGTCAGGAGAGGGGTATGCTTGGCATTTCAGGCATGGACAATGCTCATATTTTATCTGTGTCCAGGTGTGACTATGATGCAGTTCTCTTTCTCTCTTGATCCATCATAGTCACAGAGTGGCCTGGTCTGATGTTGGCATTATATGAAATTGTTCATGTTCAACAGAACACCAGGCCCAGCTACGCGTGCCAGGGGGCCCCCAGATGTCGGGGCTGCCTTTTCCTTTCTCAGGAGCTTCTAAGAGAAGTCAATTGAAGGCCTCTACTAGACTCAAATTGCCTTCTGAACAGCTATGAGAAGTGGTTAACCTTCTATTTTAGCCTTTTTTTGCTGCTTATTGAGAAGCTGCTATTGTCTATCAGATTAGAAAATGTATGTTTCCTTCGTCCCAAGAAATATTAATGTATCAGGATTTGGTTCAGAGCACACAGGCAACACATTTATCCTGTGACAAATGAATTAAAATGTGTACAGTTCTGAGTGTCAGGAGGATTTTCATCATTCTGGGAGTTGTCAAAGGAACTGATGGCAGGGCATGCCTCAGACACAACCAGGTTGTTGGTGCATGTCCAAGAAGCCTATAGCATGTGACGAGTCTCTGGGGGCAGCCAGCTGGAGCCAGACAGCTCTCTCTGCCATCAAGAGCTGTTTTGCAAAGAATCTCGTAGATGAAGGTGCACTGTCTTTGGGTCATCATGACTAGGTGCTGCAGTAGTTAATACCTTACTTTCCTTATTTCACTGCACCCTTGCATTGGCTCACATAGATGCTGTGATAACCTCATCTAGGTTTTTAAATCTTTCGGACACTCTGCATTTTCCTTGTAGATTCATGAACCTTGAAGAAACACTGCCTAACAGGCGCTTTTTGCTCTTGACTCCCTTATTTTGAGTTTTTCAAAACTGAGATCAGTTCATAAGCTTCTAGGGGCCTGCCTTTGCTGTGCTAATCAAGATGGGCCTCTCCAAGGTAACTCACAACCCAGCATGTATCCCTGTAGCCTTTCCTATCCAAAAGCATGCAATACCTTGCCTCTCCAATGCCAAACATGGCTCTTTTTCCTCTAATACACAAGTAATCATTTGCTATTTCTTATTCTTCTTAATTACTTTATCAGGATGCTGTCAGCTGCATGTAACAGAAACCCCAACCAAGAGTGGCTTAAACCAGGAGAAAAAGCTTATTCTTTCATATAACAGCGAGTCCTACACTGGGACAGTTCCAAGGTGGGTTAGCTCAGCAGCTCCATAACACAAGGAAGCCCTCTTGGGCCGGCTCCCCTCACGGTGCCCAGATGGCAGCTCCAGGCCGTACACCCCCACATACTAACCAGCTGACAGAAGACAGGAATGGAGAGTATTCCTGCCTTGGGCGCCTATTTAAAAGATGGGAGAACTTTTCCCAAAGTGTCACAGCTGACTTCCCATCACGTCTCATGGGCCAGAACTGTTTCTCATGTCCATTCCCGAACCAAACACTGACAAAAAGTATGGAATTTGGACCATTAACTTAATCAAGATGCACTTCCTTAGGCTAAGGAACGGCCTGGCCTCCTCGAGATAGACACCAGACACATTTTTAAAATTAGCGTCTGCTAACAAAGAAGTCAGTTGGGAAATGACTCCTGGGTGGGCAACAGACAGAAGCCCCCATTTCCACATATTCTCTGAAGAAAACTCAGCTCCAATAGTTCCTGCACACGTGCCACAAAGCAGTGTGACACAGGCCCCTTCGTGGGGTCATCTGCTTCCAGGTTAGCTCAGAAACACTCAGACATTTCTCCTGAAGCTGCTGCCAAAGCCAACACAAAGGAGGCCACAGATAAGACAAAATAAAACAACAATCTTTTTATTTTCTAAGTGCAGGATACGGAATGTGTTTCTGGGAGAAAAATAAGTAAGGCATAAAGCATAGATGATTTTAATTGTGTTTTCTTGAGGATCTGACATACAATGCTGTAGTATTTTAACTTTCTTGTACAACACACATCATAAAGCATGTGCTAGTTAAAAGTGATGTCTGACTGCACTCTGATTTTCCCAATTTGAGACAAATACAATTTTGGAGAGGAATGAAAGAGTTAGGGCAAAATCTCCTTGGTTACTCCATGGACAAGAAGTAGGAGGATTCTGAGAACTGACTCCATTAGAGGTAGGAAGCTGAGAGCTGGTGAGCATTTGCTGTGCCTCTCCAAATAGTGTAGGGCTTTTGTTTTGTTGATAATCCTAAGTCAACCTTCTATAAGTCAGACCTCCCCTAGCGAGGGGATGCTAAAAATCACTAGCATCTGACTGTGAGATTATTTTCAATCTTGAATAGATGCAAGTTTCCTCTTATTTGAAGGCTAGCTTTTCCAAAGGGTGCTGAGCACACTTGGAAGACTGAAGTACCCACTCTGGTGTTCTTCTCATGCAAGACTCTTTCCGCCCCTACTCAAAGCATTCTACATGGCCGCAGTGGGTGCTTAGAAGCATTATGTGTTTCCGAGTCCTTGTCCTTTGGTCCAGTTATCTATGGCTACGTAACAAACCTTCCCAAAATGCAGTAGCTTAAAACAGCCATTTTATGTTGCTCAGTTGTGTGGGTCAGGAATTCAAGAAGGGCTCGGCTGGGTGCCCAGTCTGTGGTCCACACGGCATCGGCTGGGGCAGGCAGCGCTGGGGGATCCGCCTTCAGTACGGCTTCGTCACTCATAAGTCTGGCATCTTGGCCTCTTTCTCTCTCCCCCCACATAGTACCTCATCCTCAGGGCCTCTCCACAAAGGGCACAGTGCTCTCACTGTGTCCTGTTTTTTACATGGTGACTGGCTTCCAAGGGACAGGGAGCAGAAGTTGTCAACACAATTAAGGGCCATGCCTGGAGCTGCCACAACATTCGTTACATTCTATTAGTCCAAGTAGCTACAGGGCTTGCCCAGATTCAAGGGAGCGGGAGAAAGAGTCCAAGTCTCTGTGGGATTTGGCAGGGTGACACTGCAGAGGAGCATCGAGAAGATACTGTTATGGCCATCTTTGGAAAGTACAATCCACCACATCCTCTTAATTTTTAATTGTGTGGCATTTCTCTTCCTTTGCATTATTGAGGTTCCCTGAGGATAAACTGCATGTGTCACACTTATGAGGAGCCATAAATACACGGTATGGGATGTCACAAATCATGATTCCTCAGTGAGTCCTGATCAACTCAAAGGCTTAAAATTCAACTCATTGATGATGAGTCAGAGAAGTTCCAGTGTCTGACTCTGATCCACACGATGTTCTTCAGTCCTTCCCACCCTTACTGGTAGAGTAAAACTATACCTTTATTTCTTTTAAAACAAGGCTAACTGCCCAGACTGGTGGGAGCCACTGAGGAGTATAAATTCTAGCCAGGAAGATGGACATGAAGATGACTTCAAGGCCTTGGAAAGGTCAGAGGAGTGACAAGACAAAAGGGGAGAGAGGCAAGAGGATGTCCAGCACTAGAAACCTCTCTGACTGAGGCAAGCAGGCAGGACTTTATAAGAGGCCATCTAGAAGCTCAGTGTCACTGGGAGCCTGGAGAGCCGGACTCAGAAGGGAGCAGGAGTGTGGGAGATTTGACACAACCAGAACAAAGCCAAAATTATCCCACATTATCAGTCCAGGGAAGGTACTTGTGCCACTGCCTCGGGTCACCAGATGCCATGGCTCGTACGGCTGCTGCCCACATCCCTGCTGTTGCTACCCCAGAACCTGGAAGTGTCTGCTGCAGCCACCACCACCTGCCACCACATGGATCGCCTGCTGTGCCTGCTTATGGTGCTATTCCCATAAGCTGAGTGTGACTGGCTGAGCGGGTCACAGTCCCCTTCTCACTGCTGGGAAAGTGAGCACTGTCAGCTTCCTTCTCCCACCAAGACTCACAGAGTGGACATTCCCTATAGGGAAGGGGGCTTTATACAATGGACAGCCAAACCATGGACAAATATCCACTATATGACTTTCAGGAGTGGTTTATTCCATAACAATTTATGGGGACCCCATGTGTGCCTGGCACTATTCTAGGCATTGAGAATACAAAGGTGAGCAGAAAAGACATGGCACTTAACTTTGTGTGTGAAGAAAAGGCAAAAAATAAAGAAACAAATAAGGCATTTCATAGAATGATGAGTGCAATGGAGAAAATCAAATCACATGCTAGGACAGAGGGTCACTGGGGAATGTGGGCCTGTGTGGGGCGTGGGGCGTGGGCAGGGCTACCTGAGCGGGACGGTCAAGGCAGGCCTCCGAGAGAGCCTGAGGTCTGGAAGATAAGACGGAGCCAGCCACTGTAAAGACCTGGAGAAGAACTTTCCAGGTAGAGGGAGAGCAAATGCAAAGGCCTTGGAGTAGGAACACGTAAACGTGTCAGTGAAGGGAGAAACCACAGCTGGTGTGCCTAAAGCAACGCGAGCAGCAGGGAGGTCCGAGAGGACACTGGAACGGCCGCCTAACCGTGCCCAGGTCTCCCTTAGAGGGCCAAGAGCAGGCATGGTGAAGGACAATTGACATTTGGAAGTACAAGACTCTTTCATATGAGGGGGACCCTGTTGTCTTAGAAGTGGGATTAAGAATGGTTTTGTGGACTCACAGAAGCTTTCAACTTTCCTGGCCACAACCTGCTATAAGAAAGATATTTTATTCTACTACCCAATGAACACACACACACACTTGTGTGTAGGATGGTTAATTTTACGTGTTAACTTGGCTGGGCTACAGCACCCAGATATTTGGTCAAACATCAGTCTGTGTGTTGCTGTAAAGGCATTTTTTAGATGAGATTAACATTTAAATCAGTAGACTTTGAGTAAAGCAAATACCCTCCGTAATATGGGTGGGCCTCACCCAATCGGTGGAAGACTTTCAGAGAAAACAGATTGATGTCCTTCAAGTAAAAGGGAATTCTGCCTCCAGACTGCCTTCGAACTCAAGCTGCAACATTAACTCTTCTCTGGAGAACCCCAACAAATACCATATGTTTACATCATGTATCTACATATCTATCTGTATCTATGCCTACATCTTTATGTTAACAAAAGTTTCACAGAACAATACTTACCCTTATTACATACAGCGTCATCTGATATTCCCTATTCTCTTCCACTGCAGAAAATAAATGCTGATTACAACCCATAAACTTACTTCATACTGTGAGGCCTTCTCCACCCTTTCCCCTGAGTTACCAGAGCCCTCATACTGCCTTAATTCTGAGAGTGATAAAGAATCATAAAGTGGGAACATAACTTAGAACTTTGTTATTTCATCTCTTGTCATTTTATAAACAAGGAAACTGAGGAACAAAATGAAATCATTTGTCTTTGATTCCTTTTATCCCAAGATGTTGTCATTTGACAACAGCCGTGAGAAGGCTATAGTATTGAAGTCATATCCTCCTCCCTTTAAGTATTTGCCTTTGAAAAATAGACGACTTTCAGAGAACTGCTTAAGCCAAAAAAAGAGGTGGACCTTAGTGTGGATTTCAGGCACAGCTGCATCCGAGTGAGGGAGCCAAGCAGAGGAAAGACCTGGGGCCGCATCTTCTCAGCCCTCTCAGATTGCACTAAACCTCCTGCCTGAATATGAGATCACTCCTCTTCACAATAATTGACACACTCGTTACTCATGGACAATTTGTGGTTCCTTCTGGGTACTTGCTCCTAGAGCAAAAGCAGCTCTGTCTTATTTCCTTGTATCGTCAATAACTAGAAGCTAGAGGCTTGCTCTGGAAGGATGAGTCCTTTAGCCAGGAAAGGCTGTGTCCAAAAGTCAGGCAAGAGGCTGACAGGTGGATGGTGCCACAGAGCCCACCCCACTGCTCCACAAAGCCCTAGCATTGCCGAGAACAAGCACTCGGAGTGAGTCCACCCAGCCCTTCATTTTCTGCCTACAGACGCTTCCCACAGAGACCCCTGGAGCCACAGGGAGGAGATGTCACAATGGGCACACCATCAGTGAAGAAGATGGCAGGTTTGGGGCAGCATTGTGCAGACTGATGTTCTGCCAAGAAACCTGATCCACAAGACTTTTTCACTCTTGAAGCCAACTTGGCACCTCGGTGAAGTGCGGGAAGTGAACAGCTTTCATTTGAAAAAATTGTTTTCAGGTTTCGCTCTCCGGTTTAATTTGATTCATCTTTCATAAATAGTAGAAGGGGGGGGCTTTCTTTCTTTGAAGTCTGTAGAATTAGAGTTATTTCTGTGCATGTCTTTCTTACTTTCCAAACCAGACTCTAAACTCTAAAAGGCACCATGGCCCAAACACCTAGTATCCTCCCACCAGAGCTATCACACTGCCTTGCACCTGGCAGAGACGCAATAAGTGTAATATCTGGGGGATGAATGAACACAAAAAGGACTAATTATATCAACTGTGCCCACAAAGGTAGGGCAACCACAGGCAAGGAGAAAGTAGTTAAAAGCAGTTCCCAAATTCTGAGGAAGGCAGTTTTATGAAATACCCTTCCCCAAAAGAATTTCATGGTCAAATCAACTTAGTAAACAATGTAATCTATTGTCATGTAAAGTAGAATAAAATACATATTAGTATAATAAAGGCACTGTAAAGACCTGCTGTAAAGAAACCTGTATTTCTCAGGTTCTTGAAGACAGGACCTTTCTATTATTAAACTCTACTAACATTCTCTAGAACTCTGTAGAAATCACGTTTTGCCGAACACACCGTGGGAAAGTGCTGCTTTCAAAACGTGTCCCATTCAGCATACAAGGAGCTCAGAAATCATCCCTCCAGTACTTGAAACAATACCAAAAAAGCTGAACAAACTAAAAGTCAACAATTCTCCTTAGATCTAACAGAGAATTGAGGTCACAAGGCAAACCACTGTTTCCAAAATTAGAGAGAGGCAGACAGGTGGACCCTGAGAATCACAGGTGACTAGAGCAGAAGCCTCTGTGGGAGCCGGTCACCAGCACTAACCCTACTGACGCATTGCTGGAGGCTCCATGTGGACAAGCGTGAGAGATGGAAACTCCAGGGGGAGCCAGTCTTAAGGGGGTTCCCCACATTTTTGTGACTGTTACCTCCAGAAGTACTGCTAGATTTTCACAGTGAAGGTCAGAGCAAGCCTCCTTGTGCTTCAGGGGAAAGCAGCCATTTTGAAATATACCAGAACATTCTGTTCTGAGTAAGGCCCACCCTCAAGAGAAGCTGTTTTCCAGAACCTAATGCACAAGGGCTTTGCTAGAGCCTGACGGACCTAGGGGAAGGGGAATACCCAACTGCAGCCCCCTCTGGGCATCCTGTCTTACCTGAGGTGGGGGGAAAACTGAGAAGCACCTGAGACGGTCACAGCCCTGACGCACAGACACGCTGACAGACTGAGACTAATCACAGGACTATGGGCTGCGCCCCCTGTCCCACATTTTGCCACCACATCACTAGGGCTCCTGCGCAAAGACAGGGAATTACAACAGAAACTTGTGGAGAGGCCCAACATGCACCGTTGTGACTAAGGAGGGCTGGGAGAAAGAAAGCAGTGGGAATGCGAGAGATGCTGTTTCCTCCACCCCACACGGCGTCCTCTGCCCTGCACTCCTGCCCTCATCCACCATGCTCCCCCACCTCCCCCAATCCTATCCGTCCTCCACGTTTCTCCTCTTGCATGAGGTGTCCTGAGGACTCCAGCCCACTGTGCTCCGTGCCACACTGTGATCTTTACCACGCAAGTTAATGCTTATATCCCCAGATTCAAACACTAGCTGGATTTATGTTTTTTCTCATGGTTTCATATCACCCCATTAGAATATCAGTTTCTTGAGAACAGGGAAGCATGAATCATTCAGTGCCCTCACCTCCTCTGGTGTGTGGCTTCTTGCTTTGTTTCCACCAGTTAGATCAAGAGAACTCAGCTGCCAGCAGGCCTCAGGCAAGGGTTGCATGGGAGATGCAAAGATAAATCGAATATGGATCCTGTCCTCCAGTTTACCTGTTGACAGACTGGCATGGGCAGAGGTGGGGGCTGGTTGGTGGGGGAGTTGGCTCTTTTTGCACAAGGTGAAGGGGAAAGACTGTGTAGTTATAGGAACTGTCCTTGAAGCGGGGCAGATTCTCCATGGAACGTCTCCCAACCAGACACAAGGCCTGAGTAGACTGGGTGCTGTTCTTAACAGCATTCATCCAAGATCTGCTCAAAAATTTCAGGTACTTACATGCCCCACCTGCTCTGATTGATTGCACTGAAACAAGAGAGGACAAAAAAATCAAAAAAATTTAAAACGTGAAACTTTGACCCTTAAAGGAAGTGTGATTTCACCTCAAAAATACATACCATTTGACAAAGGGTAGGGTCAAGTTTCTAATGAAAGTTTGGATCTAATCTGAATTACCTAAACCAGAAGACACCCTCACTCTAAAATCATCTGCTTTTTCAGGGAGAGCCGTCACAGTCCCCTTTCCTCCTCCCTTCCTGGCCCAAGTAACCTCCCTGAACCCAGGTTTCCTCATCTCTGCAGTGGAGCAATAGTGTCCAGCTTGCGGGTTTGTTGTGAAAGTTAGAGATGATGTGTTCAAAATGCCGAGGACACTACATGACATAAGCAGTAGCAGATCTCATCATCAAGGCAGAGATCTTCAACAAGACTCCTTCCACTAAAACCGCAAAAGCAAACTCTGCTAAATGGAGTTGTCTTCTAGATATAAGTATTAATTTTTTGCTCCCTTTTTCAGTGTAATATCAAAAATAGCATTATCCTGAAAAATTCATTTCCCTAACATAAAAACACCCAAAATTATAGATCATACACTACGAGTCGTGATCTATCCAGTCGCAAAGCCAGTTTCATCTAAGAGGACTCGGGAAAGTAGAGAGATGACATATTTTACAGAACTGATTTGCTCTCAATAGCTCTACCCAGACCTCATGTGTAATGTGAGTGTCCTATGATTATCCCAGCAGGTCAGAATGAAAAACGAATGGAATGTTTGTGCCTAAAGCTTTGGTAAATTTTTAGTTTGTTTTTGCATTAGTCTGGCATAGAAGGATATTTCTTTTCCAGCTGGAAAGTTGATCTTTATCTTTCTTGGCCTTGGATTCTTCCTTCCTTTAGAAAATTTAGACCTGCCCTGTTATGCAAGCTGCTTAATATGGGTGAAAGTGTTACATGCAGCTCTTAGCTACGGGCATTGGGAAAGGCTCCTGGGAAGAACTCCAACCTTTACGATGTGATACAGAATGAAAGATTCTGCAGGAAACTCCAGGAGATTTGTAAGTTCTGTGGGCTCCACTGGATCCAGATATGTCTAGAACCTGAACTCCTCCACGCATGCTCTGGTGGAGCTGGAAACACCAGGGGTCTAAGCATTTGCCTCTCGCTTCACCCAACCCCACATATTCTTGTGTCTCTCTCAGCCAGAATAGAGTTGGCCTCCCACTGCCTTGACCTGCACATTGCCCCATGCCCTAAGCTTGGATCACACCTAGCTATCCAAATATCTTGATGCCTTTTGCTCAGTGCGTGTAGAGGGACTGGCAAGGTGCCAAGCCCTGGGTGAGATGGCAAAGCCTTGTTATGTAAGAAACCTGTCCGACTTGCTCGTGCCAGACAGGAGGTTTCATAATGCTGTGTCATTGCCCTGGTAGAGCTGACTTGTGATTTGACAGTTTCTAAAAGTGAAGTCAAAATATGCAGAAGACATGGTGTTGGTCAGATCTGCAGAAATCATGTTCTTGATTTCTGATCAGCTTGCCCTGGAACACTGTCTCCAACTAAGCCCTGCACTGTCTCACCTGCTATGAGCAGCTGTAAGTAACTGTACTTGGGCTGGTTTCCATTTCTCTATTACAGAGAATGTGACCAGTAGACCCTAACTGATAAAGACCATTCTGGTTTTTTTTTAGATCAACCTTTTCATAGGGATGTAAAAGACCCCCAAACTCATTGGACTAATTGGAGCAATAATAGCTAACAACAGTAACACTTTTTGAGTACTTGATAGTATCAGGCTTATTCAACCTGACAACCTCACAACCACCCTTTGAGGTAGATATTATTGCTACCCCCACTTTAGAGAAGAGAAAACTGAAACATGCAGTGGTTAAGTCACACATCCAAAATCATACAGCTGGGAAGTGATCAGCCAGGAGTTGAACCCAAGAATAAGAAGTCTGGCTCCAGAGTCTCTTACACACTCTACTACCTGTCCTGGTGTTAGGAGACCTAGGATCCAGCCACACTCCTACTGACTACAGGACAAGGTAAGGGAGATGATAACATGCCTTGCCCACTACATGGTATTTTTGTGAGGATCAAGAGCAGAGCAAGTCACCTAGTCATCCTAGCGAGAAACCTGAGAGTGGTCCTAGATTCCACCCTCTCTCTCATATATACAACCCTAGCATCCAATAAAGCATCGAGCTCCACTGTTCTGGGCTCAAAACAGACTTCAATCAATCCCACCTAGTTTCACATCATTAGAATCCATCATCCAAGCTGCTTTCTAAGATGCACATGGAGCATGTTACTTCCTATCTCAACTACAGAGGACATTTGTCATTTTTTTTGGCTGTATGTGAGCCCCCTTGTATTTTGAGGAAATATCCATGGTGTGAGTCCTGGTAAGGGTCCATTCACTTGTTCTCTTGGCCCCCTGGAAGCTAGGGATGGGTACCAGTCAGCTGCCCCTGCCTAAGATTTAGAGTCTGAATGATATGCAGAAGCAGGGAAGGTTTAGGGTGTGTACCTGTGGTGTCAGTGGTAGTCAGAAAGTGAGAGGGGTGGTGGTTGTTCCTGTGTGAGCATTATAAACAAATTCTGCTTATCTAAAGTGCCCAACCTACATCCCTATCCATTTTCTAAGCCCAGTTCACTAGTTGTCTCATGAGCTCAAGGAGCTAGCAAATATCTGAGACTGGTTATCTGCTGCTTAGTTATTGAAGACAGCTGCAAATCCCATCACTAATCAGAGGTGGGTATCTGGCAGCCTAGCGCATATAAGCAGGAGCTGCTAGCTGAATTATTGTCTGTGGACCCCAGCCATAAAGTGTCCACTGAAGATATGGCTTTGGGGAAACTGTTGCTGCCACCATAAAATGGTTTGATGGATAGGAGAAATTTGAGTATGATGGAATTCTTTCTTTAAGGGCTGAACAGCCTAAAGAAAGGAAATGACGAAGTTAAATGACTAAACTATGGGCTCATGACTTGCACTGAAAGTACGGACTTCCTATGACTGCTCAAAAAGAAATTCCTATCTCTTGCAATCGCAGAGCAGAAGGAGCTGAAAACCAAAAGCACAACTTGTTCCGGTGGATTGCGAAATCACCTTGCCAGTTAACTTCATAGCCTTGCCATATCTTTCCATGAAATTTAGGGCATTGACTCTCATTTCTTTATCTACAACACTTAGCAAAGAGCCTGGCCCTCACCCAATAAATCCTTGTGAAATGAACAAATAAATCATCAAATTAAAAGTAAAAGAACTTATGTTGACATTTTTTTTTCTTCTAAGACCTTTAACTTCTGAGTTAGCAAAGCAGCAATAAGGCCATGACTGTTACGATCACACACTGTGATTTTTTCCTTCAGTGGCATTAAAAATTAATGACCCTTCTAATCCTACCACAGGTATCTCCAAGATAGAAAAAAATTAAGGGATGTGCCTTTTACTGTAGCATGAAGGCAGAGTTCTCTCCTGCTGCAATTCTCTTCTCTTTGGGAATTGTCTCCTCTTTGGGAATTGCAAGCATTTATAAACTATCTTGGAATGATTTGCATAGCCGTGACTTTTAAGAAATGAATAATGGAGGCTGCACAATTTCACAAGGCAATGGGGTCTGCCTGGGGGCTATATATGGCCGGATTGCCCATAATCCCCAGGGAGAGCCATGTTCTAGTCATGAGCCCTTCAAAATGTGCACCCTCCAGGATCTAAGTGGGCAGGGCTGTGGAGGGAAAGCCTGCCAAAGGGCAAACCCTCTCTTTTCATTGATGGAAAAATAAGCCTGATCTCTTCACTAGACCCCCAATTCCTGGCTCCTGACAGGTGATGTAGAGTTTATGTGGCACCTGTTTAGACTTCAAGTATCTAGACAGTTATGACATGGATGCCTGTTGTTGTTCTGTGAATGCTGGGTAAGGATCTCTGACTTCCTGCGCTTACCAAGTTGCCATAGTGTACTTCAAACCCCTCACACTGTCGAAGTCCCTGTTCTATCCTAATTTGCAAGTCTCAACAGCTCATTCAGAACAAACTTATTTGGTGCCTTTTAAGTGCCAGGTCTGGATTTGAGTCCCAAATTCCCTATAACCTAGCTGTGTGACTATGGGCAAATTACTTAACTGTTCTGTTCCTTGGGTTCCTCATCTATAAAATAGGCATCATACCTCTTGCAGGAGGCATGGTGAGAGTTAAATATCATCATTTACAGAAAGTACATATCATACTATCTGGCCATGGCCAGACCTCACTATTATTTTTTAACCAGTCGGTCGGGTTCCACATCTCCCATGACCACCTTTCACTGTGGTTTGACTAATTTCCATCTTTGTTGTCCTACCACCACACTTCCCAGACCTTCCACAGATGCAGAAAAGCTTGTGTAATGCCAGAGTCTTTCAACACCATGTACGCTATCAGGCTGGCAGAGAGCAGAAATCTCCTGCACTTCAGCACTTGGCTCAGACACTATCCAGAAAACTGCAACTGCTGTTCCAGAAAGATAAGAAAGGTGTCAAGTCCACTCTTTTTAATACGTTGACTCTCACCTGAGCTGACCAAGCTCTGCTTTCCTTTGGTGTTTATTCCCCTGGTTCTGCTCAAAGACAGCTTTGGCCTTCAGTGTCTTTCCTTCAGGATAATGAATCACATAAACAATTACGTTCCCTTCTTTGCTGTGGCTGCTAGAGAAAACAGGGCCCTCTCCAGAAAATAGTCAGAATTTGGAGACTATCTGCCTTTTGCTTAAAGATCTTTCTCTTACCTGGTTTCTAACTGAACCAGCAGTTTCACCTCTAAAATTTATTTTACAGAAATACACACAAAACTATAAAAATATGTTATGTATAAGAATGTTTCGTTGGAGCACAGTAACAGAAAAAAATAAGAAAACTATTCAAATGCT
The DNA here is from genome assembly GCF_020740605.2 of Lemur catta. NCBI lineage: Eukaryota > Metazoa > Chordata > Mammalia > Primates > Lemuridae > Lemur > Lemur catta. The sequence continues at coordinate 37,754,694 of NC_059138.1, forward strand.
CATCAACAGGGATAGTTTAAGTAAATTATTAAACATTAGTAACCAGCCATTAAAATAATACATTCAGTCTACATATACTGCCATGGAAAGCCTGGGAGACATTCCAAGCCAGCAACAATGATTTCTCAAGGGAACTAACTTAAAAAGGGAAAAAAGGAGTCTTTCACCTATTACTTGATATAGTTCTATGACATTTGAATTCTCACAATAAGTGTGTATTACTTTTGCAATAATCTTAAGAAACCATACCTTTCACCTTTTACTTAATATACTTTTATTATGTTAATGTGTATTGCTTTTGGAATAATTTTCAAAAATAATCTTCAGATCTCCCAATTATAGTTCAACAAAATTTCCTGTTCTTCACTTCTACCAGCTCTACCTCCAGGTCAGAGGTTATCTTTGAAAAACCTTCTTGCAATAGGAAGATTTATCTTGTGAAATACAGGTAGAACAATGGGAAGACAAGTTTTGGATGAATGGCCAATGGTCAACAAATCCTCATCCTATTAACTTAGAGGACAATCATTCATTCAAAAAAATCTATTTCTTGAGCCCCTATTCTAGGGGCCTGTCTGAGAACCAGAAATATATTAACATATACAAGACTGGCAATGTTATGCCTCAGTGGAACATTTTTTCCATTGAAAGTCACATGATTTCCATGTTCCTCTGTTGGGTATACCACAAGATACTTTCATTACCTTTGGCATGAGTTACTTAGAGGTGTGTTATTTAATTTTCAAATATTTGGTGATTTTCCTAAGAGATTTCTGTTCATTTCTAATTTAATTCCAGTATAGCCAGGGTATGTATTTAGCATGATTTTAATCTTTTTAAACTTAAGAAGACTTTTTTATGGTCTATAATATGTTCTTCTTTGGTAAGTCTGGGTGCTCTTGAAAATAATGTGCAATCTGGTGGTGTTGTTTTATGCCATGTTGCGTAAAATCAGTTAGGTCAATTGGGAATTAGTGTTCTATCTTTTTTGGTAGGGATTTCGAAATCATTTACTATGTCTTTAGGTTTGTCTATTGCACTTGCAGTTCTATCAGTTTTTACTTTTTGCATTTTGAAGCTCAATATTTGAGTATATAAGCATTTATAATTGTTATGTCTTCTTGATAAATTATTAATAACATCTTTAACATTATGACCCTTTTTATCTTTAGTACTATTCTTTTCTTTGGAAATCTAAATCTTTATAGCTACTCCAGCTTAAATTTAATTAATGTTAGTGTTAATTAATGGTATATCTAATCCCATCCTATACTCATAACATATTTTTGTCTTATAGTTAAAGTGGGTTTTTTCTAGGCAGCATATAAATAGATCTTGTGGGTTATAAAAATACCCAATCCAGCCATCTCAGGCTTTTAATTAGAGTGTTTAGGCCATTTACATTTAATGTGATTATTGATATGATTGATTTCAAATCTGTCATCTTGCTATTTATTTTGTAAGTAAACCAGTATTTCCACTTCTAGAATTTATCCTACACAAATATACACAAAACTATATATTTTTATCATCTGTTATTTGTTATCTTTTTCCAATTTTTCTGTATTCTTTTGAATGGAGAATTTTATTAATCCATTTATCTCCTTTGTTGGCTGCCTATCTATAATTACTTGTAGTAATTTTTATTGTTGCTGTTTAAGAGAATCAGATAATATACTCAGGAAATGTTTGACTCAGAAGTCAGGGGAAAAGTCATCCTTGTAGCATTAGTACAGTGTTCATGATTCTTTGGAATAGATCCAAATTTCCATTTGGTATTATTTTATTTCTGCCTGAGGTACTTCCTTTAAAATATCGGCTAGTGAAACACTGCTAAAGATAAATTCTTTCAGCTTTTATGTATCTAAAGAAGTCTTTATTTTTGCCTGCATTTTTGAAAGATATTTTTGCTTAGTATAGAAGTCTTGTTCATTAGATTTTTTTTTCTTTCAGTACTTTAAAAATATTGCTCCACTTCTCCCATGCATTATTTCCAATAATAATCTCATGTCATTCTTATTTTTGTTCCCCTGTACATGTCTTTCATTCTAGATGCTTTTAAGAGTTCTCTTTATCACTGGATTTAAAAGTGTGATTTTGAAGTGACTTGATGTAATTTTCTTCATGTTTTATACACTTAGGGATCATGGAGCATCTTAGATCCATGGGTTTATAGTTTTTATCAAATTTTGAAAATGTTTAGCCTTATTTCCTCTGACATTTTTTCTATTCTGCCTACTCCTAAATTTAGAACTCCAATTACTCAGATTTTAGGCTGCTTAGAGTTTCCCATTTCTCTTTTTATTCTTTTTTTCTCTGTGTGCTTTATTTTGAATCATTTATATAAATCTGAGGCCGGGCACAGTGGCTCACACCTGTAATCCTAGTACTCTGAGAGGCCGATCGCTCGAGGTCAGGAGTTCGAGACCAGCCTGAGCAAGAGCGAGACCCTGTCTCTACTAAAAATATAAAGAAATTATCTGGCCAACTAAAAATATATATAGAAAAAATTAGCCAGGCATGGTGGCACATGTCTGTAGTCCCAGCTACTCGGGAGGCTGAGGCAGTAGGATCGCTTAAGCCGAGGAGTCTGAGGTTGCTGTGAGCTAGGCTGACGCCACGGCACTCACTCTAGCCTGGGCAACAAAGCGAGACTCTGTCTCAAAAAAAATAAATAAAATAAAATAAAATAAAATAAATCTGGCTTCAAATTTACTAGTCTTTTCTTCTGAAATTTCTAATATTCTGTTAATTCCATCTAGTCCACTTTTTTATCAAACATTATAATTTGCATCCCTAAAAGCTATATTTGTACCTTTTTATGTCTTTCTTTTCCCTATTTAACATGATTGTAATGTCCCTGTCTATCAATTCTAGCATCTGTGTCATTTGTAGTTTGATTTATATCCATTGATTTTTCTCATCTTTTCTCATTAGGACCCAAAAATGTGGGTCATATTTTCCTGCTTCTTTACACGTTTATTATGGTTAGCAAAACTCCAATACAACCCCAATGACCAATGCTATTTTATGGTCTCTTGATGTGAGGATATCATTTTCATAATTCTATCACATTATATGCCAAAAGAGAAAATAAAATTTTGCAGGTAAAATTAAAGGCCCACGTCAGTTGAATTAATCAAGAGAGAGATTGTCTTGTTGGGTCTGACATAATCAGGTGATCTCTTAACAAGGGTGCTCGCAGGTAGAAACAGAGAAAGTTAAAGAAATGTATTCCTGATGGCCTCAAAGATGACACAACTTCTAGGAGTTCTACAGCTGCAAGAAAATAAATTCTGCCAACAGTCACATGATATTGAAAGAGGATCCTATGACTCAGATAAGAGCACAGCCACAACTGACACTTTGGTGACAGCCTTCTGAAACCCTGATCAGACAAGCTAATTGAGCCTTATCTGGCCTGAGATGATAAATATGCGTTGTCTTAAACCACTTAGTTTATGGTTGGCTTAGTCAGTTTGGATGGCTATAACAAAGTACGACAGACTAGGTGGCAGGAATTTATTTCTCACAGTTCTGGAGGCTGGAAGTCTAAGATCAGGGTGCCAGCACGCTTGAGTTCTGGCAAGGGCCTCTTCCCAGTTGCAGACTGCCAACTTCTTCTTGTATCCTCACATACTGGAAAGAGGGTGAGAGAGCTCCCTGAGGTTCCTTTTATAAGGGCACTAATCTCATTCACAAGGGCTCCACCCTCATGATCTAATACTTTCCAAAGAGTTCACCTTCTAATACAATCATACTGGGGTTAGGTTTTCAACATATGAATTTTAGAGGGACACAAATATTCAGTCCATAATAGTGGTAATTTGCCAAACAGTAATAGTAAATGAACGCCCTGGGGAATAGCTGACTGTATGCCAGGTATTGTCATTTTCACTTGTTCAGTTTGTATTCCTAATAATACTCTTGATCTTTATCCTAAACACCGTTAGGATACTTGGCAACAGTTTAATCCTTTCAGGGTTTGCTTTTAAGATTTCTTAGATAAAACCAGAGCAGTGTTTAGTCTAAGATGAATTTTTCTCTGACTACTGAGTCAAACATCTTCTGAAGCTGTTCCTATTCCTAACAGCCAGAATGGAAAACCTCATTATGACTTTTCCAGGCCGTGTGTGAGCCCTGTGTATTATTGCCTCTAATCCTTTGGGTAGTTCTTTCTCCAGCGTTGGCAATCCTCTCAGACATATGTACTGATCAGTACTCAGCTGAAGGTGCAGGTACCCTTTGCTGATCTCCCGAGTTCTCTTCTTGCCAGTACCCTGCCCTGAAAACCCTCACTGCCTTGGCCTCTCCGCTCTCCCAGCTCTGAGTCCCTGACTCAGGGAAGTATCTGGGTTCTGCCTGGCTTCCCCTTCCCTGTACTGACACCTGATAAGTCTGTCTAGGCAGTAAGCTGAGGCAATTGTAGGGCTTACTTAATTTATTTCCCATCTCATAGAGATCACAGTACTTTAGTACTTGATAGCCAGTGTCTTGATGTTCATATATTTTCTGTTGTTTTTCAGTTGTTTCAGGCAAGAGGATATATCCAGTCCCTGTTACTTCATCTTGACAGAGTTGGCTACACTTCTTTGTATTAGTGTTTTAGTAATTGCTCTAGGAGTGTAACATACATCCTTAACTTTTCACAGTCCACTTACGTGTACTATTATATAATACCAGTCAAGTAAATTATAGAAACCTGGAAGCCATTGGTTCCATATGCCCCCATGATTCATGTTATAATTGTATATATTACACTTACATTTGTTATAAGTCACACAAGACACTGTTATAATTTTTCTTTAGAGAGTTACATAATTCATATAAAGCAATTAAGAGGAAAAATCAAAGATAAAAATTATTCTTTTGCATATGCAACTTTTTATGTTATTCATTCTTTTATGGCGATACCAATATCATCAAGTATTATTTACCTATAGCCTAAGGAACTTCCTTTAGCATTTCTTGTAGTGCAAGGCCTGCTTGTGATGAATACTTTTAATTTTCTTTCATCTGAAAATATCTTTATTTTGTCTTCATTCTTGAAGAATATTTCTTCTGTATATGGAATCTGGGTTTCATGATTTTTTTCCTTCAGCACTTTAAAGATGTTTTTCCACTCTCTTCAATTCTCCATAATTTCTGCTTAAAAACTCATCTGTTAATTAAATCATTATTCCTGTGTAGATCGTGCATTGTTTTTCTCTTGATGCTTTGAAGACTTGTTCTCTATATTTATTTGGCTTTCAGAGTTTGACCATGATGTGCCTTCATGTGGGATTGTTTACGCTTATTTTACTTTGAGCATGTTGCATCTATAAATTTATGCCTTTTATCAAATTTGGGAGGTCTTTTTGCCATTTTGTTTATCAAACTCTTTCTGTACCTTTTTTCCTCTCTTCTTTTGGGATTCCAATTACACATATGCTGGAACACTTAATATTTATACAATAGGTCTCTGCAACTCTGTTGCTTTTTTCCCAATCTTTTTTCTCTCTGTTCTTCACATGGGATAATTACTATTGGTCTATCTTTGCGTTCACTTACTCTTTGCTCTGTCATTTCCATTCAACTGTTAAGTCTATTCAGTGATTTTTTTTAGTTCATATATTTTCCAGTCTTTGAATTTCAACTTAATTTTTTCTGTTTTTCTCTGGTAAATTTTCTATTTTTCTTTATTCATGGAGCTCATATTTTATTTTATTTCATTGAGTATCATTATAATAGCTGTTTAAGAAAATCCTTTTCTGCAATGTCTAACATCTTGTTTATCTCAAGGTCTCACTCAATTGATTTTCTTTTCTCTTGAGGATGTGTTCCATTTTGCTTGGTTCCTTTTTGTTGGGAAATTTTGGATTTACCCTAGATTTTATAAACATGAAGCTGTATAAATTCTTAATTTTGTTATTTCTCCAACAATTGGTTTTCTTTTGCTTATACAGCTTTGTTTCTTGCATGGTGACTCCAATCTCAGTTCAGATCATTTGCCTTTAGTTGAGCTGCCTTGACTCTGTTTCATTCATATGTGGATCAGTCAGAGAAATCAGTAGATAAAATTTGGGGATGCCCTCTCTGTCTCTTCTCTTTGGGGATTCTCTAACTCTCTCTATCAGCTATAGATGCCCCTAGCAGAGAGATGGTGGATTTTCTGCTGAAACCCCTACCACGCTGCCACTGTACACACTGAGTGGGTTGCACTGAGACCCAGGCTAAAAGCCACAGACATAGGGAACTTATTTCATACTGCTCCCCTCCTCCAAATATTTCTTCCTCACCCCTATCTGTCTGCTTCTGTCCTCTCTCCAGCACCTTCAGGTAATTGCTTTTTGCTTTATGTCCAGGTTTTACAGTTGTTTATTGCAGGAGAATTTACCAGGAGGGTCTTATTCAGTCTACCTGGATCAGAAGTTCCTCTCAGTTATCTTTTAAATTCAAGAATCTTGTCACTTAAAGTCAAAACATTCTCTCAAGGTCCTTGCAGAGACTTGTTCAATTCATTCCCGTGATGAAAAATGTCTGCTGAGAAGGCTACTTTCTGCAGCCATTGTTTATCATCAAAACACTTAGCAAGATCTGGCCACTATTTTCTTGAAAATGCTTCTAAATTTCACCTTTCGGCTCAAACACCCTGTTGAAAACTCTTCCTCACTAAGCCACCAAATTTCTGTGTGTAGAAGGATGTTTATGTGGTCACTATTGATGTGTTCCTACTGTTTTAAAAACATTCTCAAGTTAGTCTTTGTATATCAAAGTTGGCCATTTTGTAGCATTATCTAAAACTTTCTTTCATTTATTTCCAAGAGTGTTTTGACAACAGCAGTTCTCTTTGAAGAAGGTAGTATGTTGTGACAATGTGAACAACTTTTTCTTTTAACAAGATGCAAAAGCCTTCGTATAACCAACCTTTGACAAGTCACTATCATTATAGAAGTCAACATAGTTCTCACAAGACACACCTTTTATTTACAGATATGAAGGCTAAACAATCATAATCTTGGCATTTCCTCTTTTTTTTTTTTTTTTTTTTTTTTTTGAGACAGATTCTCAAAGGAATGAGATGATCTGGATAACCAACCCATGGAAACCCCTTGATAAATGTCTGTCATAGTAAGGGTGGACTTTTTCTATGTCCTCTGTTCCAACAGTGCAGTGAAATGACTTAGAAGATTAAAATTCTTCACCTTACCAGGGTTATCGCCAGGCCTAAAATGTTCCTCTTCCATCTCATATTTCACCTTTAAAATTTACCACATTGGAATATCATGCATGTTTATAAAACACAAATGCTAATTAAGTATAAGACATAAGGGCATAATAAAATGAGAGAATCACCAAAAACTTACCATTCACTATAGAATTCACTTTTACCTTTAGCAATCTATGTTTTGCAATGTTCATAACAACAGCAAAACGAACATTCATGAAAACAGCAGAGGTAGGAACAAGGAGCAGCTGAGTCTTCAGAATGAAAATTAAATTTCCTTCCAATTTCTTATTGCACTAGCAGAGCTTGTTTGGTCCTGTAAGTCAACCTGCAGTGCATAAGGGGATTTTGGGGGGAATAATCAGAGATGGGAAACTCATGTCATCTGTCCACCATCCTCTCCTCGGTGCAATAGAGTACTCATCAGTCACCAATGACTTCCTTTATTTTGCATAAAAAGCCAAGACAGGACATGACCAAATGAATACAATCCTACTGCACACTGCCACATGGGGCTGAAAGACCTCTGATGGAATTGCTGACAGGTCCACTCAGTCACTGTCTAATCTTCACAGTGCGCAAAGTTCAAAACTTGGTGCTTAGATTTTTAAACCAAAACTTCTCACAGAACCCCTAGTGATGTCACCTTGAACCACAAGATCTGGTGGAACCCAAACTGAGAAACCTAGGACCAGGGTCTCTGTATACCAAAATATCTTACCTTTCATTTGCATAATCCAAAAATCCATTAAGTCTTGTTCTTTTCTAAAACCAAAGATCTGCCTTTCTCCAAAGAAAAATTTAATAACTGCTGGCAGAATTAAAACAGCAGATTGTCCTCACTGTCAGCAATCATTGTGTTAGAAAACATCAGCTACAGAACCACCATTGTGACTCTGTTCATCAGTAGCTCTAATATCTGGAAGACTGTGGTAAGCCCATAAACAGGGTGCCCTCAGAGTCCAGGGAGAGAAAAATCACTCTAGGCAGAGGGAATCAGGCAGGGCATCATGAATGAGGTGGCATTTACATGTACAATAAACCTCAGACAAGGGAAGCACTTCCACGGTCACATATGATGGGAGAACATTTAGATGGTGTGGTAGTCCATTTGTGTTGTCTAAAGAAAATACCTGAGGCTGGGTAATTTATAAACATGGTTCTGCAGACTGTACAAGCAGTGTGGTACCAGCATCAGCTTGTGGTGAAGGCTTCAGGGAGTGTCCAATCAAGGCAAAAGGTAAAGTGGAAGCAGGTGTGTCACATGGTGAGCGAGGTGGCCAGAGAGGGAGGGGAGCCAGGCTCCTTTAAACAACCAGCTCTCCTGTTAACTGATAAAGTGAGATCTGACTCATTATCAGGAGGAGGGCACCAGGCTATTCTGGAGGGATCCACCCTATGACCTAAACACCTCCCACCAGGCCCCACATTCAACACTGGGGATCAAATTTCAACATGAGATTTGGAGCACCCAAACCATATCAGATGAGGAGGAACAATTTCTAAATGCCCGGAGGTAGAAAATTATTGAGTAGGCTAGGATAACAAACAGTAAGTGATCCAATTTGGCTAAAGTATAGGTGACATGTAGAAGGAAGGCGGGAAAGATATTGTATTAATAAGGTGGTGGGAAGCCTGAATAAAAGGCTAGAACTTATTTGATTAAGTCATGAGAGCTATGAGAGAGGTTTCTGAGCAGTAAGATGACAGAACCTCATCTAAAGCATGAGATAGGATTAATGTAAAGCCCGTCCTATAGTGTGCTCCATGGTAAGTCGCCTGTAAGCAAGAATGTGAGTTTCTGATAAGAGCTTTGTTTTATATATATGCTTTCTTTCATTTCCTCCAGTGATTCATATAGGAATGTGACTTATACACTTGTAAGACAGCTGGTAGGGTTAGGGTACTGCCTATGTCAGCGGAACGAGTTTCTCTTTCTCAGAATAGATGAAAAGCATCACAGAAGTAGGAAGCGAATGAGGCCCACAGATGGCAGAGTGGTCAGGCTCAGCCAAATTCTCATTAATGTCTCAAACTCCCACATGGAAAAGCAGAGAGTAACCTTTATGTGGTACTTCTGTCTTTATAGTCAAAATAAAAAAGACTCTATGAAGTCTAAGCAAAAGTTACTATGAAAGCAAAAATCATTCTCCCATGACTTTGCAGAAGGCAGGTTTTGGTCAATGTCTTGGTTTTTGAGTTTGGGCCCCTCTGGCGCCTGGTTCCAGCTTTCCCCTGCCAAGCTGCCTAATTTTGCAATGCCAACCCGGGCTCAAAGGCAGCCATGCCTCAGGGTTGCCACCTTGGGGGAAAGAGGTTTTATTTTGGAATCTTTGTGACTGAGTAGATAAAGTGCTAAGAAGGACAGCAGATCTGGGGAGAGAACAGAAGGGTAGGCACAGGAAGACAGATACGCTTTATAAATACAGACTCTCCAGGATGAGAGTAAGGCTGGGAGTAGGCATAGTAGAACATTATATAAACTTGAAGGTTAGAGAGGCGAAGAGTATGGGGTTGCCCACCAACTCCTGAAATGTTAGAAAGAAGTAGGCAGTTGTGAAAGCTTAGAAACTGCTCAAATTGATGAAATAAAAAAAAAAACACACTTTCGGTTTCACATCCTGTATGACTCAATTCAAGTAGGAGTCTTGAGGAATATCAAGATCACACAATGAAAAAATTAACAGGAGAGAGATAGGAAGCCACATGTGCTTGCCAAGTAGGCAGAGGAGGAAGGCAGGAAAATATTGGAGAAAACAGGAATCTACTACCCTGTGGTAGCCAGCCCCGGGGCGGACCACAATGATCCTTCTCTCTCGCTACTCACAAGCTTGTGCAGCGTCCTCTTACGTCAAGTCAGAGCTAGTCTGTGAGACCAGTTGATGATGATGACAACGTTCGGCCTCTGAGGATAAGTTGTAAAAGTCATTGCAGCTCTTGCCTTGTTCTCCCAGATCACTTTCCCTGCAGAACTAGCTGCTGTGCTGGAAGGACACTTGAGCAGCCCTATGGAGAGGACCACATGGGAAGGATAGAAACCTCCCACCGACAGCCAGCACCAACTTGCTGGCCATGTGACTAAGCCACCTTTGGAGCCACTCCATCTCCAATTAAGCTTCCAAATGATTGCAACCCTGGCCAACATCTGAATAAAACTCATCAAAAGAAAAAAAAAGAACCCTGAGCCAAAACAACCCAGCCAAGCCCATTGAAACTGTAAGAAAATGAATGTTTATTATTGTTTTAAGCCACTCAGTTTGGTATGATTTCTTAGACAGCAATAAATAACTAATACACTGCCCTACTGGTACCGAAGCTGTGTGGTAAGCTAAAATTCTTGTCAATGCAGTAAAGAGGTGATAAACTGAGAGATGAGAGGGGTTACAGCTTATGGATGGATGGTTAGGTTTGGGGGTTTAAAATTAGGAACTCTAGTTGATGTTTGGGTTGCATGGGTCAGGGTGAAGGAGGGAGATAAATGCCAATTGCTGACTTTTTTTCCCCCGGACCCAGGAAGTGTAATATATATCTCTATGGTTCTTTCTGGGAAGTTAAGCCAAGGCCAGAAGAAGAAGAAGGGAAGTAGGGATTCAGGATGAGTTAGCCTAGGTATAATAAACATTCTTGGTGACCTACCCAGTCCTCTTTACAGGACCAGTGCACCAACCATCCAGCTGCTCATCCTTCTCCAGGGAATTGCTGCGGTAGCCTTCTCACCCAGGAGCGGCAACCTGCAGCCACTAGCTGACTGACAAGGGGATACACAAAGCCCCTGCAGCCTCGATGTTTGACGATTCCATGGTGCTATTCTTACTCCAGAGCTCCCAGTGGGATCTCTCTCTCTCAAATATATTATAGAAAGAAATATTTATCAATAATATATGAGAGTGAGATAGAGATAAATAGATATAGACATTTATAGATTAGGTGTACATAAGATATCCCATTTGTTCTCTAGAGAACCCTAATAACACTAGTATTATGTTGTAATTGAACCAAATAGCCAGATAGAGTAGTATAATTCTTCATTCTTTGCTTTTTGTCATTTCATGGAATCTGGATTCTCTGAGGAGTTTTCCGTAAAAGAAATAATTCTTTCCTGGAGGGAAAAAGGGACAGTATGGTACTGTGGAAAGAGTGTATATTAAAGGGCAATGTAATTCGTTCCTGTTCCACCCCTGGCTCGGACTGCACCACCAACAGAAGTAGGATGTGGGAACCGGCCGAGACAGTGGCTTGCTGAACGGATTTTTGGTGCTCCTTTCAAGTTCTGAAAGCTGTGGTTTTCTGACTTAATGGCTAGTGTGCTTGAGAAATTAAATCTAGATTATCTCTTGACAACAGACCTCTTAAAAACCCCACCATGACCAGGTTTATTTAAAGGGGAAGATGTCATTGTTAATCCAAGTTCCTGGCACAGCTTCTGGTTCAGACTGGCCCTCCATAAAGGCCTTTCCATGCTAATGAACAATTCGTAAAAGATACTTAATGATATGCTGGCTTTGAATACTGTGTAGGTACTTTGGAGTCCCAAGAGAACTCTTATTCTGGCATAGATACCCCATGTAAATAGTCCCTTGAAAGAAGCAACCACCACAAATAGAATGGGATCCTTTATAACGTCTCTTGTCGGCAGATTTTTTTATCCTCTCAATGACTCACATTTCTCATCTATAAAATACTGATAATAAGAATTTCTACCCTGTTGTGTTATAATAAATATTGAATATGATAAAGAATATAAAGTCCTTAGCACAGTGCTTGGCACGATGGAAGTGCTCAAGGGTTATTAGTTATTATGAACAGAACAAACAACAGTTTCTTAGATTATCATTACAGATTTTCACTGAATACAACTATGTTTGGGAACGCATTTGGTTGCCCTAAATATAAAGTAAAGCAATGTAATGACAAGTATCCATGTATAAATCTTAGTCTAGAAACTCAAGTGAGCACAAAATATAGGGAGTTTTTTGTTTGCTTTTTTGTTTTGGGGGGTTTTTTGGGGTCATTTTTACTTAATTTCTCTTTCTGGCTTACATTCTGCTAGGGTAGTGGAAACTCACTCTCAGTCACTTTGAGTCTCCTTTTCACAAGATTTGTCTTGGTTCCAGGAGGTCCTGATGAGCTAAGGCACTAGTTAGGGTGGTGGAGATGCTGGCCTCTTGTCCCCTACTTCTCTGTCCCCTTGTGTGTTCACTGAAACGTCTACACTATGGTCCTTGAGCAAGGGTTAGGGCTGAGACCTCCTGTCCTCGTACCCCTTTATGCCCATCCTTCCCCTGCCCTACTTCCCTGATGTGCGGGGCATGAGCATCATTCCACTGCTTCCTTGTCTCCCAGGAGACAGCAGCCTGTCTGCAGCAGCCTTTGTGCCAAGACACACCGTTTCCACATTGTGTCCTGGGATCTTGCTGCCTCCCAGGTGCTCTGCTCAGTAAATAAAGTTCCCTCTGTTTCTGGATCCTTGGAGGTGGGGAGATTCCTGTTTAACTTTGATGTAGTTACCTCAGGAGCACTTAGCATAATCTCCTTTCTGGGTTTAGGTTTGTGCACACACGAGATTCTGAAGACCCAGTAGTTTCTCTCCACTACTACTGAGAGCTTGTTTGAATAGGAGAAAGGGGATCTGCTTAGAGAAAGCAAATACAAGCTGAAAATCTTAAACATGTTTTTTTTTTTTTTCGCCACTAGCAAAGTAGCAGTGGTAGTCTATGGTAATTCAACATTTATGAAAGAAAAATTTCAGAGAAATATCTCAGAAACAACAAGATCTAAGTTTTTAAAAGAGTACCAACTTTGAATTGGAAGAGGGGATACAATGTGGTAGGGAGTCATGCTGGATTTCAAAGCCTTGCCTGGTAGGTTACAGGGCTGTTGTTGCCATGCCCCTCTGTATTTGTCAAGCTCTGGTTTGCAAGGAACAGAAAGCCAACCTGAATTAGCTGACACCAAAAGAAGATTGCAGGGTGTCATGGAAGGCAAAGGCATCAACAGCTAGACCCAGGGACCGGAACACTGTCAACAACTCTCAGTCTCATCTCAGATCCTTTCTTTTCTCCCTCTCTCAGGCCATCTGCCTCTATTTCTTCCACCCTTGTAACCACACACATAGCCCAAAGCTCCTGAATTTTACATTACTAGTAGGTTCAACCATCTGGAAAGAGATTGACTTGAGTCTCAGACCAAAGTCCACATTCCCTGGGAAGCAAATCTGTTGACCCAGATTAGATCTGGTGTCCATCCTATACCAATAAATTGTGGCCAAAGTCTAAACTGCATTTGAACTAACATGGCAGCTCTCAAATTAAACTTGTGGATAAGCAGGAAGAAAGGATCATTCCTAGAAGGAGAAGGGAAGACACAGAAAAGGAAATGGGTGAATTCTGGGCACACAAAATAATGGAATACAGTCAGCAACCCCGAGTTAGAACTTCTCCAAATCCAAACTGCCCTGAAACCTGCTGGCAGACTCCTCCAACCCCAGTGAGGACAAGGTATGGGAGAAATGAAAAACAGAAAATTCTCTTTATGAAAAGCTTTAGGAGCCCTGGATCATCCTTTGGTAGTAGACTTTAAAAAAAAAAAAAAAAACAACATTCTTTCAGATTACAGAGAATGGAAGGAAACAGTAAAGAGACAGTTCCCACTAACTTGAGTGAGGGACAAGCTGAGATTTTCATCTCTTGGTATCAAGCCAGAAAAACTTTTTGCCTGAGTGACTTTGAAGATAGTAACACTTAAGACAGGGATGGAAAATAACTTGATGAGGTCCTGCCCCAGTGCAGTAATATTTGCCTTACTGTGGCTTGATGAAAAGACGTGGCTAACTCTGCTCTTTGGGGACAGGGGACAGAGAGTGCAATGGGAATGGATTACTGGCTGCTCAGGGCTAATTTTACAAGTCTGAAGATAGGAGATCACATAAAACCAGAAGAGGGAAGGCAAGGCTAAGTCGCTCCCCTCACATACTGACCTTAGTATTATAGCAGCCCATTCTTAGTAAAATGGAATTGAATTGAGATTTAATTGTTCATGCTTACCCAAAAGATTAAGAAAGAATAGACAAAAAACTAATAATGCTGGTTGCTTGTGGCTACAGTGGCTCGCGCGAGCGAGCCAGCGAGAGAGAGGGAGAGAGAGAGAGAGAGAGAGACGTTTTACTGTATGCTCTTCTAGGTTTTTTACATTTTGACCCATAAACTACCTAATAAAAATTAATTAAAACAGTTTAAAATGATAGGATTGTTAATAGAGTAGCTGGAAAAAAGAATGGCTGTTGAACAAGTTACTGGACAGATTTTATGTATAAATTTTAAAATAGAAAGAAGGTTATTTTGAAAGTATAATAATACCTGGATATGAGGATGGTGAAATTTAAAGTGCTAATACAAGTCGAGATGGCTCATGCCTGTAATCCTAACAGTCTGAGAGGCTGAGGCAGGAGGATCACTTGCACTCAGGAGTTCGAGACCAGCCTAATCAAGAGTGAGACCCCGTTTCTACTAATAATAGAAAAAATTATCCAGGTGCAGTGGCACACACCTGTAGTCCTAGCTACTTGGGAGGCTGAGGCGAGAGGACCACTTGAGCCCAGGAGTTTGAGGCTGCAGTGAGCTGTGATAACTCCACTGCACTCTAGCCAGGGCAACAGAGTGAGATTCTGTCTCAAACAATAATAATAAAATAAAATAAAATAAAAGTAAAATGCTAGTCCAAATTGATATTCCTGGAAACACTTTCAATGGGCATATTGCCAATAAGTTTTGCCTTTCTCTTTGTAATGAGGACCATATAAAAAGGAAGAAGCTACCCTTAATGCCGTCCCATGATCTCTCAGCTTTGCCACCTCCCGCACTGCCCAGCCTCTCACCTTGTCAGCACTGATGCCCAGGCAAGGGAGCCATCAGCTGTGTGGCAGCTGGGAGATTGGTCCCTCCACCTTCACCTGAACATGGGGAAACATCTTTGCACACCTGTTCCTATAGGAGGGCCGCCATCTCTCTCCAGACACAGAAACATGCAGTACAGAATCAAACATTTACTGACAGCTTTGCTACCCACTGTACTATAGACCAAGGCATACAGGGGAAAAAAATGTAAGTCTTTCCCTAAAAAGGTCATACTCTGTCCAGGCAAGTAATAAATACACACATTTTGGCATGGTGATACTAAAGCCTATTTATTCATGCTATTTGCTTGTTTCAGATACTTATTTAAAAATGAAAGCCTTGGAAATAACCAAAAACTCAGTCATTTTCTTACACAAAAAGAGATTTGTTCCTCAACAGTACTAATTTCAAAATGAGAGCAACTTACATAAGCATAGTTCATTCTTTGGGACTTTTTGTGATGCATAAAACCTAAGGCTTGTTTCCATTTCAGAAGGACAAAGTCTGCTGTTCCTCATTAATTTTCCCCTGACAGTTCATCCTAGGGCATCAGTCCTAATCATTTTGTTTGCTTTTCATATTTGGCCCTTTCAGATGATCTTTCATCTCATGTGCATTTACTACAGCCTTTCTCTTTCCATCAATCAATCAAACATGAAAATACTCAAGTCATTAATTTATTAGGTTCCTTCTGGGTGTGGGGGTGGGGATGATGGCTGTCTTCAAATATGCAAAACATTTTATGTAGAAAGATATCTTATCACATAAGACACAGAAGACTACGATCAATAAGTATAGCTATAAAGAGGTAGATTCCAGCACAGCATAAGAACAAGTTTTCTGACCATTTGGTGTGCCTAGCATTGATTTGTGGTGCCTTGAAGAGTGTCAAGTTCCTTTTAGCTCAATGAGTCCACACAGACACTGAATAACTACTTCTCAGGAACATGACACTGGAAGGTTGAAGCTCAGAGGGTAGCCAGAGCAGGACAAGATGCATCATGTAGGGGGCCCAGGGCTAAATAAAAATGTGGGACCTTTTGTCCAAAAATTAGGAATGTCAAGACAAGAGAGCAGAGCAGTAAACCAAGTGTAAGGCCTTCCAAGCATGGGGCCTGTGCCGCTGCACAGGAAACACACTTGTGAACAGGGCCCTGGGTCTGACCACTGCCCATGAACTCGAGGGATGGCTTGGGTCCTTTCCAAAGCTAAGAAGGTATGAAATTTGTGCCAAAATTAATCCTGGATCACAGACTTTAGAATAAGAAGATAGAGACCGTGATGAGTCCAGGGGTTTTAAACCTCAACTCAGAGACCATATAGGTTCTCAATCTTGAGCCCCCAGAGTCATATGGAAAATGTTTCATGTCTAAGCATTTTCTCAGGCAAGAGGGTCCAAAGCTTTCGTCTGCTTATGGAAGAAGCCTGACACCTTCCCTGCAAAAGTTAAGAAGCTCTAATCCAACTCCCTCATTTTGTCCGTGAGGAAATAAATTGAAGCACAGAGAGGGCAAAATGAGTTTTACAAAGTTGAAGAGCTAGTTCCTTTGCATGGTTTTAGACTTTGAATCTAAAAGGTTTTCTTTTTATTACTATAACTTTATCGATTTAACTGCAATTGCCTCACTAGTAAATTTTCATTAGTCTTGGCTTTATCATTCTATTTTAGCCCTCAAAAATAATCTGATTCACATTTTATATGAGTATGTGACATTGGCTGTCACTTTGTAACTTTAATTTTATGGTGTTACCTTCTGAAATCCTTACATTGATTTCTCACCAAAAAAATTGAAGACACATTTTAGAAACATTAATGTTGGCACTCTGCTCCAGTCATAGGATTAATAGAGTAAAACTTCAGTCATAGAAATTTTGAACCAAGGGAGGAGGCTGGCACCATTTCCACCCTCTCTTATTATTCAAGCATAACTTCAAAAATAAGCAAATAAACAACTTTAATCAGAAATACTAGCCTATGTAGAAACAACAGTTTTTTTAACATGAATATTAGTTTTACATTTCCTTTATCAAGCTTCTGGGGTTTGGGGGGTGTTTGGAGGGGTTGTTTGTTGGTTTGCTTTTGTCCTGAAAGCTCAACATGATAAAATTTGGGTAATTTTTCCCCATTCACTCTTTGATCTCTCCTCACTAGCATTTTCCTGGTTTGGCCAGAGAATTATTTCTAGCTCATACAGTCTCCTTAGGGTCCCTCAGCCAATTCAGGTCTTCAGCTCTATATTATATTTTTGTAGTGTAATCTTTTGAAAAATTTCTCATTTAATCTTTACAAAAAGCCCATAATGTGTGGCAGATTGTATTTTCAAAAATGGTCATGCCAATATATCTCAATCCAAATGTTCTTGTAGTATGATGTTGGCACTTGCCCATTAAGAGGTGGGGTCTACATTTGCTCTTCACGAATCTTGCGGGGCCCGGGACTATGATGTACATGACTCTGCATGACTTCAAGGCCAAGAGGCAAAAGGCCGTACAGCTTCTCCCCCGCTCTCTCTCGCTTGGGACAACTGCCTTGGGAGCCCTCAGCTGACACGTAAAAGTCCGGCTGTTCTGAAGCTGCCACACTGGAAAGATCACATGGAGAGACTACGGAAAGAGAGAGAGAAAAAGAGAGTGAGGGAGACTGACCTACAGAGCCCCAGCTTTTCCAGTCCCAGCTGCCTGATCCTCCTCAGCCCAGGCACCAGACATGTGAGTGAGGGAACCTCCACATGACTCCAGCCCCCAGGCTTCAAGCCACCACGGCTGACACTGAATGGAGCAGAAACGAGCTACCTCCTCTTATCCCACCCAGACTGCTGATTTGTGAGCAAAGTAAATGTTTCCCTGTTTTAAACCATGAAGTTTTGGGGTTATTTGTTATAAGCCATAGTAACTGGGACAGCAGGTAATGTTACTTTTAGGATTCACTTGGTGCAAGTAATTGAAAATTCAATTTATACGTGTTTAAGCTTAAAAGCAAATGTGTCAACTTTTATAACTAAAGTCCAGGGCTAATGCTGACATGATTTTAACAAGGGCAATATGTGATGTCCCCGGGACCCAGGCCCTCTGTGTGTCTCCTCTCTACTCGCCTCCAGGCTGGCCACACGCTCAGGCTCTGTGTGGTGGCAGAGGGAGCAGCTCCAGACATCTGCCCTGTCAAATTCAAGTGCAGCCACCGCAGCAGAGGGAACTCCACTTCAACAATTCAAACAAAGGCCTTAACTTTAATCTGACTGGCGAAATTTGATTTGTCCCCATTCCCAAACCATGCTGATTATTCAGGCTCTCGAGGCAAATATATGGAAAAGCAGGGATGAATGCAAGTCTACCAAAAGTACAGGAACTGACAATAGGAGAAGGATATTTCACCTCCCCCCCCCAAAAAAAAAATTTCTGGATACTAGTATCAAAAGAAGGATCAACGAATATTAGCCAAAAAACAAATGTCCAATTTTCCTTGGACTACATATGAGAAAGATTTCAAAAGTTTTCCTCAGCCATTGCCCTACCATTCATCGAGTAACTGTCATTTTTCACCCCACAATAAACTGAGTCAGGATTTGAACACAAGCCTATCTGATGCAAAAGTTCCTTTTCTTTGTCCCAAACCATATGAAATAGCATTTGCACTCTCTTTGCTTCTAAGTTCTTATGCTGCATACATACTGAGAATAGAAACTTTATGTGAATTTGGAGAGGTAGTTTTCAATTATACTCTTTAATTTACCTTTTTCCTTAAGCTTTCTCCAGCATTCCTAGTTTAACACACATCAGTACTTTACCATCAGCCTACTGTCACTGGTATCAGCTTAAGAGTCTATGCAGAAAAAGGTCTTCAGAACTGGTTTTTAAGGGACTTATTCTATGCCAACATAACAGCATTTTTTTTTCCTTTTTTTCTTAAAGGAAAATAAATAAAAGAAAACAAAGCAGCTGCTTTATTAAGATATAATTTGCATATGATATAATTTACCCATTTAAAGTATACAATTCAATGGCTTTTTAGCACATAAACAGAACTGTGCAACCATCAGCACAATCAATTTTGAACACTTTCATTACCACTAAAAAGAAACCTGGTACCCATTAGCAACCACTCCCCATTTCCCCTCTGCCCCCTCGCCTCACCAGCCCTATGTCTCTATGGCTCTCACTATTCTGGGCATTTCATATTAATATAAATAGAAGCATACAATATGTGGTCCTTTGTGACTGGTTTCATTCACTTAGCATGTTTTCATGTTGTAGCATGTATCAGTATTTCATTTCTTTTCATTGCCAAGTAACATTCCATTATATGGATATATCACATTTTAATTATCCATTCATCAGTTGATGAATATCTGAGTCCTTTTCACTCTTACAATGCCACTATGAACACTGACACACAAGTTTTTGTTTGGACATATGTTTTCATTTCTCTTAGGTATATGCCTAAGATTAGAATTGCTGGGTAACTATGTTTAGCTTTTTGAGCAACTGTCAGACTGTTTTCCATTCCCAGCAGCAGGGTATGAGTGTTTCAGTTTCTCCCCATCCTTGCCAGCACTTGTCAGTATCTGTCACTTTGATTATAGCCACTCTAGCTGGTTTAAGTAGTGTATTATTGCATTGTGGGTTCTACTTGAACTTCTCTGATGGCTAATGATGTCAAGGATCTTTTCATGTGCTATTGGCCATTTGTAAATCTTCCTTTGAGAAATATCTATTCAGAATCTTTGCCCATTTTTTGAGTTATTTTCTTTCTATTATTGAGTTGTAAGAGTTCTTTATGCATTCTAGATACAAGTTTCTTATCCGATATATGATTTGCAAATATTTTCTCCCATTCTGTGGGTTGTCTTTCCACTTTCTTGATGGTGCCCTTTGAAGTACAAACATTTTAAATCTTTATGAAGTCTAATTTATCTACTTTTTCTTTTGTCACTTGTGATTTTGGTGTCATATAGGAAACAAATGCCTAATCCAAAAGAGCTAGGTGCAGTGGCTCACACCTGTAATCCCAGCAACTGGAGAGGCTGAAACAGGAGATCGCTTGAGGGCGGGAGTTTGAGACCAGCCTGGCTAACACAGCGAGACTCCATCTCTAAAAAAATCAAAAAGAATTAGTAGGGCATGGTGCATGCACCTTTAGTCCCAGCTGCTCTGGAGGATGAGGCAGAGAATCGCTTGAGCCTGGGAGTTTGAGGCTGCAGTGAGCTTTGGTAACACCACTGTGCTCCAGCCTGGAGGACAGAGCGAGACCCCATTTCAAATAAATAAATAGAAATAAAAATTTTTTTAATTTAAAAATAAAATATAAAAATTTAAAAAAGACTTTGCCTATGTTTTCTTCTAAGAGTTTCATAGTTTTAGGCTCTTATATTTAGTTGTTTAATCAATTTTAATTTTTGTATATTGTGTGCAGTAAGGGTCCAATTTCATTCTTTTGCTTGTGGCTGTCTAGCTGTCCCAGCACCATTTGTTGAAAAGACTACAGTATTCTTTCCCCATTGAATGGTCTTGACACTTTCAAAAATCAGTTGGTTCACATGGTTTATTCTAGACTCTCAATTCTATTCTATTGATCTATATGTGTATCTTTATGCTTGTACCACACTGTCTTGATTACTGTCATTTTGTAGTAAGTTTTAAAATCGGAAAGTGTAAGTCCTTCAACATTGTTCTTCTTTTCCAAGATTGTTTTGACTATTCTTGTTCCTTTGAATTTCCATATGAATTTTAGATTAGCTTGTCAATTTCTTTATGGCTACGTGTTTGTTTTCATCCTCTTCCATCCATAAATCCTTTTCATAATGATATTGGCCACCACTGATAAATTTAGCAAGTTCTAATGTAATTTTTGCCGGACACTTGTGGTTGCTTGTTTAATCTCATCCAGGATGTTTTCTCAGGTAAGGTAGGTGTCTGAGTTACCACCAAAATCTTGTCTAAATCTCATCCATCAATTTCATAGGCTGAATTATTATCAGACCAATCAGTAAATATGTTTCTTTTTCCTTCTATTTGTTGCATCTCTTTATCAAATAAGAAGTCAAGTTCTTCTCATTATTTTCTTCTGGAGGATATAGCTGATTTGATGTCTTATCAGGTAAAGGTGTTGATTTCTTCAATTTCATTGTAGATGAACAATGTCTCTTTTTCACTTTTATCCAAGGCTCGAAGTCCAAGTCAGGCAAACAGGTAGACAAACCTCTAGGCATTGCTTAAAGATGACTTGTTTCAGTATTTTCCTTTGGACTCACTGAACTTCTAATTCTTGGAGAACTTGGGGCAGACTCTGTATGTGAGCCAAAGTCTTGGCCTCATGCAGACTCAGAACAATAGTTTTTGGGGTTTTTTTAAAAATTTTTCACTCAAATTTAAGTAAGTTCCATTGCAGTATGTGGAATTACTATTGATTATTAACAATATAATAAATCCTGTCCCAACCCAAAGTGAATTTCCTTGCAGCAGATGGAAAAGGGCCTTTGATCACTTTTATGCCACTCACATCTTGCCCCCAGAAGCACTCCACTCACTGTTTGCTAAGCTGACAGCCTCATTCATCAACTGGAAGGATACTGGCCTTAAACAAATGTATCTATGCCTATGTTTTCTTCTAGAGCTAGTGGCAGCTTCTGAAGTACAGGCTCTCAACCAGTGGTAGGGCCGGAAAGGAGAAGATCACAGCAGGAAGATCACATGTGGAGCTTTGTCAAAACACTTGTGTCTGCTCTCCACCACCTACACCAACCACTCCCAGAGTATCAGGATGAGGTGGAAGAAATGGGAAGATCAGACATATTTAGTTGCGAAAATTCCAGGTTAATTTGATAACCGTTATTCTACAATCACATAGGAAGAAACAAGAGTACCATAATCTACCAGGAGCCAAGCCTCCAACCTTGGGGAAGGAAGGGAAGGATGGAAATGGGAGCAGGTTTAACATTAACACTTTCTTTAATTTGGATCATACAGTAAATGAGAAACAGAAATGGGCTACTTAGCCTTGCCAACCAAATGGGCAAAAGCAATTAAAGGACCAGAAGAATAGAACAAAAAGGTTGAAAAAGACAGATGAACATATAACAAAAGCAATTGATGGTGTGAAAGATAAGAAGAAAGGGAAGGAGAGAGAGATAGGAGAAAGCAAGAGCTTGTTCTAAGAAGTTGGAGTCAGGATATGGGAACTTACGTAAGAGACTACTCACTCTAAAATGGAATTATAGACACAGGCTTGGGGAAGAACCCTTGGAGAATGACTTCAATTTTATTTTTGAGGAAGTGAACAAAGATTTGAGAAAAAGCAGAAAAGAAGAATTGAGAAGTAAGTTTAAGGAACTGTATAATAAGAGAAAACAAACTTTGCAGAAAGAGAAATCGAAAAAAAAAAAAGAATGGTATAAAATGTACAGAATAAAAGGCGCTTAACAACATCCTGTTTCTGAGCAGATGAGGCCAATCTGTGTTTGGTGGAGGCTAAATAAAGTTAGGTGTATAATCATGAGAGCTATGCCTCGCAGAAAAAATAAGAATAAAATAGGCCAAGCAGCCAATTAGTTAATCTTGGAAATTCCTATACAGAATTTCAAGAATCTACTGGGTAAACCATTTTTAAAGGAGAGGCTGTGGGAGACATTGTTAGTATTTCCCTGAGGGACGTAACTAATCAGGAAGGGAATACAACACAGACCAAAGGCACTGCTGAATTTTGTGTGCACTTTGTATACTTTCAACTCAGATAAAATCATGCATACTGTGTTTTCAATTTTCTTATTAGGTACTATTTGCAAAACTTGACATTTTTCTTTTCTAGTTCCGCAGATGTTCTATTATGCAATTAGCCAACATTAAGTGATTTTCCTGACATATTTTGTTATTTACATCATTAATTTGAGTTCTTATTGAAGTTCCTGTGAACGAACAATAAATTACGTAATTTTTGTAAAATGTTTGTCACAATGCCTAGTACATAGAAAATGTTCAGTAAATAGCAGTTATTGTCATTATTATTATTATTTGGAATAACCCTTAAAAATAAACAAACAAAAAGCCTATGTTCAAAGAAGAAGAAAGGAAATAGACACCTAATAGCTTTAGGAAGAATGAGCAAGCTTAGTCTCTCCTTTTTTAAGTAGGGATCATATAAACACCAGGCAAAATGATTGTGATCAGCAAATAAAAAGCACCCAGCACAATGCTTGGCACACAATTGATAAACATACTTAATGAAGGTCTATTTCCTTCTCCCACCACATCTTTTTTCAAATCTTCCTAAAACTTGAAACACATAACACTGCAATAGATCTATTCATCTATTTAGGCTTTTTAAAGAATATTTCCATATAAACCACTGAGAAGATGCACAGAAATGACCTCACACTGCCAATTAAGAATTTTTACAAATTCTAACTTAAACTTATGTTGTTTGTATAGACAAAAACTATACCTTACCTACTAGTTTCTATTAACATGAAAACTTTCTAGCAATAATAATAAAAATAGCTTCATACTTTAAAAATTTCCTGATCCTCAGAAGGCTTTTCCAAGAAGGAAGTATAGTAATTCAATGTTTATTATAAAATCAAGTTTTTCATTTTTTCCATGTACCATATTTAGAACCATGTTTTAACTTTAAGTTTATATATAAGCTTGTAAATATTTAATCTTACAAATACCTAACTTTGCAAATACATCTGTTTCCAAGCAATTTCAGATAACACTTATCCTACTAACATTTTATTCAATTACATAGAAAATTCTGCATTGGCTCCACCTATTTTTATCAGTTTCACTCAAAATATATTTGTTAACCTCTATAACTTCCTATAAACTAAGAATTTTGAGCTCAAAAGGGACATCAGCATCATTTAGTCCAAATCCTTCATTTTGTAAAACAGAAAAATTTGAGTCATTAATTTACAGTTACCCTCTCTAGGTTATGCCCTAAGAATGGATAAAATATGTAGCCAACCCAGTGGTACGATTTTAACTTCAGGCTCATACCAGCTGCTGGGGGATCTCTCTCCTGCCATTGTGTCACAATCCGTAGAATTCCCACCCTTGGTTATTATATCCTACTAATGTATTAAAATCCCCCATCAAAACTTGAACTCTAATCATCCATTGATGATGATTCATTGATTTATAGAAAAAAAGTACTAATTATATAGCAACTTTATTGGAAAGGAACATTGAATGAGGATTTTGAAGAATGGGGAAGGAACTAGGAAAATGTTGATTTAATTCAGCCAACATTTATAGAATTTATACTGCCTGCCAAGCACTGTACCACCTAACCAAGGTGCTAAAAGGGAGCATGGTCTTGTCCTCAAGGTCCACCCAGCCAGGAAGCATTCCAGTAAAAAACTAAGCACAGCACAATGAGATTAGAACTACTATAAAGGCATGTACAGATTGACGAGGGTGTAGAAGATGGAAGAGATTTGTCCTATCTTAAAAAGCAAAAGAAGACCAGAGACGGTGGTGTTGGAGCTTGTCTCAGAGGATATGTTGCACGTATGGAGCATGAAATATAGGCTCTGAAGCCAGATTGAGTGGGTGTGAAACCCAGCACCACTTATTGATCTTTAATAAGTATGTAGCCTCTGTGTGCCTCAATTTCATCACCTGTATAATTAGGACAATAGAATCTATCTTGTATAGCTGTTATAAGTAACTAATAAATGTTAAGCACTTAGAAAAATTTGCAAACATTGTAAGGGCTCAAAAATTTTAGTTATTATTGGGGTTTCACAACCTGGAAAAATAGGATTAAGGGTCAGAGAGTGGGCCACACCACCAGGGTAGTACTAGGTAGAAATGGGCCCTTTAATTGTCCTAGGTTGAGAAAGATAATGGTGCTATATTGGCAACCAGTATTGGAGTCTGGGCACACCCAACTGGATCGGGAATGAAAAGCATATCATGGCACCACAACCATATCAAAGTCCCACAACGCAAATATTAGGTATTTAATATAAGAATTTGTCCTTATTATTAATAGAATGGACCTTCAGATCAAATATAAATGATTGAGAAAAAGAAGCCTTTTGGGTTAAGGCTTCTAAGCAAAAAGACCTTGAAACCTTGATATGGGGGAAGGGCCACCAAGGAAGGGGAAAGGACACAGGATGGGGAGATTGGAAATCCACGTCACCTACTTCACAACTGAGCCACAATTTAAATGGGCACTTGGAAGCAAGGTGAGGAGAAAGTGATGCGTGCAGCATGGCTACCCCTGGGCAACTGGGTAAGGTGGACACAGAAGGGCCTTGGCACTGATGCCAAAGGATGCCAGAGTGGAAGTGGGCCCTGAAGTGGAGAAGGGAAGCCAAGCTCTTCTGCACCAAGAGAGGTATTTCCATGAAAAATGGGAAACTCAATTATTGGCCAATGAGCGGCATGCCTGGATTTAGGCTTTTGTTGAGATGTGTTGGTATCTCATAGAAATATCTAACAAGTCCCTTTTCAAAGCCCAACATGAGAAGACAAGCTTGATTTGGAATATTGGTCTGTGTTTCGAGGGCTATTGAAAGTTCAATATTTTTTTTCATCAGCCTATGAAGCTCAAGGCTGAATAGTTTCTCAGTGAGTCCAACATCACCAGTTTTTCCTTCAGTGCAAAGAGGCAGGGCCACTGCACGTGGTGGTGGAGGCTGCTCTGCCTGCGCAGGGGCTCCAGCAGGGGTGTGTGGGGACAGGTGCAGCCTGCTCTGTTCCCCAAGATGTGGGAGCAGAGCCTCTTGGTAACTAGCATTGCAGTCCTAAATGCATTAATAGAGGCTGAACAAACAGCATTCTGAAATCTCTTTTGTAAAAACTGATTATAAGAATTATAAGTGATTGTATTACTGGGTTAGTTCAATCTTTTCTTTTATCTTACACTGTCTTTTTCTTAGGTTTTTCACCTTTGTTTAGCTGAATAATATCAGTAAGTAACACACAAAAAAGATACAACAGTGCCTTTTTTTTTAAGTGCTACATTTTTCTACTTAATTCTAGAATGTCTTATCTGGCTAATGTTGAAATGGGCCCTTGTTTCTTGCTGGCTGATACCAATCTTTAGTTACAGATTAGCTCATCTCTCGATGTATTATATTCTGAAAACCATGCCTTCGATCACCTTGAAGTAAGATAAACTCTTGACTGTCATGAGCATTATTCCAGCTGCTCACATGCTATCGATTTTCTCCATTTGGACCTATGCAGAAACCACTGCCTGCAGGAAGGCAGAGAAGTACTGGTCGTGCCAGATGAGCCAGCAGCAGTAATGAAGAGTGGGAACTGCCTGTACCTCATCTTCCCCAATTACCTGCCTTTAGCCAAAACATTGAATCCCACAAAGAGAGCTAGGGGAGACATAAAACAATATTGGCAAAGAGTCCTTGACTTAAAGGACTTCATCTCCTAAAAACCACATGCCACAAATGTATTTTAAAAAGAAAAAGCCACGTACGTGATGTTAGAGTAATGATGTCAAGAGCAAATGACCTAAATGGTCCTGGCTCCACTTTGTTTTCACTCACTGAGCCAAAAACAATAAGCAAAACCCAGCCATCAACATACATCCACCTGAACAAGGTTTCAGAGCACAGAGCACTTTTCTGAGCACAGAGAGGATGCCGAGAAACTGAGAGGCTAAATGGCTCTCCAAGGGGGAATGGAGAGCATGTGGCAGGTTGAGAGCTGACCAGGTCTTTTCTAAAAGCATCTAGAAAGAGCTAGTTAAGGAATATTAACTAGTTTCTGCTCTAGGTTTGGCGTTGCACCAGGAGCTCTGAGATACATCATAAATCCAAGGGGCTCCCTGACCACAGTCAGCCAACTTTCTCTTTTCAAAATACTTACCATCAGCCAGCAGAGGGCTGCCAGAGAAAACCAGGCAGCAAGGACATTAATACCACAACAAATGTACAATAACCGACTTTACCTGGGCCCTCAACACAGCCCAAAATTCAACACGTTCCTCTGGTCACCCTCGTCCCCCATGCTCCCCAACAACTATTAATATTTCAAATCTCCATCCTCTTCGTGTCTGCTCTCTCCTCATTTTCAGCAGATGACGTTGATTCATGCATCATTAAGTCTGGAACTTGTCCCATTCCCTGTCACAACTCCAAACACAATTCTACCTGCACCCACTGCCTCTCTCCCCTGACATTTATAGTACAGGGATCCCTCCTCCCCTCTGAGGCTCACAGTATTCTGTAAAACTCTCCTGTTTTTAGGAACCTAAAGCTTTTTATTATTTCTTTTCTAGCCAGGATGATCTTTTAACTTATTAGTCTCATCTGAATCTTTCTATCCTCATTAAAAATAAAGAATAAAAGAAAGAAAAGAAAAGAAAAGAAAAGAAAAAGAAAACATTTTAAACTCACTTTCTAGTGACCCCCCCACCTTTGCCACCAAACTCATCAGAGGAATTGGCTACATTTGCTGACAACATTTCCTCACCTCCCACTGATTTCTCAACATATTCCCAACTGGATTCTGCCCCTATCAAGCTATTAATATGAAACAATTTTCATAAAGATCACTAATAATTTCCATGTCATCCAATTTGATAAATATTGTGGTCCTCATCTTAACTCAGTAGCCACATGGATGGCCAATCCCTTCTTTAAAGATGCATATCTCTTGGCTTCCTCCATAATACCACTCTCTTCCGGTTTCCTTCCTTCATTTGTGGCTGCTACTTCCAAGTCTTCTTTGTTAGCTCATCCTCTTCTATGCATCCTGTGAGTTCCTCAAGGCTCAGCTGTAGGCCTCTAGACTGTCTCTGTAGGCAATCTCAAACACCCACGGTTTTAAATACCATATGTCTTAAATGTACATCTGTCCTGGACCTTTTCTCTGAGCTCTGGATTGACACAGCAATGTGAAATCTCTGTTTGCATGTATCAGAGACACTTCATACTCAAATATCCTAAATTGAACTCATGATCTAACCCCTCAAATTTAGTTCGTCTATGTGGTTTTTATTTCAATAAATTGTACCAAAACCCATTCAGCTGAGCAAGCCAGAAGCTTGACAGTGACCCTTTCCACCCCCCCACCACTTGCTCATCCCCCATAGCCAAACCATCACAAAGTGCTGCTCCTGTTACCATCTGAGTACCTCTTCGATCAATCCATCTCCTTCCATCTCCTCTCTCACCAGCATGGTCCAGTCTACCCGCAGCTTTCACCTGGACCACTACAACAGCCTCTTCACCAGTCACCTCATATCCTCCAGGCAATTTTCTACCCCACTGGCAAACTGATTTTTCTTAATTATTTAAATATGATCATGTCATTTCCCAGTTTAAAAGTTTGTCAATGGATTCCAATTGCTCTAAAGATTAGGACCAAAGTTCACATCATGTATATAATGTGGCTCTGACCCCTTTTCCAGCCTTTTTCCTCCATACTTTTCTCTCACAGAAGTGACCAGCAGCCCTATGGGCACTTTGGTTTTCTTCCAGTTCCCGGAATGTGCCGTGTACTGTCCCTCCTCAAAACTAAGTTTACCTAGTTAATTCCTACTTATCCTGCACATTGCAGCTCCAACATCACTCTCTCAGGGAAGCAGTCTCAGACTAGGTCAGGACCACCTTTTAGACCTGCAGCCTCTTGCATCTTTCTTTCTTTCACACCACTCACCGGGGCTTGTAATTCAACATCCCCCACCGGACTGTAAACTCCATAAGAGCAGGAATGGTGTTGGTTTGCTCATCACCATTGTAGCCCCAGCGCCTAGTATAGCACTTAACACAAAGTAGATACTGAATAAATAAACAAGTCAGTAATGGTGTTTTACTGTGCAAGGCAGCCAATGCAAGGCAAAGAAAGATATTAATTCTATGTCTCAAGCAATAAATATAAACAAATTCAGAGCAGGAAAAAAATCAATATGAATGAAATTTCTTGTGACATATTTATGAACCTTTTAGGAACTGGACCAAAAGGTGGTTGGGAAAGGATATATAACTATATGCCTTGTCCTCTGCAGCACTGTCAGATTTGTTCTGAAAAGGTAAGACTCCCAATAATAGATTCTACAAGAAAACAGGGGGATAAAATGGAACAAGAGAAGAATAGCAGTTTATATTAAAATGCTATATTTTAGACTAAATTGTCATTAGATTTCTTTGTAAAATAGACTTAACCTCCCCTTTTACTCAAACCATCTAGAAAAAATATTTAAAACATAATGAATCATGAAATAAAAAGCATACATGATCAGATTGAGAAAGAGAGCCAAATGTAGAAAACCACAGTCCGTATCATGTACAGAAACAATTGCAGAGATACTTTAAAGCAGGTGCTGGGGAACAATTTCTTTTAAGGGCCACATGGTAAACATTCTAAGCACAGTAGGGACTAGGGTGAGGTGGCTAGTGAGCTCATGCTCAAGGTCAAGCAAGTGCAGGGTCAGTCTTAAAAAGGAACGCCTCCTTCACATTGCACCCTGAGGGCTTCTCTGTCCTCACCCTGATTTGTGAGTCAGGCAGTCTCTGCAGCAATTACTCAAGTCTGCTGTTGCAGGGCAAGGCAGCCATGAATGTGTAAATGAACCAACATGGCTGTGTTCCAATCAAACTTTCTTTACAAAAACAGCCTGCAGGGTAGGTGTTTGGTTTGCTGACCCCTGCTCCAAGCTGAGGATCCACAAATATAAGGAGCACGACTGGGCGAGAATATGAAAGACTGCAGTAAAAAGAGCCGCCCTGGATGAGACTTTTTTGCCCCTGCAGCATGACTTTCAGTAGGCAGCAGTGGCATGTTCAAAATGTCTTTTTTTCCCCTCTCACATTTGAATGCAAGTGTGGCTGATTATAGAATTCTGGTTTAAAAATAATTTTCCTTCATAACTAGCCCAGCATCCTGCATTGCTGATGCAAAGTCCATTGGCATTCTGCTTCTTATTCTTTGGTAAGTAACCTATTGTTTTTCTCTGTGAACTTTTAGGATTTTCTCTTGATCTTCAGAGGAAAGGGAAAAATCAACGAGAAAGAACAGTAAATGGGAAACATAAAAGAAAATGTCAAGATGTGACTTCTGACCCACAAAAACTGTGAGCTAGTAGATACGTGTTATTTTAAGCTGCTAAATTTGTAGTGATATCATTATGCAGAAATAGATAAGTCATACATGACTAGAGGGCTAATGGCCACGCCCATGAGGGAGAGTACGGTGGAAGTGATGTAAGGTGACTTCCCAGGCTCGGATGTAAAAGGAAAGCAGCCTGTGTGTTTGTTCCCATTCGATAGCACAGTAGTTATTATTAATGATAATTCATTATATATTTCAACATACCTAGAAGAGAAGATCTGAAATGTTCCCAACACAAAAAAAAAGGATAAATGTTTGAGGAAATGGACATCCTGTATACCCTGATTTGATCATTACACATTGTATGCATGTATCAAAATATCACATGTATCCCATAAATATGTACATTATGTATCAATAAAAAGGAATGAAAAGCACAACAGCTTTCCACCTTGCTCACTAAAATATTTGCACTTGCAACAAATAGACTGCCACGTTGTGAGGAAGCCCAAACTAACTCATGTAGGGTGACCACATAAAAAGGCCCTGACGCTGCAAGAAAAGAGACAAATGGCTAGCCAGCCCTCAGTTGCACCAGCCCCCCAGTGATTCAGCTCTAACCCCCATCTGACTACAACGAAGACCTCAGCCAAAAGCAAGTAAGTAAGTCCTTCCTGAATTCCTGACCACAGAAACTGAGAGATAATTTTTTTTAAAAAGTACTGGGGTGACTTTTTATAAAACAATGGATAACTAAAACAAATAATACTGTAATAAACTTATTGATTTAATTTGGATAATAATATTAGAAAACCAACTCATTATTTTGAAAACTATTATAGCAAATAAAAAGAAAGCATTTATTCTGCTTTTTTTTATATGAACTATATAGGCAGATACTCAAATAATATGTGATGGAAAGTTTTCTTTTGTAGACATATTTCTGCTGATAAAAAAAAAAGTGATGGAATATCACCATTGTATAACCCAAAATGAATTAATGGCTCTAAACATTGAGCGTGAACAGATGCCAACATCACAAGAAAAGGAGTGACAACCAGATGTATGTGCCTCCTGATGGAAAAACATACTGCCTATGAAGATGTCTTGTAACAAAACAAAACACCTAAGGATCATGCCTTAGAAAATTTATAGAAAATGTAGGGGATTGAGAAATACATGAAACTACATCATAGGCATGCATTCAGCAAAATCCAGACCTGTAGAGTTCACTACTATAGACACTAGCCATGTGTGGGTATTGAGCATCTGTAATGTGGCTAGTCAAAATTAAGATATGTTGTAAATAAAATATACATTAGATTTGTCCAGAAAAAGAATGAAACATATCTTATGAATAATTTTTATATTGGTTACATGTTGAAATGATATTTATACTATTTAGGATATATTATGTTAAATAAAGTATCTAATTCAACTATATCTCACCTATTTCATTTTACATTTCTTATTGTGACTCCTGGAAAATTTTAAATTACACATGTGATTCTCATTTTATTTCTATTAGATAACACTGGTCCAGACCACAGGAAACTTCACCGTAACTGATTCTCTCAACAAATAGATTGCAAGAAAAAAGATATCAAAGAAAAACCTAAAAACCAAAACAGACAAAAAAAATATCATTCAATTACAATATGTGGACCTTATTTGTGATTCAAACAAATAAATTATAAAATGTGATTTATGAGACAATTGGAAAATTGAGCACTGATTTCATTGTATTAAGAAATTATTGTGAATATTTAAGTTTGGTTTTGTGGATTCATTTTAATGAAGAATATTTCTCTTTTAGAGATTGAAATATTTATAGTCAAATGCACTCATCATTTACAGTAATGATATAGTATCTGGGACTTGCTTCAAAATAATAGATTTAACAAGATTGATCAGGAGTTGATAATCTCAAAAAAAAAAAAAGAAAGAAAGAGTTTATAGTCATTGAAGCTGAGTGATGGATGCATGGTGGTTCATTATGTCATTCTCTTCTACTTTTTTTGTGTGATTGAAATTCTCAACAACAAGAAAGTTATTAAAAAGAAACAATCAAAAGAGATGCACCAGGCCAAGTCTTGTCACAGCAGAATTCTAAAAAGAAATTGTTGTGTTATATAAATTTTTCTGGAACATAAGAGAAGATGCAAAGCTTCTCAACTCATTCTTTGAGGCTAATATCAAAACTGGAGAAGGATATAATGTACACACAAAAAAACTCTGTGCCAGTATAATTCCTGAACATACCTGTGAAAGTCCCAAGCATAATACTAACAAATCAAACAGCAATATATTACAGAATAATACAACATGAGGAAGTAGGGCTTAGTCCAGGTAACAAGGCCATTCAATATAGCAGATAGTTCTATGTAATTATTGCATTGAAAGATTAAAGGAAAAAAAGTGGTTAGTTTCAATAGATACAAAAATAGTATTCTATAAAAAGTCAATGCCCATTCATGTTTAAACCAAAAAATAAAGTTTTTAGCAAACCAGAATATAAAAATTAATTTATGTTTTTATCTTATATGCTTCTGAATTCTATATTCAATATAACTTATATATTCACTACTTGTGTAATTTAAGAAACTGAATAAGTCATATACAAATGACCAGCAAGTTATATTGATCACATTTATTGCATAATTGTCCAGCTGTCTACTTTCATATCACTGTCAGCATACCCTTTGCCACAAATCAAAAATAATACAAACTTCTTCTATATGTGTAAAGTAATAGAGATGAACAAGTATGATCTGTATAAATTTATTTCCTCTTTGATTTTTAATACATATTTATATACTAATTAGAATTCAGGGCCCATGGAGCATTTATGCCCTTCCAAATTTTCTAAGTTATCCCATTTCGGTAGATCTGCAAACATCAATAATTAGTTTGAGGATATGCTAAATACCCCGATTTGATCATTACATAATACATATTATTGAAACATCAAATTGTACCTCATAAATATGTACAATTACAATGTATTGATAAAAATAAAAATAAAAGAACAAATATGCCTAATAAAAAATAATAATTAATTTGAATAATTTCATTGTGAAGAAACTTACGAATACTTAGTACATTTAATGGTTCTGGCACACGGTTTTAAAATCATTCTTAAAACTTGATTATCTTTGGCACATGAAAGACTACACTAGAATATCCAGAATGTGGGGATAGAATCCGAAAAAGATAATCTTCTAAGAGTAAAAACAGAAAGTAATGTAACCATGACACCAAAAGCTAAAGAAAGAACTACAAACAAGATGTTGGTAGAGTTAGAAAGTGACCAATCCTCGTGTCAAGATGATATAGCTCAAACATCATGTAAAGTGAAATTGTTCCCCTTCTCCAATTGCATTGTAAGTTGCATGGCACATTGAAACCGTACCTGTGGAATTTGTCAGTATTTATCTGATATTATTCAAGAGGACGGTGCTTTGATTCTAGAAGACCAACAGTGCTAACCTTGACAGAAATATCCCTGGAATAAAGAAACTAATTTCCCAGACTTAGATGGCTTAACGGACATATCTTTTCAGAGCATCTAACATTCTGTATCTGCCAAGCAAATTATTAATAAGAAAACTGGTTTACAGAGGACACCTACGGTACAGATAATAGGATCCCATTGTCAAATCGGGTTTATTTCACATAACAATTTCTTAAATTTTCCCATGAAAAGACCAATCAGCTGCTTGTCAGTTTAGTGTTTCTCAGTCCTCTATAGATCGATCAGCTTTGAGTAACTTGGTGGAACTATTTCTGGATGCTCTTAAGACCGTGCCCTTAAGATATTTTTTACATGAAGAACATAGTAGCTTTTCTTCTGCTTCTATCTTCGTTTGCAATAGATATTTATTTTCAAAATTAGGAAAATACCAATAATAAATAAATAAATAATAAATAATTTAGTGTTTGGCCATTTTGTAAAAATGTGTTTTATTTCTTTGCATATACCCAATCAATGGACAAGAACAAAAGAAGAAAATTATACAAGACAAAAATGTCCAAGATCTTTCATTTGAAAAAAATCATTGATCTATTCCCAAAAACATGATTTGTGTAGACTTAGTGAGTGCAAAGGCATCCTACAACTGCAGAAACACAGGATTGGGCTGAGAGAGGGGTCAGGAAGCCAGTACCATGCAGAATGGAGCTGGGAAAATTGAGAGCCGCAAAGCCTGGCCTGAAAACAAATAGCCAAGAAATTCTAGAAACAAAACTGAAGAATGGATAGGGGCACAGATTTGTTCCTAATCATGGAAGCATTTGGGACTGAGCATCCACTTAGGTATCAGGACATAGAAAAGAGAAGTTCAGATAATAGTCAAAAACTCAGAAGGCAAGTAGGTAATCTCTTAATTGTCTAATAGGAATCTCAAGCTTAAACTGCCCAAACTGAACTCTTGATTAGATCCCCCAAATCTCTCCTTCCCCAGTTGTCCACAACTCATCTAATAGAATCACCCACGCTCTTAGCCAGAGCCTAAAAGTCAGCATAGATTCCACTCTTCCCCCCACAAAACCCTCATGAATCTCCCCAGACTCCTCCAAATATATCTTATCTCTCAGCAAGTCCTATTTACTTTACTTTCAGATATCTCAGATCTGCTCACTTCTTTCTCTTTCTACTCCTATCATCTTAGTCCAAGCCACTATCATCTCTTGCCTGGACTACAAAGAACACTTACTGGTTTCCATGATTGTTTCTTACCCTCTATATTCCATTCTGCATACAGCAGCAATATTGATACAAAGTTGACGAGCAGACCTGGAGCAGTTGATTTAGACCACGTCAGGGAAGCCTGGAGTTGAGGATGGCAAAGCAAGAAGACAGAAAGGGCATGGATTACCGAACCGTTGTATCATTCTTGCACTGCTTATTCTCAGAGAAAGAAGTAAATTTAAATCTTATTTAAGCCACTTTTTGGGGGGATTTTGTGACAGCCAACGAAGTCTAACTACATCCTAAATCACACATTATGTAGGATAATGTGCTCTAACAAGGGGCGTGGTCTTAAAAGAGGTAAAGCTGATCCCATCGTTTCCTGCCTTCCACCGAGCCCCTTGTAGACATTGAATCATCTCATCAAAGAGGACTACAGTGTGTGCATCCTAGGCATCTGGGAGCAACAAAGTGAGCAATGGTTTAAGGCAGAAATTTAGCAGAGCAAGGCTAAAGTATACAATTTCTGAAGGGACATGAATTGTCCTTCACAAGAAGGGAAACTGATTCTTGGGTAATCTGTGTGTGCTTTCCTATAAGATTATTTGCCCCTAGAAGGCAGAGATTCTATTACATCAATCCCTATAGGCCCAACAGGCTCTTGAGCATAGTAGGTGCTCAAGAAATGTAATGGAATTGAATAAAGGCCTTTCTGAGGTGTAGCCCAGCCTGAGCTTGGCCTCCCTCTTTGGCAGGGATAATTATGCATATTTAACTTAATCGATTACTGCCCATGTGTTTAATATTAAACCTCTAGGCATAATGTGTAGAATTTCTTTCTTTTTATACCAGCCAGAACAGTACTACATGGAATTAAGTTCCTAATAAATGCTTTTGGGTAGTAGTGATAACAATAAAATAGCTCACATTGATTTCTTACAGTCTGAGCATAACACGTTAAAAAGGATTTATATTTTACCTAACAACTGTTGTTGACAACATGAGAGCCAATACTATGTTACATTCAGTATAATGATACACTGGGCTCATGATGTAATGTTAAAAAGAAATGAGATTAATTCAATGAGGGTATATGAGAATAAGTCATTGTTTTGTGGTTACTCCTCAGAGATATTAAGGATTATTCTTGAAAAAAAAAGCACAAACATTTTTGCTAGCCCACGCACATTTTTCTGAGCCTGCATAAGGAGAAAACATGGTTTTCTGTTGCTTTAAAGTAACAAAAGTTGGGTGAGGGGATGGGAGAAAGAAGGGAAGAAGTGGGCATTAATCTACATACCCTGCTCGGGTTGATTGTGGAGTACCAGGAAGGCCACAGGAGTTCTATTTGCATTAAGACTGCCTTGGGCTGTTGGAAGAAATTATTGAAAGATCTTTGGAAATGATGGAATGATCTGGAAGGGTGAGATTATTACTCCCTAACAAAGAAGGAGACAGGAGACCAAGTCTAGGGGCAGGGTTCCTTCATGTAGACAGACTTCACTGTGAGGCAGAAGACACCTGAGGATTCTGGGTTCCAAATTGGCAGTGATGTGGGGACCCCTGCAATAGCCATTCCTAACTCCCTTGCTCCTTGCTGGCAGAACTTTCCACCCATTGTAGAGACTGAATATGCCAGCTTTCTCTTTTTTTCAGCCTCCCTTGCAGCTATGGGATGTGTATGCATCCAGCTCTGGCCAGTAGGGCCCAAGGGAAGTCTGCTAGGGGCTTCTGGGAAAGAGATGTACACAAAACAAAATACCACTTTCCCTTCTTACTTATGTGTGTTTTTGTGCACACTTGGGATACTTAGGGCTGGGGCAGGCATCTTGCAACCATGCATGGACAAACCTTCAATATATTGAGGGTAACAGAGGAGAAAAAAGGGAAAGAGCCAGGAATCTTGATATTTTTGAGTTACTGAACCCACCACAAAAAAAGCCCTATCTCAAGACTTCCTGTTGTGGATAAAATTAAACCCCTATTCCTTAACCACCTTTAATAAGCTATTGTGTTACTTGCAACCAAAAGCATCATAACTGAGGAAAGTTGAGGAGAGATCTTTTCATTAAAACAGGATGGGAGCATTCAAGTATCCTCTAGGTAAGCTCTTGGAAAGTTGTCCTAAGTATCTAAGTGAGAGAACCATGAAATCCAGAATTCATTTGAAAGGTGAATCAAGAATTACAATCACTGAGGGGCCAAGAGCCTTACCCAGCACTACAATTTGCAAAGCACAAAGCACAAAGCCACTAGATGATCATAGCTATAGGACATGTGGCAGCAGAAGGATGCCAGTCATGCTAGAAAAGGCTACCCTGCATTAGAGTAAAGATCAGTGAGAATGACCCCAAAGTCCCAGAGCATTCAACGTGTTGAAATGAGTCTCTTGGAGACACTGAGGAGGGAGGACCTGGGATAATTTGGAAGGGGAGGAGAGGACTTTAAGTCCTAAATCATTTTGTTTCTTTCACATAATTTTTGTTACCCTACAAAGTTGGTGTGACCTGGAGAAACAAAAGAAAATCTAGAATGATGATTTATTATGTGAGTGTCTACAGTATCATTGGTATGGTTCAACAGAACAGGACATTTATTTTCAAATAAATGTCTTGGCAAGGGCCTTGGCAAGAGCCATGGGCTTTAATTATATTGGGTGATTTTAATTAAACACTATATATAGACATGCTGCTCAGTTTTCAGGGTAGTGCTCATGTTCATTCTTAATGAGTTTGGATGAATTTCAGGAGCAGATCAATTTTCTTACATGTAGCTTATAGCAGCAGTTCCCAACCTTTTTGGCACCAGGGACCGATTTCATGGAAGACAATTTTTCCACAGATGCAGGTGGGGAGGGAGATGGTTTTGGGATGATTCAAGAGTACTATATTTATTGTGCACTTTATTTCTATTATTATTACATTGTAATATATAATGAAATAATTATACAACTCACCATAATGCAGAATCTAATAACACCGCTGATCTGACAGGAGACAGAACTCAGGTGGTGATGTGAGTGATGGGGAGCAGCTATAAATACAGATGAAGAAGCTTCAGTCACTCACCCAACACTCACCTCCTGCTGTGTGGCCTTCCTAACCAGCCTCTTTGCATGTGGAGCCCCTCAGCATCCTATGAAAAATGAAGAAAAGCTTTTTGAGACTGATTGTTGGACCCAGGACAGTATGATTAATACCTCTGGACAAAGATGGGATATACAACATTTCCTAGCCTCTGATTAATACATGCTACAGGTGAATAGGAAATACACCATCAGGAAAGAAAAAAAGTACATAGCCTAGGCCTAAGACTCTACCTTGTATGTGTATTAAAATAAATTTTGAGATAGATACCAGCGGTTGATTCTGGAACCTACAGCCAAGCTCCACAAGAGAAGGAACTGTGAAATAATGGGTTCAGCCTTCCTTTAGAGAAATTGCTCTCTTGCCTTGGTTTCAGGGGGGGAAAACAAGAGGGATAATGGCTAAAAGAAGCAAAACCAACAAAGTCCTTTTCTTTTTACTAGTGTACTAGCCAATAACTGTGAAATATAACCATTGGGTCTGCCAGCTTGTGTGGCCAAAGTGTCAGTGCCACACAGACCAGAGAAGGTAAGATGAGGAAAGAGAGTAGAGATGGGAGGTAGAAATCTCTTTTTCCAGAAAAGAAGAGAGAAGTTATAGTACCTGGAAAACGAATTGAAGTGTAAGAAGAGTTAGCTTGTTTGGGTTTCTTTTTTAAGATGAGAGAGATTCAAATGCCAAGGAGAAGTTGACAGAAAGGGAGTGCTTGAAAGTTCAGAAGAGCGGGGTGACAACTGAGGGAAGAGGCCCAAAGAGACTAGTAGGGTTGGGGGAGATTAACCTGGGGCAGGAGGGACACCTCTTTTCCTGGGCTTGGAGAAAAAAGAAAATACCACGTGTGGAGGCCTATATCTGTCAAGATTAACCAGGTTATATTGTGGCAACAACCTCCAAAATCTCTCTGGCTTAAGACAACAAAGGTTTATTTCTCCCACACCACACATCCAGGACCAGTTGGCTCTGACTCGGTTCCGTGCTGTCCACATTTCAGGTTTGAGGCGAGTGCATCAGCCCCTATGTGGAACACTACAGTCCTTGCCACAGAAGGAAAAGAGAGAATGGCAAACCACGAGCAAGCTCTTAAAGCTGCTGCTGGGAAGGGAGGCACGGCCTCTCACATTTCATGCTAGTTCACATTTCATGGCCAAAGCAACTCTGATCATGCCTGAGCTCAACAGAACAGGGACGTGTGAATATGGGTGAACAACATCATAGAGAAGAGCTTTGACTATGGGCCAACAATACAGTCTATTAATAGCACAGGGCCCTCCTGCTTTTGTTGCTGATAAAAGTTGCTGCTTCATTCCATTCATTCGGTAGATATTTACTAAGCCCCTACTATGTGCATGGTGCTACACTTTGCTCTGAGAATAGACCTCTAAGTAAGACAGACCTCTGCTCTCACAGTTCAGGGAGTAACTGATATTACAGTTCAGGGAGTTCCCACCTGCTGGTCTTACCTTTTCTTACTGGCATAGGGGACATCATCTCCTGAGAGAGAGGGAGTTGTTTGGAGGTAAGGATTTTGAGGAGAGAGGTACACATTTCAAATAACTACCAAGCAAAATGGGAAAGAACGCTGAATGGGGGGAATAAAAGGATTCCCAGGCAGCATTGCATGTGTTGCTTTGGTTGGCAAACTCATGGCTATGTGATGTTCCCTTTCAGTGCTCAGGATCCTGGATACTCTAAGAGCAAAAAGGTAAGGATCTGGGGACTGGAGGGCTAGTGCCAAAGATGACGCTGATAATATGAAGGAATAAGAAGAAAGTAAAGTCATACAGGCAAATGCTGGGCAAGAGACAATGTCTTGAAAGCTAAGGTTAAGTGTATTGTGGGGGAGGAAGTGACCCAGAAATGCAAGATATACCAATCAAGAAATGCAGTGCTGCATTTTAAGGTTTTACAGGTAGAGCAGTTCTTGGTCTAGAAAAGTCCAGGGTGTAGAAACTGCGTGGGGCTGACTGATCTTTATCCAGGCCTTAATTGTTCTTTAGACATTGTCCCTGGAGTCAGAGATTATATCCATATGCAGCTTTATTGTGATCTCACAATCAAATGTTGACTCTGCTGAGAATAATGAATTAACTACCTATATTGTTCTGTCATTTCATAACTGCTCTGAAAACAGAGTTGATGGTAATATAACATTGCTTTTTAAAGCCCTCCAGTGTTTCTTTGTACGGTACTGTCTATCCACTGTTTATATATTCCTCTTGAACTGAATCATATTGAGATTGATTCCTTTTCCTGTTTCCTACTCAATAGCAGGAATTTTCAAACTCCTTTTGGTATCAGGATTCTATGAACATACAGCAACTTCAAGAACTATCCTTTCTCTGAGGAGGACAAAATGGTGTTCATCTTTAAGTCATGTAAACTAAGATGGGAACAAAAGGACGTGAGCATGGAAACAAGAAAACAGAATGGAAGAAGAGGGAAAAATATTTTAAATGATCACAAGAAAATCAGTCTTTTTAAGTTCAATTTTATTGAGATACAATTCACCAATTTTAAGTATAGAATTCAATGAATTTTGACAAATGTATACATTACCCCCCAAATTTCCTCATGCCCCTTTGTAGTCAATCTGCTTCTTTTAACCTCAGCCTCTGAAACCACTGATCTGCTTTCTTTCACTACAGCTTTGTCTTTTCTAGAATTTCATTTAAAGAAATAATATAGTATACAGTCTTTCATGTTCAGCTTCTTCAAGAAAACAAGTTTCATGCAGAGGATATGAAAACTGCTTACAGGTTAGGGAAAAGCAAAGAAAATAAATAGTAAAGTTCACCAGTCTGAGTGCCCACCTACTTTGGCTTCATCCTAAGTAATAATACCCAAGAAAAATCAGGTTTTATGTGTTAGTTACATTTTTAATACTCTTTAAAAGTAAATACTTAATTATTAGAAATAAAAATGTGTCTGGGTACCACTGATACTCATTACATGTAGATCAGTGATAAGCAGACCTCACTTAGGAAAACTGAATTAAAAGACTGACATTCTTTTACACTTCAATAGTCTGATTCTCTCAGTCATTGATTTGGGCTTGTGAGTCTTAAGTAACCATCAGCAAAAATAACAACACCTGAATCCCCACACAGCATCACAACATACACATTTACCTGACTTTTCAAGATGAATTTAAATCTTTTATTTTTGTTCAGTCCTCACTTTCTACCTTTATTTTCCATTTTATTTGGTTGGAATTAGAAAAATATATGTTTGGATTAATGGAAAACAAAAATACAACTAAAAAGAGGGGAATATTGAGAATTGCCATGCAGCATACTTACATTGGGAAGACATCCTGCAGGATGTGAGATTTGAAGAGAGTTTAACATCAGATGAGCAACTCAGCATTGCCCAGCAAACAGTCTGGAGATCGTAGTGTAGTCAGTTCACAAAGACATCACAGAAAGGGTACAAGAATATTTTGCAATGGAATGTCTGTGGATAATCTATGCACTCATTCTTCCCACATGTGGGTTACAGTTACTCTATCACTTCCGTGTGTGCAGACTAAGACTCCATAGTTTGTGGCGCCTCTTTGTGTGGTTGTAGAGGCTCAGCAGTTTGCATCATTATAGAGTGCAGCACTGATAAATAATTGTGTCCATGAAGTCCCAGATCTTTCTGTAGACAAAGCTTTCTCCTGGGAAATTAGAACTCTCAGAGGTCCCCCCAAGGGCCTAGGAAGGTTCAATAGGAAAAAGTTCTAAGTTTCATTTTAAAAAGCTCTTCCTTTACATTTGTCTTTGTGACAATTGTTGCAAATTGGTAAGCCTAGAGGAGGTAAACAAGGGAGATGGATAGGACCATTGTCAGGGGTTGCAGGTGGGTGAGTTCACACCTACTTTTCCAGTGTTTTTACTGAGGTGAAATCAGGTCCAATTAGAATATCTGAGGCAAAACTGAAATACAAAAGTGTACCAGAGGCTGTCTGGAAGGGTGTGTGGAAACAGGAGTGGTATAGGGTCACACACTTTGCCTGATGAAATGTGTGAGTCGCAGGTCTTTCACAGCACAAGGGGTAGAGACAAGGAGCTGGATGACCGAGATGCCACACTTGATTGGCCATTTGGTAGGAATGGTAGAATAAACCAGGCCTTTGAATCAAGTAGGGGGGGGCAGTTTGAGTCTATGTATTAGTTATTATTTGTCATGTTGTTGTGACCCATGAGCAAAAGTTTTTCAGGTATTTTACATGTTACTAGATAAACATATTAAATGTTAGCTCATAAATTGTCTTTCACGTGAGGCCATCTCA
Organism: Lemur catta; assembly: GCF_020740605.2. Classification (NCBI taxonomy): domain Eukaryota; kingdom Metazoa; phylum Chordata; class Mammalia; order Primates; family Lemuridae; genus Lemur; species Lemur catta. The sequence continues at coordinate 37,796,863 of NC_059138.1, forward strand.
AAATGAAATGTTGGCTTTGTATTTGGTGATAATTTCATAGTTCTAAACCCCCAATTAATTCAAAATTGGTTGAGCTTAAACCTGTAGTTACATAGAGAATGTGCCTAATTCTATCTTAGGTAAATGGTGATTTTTCTCTTGGTAACATGACTTCATTGTCATCTTTTCTTCTGGAGACTGCTGTGAGTACTGAGGTCAATATATGTGCAGGCCTCATTTCTGCATTTACCAAACAATGTCAATACAATATTAACATTTTTTACTTGCACTGATATAAACGCTTTTTACTTTAAAACTGCAAATTCAACTCAGATTGCAAGATCAAATTTTGCTTCTTAAAAAAAATGCTACCATAAACAAAGCCCACTTTGTAATCAGAATCCTATGTTTTTTTTCCTGCATAAAGCAGCATAGAACAATGGTCAGTTATAGATACATGGATTCCAAGAAGCTAAGCAAGTAAAAATCTGTCATGTAAGTAAAGTAGGTTATGTAAATTTTAAATGAATGAAGGAAAAAGCACCAAATTAAGAGGGGCAAAAAGGATCTTTTTCCTTCTGTGAATTGCACTGCTTGAACTAATATAAAATTTCCCAAAATCAAATATTTTAAAAACAATTTAATTATTCAAATGTTTTAAAAAATAATTTCCCCCAGTAAACACAGGAGACCAAAAAACAAACCGTCTTGTTTCTAACCTCATTGCTGAAAATAATTGTAAATGTATTAGTAGTATTTACTACACGGTGAGCCCCTGGGGGTAGCCTCTCTACTATAGATGGAGGCGATTGTCAAGCACAGGAACTGACTTCAAGACATAGTCTGGACCAAAGTTGCTTTTATGTAAAGTCCCAGCCATGCTTCCAGCTTCCTTGAAATCAATCTCTCAATTCACGAGTTCCACTACCACCACCATCAACATCGCCCCCAGGTAAAATGAGACATTTCTAATCACTCGAAGGACGGTCTATAAATGTCCTGTCCTAGTTTTCATTAAAGTGCTTTTTCCTGGCTACTTGTGCCCTACAAAACCTAAATTATAAAATTAAAAAAAACAGCTACTGAACACGCAGACAAACGGAATGTTAGTTTCATGCAAAAACGCAACCATGCATGAGAACTGCGCAAGTCTTTCTCGGAACGGTCTGTATTTGGGTGAAGTCATTAAACGTCATTTCATTTCTCTGTTTGCAGGTTGCCAACTCGTTTCCCGGGATTTAAAGACTGTAACGATGAGAAGTCAGTTTCCGCATCCTGTCAAAGACTTGGCCCGTCGCCTTTTACTTCCCGGCAATATTAGAGTCAAGTATGTCCTGTCCCCTCGTTATCCATGAGGACTGAATTCAACCCTCGCGTTTCAACGCAGGCTGTTTTCTCCGGGAAAGTCAAAACATCTCTCAAAGGATCACAGAGCTCAGCCATAGAGCGCCGAGGAGAGCGGAGTCGATGCGCCAGACTAAAGGGGCCCCCAGACCCCATCCCTCCCCGCAGCGCCTCGGATTTTAAAGAGAGGGTGAGGATCAGGAGGGACGAGAGGGATGGAGACAAAGGTGAGTAACTGCGCGCTGGGGGCCGGGGAGCTAGGCAGTGGGAGGCTCCCCGGCCCCCAGCCGGGTGGCGTGACTTCAGGCGGACTGAGGAAACGGGCCAGGACTGGCAGGACGTAAAGTTCCCGGGCGGGACTGGCGAACCGGCTCCGCGCAGGAGGGACGAGGCTGGGAAAGCCCCCAGGCCCCGCCCCTCCGCGCCGGTCCGGGAAATGAAACCCAGGCGGACTCGGGGTCACGCGGCGGGGCGGCCCCGCAGCCTGCGGCGTCCCCGGCCGGCGTCTGCGAGGCAGAGCGCGTGCCTCACGTCCGCCCCGCCCCGCCCCCCGCGCGCTGCGCACGCGCGGCCGCACCCCGCCCCTTCGCGTCCCGCCGCGGCGATGGCGTGAGGGCGGGGGATCCGAGGTGGGGAGGCCGCCCGAGCTCCCGAGCTGCGAGCACGCGAGCTGCCTCCGCCGCCGCCCGCGCCGCGTCACGGCTCCCAGGCCCGCCCTCTCTTGACCCCTCCCCCCGCTCCGTTGCCCCCCTCCTCGCCCCCCTTCCTCCGACCGAGCGGTGACTTAAGCAACGGAGCGCGGTGGAGCTCATTTTTCTCCTTGCTCTCAGCCGCGCCGGGGAGCTCGGGCGCGCGGCCCCTGCACTTTGGCCCGAGATGAATGCTGCGGCAGAAGCCGAGTTCAACATCCTCCTGGCCACCGACTCCTACAAGGTAGAGCCCGGGGCGGGGGCAGGTGACGGAGAAGGGGGGCGCGTTGGGGACGAGCCCGAGGCTGGGGCCAGGGGGCGGCCGGGTCTGGGGTCCTGGCGCGGGGCGGCCCGCGGGCAAGGCACGGGCGGCGGCGGCGGGGCCGGGCAGGTGAAGCTGGCGCCGCAGTGGGGAAGAGGTGGGTGGAGGAGGGATGGAGGGATGGACGACAGGAGGCGGGGCCGGGTTGAGTGGCTGCAGGGACGCGGCGGGGGGCCGAGGCGGGCGGGAGCCGGCTTCGGGGCTTAGGCTTCGCCGGCTGAGCGCATGCCCTCGCCGGGAGCGCGGCCTCTTGGCCGGGGGCTGGAAGACCGGACCAGTTAGGTAACGGCCCCCGGGCACGGCGCTGGAGAGAGGGAGCGGGGTTTTCCCCGCCGCCGAGCTGCGTCCGGCGCGCTCGCCCCTCGCAGGCAGGTACGTCCCTTCGAGAGGAAGAGGTGGGAGAAGTCCTGGTAGAGGCGGCGGAGCCGCAGGGCTCCCCTGCCTGCGGCCCGGGTGGAGGACGCCCGTCTGCCCCCGGCAATAGTGCTGGGTTCTGCCGTCCTACTCCACTGGGCTCAGTGTCAAACTCCTTCGCGCCTGGCGATCGCTCGTGCTCCTTACCCTTGTTGCAGAGGCCAGTCTGCTCTTACTCCTGTATGCTCACTCCGGGATTTCTGTGAAAAGGAAAGTGAAACACGAGAAATTATAGGAACTGTAGATTTAATTCCAGAAAACTTGTAGAGGGGGACATGGCACAACATTGTGTTAATGTGCCTATTGAACACTTGCACGTGTAGCTGCCACATTAATTTTATTTGAAACACATTAATAAAGTGAAGAATAATTAGAGGAAAATCTAGTAAATGTCCTTTCCCCTAGTTACAAATTATAGGACATAAACTGGACTACTCTGCTAAGTTTTGTTGGTCAAGACACTCAAAATATGAAATGTCAGACCAGAAACCCCACTTAAGTGAAGTAAACTTAGTTTTTACTTGAGCAACATGGTGGTTTGGAGTCTAGTGGTTAAACATAGTACTATTATGGTTTGGGTTTTGCTTTGGAGTCTTTGCTTTTTTTGTTTGTTTGTTTTAACCTTCCTTAAATATTCCGAAAAAGTATTTCAGAGAATCTCTTTTTACTTAAATTCTATTTTGTCTGTTTCTTTCCAGTTGGCTTAAGATCCTACCTGTGCTACTTAGATGGGTTGTCATTTAAATTGAGCCAACATTCATCAACCAGCGGTCTTTCAATGGAATTTTAAAGTAGAAGTCTACAGTATTGCGAGATCTTAATAATATCAAGTGTGGTCCTTGATGATATTAAGTGTACTTGATAGTACCTTAATTATGGTCCTTTACTTGGCCCTAAAGCCTCCTGTGTTCTCTTAGAAGTCAGTGTTTTCAGTATCTTTATAGTGATTTTAGAATGGTCTCATTCATAGTCCTGTAGAATTTTTTTCTTAACTAAATCTTTAAGATAATTTTTAGGTGTTTTTTAGTATTAGCTTATGAAATGATTAAATTGCAAATGGAAAATATAAATGGAGGTTGATTAGTCTAAATTTTAAAAACAAAAAAGAGTACAACTTCCTTTAGCTTGCAGTTCCTCTAACAAACTATACATGAGTTGCTTTAACATCAGTTTTCTGAGATGCTCTAAGTTAGAATAGTGAATTACCTTGAAGTTTTCTAATCTCCCAGCAAGGCATGCTTAACTGTGCTATTAGAATTTGCACCCATTTAATAAAGTTTATTCCTATCCATTTTCAAGTCAGGATGCTGTATTTCATCCCTTTTCTAATATGAAACCTTTTCAGAGGATTTCATCTTAGTAAGATTTTCCATTTTTTTTCCTCCAAAAATCCTCTCAAGAGGATTCAGTCAGGTTGATATGTTTTATACCAATGGCTTACAGCAGTACACTAAAATAGATTGTGTATTCTACAGTCACATTTAGTCTTTAAGTTTCATTTTCCTTACATTTTTAGTGGTCCTTATGGCCTATTTTTCCTTTTTGTCTTTTTATCTTCTTAGGTGAAGAAGAGAGAAAAAATGATAATCTTGAGGTTAGAAATAATGAAAGTTTTATTTAGAAATTATATAAGAATGTTACATATCCTTATCTGTGCTTACAAATTATTGGCCAATTAAAAATGGGAACTAATGGTTTTTAGATATGTTGATGAAGAGAGCAAAATACTGTTGATTTCTTCTTTCTGAAACTGAAGGAAGAATAACTGATTACCTAAGCACTACAAAAAGTTTTTTTGCAAGTAGGTGATATGGTGGCCAAGCACATGACAACATGTGGGAATTTTGTTTTTACTTGTATCCTCTCAAGAGAGTCCAGAACAATTTGGACCAAAGGAGAAGCATTTGAAATATATATGCATTTCTGTAACCTCATTATTAAACATAATAGGAATTAAGAACACAGGCAGAAGTGGTTCTTTCTTCCATTTTCATCCTGGGTTCTTGTTACAAATAAAGAGTCCACTTAATCTTATGTGTTAATCATTTATATTTTTCAACATAAGGCAAAATTATCTAATGGGTTGTATTTACATTGTGCTAAGCCAGCTAGGGAAAGATGCATTTGAAACTTTTTTTGTAAAGGAAACAGGTTGTTTTTTCACTTACCTCTGGAATAGCCATTGATTAGTTCCCAAGTAACTGGATCATTAAAAGATGCTTTTCTGTTCCTTTACCTTCTACGTAGATATTGTTTGTAACAAACTGCAGTAGAGAAAAAATAACATTTTTAGACATTTTACCTATAGCAAATTAATGGAAGGTGTCGATTGTGCTGCAATTGGAAAAGACATAGGGTGCACAAAAGTAATCCGTAAGCAATTTACAGTTTAAACTGCATTACACATTAGTTATGGAGTGTGCTGTCCAGTGTAGATTTGTAAGCTGGTCATTCAGAACTCAGCATATTTTCAACCATTCATTTAATCAATACTGGAGACCTACTGGGTATTATAAAAGAAGGCAAAGATTAGTAGATCTTAAAATCCAGCATGGAAGAAAATTGATTTTTAAAAGTTTCAAAGATCTGTGTAATTTATATATGGTAATTAGTCATTTAAAGCAGATTTGTTAAAAAAGAAAATTTTGCTTCCTCATTAGCATAATAACAAATCTTCTAGGAAGTTTGGGCTTTTGAGGAAAAGACTGGGGGATAGATGAGCATCATCATGATATGGACAAGTTAGTACTGCCTGGGACTTCCCAGTGTCTTCTCTGAGCTGTTCCTATTTTTCATAGTTGCATGTCTTTCACTACTTCTGAACAGACACTCAGTATAGTTGCAGTGGCTCCCAAGGCAGCCTGAGCCTTGTGAGAAGTGGGGTACTGCTGCAATTTGTACCCAGAGACTACCTACAAATCTTAGGATGCATCCTTAAAGATGTATGTGACATTTTCCATATATTTTGATTTTCCAGTAAGTTTTATATTATAAATTATAGGGAAAACTTGTACAACAGAAAGTAAATCTTATGAATCATGAATATATTTTATGGGAAGATTAATTTAGGTCAGTAATAAATAAGATGGTATTCTTCTCATTGTGAGTTAATGGACTGTGATTTGAAAGTGTGGCAAGAGAGGTAGAAGTTTTTAGAAACTATATGCCAGGAGGTTTAAGGGAAGAGGCAATGTGATTATGGGTGGTTGTGTAATCTCTCACCCTCTCCAAAACAATATAATCCAAAAATCCCTAAGCCATATTTTTGAGTGATTATTGCTTCAAAGCCAAATAGCAGTGAATTATTTTCTGGAACAACAGACGGATTTCCAGGGCTTGAGAAATCTTAGATAATACTGAAAAGAAGAAAGAATCATTTATGATTTTTGCCATTTCTAGCACAAATCTTCTAGCTTTGAAGAAGCAAAAAGTCTTAGCCAGTGTAGGGCTGAGTGGATCCTCTTCTGATTACCCTTAGATATTATAGGTAACATGACCTGCCCTGTGACCTTGAATATGTTACCCCATGTACTCTTATATACACATTCTCATATATAAAATGTTGGTTTATGATCATTTCTTAGCAGTTAAAAATAAAAGTAAAACTGAAAAAGTAGGTTAGTAGTAGTTGCCTTTGGTCATGTGATCCCATTGTGGGTGGGAAAAGATCTTGGAAAGACATCATATCAACCCTGTGGGGCATCTAGAGAAGCATCTAGAAAAATAGACTTTTCCAGAAAGATTCTCTTCAACTTAAACATGCCTCATACATTTTTTTTTTTTTAACTGTCACACTGGAGCAAGGATTTTTAGCCTTGGGAGTGGTTTTTTGATGGAATTGCTTGGACAGCACTCCATAATGGAAAAAGATGCCCCTTGTTACAAACTTAGGGCTAGAACCTTTTTGTTCTAGGCATTAAAGTAAGACCAGTTGTTATTACCTAGTATATAATAATTTTTAGGAACTTATCTTTTCATGAAGTAAATCAATCACATAACTGTGAAATTATATTCTGTTAAAGGGACTACATTTTTCTTTGTGCATGTGTTCTTTACAACACATGTATTTATGTTCAGGCAGCAAGAGGACCATGCCCCTTTAGGAAACATTTTCAGTGGGAAGGTTTGCTGAGATATTATCAGATATTTTCTGTTTTGTCCACATCTGGTGAATAATTTTATATTTATCATAGAACCATTTTCTCTAGTGATAAAAGTCAAAGCAGTGCTATAGTTAACATGATTTAAGAGCTTCCTTTTCATAGTTCACTTTAATTTTGAATACTGGAAACTGTTAGTAGTACTTAACATTTAAACTTAAGATCTTGATTTCCCTACCCATTCCTTCCACAAGAATAAAAAAGTCCCATCTCAATAAATGGCACCATTATTAACCCAGTTGCTTAAGCCAAAAGTTTGGGAGTTAGTCTTAATTCTTCCCCATCATTATCTCCCACATCCAGTCCATCAGCCTACTTCTGCTTTACCTCCAAAAATACTGGACCAGTTATCTCATCCTACCTGGTCTTTGACAGTGGCCTCTTAACTCCTGCTTCCACACTGGTCCCCCGGTAATACATTCTCTACCCACCACCAGGCTGATCTTCTTAAAATGTGAATCAGATCTTATTCACCCCAGCTTAAAGCATGATGGCTTCCAATTGCACTTGATATAAAATCCAAGTTCCTTGTGGTAGCTTGTAAGCAAGCTCTTATCCCTGCCTACCTCTCACCTTACCATGTACCCCTCCCCTCCTTCCCCCATAGTCTGAGCACCAACCAACCTGGCCTTCCTTCTGTTCTGTCCCTTATGCCAAAGCATTCCCTGTCTCCTTGTCATTTTGGTCCTGCTCATATGTCACCTGAGAGAAGTCTTCCTGGCCCCCCATTTAAAGTAGTCTCCTAGGCCCACTGTAGCTCATCATTCTCTTAATTTTCCGTAGCATCCTTCTTGATCTGAAATTATTTTGTTTATATATTATTTTTCTCTTCCCTCGTTAGCTCTCATTAGCCCTATGAGAATAGGGACCATGTCAGTCTGTTTTACTTTCTCACCCTCAGCATCTGAAACAGTGCCTGATACATAATAGATACAGAGTGTGTATTTGTGAATGAATGAACTGTTTATAAAATAATGGTTGATTTTAATCTATGCTATCTCATCCCATTTTCTCATGAAGGTTCAGAATGACCAGTTTAGCAGAAAGTAAAATGAAGAGGACAGTAAACTAGCAAAACTAGAATTGTTGTAAATCTATAATTCTGCTTTAAAATTTTTTCCCATTATAAAACAATGTGTATTTGTCTATATGAATAGATCTGAACATGCTCTGTATTCTTCTTTAAACTTGTTGGGTGTTAGTAGGTGATCAATAATGGTAAATTGTTTCGTGGTTAATTACCTGTGAGTTTGCCTAGACAACTTAGATTCTTTAGCTATATTCTAAAACATTTCTCTTAAGTTTATCCAAAAAAGATTTTGGAAGTCATACTTTGTTTCTAATAGGCAGCCTAGACAATTTTGTATTTTAAGTGATACTTGTTTTCAGAGGAGGCATTCTAAATACTTATGCAAAGGTAGGTTTTAAAGTAGTATAATTAAAGAACATAGCTGAAGTAAGGCGTTAAAATTATAAACATATTTAATTATTGTCCAGAACTAGAATTGTATTTGTATGCTAGAAAATGTTTAGTGTATTTTTAGACCAAAGTGGAGTTAAATAGTTCAGCTTTTGACTGCTTGGTCTTCTCAGAAGAGAAAAGTAATTAATTTGTCTTCTAATACATTTAAATCTGATATAGGAGAAGTAAATGTGATGCACCCTTAAGTATCTGAAACTGTAAAGAAAGTCAAACTATTGAGAAACACGACTATGAATCAGACCTTCATAAATTTGTGCTATGTGATCCAGACCTTTTTTTTTTTTCAAATTTTACTTCACGTGTGACTTTTCTTCTGCCTCATTACTTAGTCCCACTGAAGGAGTTATTTACATTTTCCTTTTTACATACATCTTAGATATTTTTAGGGGGAGGTGTCTTTCTAATCAATTTTTTAAGTAGTTGAAGTAATGATCATATATTTATTACTAGAGTATCATTCATAAATATATTTATATTGCTTTTGCATTTTAGTGAATTGACCAATAAAGTTAATTGCTGTGGATTCTGTATTAGCTATTTTACTTAGCTACTACTTAACTCTTCTTAAACTTATAGTGATAATCAGTCCCGGGGGTCTCACCTTAAAAGCCCTGATGTCCATCTCTAGGTTTTGATGAGTCCTCCCCTATACCTTTTATTAATAGTATATTTGTTGTACCTGAGCAAAACAGAAAGCTCCAAGTCTCCTGCCTGGCTTAGGATCTCAGATCACATGTTACTCCAAAAATTTACCTACAAGGTTGCCTGTACGCAGCAATAGGGGCTACTTTGATAGAGTTGTAAGCAGGCTTCCATTGGCAAGGAAACAGAGGACGTTCATTCAGAAGTGTCAGTGGAAATATAGTCATCTTAGAATTCTTGTGCTAAGCTACAAAGATTCTTTAGGACAGAGCCAAGTTTCACTGAGATTGTGATTGTGCAGCCAAACAAAGAAAATGTTGGCTTTTCTAAACTTGAGATCAGAACTAAACAGAAAAAATGGTTTATGTTCACAGTGGTCACCCATGAAACTTGGTCTGCGAAGATTTATTCCACCATTGCCATGATTCACCCTATACCTTAAACTTTAAGGCATTAGTATTTCTACTCCTTCAACTGGGCAAACACACATTATTCTTTCAGTTATTTTTTTATTGGCAAAATGTTTTTGTATGGTTAAAACAGTGATAAAAATTCAAATTATAACAAATACTCATTTTTTTTCCTTAAAGCAAAAGCAGATAAATTTTTAATAGTGACCCTTACCCAAGTTCATGGAATAGAAATTTGTGCTAAGACTTCTTCATATTTTTAAATTCATAAGGATTTGATGTTTCATTATATAGGAATTTCTTTTCCAATTAGGAGGTGATCTGAGAAAAAGAAAGGTTATGAAACAGGATTTTTTTTGGCTGCTTTTGCTTTTATCCAGGTTTTCATAGTGTCGCTATGAAGGCTAAAAGTGATCATTCTCAGTATCCCATTGTACAAATAAAAACGTAGTTGTGAGAAGTCATTGACTATTAACTTATGGAACATACCACATTTAAATAGTAACGTTACCAAATTCTGCTGCCTTTCAGTTCATTGTTTTATATTGTGTGTATGCAGCTGCTTCTCTCTTCCCCTGAACGAAGGGTTATTCCCCAAGACCAAATGAAATACTTTTCCAGCTTAGAGAGGCCTTGTTCTTAAGTTTAGTTCGTTGGTAAAATTTAACACTTTCCTGTGGTTTTGATTTCAAGATACTGAAGTACTAAAATATCTTAATAAGTAGGATACTTATTTTTTATTCTATATAGCCAGGAAAAAAAGCTAATGAATAGCAAATAAGAAGTATAGTTTCTTTGATTTTTAAAGAAATTTTGAGCCTTTTTCTGTTATGATTTATAGTCTACTCTTCTAGTATTTTCTAACTAAAGTATTTTTCTTTATGCAGGTTACTCACTACAAACAATACCCACCCAACACAAGCAAAGTTTATTCCTACTTCGAATGCCGTGAAAAGAAGACAGAAAACTCCAAACTAAGGAAGGTGAAATACGAGGAAACAGTATTTTATGGGTTGCAGTACATTCTTAATAAGTACTTAAAAGGTATTGCTTTTCCTAGTATGTTTAAAACACTGCTTTTATGTAATACGTCATAATTTTTTCCTATAGTGTTATTTGAAGTAAGTTTTCAAATAGTCTAATTTTGATATTTATTTAATTTCTTTAACTACTTTAGGAGTCTTTTGGAATTTTTTTTAATCTGTTAATTTGAATGCATTAAATCTTATAATTCGGTGTATGTATGCTTGATGTTCTAAGTATGAGAAAGGTTTTCTGAAACTGATAAGTTTAGAAAAGTCAGTAATTTTTGGAGGTTAATATGGTTTGTTAATAGATTTTAGTCATTAATTCAAAGTAAAAGATTTGTTATTGACCTGGAAACTCATTTTGAATTATGGTAGCAATTATAATTAGAATAGTTTTACAATAGTCGGTTCTACCTTAAAGACCTAATTTTTAAAACTACCTATGTCTGTGGACTTAGTTTCAAAGGCATATTACAACGGAAAAATCCCCAAAATAATTTCTGTGCTTTTTAATTCGGAAGTCCATTTCCATACTATTTTGTAATGGTGTTTCTAGGGGGAAAACCGTTACCAAACATCTATATATCTTGGAATGTTTTATCTCTACCTTTTGAAATAAAAATAATCTCAGAATTGAATATAGATTAAGTTGAATTCTGTGCAAATGATATCCTTTTTCTACGATCTTGGCTATTTTAAGATCAGACCATTCAGATAATGTTAAATTATTGAAAAAGAAAACTTAGCTAGATACCAAAAGGTACTTAGTTGTGGCAAGAATCCCGAAGATATTTTAAATAAATTTACTATTTGTCTTCTATAAAGGTAACAAAGACTGATGGCACACTTTTAGTTCTACAGCTTAAAAACTCTGTAAAATATTATTTATTATTAATTATAACTAAAATTCATTGATTGCCTATGCTAGGCCACCATTATTTGTAAGTGGTTCATAAGTCTTACATAGCTCTCACAACCATCCTGTAAGTGGTACTCTACTGTTTTCCTCACAGATGAGAAAAGTTAACTAAAAATGTTTTTGGGGGGCAAAAATTTAGTAATTGTGAAAATTACTGGCTTACCAGCCCTGAAGAGATCACATTCTTTATGCATAAAGTGAGACAGTTCACCTGGATATAAGAAGCTTTTGAGTCATCTCATATTTGAAGAGTATCTAAATTAATTGAGATAGAAAAGATATTTTTTAGAAATTTATCGTGATTTTAAAAATTATACAAGTAATTTTTTCTATTTATACATCTGCTTTAGAAATAACATTTATGCTTAGAGTGAGTGGTTGAAATACAAATTCTTTTTCTGATTCTGCTATTGACTCTGGGTGAATCATGTAAGTAACCTCTCAGTTATTTTTTTAATCCACAGAATGGGTGAAATAACTAAAAATGTTAATTCTATGACAATTCAGCAACTTACAGAATGCCTTTAGAAATGTAAACAGGACATGTACATTCTTTTAGGTAAAGTAGTGACCAAAGAGAAAATCCAGGAAGCCAAAGAGGTCTACAAAGAACATTTCCAAGATGATGTCTTTAATGAAAAGGGATGGAACTACATTCTTGAGGTAAAAGATGGTTTCATGTTTTCATCTATCTTGGTTTTGCTTTTAGTTGAAAATGTCTTGCAAAGGAATTTGAATAGAAGATTATACTATCATTACAATTCTTTTTTGCTTGTAATCTGAATAAAATGGCTATTTTGGACATGCTTGTGAAAAGTCAAGGGTAACATTTGATTTCTTCTCCCCACCAGTGGTAAATCATTAGCATATAAAATCAACATCCAGTCTAAGTAATTAAATCAATTATAATTTAAATAACTAGCATTTTTCAGAAAGATAATTTAATCCATTCTTGAAAATACACTATAATTAAGAAAGGGCATGGTAATTTGACAATTTCTAAATGTAGATCTTTTCCTTAACTGTGAAAATAGATGCTCAGAGTCTATCCCAGTAATTCTGGGAAATTTCTCTGACCGAATAGTTAGAATGGTTTGGTGCAGATTCATAAAGTTGATTTTTATTCTTTGTTGTATTATAATATGCATACCTAGTATGTTTGGATTCATTGCTTAAACTTCTGGGCACTCAGAGACGTGGTAATTGAATTGTAAGAGTTGAACGTCCTCTGGTGGTTTTCTTTATTACAAAGATCAGATGGGAATGGAATCTATTGGCAGCTCATGATGTTAATTGTTAATTTAAATCTCACAAACGAAAGTCTTTAAATCTCACAAACGAACATTGTACAGGCCATCGAACACAAAATAATTAGAAATACTTTAACTTTCATGTCCATGTTATAATACTGAGTTTTACTATTTGGTAATTACAGATCTTAAAAAAAGGTAAGCACTCTGTGCTACACTTGTCCCATGTTTTACGTAAGATCAGTAAAATCTGTGGGCTAACTCTGGTACTTACCCCATTTCTTTTTTGTGAAGTTTGTTATGAGGATAAACACTAATAAGATAAGTTTGATGCTATGTTTATTACTATAATTCTAGCAACCAAGGTTGTATGTCGTTTGATTATGATCACAAAATCTTAGGGAATTATAGGTTCTCTAAAGATAATCTTATCTAACCCCATTTTACAGACGTATAATCTGAGACCTAGAAATGCCAAGTAACTTGTCCAAGGTCTCTCAGCTGCTTTGAAGTCCAAGCCAGGATTTGTAAGGCAGTGGTTTTTTTTGCTATATTATGATGCCTCCAGTGCTTCTCAGTAATTTTCTTTTATTTAATTACCTTGTCCCAAATCATATAAATAAACTATAATATTAGGATTTCTGAAACAACTTGCCTTCCTAACAAAAAGTTAGCCACAACTTTTAGCTTTGAAAGTGGGAGGAGGTACAGGTAAATATGTAGTAGCTTACCATGTAGCAAATAACCCTCAGCCTAATTTTGGAAAAAATTGTTGCATTAGTAAGAAGTCAGTTAAGTTAGACTTGGGTGTTGATTGCTAAGGTTCTGTGCTTGGCCTATAAAATGGTTTCAGGTTTACTCCCAGAATTGAGGGAACCTTTTTAGGGTTCTTCTGCAGGAATTTCCTTCTCTCTCCTCTCTCTTTTCTTTTGTTCTTTAATAGCAATCCCTTATTTTACCTTTCAGTCTTTAGCCTTTCTTTTATGAAAATGGCCAATTTAGAAGAAAGGTAGTATTCTTAGAAAACTTTGAATACATATGTTGGATTAAACTCATCCTTTCTTTTTTTCTGAAAGAGCAGGGAAACAACAGCTTTATTGTTGTGATCAATTTGGAATTTTGTACCTCTTCTAGTGGTAGATATTAGCAGAAACACTTGACAGCATTAAATTTAAAAATTAATATCAGTGCCTAAGTTGTTAATAATTTTAACTAATTTTATTTTAAAAGGATAAGGATATTCTGACTAGACTACTAACATTATAACATCTGTAATTGCAATTTCTATGACAATAAATTTAGCTTCTGTAAAATGTAAAGAACCTTAATAGAACAGATAATTGAGTATCATCTGTTAAATGAATAAATTTATTTTCTCCTCCCAGAAATATGATGGACATCTTCCAATAGAAATAAAAGCTGTTCCTGAGGGCTCTGTCATTCCCAGAGGAAATGTTCTCTTCACAGTGGAAAATACAGATCCAGAGTGTTACTGGCTTACAAATTGGATTGAGGTGAATTGTTTTTTGTTTTTTAAATCTTATTTAACATTAGTTGAAAATGTAAAGATCATTGAACTGGGATTCTAGTTTAGGATTTGCTACTAATAAAGCTATGTAATCTCCCAAAATTTATTTAACGTTTCCAGGCCTCAATTTCCTCATCTATAAAATGACAGTTATACTAAATAATCTTTAAGCTTCCTTCCAGTGAAATCTAATGTTCTGAGATTTTTTTCTAAACCAAATTATTAACTACTTTTAAAGGTCAGTTGGCTTTTGTCTGATTTGTTGCCATTATAAAGATGTATCTTCTTAGAGCAAAATTAGAAAAATAGCACAAATACATATCTGGTAACTTAAGACATTTTATGATATTCTGTTCCAGTTGTACTAGAAGAACTTTGTTTAACTTTTAACACCCACTTTCTTCATTTTTCTCTAATCAGTTCTAATCTACTTAGCTTCTCATTAGTTTAATATAGATTTTATCTGTAAGAGGAAATACCCTGGAAAGTAACTATAGAAAAAACACCTTAATATGTGAGAGATATTTACTTTGTTCTTACAGCTGACTCTTTAATTAGTTTATTGGTTAAACTAATTTGCTATTACATTGTAAAATAATATGCTTGAGATTCACTTATAAAAACTGAAAAAAAAATTGAAAAAGTAAGAGATCCAAGAATATGTTCAAAATAAATTTTACTAAGTTGACAGGAAATTAAAAACATTCTTCTTATTAGACTCTTGATGGGCCATCAACTAATAATGGGCTAATAATAGACTCAGAAAAAGTATACAGTTAAATAAAGGTTTTAAATGGTCTATACCATATATTAAAACTTTGAATTAACTTTTAACTCGAAGAAAAAGGAATATATCTTGTTAGTTTTTGTACAGTTGTTAATATCATTTGTACTGGCAAATATTTGATTTTCAAGGGATAATATTATTAAAACACAAGAGTAGAAGAGTTCTTATCCACATCACCTAGGCTAGGCTTTTACTTTAAATGCTGTAAAATCCCAAACAAATAAATCTAATTTAGGAAATTCGTCATCTATGGATTAATCTTTTTCATATTTTTCTTTTTAGTTTTCTGACTGGGGATTTGGTCAATAAGTTTTCACCCTTAAGTGTAATCGAACTTTCCGAAAGCAGATATTTATGGAAGTAGAGAACTAGTTACCATTCTACCTTGCTTCATGTACAGTTTCCTTTATTCTCTTCTTATTTTTTCTTTTTTTTTTTTTTTTTTGAGACAGAGTCTCACTCTGTTGCCCGGGCTAGAGTGAGTGCCGTGGCATCAGCCTAGCTCACAACAACCTCAAACTCCTGGGCTCAAGCAATCCTCCTGCCTCAGCCTCCCGAGTAGCTGGGACTACAGGCATGCGCCACCATGCCCGGCTAATTTTTTCTATATATTTTTAGTTGTTTGGCTAATTTCTTTCTATTTTTTTAGTAGAGAGGGGATCTCACTCTTGCTCAGGCTGGTCTAGAACTCCTGAGCACAATTCATCCACCCGCCTAGGCTAGGATTACAGGAGTGAGCCACCACGCCCGGCCCTTTATTCTCTTCTGAAAGTGAAAAAACAACTGGCCCTAAAAAGAAATTTTTGTCCTTTAATAACTTACAATTTTTTTATTTATTTCACTAAGAAACTATAAAGTAAAAAATTTTATATCAGTCATCTTAAAGTGATAGTTAGCAAATATATGAATATCATTTTTAATAAAAGAAATTATTAAACATAAGTCATTAATATCAGACTGTTAGATTTTGTTTAATAAAAAGCAAATAGGCCCTTGTTTTTGGTTGCTTATAACCTGAAACAGAATTTACATCAAGTTTACCTTCTTTCTACTAATATTTATTGTTTTAAATTATTGTAGTCCTAGGTAGGTATTTATATGTAAGGCATAAGAATTTACAGTCTAATACTATCTATTCCTTATTGTAGTTCTGATAGAGCCTATGTTTTCTTAAAAAATGTGTTTACTCTGAATACCAGGTCTCCAGAATAGACTTTACTTCATAGACACTTTCCATCGTTTATGGGTTTTTTTGGTGAGATAAAGGAAATTCATCCTACTCTTAGCAGTCCCCAACCCTAAGTTTACCACCTTGTATTTGAAATCTGATAGCAGCTCCAAAAGACTTGTTTTTTACAAACCTGAATATGTTCTTTAGGCAGTCCTTGATTTAGAACATTTTAAATAATAGCAGTAAATAATATTCCTTTCAGTTCCATTTCCCAGTATGTGTTCAAAGTGGTTTATAATTATTTATTGATATTCACCTGGTAGCAATACACTGAATTTTAAAACACACTAAAATTATTGAGTTGCTTTTTAATTTCAGTATTGGTGCTAGAAGAAACCTTAGTAGAAGAAAATTTAGTCCTCTCATCACGTATTTCAAAACCAGTTTAAGAGAGCTGAGGAATTCTAGGAAGCTGTCTCAGGCTTACGAGGGGCCTAATAAGCAAGTATATTGGGCTAAGCCTACGCCTGTCTTCCACCATAAAACAAAGCAAACCCTTTCTGCTATTGAACAGGAAAGTTGACTTTCACAACAATTGCACTGATCAAATGTCCTCATTTCACAGATGGGGAAATTGAGCCCTGACAGGTGAACTGACAGGTGAACAGAGTAGGTGCCAGCACCATTTCTCATTCTTTGAAGCACTTATCCTGCATAGTCACATCATAACAAACACTTCTGAAAGGAGATTTACAGGTCATTTACTTTAGTCTTAGTTTTCAGCTAATCATTTTATCTTGATTTGTGGGGCCAATTGCTGTTTTGGAAAAGTTTCCAACAAGGCCTCCTTTATTAGACCTTCGATTAACCCAAACTAACTTGCCTTTTTTCCCTGCTTACACCTAAAGTGATCTTTTTAAAAGGGGAGTAATTTTATTAAGAGTGTAATTTAAGCTGATTTTGTTGGACTATGGAAAGGAAATGGTGATGTATGTGAAGGATCACTGTGTCTAATAGTTATTTCTCTCCTACTCTGGCATTTTTTGAGGGGTAAGGTCAATCTTCTACCTTTGTAACTCCGCTAGAGTTTTTCACATTATGTTGTATATCTTTTTCATATTCCTAGATAATATCAATATTTGAGTTGAATTAAAATGTGAGAGTTGATTGAATTAAATTCAACAAATGAATATTGATTAAACACCAGCTATGCACCAAAAAAATGCTGGGCACAGAAATTAGAATAAAATATGTCTCATTTAAAGGGCCTTTGAGGGAGAGGTGATAATTCATTCCTAACTAACCACTGATATCATTAAGAATTAGTGCTGAGTTGGTGGTAGGAAAATAGGCAATTCTGTCAAAGGAATCATGAGATAGAAAATAAAAATCTTTAATAAGGGGTAAGAATTGCTAAGGAAATGGCATAGTGTTCTTAGAATGACAAATAGTCCACTGGGGACTGCAGCTTTAAAGTGAAAAAATGTGTAGTAGGAGCTAAACCTGTTGGTGGTAAACAGGGCAAGATTATGGAAGGCCTCAAATCCCATATAAATTGACTCCCCCACCACATACACACCCCGTGGACAGTAGATGGCCATAGGCTTTTCGGGAATGGTGCAACCTGAACAAAATTTGCTCTAGAATGATAACCAGTGGCAATATGAGGAATAATTAAACAGGCTAAAGATTAGAGGTAACATAGTCATGGGCAGGGGGTCAAAAGAATAATTTCAGAAGCAGAATGGTCAGAGGTTGCAGGTGATGGGTTATAGAGTTTAAGTTAGGAGTTGCATCTGTTTTCTGTTTTGTAACAAACTACCCCGACTTTTGGTGGCTTAAAACAACTGTTTCCCATGATTCTTGTGGTTGACAGGACAGTCATCTGCTGGTCTTGCTTGGACTTACACATCTGCATTTAGCTGAGGGTTCAGCTAGGGCTAGACAGTCTATAATGGCCTCACTCCTGTGTCTGGGGCCTCAGCTCAGATAGCTGGGACTACCAGACCTCACTTCATAACAGGCTTCTTCACCACGTGGTGGTCTCTTAAGTTCTAAGAGAATGAGAACAGAAACTTCAGAATGTCTTGAAACTGGGAGTTGGAAGTCATACAACATGACTTCCTCCATGTTCCGTTGTGAAAATCAAATCATAAGGTCAGTGCAGAATCAAGGGATGAGGAAATAGACTCCATCTCTTTATGAGAAGAGTGCAAAGCTCCATTTAATCAATCACAGGAGTCTAAGGCTACAGGCTTTTCTTTAAGATGACCAAATTGGCAAGTCCAAGGTTAAATCATCCTTTTATTTGTTTTTATTTATTTTATTTATTGATCATTTAGCTGGTATTCAATAAGAGCTTGTTTTATAAAATTTAATTAAGCGGTTATCTTTTTGATTCAACTGAGACATTGCCATCATCTTAGCACTCCAAAAACAGATTTGAAGCTGCTTCTAATGGCATACTATCTGGTTTATAAAAGAAGTGGTGAATTCCTAAGCCATAATAGTTAAGATGGTTGCTGTGGTTAAGCATTAGACTTTCTTTGGAGTTTCCTGGCAGCCAAGATAAAAAGGGAAATCAAGGAATAGTTCTTATCAGAAAGTTAGAAACCTAGCAATTCTTCTATTTTCTTATTTTGGAACTTATGGTCCCTGAATTAAAGTAGACAGTGACCTTGCAGTTATAGTATATGCAGGAAAGTTTCATGTGACTTACTTGTAATGACCTTTGATAAAAGCTAAGAGCATACAGCATAACTCAGTGAATAGAATTCTCTAGTGCTAAGATAAAGTGTCACAAGTTTATAACCTACCAGTTGTCTTATTAGATCTAAGGGAAAATTAGATCCCAGATTACCTAGAAGAGTAAGTGAATAACTTCTTTAGACCAGTATTATTCAAGATGTAGTCCAGGGAGCAGTGCTGGCCCATGACCTATTTGATGCAAATCCACATGAAGTATAGAAATCAAGAATAAGCATTTAGAAACTTAGGGCAGTTTGACATTGCCTCAATATCCACGTGTGAGTGTACTTTATAAAACTTCTGGTTCATAACAGATGGAAATTTTTTGAAAATTGATCCTTTCCTCAGAGATGGTCTTTCAAACTATTTGCTTCTTTGGAGCTTTGGATAGAAACTTGGTTATTCGAAATTCTCTACTGTGAAGGGCCCGGTGTGCTTATCTTCTTTGTTGCTGATTGGAGAGCTGAGCCATGTACTGTGTCTGGAATGCACATGGTAGGCATCCTGCTGTACAGCTAAAATGTCTAATTGGTCCTTCTAATGGAAGGGAAGTTTAGGACGTACCTCCAGAGAAAGCTAAGATTTTCCTCAGAAAGAACCCAATATTTTATGTATTAATATTTGTGGTTAATTTTCTTACTACAGACTATTCTTGTTCAGACCTGGTATCCAATCACTGTGGCCACAAATTCTAGAGAGCAGAAGAAAATATTGGCCAAATATTTGTTAGAAACTTCTGGTAACTTAGATGGTCTGGAATACAAGTTACATGATTTTGGCTACAGAGGAGTCTCTTCCCAAGAGGTAAGAAACTGAAACCATCCTCATTTAATAACACATGGATTGTTGGTTAGAGTACCACTATCAACTTTTGGGAATGTTATTGGGATTGATCTTGGTTCTAAGTAGGCCACATTTTGAAATTCCAGAGATTCAACCAGTACATACATATTGAGTACCTACTATGTGTTAGCAAGGTATATGGAATATAGCCTTCAACAAATGTCCCTGCCCTTTATAAATTAGATGGATGGACATATAGAGACAGACATAAAAATACATGAGATGTCAAGTAATGCTACAGGGGAGTGCAAGGCAGGGTAAGCGAAGAGAGAGTGATGGGAGTGGGGGTGGACACTATCAAGTAGACCTCTTTGAGAAGGTAACAGATGAATCCTTATATATTTAGGAAAAACAGTCTTTGTCATAAGGAACTATTCTCTCTGGTAATAGTTTAATATTTCTCTAAGAATAACTAAAGATAATAATTCCTTTGGGAGCGATGCTTGTACCTTAAATATGAGTTTTTCTTTTCCTTTTTTGGACTTTGGTTTTTGGTTGATTTTCCAGACTGCTGGCATAGGAGCATCTGCTCATTTGGTTAACTTCAAAGGAACAGATACAGTAGCAGGAATTGCTCTAATTAAAAAATATTATGGAACGAAAGATGCTGTTCCAGGCTACTCTGTTCCAGCAGCAGAACACAGGTAAAATTCTGTTTGTTTTCATCCTCCTTTTACCTAAATATTTGTTCTAAAACTACTAATTTCTTCACTCTTGTATTTGTGACTCAGTGATGTTTTGCCTAACTACAGAGCCGGGTACTACAGTACGTCTTTATGAACTTGAGAAATACAAATTCAATATTTATATTTTGTATAAAGATTGGAATCAGAGAAGTAGAGAACTTTTAACTATGCTAGAAGAAATAGTTTACTATATTGGCATATGCAGTTAGGTTTTATTCATTAAATTAAGTTTAGAAATACTCACTGTTAAGTACTCGTCACTTTTTCCCCTTTCCCCATTCTTTTAGATGACCTTACCTATCTTTGCCTTAGAAATTGTCATCTAGACCCAGTATCTACAATTATAGATGAGAAAGTAAGACTTTTGATGAAAGGGAATGTGTCCAGATTCTTTTTATGCTTTACCTGCTCTTACTGAACCATTTTCAGTTATACTAGAAGGAAATTAAAATCTAGGCTACAGCTGCTTTGGTCCTAGAGCTGACTTTATTGAAAGTAAATGGAGTTTTTAAATGTATGTCAATACTTTATTTTATTTCTGGTTTTTATAACAAAAGTATTTACTCTAATTATTTGGGAATGTTTATTAAGCTCTACTCAAACTTGAAAACTGCAGAGTGCTAAAACCAGCAATGAGTTTAGAATAAAGCTGAGCTTTTTTATTATTATTATCATTTGATGCATATTGACTAACTTTCATATGCAAAGCAGAGTACTAGATGCTACAAGGTATAAAAGGATATAATAAACACTGATCCTCTCCTTACGCAGTCTGCTTTGTTGCTTAAGTACTTTTAAAGAGGTACAATTAAAGTGCTGTAGTGGTGCAAGGGAAGGAAAGGAAGAATCATATATTCCACTGGCAGGATCAAGAAAGCTTTTTATAGAGGTAGTATATAAAATCTTCTTGAAGAAACGGTAAAATTCAATGGCCAACATTGAGCGATTATTCTCTGAGTACATATTTATTGCATTCTTACCGTGTATTGAGCATTGTGATGAAAGAGCAAGAATAAAGAGGAGAGTGTGAATGTGTTTAGGCAATAAGGGCCAAAACAGATTTTTTCGAGAACACAGGGTAGACCGAAAGACAGGTTAAGCTTAGTAAGGGCCCTCGAATTTATTTTGACATTGTATGTTTAACTATGTGCACATCATGCTAGATTTTCTTAGGCATTTTCAAATGGGAGCAGGTACTGAAGTTTTTAAGCAAAGAAGTGACATTATTAGAGAAATATTTTAGAAGATTATTTTGATAGTAGGATAGCCTGTGGATTGGGAAAAAAAGAAAAACCAGAAGTTAGGCTTTATAGAAGGCTATTGCAGCAGTCTTACAGTGATGAAATCCAGAACCAAGTGGCCAAATGAATGGAAAGAAGTGGATAAATATGAGCAATGACTTGGGAGATAAAATTGCTAAAACTTAGGGCTCAGTAAAGAGTAGATTCAACTAACATTTATGAGCAATGTATGTCATATTAGTGAGGCCTTGTTGAACATTTTACATAAGAGTTGCAAGACTTCTGACCTGGGAAAGTCAGGGTGTCATTATCATATAAAAGTTTTAGAGTTAGAATAGTTTTATTTTGGACTTAGATGTACATACATCTTTTAAAAATTTAACGTAGTATGCACATATTAGATTCTTTACTGATGGTTTTGTTTCAAAGTAGTGTCATGAGTATACTGTAAATCTGAGAATAAGAATAATATCTTCTTTACAGCTTTCGTGTTAAAATGAAAAGGATGCTATATGTGGATCCAGAGTAAAAATCCATTTTATTTTGATAGTCTCATATTTACTACATTTGTAAATTTGACTCCATAATATATGAGAATGCTTTAGATGTTCTTAATAGAAACATCTTTTAACACATTAACTGCAATCAATGTGAGTTGTATTTAACTCATGCTAGTTTTGAGCCCGGGGCCTTGTGAAGCAAAACCTGGGCAAAACCCTGCACTTGGTTCATGAAAACCTTACTTGTTGATGTTATTATTGTTACAATTAATATTGACAAATTCTAAAAACATGGATTAAATGAATAGAGTCAATACATTTCATTTTTCATTAAATTAGAAAGGATCATTTTGTTTTCGAAGTTTTTATTGTTTTCATAATAAAACCCCGTGGCCCCAAGAAAAATTTTTTTTCTAGTGTGATAGTCAGTGTGTTAAAAATAGCTTAGTATAGTGAAAAGAGCTGAAAGTTGGACTGAAAGTTGGGAACCCTGAGTGACCTTACAGCTGACACGGTTGGTGGCCTTGGGCAGGTCACTTTATCTCTCTGTTTTTCAGTTCCTCCCTCCAGCAAAACAAAAGGAGGACACAATATCAGAAGATCATTGAGGATAAATGAGCTAACATCTAAAATAACTTTAAAATAAAAGAACTCTATAAATGTAGAGCTTTACCATTATTATTATAAATATCTTATTAAAGAATATATGAATCTGGACCTAGAATATTTAATTGTGTAACCTTTTCGTCTCAAACTTTGGAAAGATATCAAATTTAATTTGGTGCTTGAAATTGGAATTAATAGCATGGGTGGAATTCATTGAACAGTTAAGATCTTCATATACCAAATACTGTACTAGAAGAATAGGTGTTAGGATTGTATTATGTAGAGGGTGCTATAGGAAGTGTCTGTGGGATGATGAAATGAGATATTCCACCTACTTCCTATCTAATAAGGTAGATCTGGAGCCCAGAAGAAAAACATGAGCTAAGATACGGATATTGGAAACCCTCACCACAAGAGTGTTTTTTTGGAAAGCTTTGAGACTTTCACACAGGGAGGTATTATAGAGGGAAACAAGTGCCCAGGTCAGAGCTTTGAGAAATATTGCCATTTGGCAAGTTAGAGTGAAGGAGGAGAACACAGCATCTGGGGGAGACTGACGAGGAACCATAGAAATAGGAAAAAGAAAAATGAAACATGGAGATGTCATTGAAGTGAAAGGAAAGAAAGTTTCAGGAAAGTTCAGATGCCATGGAGAAAACCAAGTAAGATACAGACTAAAATTTGACAATTAAGTTTGCTAGGCATGATACAAGTAGCAGAGTTGGATGACTATATTGATAACAACTTTAGAAAACAATAACTGCTTAAGCAATGATTTCTAACTGTAGAAGTTCATTCTTATGTTGTAAAGCTCTCCATTGTTGGTATTCATAGAGCTTAGTTCTTTCTCTTATAAACAAAACAGTAGCAATTCTGAATATGACAAAGGGGTTTCTCTTCATCCATAATTTAACTTTCCATTTAGCCTTCAGATGCTTGCATGAAGTAGAGAATTGACATCATAGCTACCGGCAGCCTCCGTAGTTATAGAAGAGTGTTCACAATTAAATGAGTTGTATATCAGTAGGCCCTCTCTGTTTTGGACAAGGGTAGTCTCTCGGTAACTAGATCTTTATAACCTGAAGTGTACATGCTCAGCTACCCCCAGCATACCTTTGACAATATGGGAAAAGGTGTTTGCTCCAGTCCTTTAGGAAAAAACTTGTTACATAAAATGACAATTGAAGACATAAATTAGTACAACTCTTCAGACGGTTTTGAGTTAAACCTTATACCTGTATAATAAATGAATAAGCTTTTTATTTTACTGAGGAGAACAGGGTAGAGGCAAAAACTAGAAAATTAGGGAGCATGAAAAGTTGCTTGGCATAAGGAAATGGTAATGATTTTCAAATTCATTGTTAAATTGTTTAAGATTTTTAAAATTTACTTCATTGTATATTAATTTTCCAACAAATACACAGGTTGAGCATCCCAAATCTGAAATATTCCAAAATCTGAAACTTTTTGCTCAAAGGAAATGTTCATTAGAGCATTTGAGAAAATCCAATTTTCAGATTTGGGGTGCTTAACTGATAAGTATAATGCAAATATTCCAAAATCTGAAAAAATCTTAAATTTGGAACATTTCTGGTCCCAAGCATTTCGGATGAGGGATAATCAGCCTGTAATTACATGTCAAATATGGATCTATCCAATAAGAAGAATCAGTATTAAGGACATTGCAAAAATCACTCTAGCCTTTCTTGCCTAATAGAAACTCTCATACTTTATTTGCCATCCTTAATTATATTTTGCTTAAACTAAATATTAAAATTCTTATTCCTTCAGCATACATTAATTTGTAGTGGATAAAATATAAATGAAATAAATGCCTGTTACTGGTCACTTGAAGATATAATAGGTAAAGAGTTAGTTGACTATATATATGCATAGTATAGTATAAGTAATTGTCTAAGTAATTGCCTCTAAGTGTAAGATTTTGAGAGAATAAAGACAAAATGTATGTCCCTAATATTATTGATATCTGGTTTTGAAAATTTTACAGAAGGGAGCCAAGTGCTTGCATTGCCTAACACACTAATGAGAGTATGTATTCATTCTTTCTAACATCTTGACATAAAGTATAGAGGGCATTCAGCAAGTGCTTTTTAGTTTGCTGATTTTAAATTAGTAGATTCAGGAATGCCAAAAAAAAAAAAAGTTTATAATTGGTTAAATATGACATAAGGACTTGAGAGCTAAGTAACTTAATAACTATTAATGAAGAACAAGGTTGCTTACAAACTAATTGTCTTAGGGGGTGCTTGACCCAAATATTTCCTTTGCCTTGTGATGTACATTCATTAAACTAACTCACTCACCTTCTCTGTGATGTTAACAATTTAGTATAGTAAACATGAGATAAGATTATAGTAAACATGAGATACGATTAACAGTGATTCAGGAATAGATGTGTCTGCTTAAGTAAATCTGTATTTTCATTTTGTTTTCTAGTACCATAACAGCTTGGGGGAAAGACCATGAAAAAGATGCTTTTGAACATATAGTAACACAGTTTTCATCAGTGCCTGTATCTGTGGTCAGCGATAGCTATGACATTTATAATGCCTGTGAGAAAATATGGGGTGAAGATCTAAGACATTTGATAGTATCAAGAAGTACAGAGGCACCACTAATAATCAGACCTGATTCTGGAAACCCTCTTGACACAGTATTAAAGGTAAATTTTAATATGCAACTTGGTAATTAAAATGCCTGTAGACCAACTGCATCGACACTGCTTTTAATTTCATTTATACACACACCATCTCAGAGCTGTCTGGACCACTTCTCTTGTTTTATAGTTGCAGCCCAGAGAGAGTAATAGATTTGCCCATGGTCACATGTTAATAGCAGAGAAAGAATACAGAGAATTATGGGTTATTTATGTACTCTCATTAGATGATCATGTACTGTTGAGTAGATATTTTCTTTTCAGCTTACCTTCAAATTTAATTAACAGCATTGCCGTTTTAATTCAGTGATTTGGGCACCAAGTCTACTTGTGGTTTGTTTCTTTTCTTTTATCACAAGTCATTACTAGACTTTTGAATTTGTTAGTGCAGAAGAAATACGTGCAGGGTGATGTGGAATAAAAGTAATTCAAAAATACTTTTCAAGTAGTGGTTCTTTAGAGATACTGTTGAATCTTAACGCAGCAGTGTTGCAAGTGAATTTCAGATTGCTTTCTTCAAAAAGCAATAATAAAAGCAGGGTTATTTGATGCCTACTACAAGAACAATACTGTTTTAGGTACTTTACGTAAGATGTGTCATTTAATCGCTGCAAACTGATTCATCAATATGGAATTTTCTCATTGTTAGAATCTTAATCTGTTTAGGAAAAGGAAGTATTTGTTGTGGGGGGAGAATGTCTCTTGTAGGTCTTTTGTGTCTCTGACCAAGCTTTCCAAGAAATTTTAAATCTATGTACAAAACTTTCAATAGTTAATGATTGAGTAGGATGATTTGCATATTATGCAATTTGGCTTTAATTAAGAGCAAAGGAGAACTTGAGAGAAACCATGGGTTCTATGTGCTTCATTCCCAGCCTTCTCTGCTTATAAAAGTTTCTCTGAACTTTGTGATTTAAATAGATTTATATTTGAGTTATGTTAGACAATTAAACCAAACAAAATTATTGGACACAAGCAGAATAAATCCAAGTCAAAAGTATAATCTGTAAGTTAAATGATGCTTTATGTACTTCTTAAAAATATTATATTTGTTGAATCATATTAAAAATTTTTCTTCTGAATCTATGTAATTTGAAAGATGTGAGGGGAAAAAACTTATTTTGAGCCACTTTCTGGTATAAATTGACTCAATAGGAAATAGCATGCTTGTTTCTAATGTGATTAAAAGGAGTTGGGACCAAAATTTTAGAAGGCATATACATAGTGCTATAAAATTTTTTAAGTAGTTTTATTTTTATAGTCTCAAGATTCTCTAGCAAAGCAAAATTATTTTTTTTAACTTTGGAAAGTTCTCGTACTTGTTTTCAGTTTTAGTTAATGTGTTGCATGTGTATTTTTCCATACAGGTTTTGGATATTTTGGGTAAGAAGTTTCCTGTTACTGAAAACTCAAAGGGCTACAAGTTGTTGCCACCTTATCTTAGAATCATTCAAGGGGATGGAGTAGATATTAATACCTTACAAGAGGTATGTGTTTTATATTAAAAGTTTTAGGCATTCCTTATAATTAAGCTCCTTTATATTACTTTGATAAACAACACATTACTAATTTAAATACAGTTGTGATTTTATTCATAAATGTTTATGTTGGTATAAGTCTTCTGTGCATTGCTTGAAGTTTAAAAATAATAGTAGTTTAAGATGTAGACCAGCCAAGCCGTACTCTACTCTTCTAGCCACGATAAATGATGGATCTAAAGAAGTATCGTTATGAAACAAGAACATTGTCAGTCAAGGAATGTCCCTTGTAATATAAAAACAGAAAGTCTTGACTCTGCTCATATAGGTCTGAGTTTTAATAGAATTGAGCTTTAATATGCTAACACATGACCCTTGAACTTCCCAGCCTACAGAACTGTCAGCTGAATAAACCTCTTTTCTTTATAAATTAAAAAAAAAAAAGGAATTGAGTTTTATGTACTCTACCAATGTAAAACTCAGATGTTAGTAATGGGTGGTTTTTCAGAAATTACAGAATGGCTTGTCATCTCTTCTAAATTAAGTATTGACTGTCATCACTGTTATTAGATTTAACCAAATAGTGTACAGGCAAACCTCATTTTATTGTGTTTCACAGATAGTTTGTGTTTTTTTTATTTTTTGTTTTTGTTGGTTTTTAACAAATTGAAGGTTTATGGCAACCCTGCATCAAACAAGTCTATCCATGCCATTTTTTTTCAACAGCATGTATTCACTTCATGTCTCTTGCCACATTTTGGTAATTCTTGCAATATTTCAACTTTATTGTTATATCTGCTATGGTGATCTTTGATGTTACTAGTGTAATTGGTTTGGGACACTACAGACTGCACCCAGATAAGAGGGTGAATTTAATTGATACGTGTGTGTTCTGACTATTCCACCAACTGCTCATTCCCCCATCTGTCTCCCTCTCCTCAAGCCTCCCATCCCGAGACACACCAATATTGAAATTAGGCCAGTGAACCCTATAGTGGCCTCTAAGTGTTCAAGTGAATGGAAAAGATGCAAGTTTTCACTTTAAATCAAAAGCTAGAAATGATTAAGCTTTGTGAGGAAGGCATGTTGAGAGCTGAGATAGATCTAAAGAGCCAGCTAGTCAAGTTGTGAATGCGAAGGAAAAGTTCTTCAAGGAAATTAAATGTGCTACTTCAGTGAGCACACAAATGATAAAGCAAAACATCCCTATTGCTGATAAGAAGAAAGTG
The DNA here is from genome assembly GCF_020740605.2 of Lemur catta. Classification (NCBI taxonomy): domain Eukaryota; kingdom Metazoa; phylum Chordata; class Mammalia; order Primates; family Lemuridae; genus Lemur; species Lemur catta. The sequence continues at coordinate 37,824,997 of NC_059138.1, forward strand.
TTAGCAGTCTGGATCGATGATCACACACACACCAGCCACAACAGTCTCTTAAGCCAACGCCAATCCAGAGCAAGGCCCTAACTCTCTTCAATTCTATGAAGGGTGAGAGAGGTGTGGAAGCTGCAGAAGAAAAGTTGGAAGCTAGGAGGGGTTGGTTCATGAGGTTTAAAAAAAGAAGCCATCTCCCTAACATAAAAGTGCAAGGTGAAAAGCAAGTGCTGATTTGGAGCTACAGCAAGTTATCCAGAAGATCTAGCTAAGATCACTGATGAAGGTGGCTGCACTAAACAACAGATTTTCAATGTGGACAGAACAGCTTTCTACTGGAAGAAGATGCCATCTAGGATTTTCATAGCTAGAGAGGAGAAATCAGTGTCTGGCTTCAAAGGACAGGTTAACTTTCTTGTTAGGGTCTAAGGCACCGTTGCTTTAAGCGGAAGCCAGAGTTCATTTACCATCCTGAAAACCTGAGGGCCCTTCAGAATTATGCTAAATCTACTCTGCCTACGTTCTGTAAATGGAACAGCAAAGCCTAGATGTTAGCATATCTGTTTATACACCATGGTCTGAATATTTTAAGCCCATTGTTGAGAACTATTGCCCAGAAAAAAAGATCCCTTTCAAAATATTACTGCTCATTGACAGTGCACCTGGTCACCCAAGAGCTCTGATGGAGAGATACAAGGAAATCAATGTTGTTTTCTGCCAGCTAACACACCATCCATTCTACAGCCCATGGATCAAGGAGTCATTTCAACTTTTAAGTCACATTATTTAAGAAATACGTTTTGTAAGGCTCTAGCTGCCATAGATGGTGATTGCTCTGATGAAGCTGGGCAAAGTAAATTGAAAACCTCTGGAAAGAATTCACCATTCTAGATGTCATTAAGGAACATTGTGATTAATAGGAGGAGGTTAAAATACCAGTATTAACAAAGAGTTTGGAAGAAGTTTATTTCAGCCCTCATGGGTGACTTTGAGGGGGTTCAAGACTTCAGTGGAGGAAGTCGTTGCAGATACAGTGGAAATAGCCAGAGAACTAGAATTAGAAGTGGAGCCTGAAGACTTGATTGAATTACTGCAATCTCATGATAAAACTTGAACGAATGAGGAGTTGTTTCCTATGTATGAGCAAAGAAAGTGATTTTTTGAGATGGAATCTACTCCATGTGAAGATGCTGTGAACATTTTTGCAATGACAGCAAAAGATTTAGAATATTACATAAACTTAGTTGATAAAGTGGCAATAGGGTCAGAGAAGATTGACTCCAGTTTTGAAAGAAGTTCTGCTGTGGGTAAAATGCTGTCAAACAGCCTCACATACTACAGAGAAATATTTCATGAAAGGAAGAAGCAATCGATATGGCAAAGTTTGTTGTCTTATTTTAAGAAATTGCCACAGCCATCCCTGCCTTCAGCAACCACCTCCCTGATCAGCAGTCATCAACACTGAGGTGACACCCTCTACCAGCAAAGATTACGACATACTGAAAGCTCAGATTATGATTAGCATTTCTTAGCAACAAAGTATTTTAAAATTAAGATTTGTACATTTTTTTACACATAATGCTATTGCATACTTAATAGACTATAGTGTAAAAATGATTTTTATGTGTACTGGGAAACCAAAAAATTGTGTAACTCGCTTTATTAGTGTTCATTTTATTGCTGTGGTCTGAAACCAAGCCTGCAGTATTACTGAGGTATGCTTGTATTATCTTAAAACTTTTCCCTATTTTGTTTCCCAAATAAGGCCTCTTAAGAGCCATAACTTTAACTAACACCTAAAATACTCCACAGAAGTTAATAATATCACTAACGTGACGTAAACTGTCTACTGTCATAAGCCACTGACATTTTGATATATACCAATCTCAGATGATATATAGCCATGTAACACAAGTTAAAGGATTTTTCTCTTGGAAAGAGTTCAGTGGTGGTATGGTAAGATCAGTACCCAAATTATAAGTAGTTTGTTTTCTAGAGATTGACTTGAAAGTGAGAACTATTGTATATAACAAACTGTATTTCTGTGCAGATGTGTATTTAGAGTTCTATTATGAGGTATCTGGAATAGATCTCTCTAGTAAATCACAGAAATGGAGTTTTGTCCACTAAATCTCCTGAACTGCTTTGCTGAAGAAAAGTGGGAACTCCAGCTTCTCTAAGACAGTTGATCTTGGGACATTAGGGGTTTTTCATGTGAAAAGGAAGGAAGAAATAGAATAAAAGTCTGCAAAGAGAAGGAGGAGGACCTAGAATGTAGAAATCCCAGCTGGCACATCTAATTGCCATTGTCTCCTCTTAGCTTACCTGAGCTATTTTTTACCTCGGTGTCAGTTAAGTACTATTACCCGTACCTACCTTGAGGCATTTTAGCAGGTATCCTGGCACATACTTCTCTCCTGTTCAGATGGAAGAGCATGGGCAGGGTCCTGTGCCTGGGTCTGAGAACCCTTAGCGTAGTGCTCTGCCCATTGCTTATGCGCAGCCAGCCTTGTTCCAGAAGTCAGCAGCCTGGGTTGTTCAGTCAGGTATTTGAAGTTCCCTTTAAAAACCAAAGGTCTTTGGCTTTCCTTTCTTTTCTTTCCTTTTTTCCCCCCTTGTTTGTTTTTTAAAAAAACTGTGAGAATGTGTATGCATTTTTAAAGTTGAGAATCAGCTCAAAACATTACCCTACTTTTTAACCACATGAACAAGAAATATTAAGACACATACTCTTTGACATTGGTGAAACCTTAAACAGAACAGTTAGAAGATTGAGTAGTTTTGTGTTAATGGAGATGCATTCGTGGAATATGGAAAGCTATCTTAAAGAAACTGGGCCTGTTGGGATAAACCCATTGTAAACTGTGAAAATATCATAAGTTGAAAATGTTTTTAATACACCCAACATACCAAACTTCATAGCTTAGCGTACCTTACCTTAAACATGCTCAGAACACTTATATTAGCCTATAGTTGGGCAAAATCATCTAACAAAAAGCCAATTTTATAATAAAGTGTTAAATATCTCATGTATTTATTGGTGTTCTACTCAATGTATATCACTTTCACACCATCATTAAGTTGAACCATTGTATGTCAGGGACCATCAATACCTGATTTCTTCATATTAAAGGTGGGTCAAAATATGCCTTTAAAAGAAGGAAAAGGAATTCATTTAGCATTTTTGCTTTGTACGTATACTAAATTAGATCCTTTAATTTTGACAAAATGGAAAATCTGCTTTATTTGAAACAACCACCTTCTCTCCTTAACTGACAGTCTCCCTCTTGAACTTTTCTGCTTAGGGTCAGTCACGCCTGTGACATTGTGACATCCCATCATGTTTACAGTGCCTACTTTAGGTTCTTGTGTTCCACTGTGTAACAGAATGAAAACTGCTTATTTAAGAAAAGCAAAAATCTGTGTTGGACAACATACAAAGTGTCCATCTTCTTTTTCTGTTTGTGTTTCAATTAGGGTTTCAGTCTTCTTGGATATAGTTGAAATCTCTTCATAGAGTGGTCATTAATAACACTAAAATAGTACTGAATTCTCAGAGTTGACAAGAGGAAGATTTCTTTGAAGCCTCACATATTTTAAACATTTTTCTTCCCATACTCAATTATATCTTATTATGCTATGCATAGTTAGCATTTTTCTCCCTTTCTTCACCTTTAACTATCCCGCTATTCTTTTCCTGGAATCCTTTTCTCTAGTTTTTTTAGTAAATTTTCCCTAAGTATTACAACTTTGGTCCAGAGACTTAATAGAAGACATTGGTTTTATGTAAATCTTAATGAGCAGAACAAATTACTTTTTTGATCTGTATGTATATATAAAATATTGCACTTGTAGACTGTAATACATGATTCAAATGTGTGGTTGGGATAAGACAAATAATTAAATCCTAATGGCGTAATATTATATAACTCTTCTGATTTCAGTTAAGTTAGATCCCTTAGTTATAAAACTTGAAAATTTGTTATTCAACAGAAGAGTTAGTATCTAAGACTGATATTTTGTCAGTTCTTGTCTAATCAGATTTTTTCTGATTTGTCTTGTGTAAATGTCTTTAAATAGTACTTTTTCCTTAGTTCTATAATTTCCTATTAACAGAAAAGTTGATTTTTAACTCCCAATTGCCTAAATTTTACAACTTTTAGTGAAGAAACTTGGCCTGAAATATAATAATAATGTATTAGGCAATGCTGTACTTTGTGATTTTCTCATTATTCTGTTGAAGCATCTCTGAAATCAGGTGACAGGTCTGAAACTGTATTTTCTTTATATTTTACTTAAACCACCTTACCCTCCATCTACCTGTTTCCCTTTCCTTCCTTACCTTTTCTGTTCTACTCTTTGCATTTCTCCCATATTGGAATTTACTATGTTCACAGTCATTTCAATGAGAAATAAATCTAAATTCAGGGGGCTTGGGTGCCTTTGGCTTCAGGTACAATGATAAAGACATGAGACAGGATTTGTGTACAACCTAAAGGAATCACTTTAAAATAAATCTTATGTGTTTTGATCTTGATTCTTCTAGTTTAAAAGTACACATAGCAGGAGAATTAGTTGAGATTTTAAAAGAAAGTTGCATTTCTAAATGTAGGTTTGTTAAAAGATGGAGGCGCTTGGAGTTTTTTTGTTTTTTCCTTTGCAATGTTGAAAATAGAAAAGACAATTTGAGACTTGGTATTTGGTGGGAATGTGGTAAATTTGTATTAATGATTCACATAAAGTTATTAAACTTGTCTATGATTTTCTAATCATTCTAAAAGTTCTATTTAAATAACAGAACCAGCCCTTCTAATTGCTTCCTTTTGGCTATTCTCATGAAATTAAAGGAATACTTAGTATATTTCACTTGCCACCTTCTGTCATAAAAGTGATTGAGTATATTAAATAAGAAGGCAGATGTGAGGTAAATAAACTCGACTTAGGAGAAAGAAATACAAACCTAAGGCGTGAAACCCTAAGAATTCTAGAAGAAAATGTTGGAAAAACTCTTACAGACATCAGCTTAGGCAAACAATTTATAAAGAAGACCCCAAAAGCAATCACAGCATCAACAAAAATAAATGAATGGGACCTGATCAAATTAAAGAGCTTCTGCACAGCCAAAGAAACTATCACTGTAGCAAATAGATGACCTACAGAATGGGAGAAACTAGAATCTGTATAACTAGAATCTATATAGAACTCAGGAAAATCAGCAAGAAAAAATTTAAAAACCCCATTGAAAAGTGGACAACGGACACAAACAGAAACTTTTCAATAAAAGTTCTTTCTTTCAAAAAAAGATAGACTAATGGCCAAGAAACATGCGAAAAAATGCTTAACATCTCTAATCATCAGGGAAATGCAAATCAAAACAACAGTGAAATATCACTTAACTGCAGTGAGAATGGCTTTTATCAAAAAGTTCCAAAACAACAAATGTTGGTGTAGATGTGGAGAAATAGGAGCACTCATACACTGGTGGTGTGACTACAAACTAGTTCAACCTCGATGGAAAGTAATATGGAGATATCTCAAAGAAGTAGACCAAAAAGTAGACCTACCATTTGATCGAGCAATCCCACTGCTGGGCATCTACCCAAAAGATAAAAAGACATTCTGTAATAAATACATCTGCACTAGAATGTTCATAGCAGCACAATTCACAATTGGAAAGATGTGGAAACAACCCAAGTGCCCATCAATACATGAGTGGATTAATAAAATGTGGTATATGTATACCATGGAGTACTACTCAGCCACACAAAAAAATGGTGAACTACCACCTCTTGTGTAATCCTGGATGGAGCTGGAGCCCATTCTCCTAAGTGAAGTATCACAAGAATGGAAAAATAAGCACCACATATACTCACCATCAAATTGGTACTAATTGATCAACACTTACGTGCACATATGGAAGTAACATTCATCAGGTGTCAGGCAGGTGAAGGGGGAAGGGGGACAGGTATGTTCACATCTGATGGGTGCAGTGTGCACTATCTGGGGGATGGCCACGCTTGTAGCTCTGAATCAGATGGTGCAAAGGCAATATATGTAACTTAAACGTTTGTACACCTGTAGTATTCTGAAATTTAAAAAAAGATTAAAAATTTTTTAAAAATAAAAGATTCTGTACACTCCCTTTGTAATGCAACCCACTTAACCCACTACATGTGCAGGTGTCATTTGGCCCTCTTCACATTGCACTGTGGGAACTGGGACTCAAAAACCAATGCAAAAATGTTGATACTTTGCCTATTGCTATTGCTGCAATAAATTATCTTTCATCTCCAAAAAAAAAAGAAAAAGAAATACAAATGACATTGGTAAGAAACAAATCTTTAGTGTAGTTTGAAATTATATGTCCTTTGAAACAACTATTTTAGCTGTCAGAACTGTTCATACAGGTTTCTCTGCTGGCTTGTCAATAATCATTCTTCCAAAAATGATCCAGTGATAAATCTTAATCCTCAGAGCATCTGTCCATAATTTTGTTTATGTCATTGGAGCACCAGCCAGAGTAGAATGACTCTACCAATATCTCAATTGTTATGTAGGAAAGAGTATTTTATACTCTTTTGCCACCAATATCTATTGACTTTAACATGTACTGTTATATATGTTATATATGACATGTAATAATGTGATGTATTGTGGTTTACTAATGATGATTAGAATTATTCCTAGAGTCTAATAATTTGGGGGCAAATGTTTGGGTCCCATTGCTTGTGCTGCTGGCATCTGGGCAATAACTCAAGGAGGTGGATGAGAGAAGTCAACTCAAGTCAGTTTAGATATTCATGGCCAATTTTTTCCCACTTCCTCTCATTTCCTTTACTCCCCCAACCCTAATCACAATCATAATGACAACAACACAGATTCAGAAACTGTGAATAAAATCTCCTTCCAAACATATCCATCTCAGGCTGTCCTTTTGGGGTAAGTAGTTCTTTAAAAAAAAAAATGTGGGATATAACTTTGTCTAGGCCTTTTTCTTATCTAATTATTGACTGTTACAAAACATCTCTTGGATGCTTCATTCATCTATATTGCCCTTTGAAAATTCTCTCTCATTATCTTCCAAATTACTTAAGTTTTGTTTTGTTTTGTTTTGTTTTAATCTTCTAGATTGTAGGAGGCATGAAAGAGAATAAGTGGAGTATTGAAAATGTTGCCTTTGGTTCTGGTGGAGCTTTGCTACAGAAGTTAACAAGAGATCTCTTGAATTGTTCCTTCAAGTGTAGTTATGTTGTAACCAATGGCCTTGGGGTATGTCCTTCAACTTTTACTGCTTCTGTTTTAGTACCTTCTTTATGTATCTAGGTAGATCGTGGTTATTGAATGCAATAGTCAAAGGATAATATGGTCCTAGGCTGTTAGTATGTTGTCAGGTACTACTGACCTTGTCTCAGAAACAAGGAAAAGAAAGGAGATGTTAGGTAATAACATGATTAAGAAGAAAAAACAAAAACTTGGAAAAAGGAGGAACAATAAGGTGAAAGATTATGTAAGAGAGATAATACAGGTCAGTCATTTCCCATGGCTTCACAATACACCTTTGGATCAAAGAGTTGACTGAATTTGAGTAGGAATGTCAACTAACCTAGCCTGCATATATTAATGATAAGCAAGTATGTAATACAATCACTGTCAAAACAGTTTAGGAAAGTGAAATATGAAGTTTGGATTGTGGTACCAGAATCATGTTCCAGCAGCCATGAAACAGCTAGGCAGCTAAACAACTATCCCCCCAGCTCCTCCATAGCATCTAGAGAGCAGGGGAGTCTGTGGAGCAAAGGGCAGAAGCGGGGAGATGCTAAAAACTCCTAAAAACACCTGAGTTGGTTCCCTGCTTTACTGTCTTTCATCTTTCTTTGAAGAGTTCTGGGATGAACTCATTTGTTGCTCTCATTCCACTGCCATTGTTAATTGCTTCTATTATGTCTTGCCTCCTGTCTTCCTGATCTTGAAATAAACATTTTGCTCTCTTCAGGTACTCTTAAGTTTTTGCTTCTGACAATAACAAAGTAAAGTAAAAAATAACAAAAGGGAAAGGTTACAAGTTAAGAAAGCCTTTACCTTAGTAATATCCTAGTTCCCCCTCCAAAGATTTTATATATGTGTGTGTGTGTGTGTGTGTGTGTGTGTGTGTGTGTGTGTGTGTGTGTGTATGTATATACATATACATATATATATATAGTTTGGGCATAGCTGGGTTTTTTTAAATAGCATGTATCAGTTTAGAAGCAGTTTACATTATTAAAGGAGATACCTTAAGGGTCATATGTTAGAATACTCAAAGACTTCCAAAAAATGAAGTGTTAAGTATTTGTCATTGATAAGAAAGGATATCCAAGATTTGGGTTCCATTTTTACCTTTTTTCATAACAGACTGTCCATCAAAACAGGCTAAAAAGTTATGTTTCTAAAAACCAGAATAGATTTATTTAGTTATACCTATTAAGTGTCTTAAAACTTACACATAAATTATGTATCTACTTTTTTGTAAATGAGTGTTTGGACATTTCTGATGATTAGTCTATTTCTCTAACTTTCTTAATTTGAATTTTAGATTAATGTCTTCAAGGACCCAGTTGCTGATCCCAACAAAAGGTCCAAAAAGGGCCGATTATCTTTACATAGGACGCCAGCAGGGAACTTTGTTACACTTGAGGAAGGAAAAGGTGACCTTGAAGAATATGGTCATGTATGTATTTATGCTGATTTTTTTTTTTTAACAATAGTAGGTTGGCTTTCCAAATTAATAAGGTTTTTGTGTTGTTTTAAATTCTTTTTAGAATAATTTTTGTGAAGGACAAAGTAGTTGTATTATAAAATGTACAGTTGCTGACCTGGCCTACCAAAATAAGATGAAAAACAAGTTGCTAGGTCATAAATCCGAAGTCTATGTATACATTGGAAGAAATATTATAACATTCAAAAAAATTGAAAGTTTTTTTTTTTTTACATTGTGGTCAGTGTGGTAGTGATTGTTGACCTTCAACAAGCTTCTGTATTATACTTGATCTTAATTTTGCTGTCAATTAGCAGTGGATCATTTCTGAAAAGGCATAGTTAAGAATACGTAAAAGGATGCTGTTCTTAGAGTTCTAGCTGTGTTATAGTAAAATTTTGGTAATTTTAATACATAATAGAGGGGCTATCCAGATTCTAAAATGTTGAAAATAATTCTGTTTTTTAAAAAATTTAATAATGTCCAGTTCAGATGATTTTCTTTAGTCTTATTTAATTCTCATAGCAATCCTATGGGCTAAAAGTAAATGATGCTATCTTAATAGTATAAAATGTGAAGACAGGGTGACTTGGTTCAGATTACATAATTTATAAATGGTGAAACCTTGACTTAACGAAGTTTTCTGATCCAAGTCAACCAAATTGAAAAAATTTGTAGTATGCTAGTCCATATGATCTAATGGTCTTTAGTATACAAAAGTACATTTATATTCATGAACTCAAGTTATAAAATTTTTGGTTTTTAAGCCACTGGATTGAAGAAAACTCAGTTTTAGCAGGAAACTACTCATGAATATTCATACTCTCAGAAAAGTTTACACTAAACAAACACTAATTTATTATTTTCTATTTTGATTCTTTATAATGTCAAATTTACTGTTACATTACTTTTATCATTTTTTAAGGTTTTGGGCCAGAATTGATGAAATACCTTTTTTGTTATGAAAAATATATAAATTCATAACTCAAACTTTTAGAATTAGATCCCTTTATATAGCCTGTTAGGCAATTCTTTGAGCAAGCCTCTCTTAACTCTTGCATCTAATAAGATTTTGCTGAACTAGTTTGTCCCAGATGAACTAAAAGTCACTTGAGACTAAAAGTAAAAACATAAGTGTGATTTTAAAAAGACATCAATTTTAAGAGTATGTGGTAATACACTAGAACATTCAAAACACTAATCAATTTATAATCATCTAGGTATTTTGACTTAAGAATAGGAACCAGCCTTCCTTGATAGGTTGTATTTAAATTTATGAAAGAAAATGCTACAGCTGGGGCAGCGTGATTTGAAGCAACACAATGACAAATATATTAGGTAATGTCATATGCACCTCCGTCTTCTGACTAGATAGAAAATTGAGATTACTTCTATGGATTTTTCAAAGAGAAGCTAGAGGCAGATAACTCCTTATTAAGATAGGCGTGGCTTTACCAGACCCAAAAGGAATTTAGTCCTAACCCCCCTAATCTATCTTTGTTACCCTTGTATGGATGAAGTGTATTACCTTTATCGATGACTTTTGGAGTGTACACAGAGTCTTCAATTCAGTCACTATGCATTAGTCAAGAAATAATACCTGTTTTTGTTGGTTGGGGGTTTGGCTTTGTTTTTTTGTGGATTTTTTGAGCCAGAATTTAGTGCCTAGCAAATTTATTAAACGTCCAGGTTGATAAGTTTAATCAGTGTAGAGTGTGTTGGCCTGCAACTAGGAATGGTTTGGCAGGCTTTCCTTGCTGCACTGTCAGTGTTCATTATCGGTGACAGTCATAGTTCTCCTGGTGACCACCTCAGAATAAAAAAATGCTCAACTAGGTTTTTTGTTCTTCCTTTTAAGAAAACTGGCTTAAGAATGTAATATTTAGATCATTCCTTTTCCTAAAAGTTGAATATTTCTACATAGCAGGCAATTCAGTGATTTGCCACTTCAGATGGCACCTTGTTCTCTGCCTCCTGCACCAGCATTTTTTGTGTTTCACATCATTTCATAATTTGAACACCATCAACATCTCTTTGTGTTGGATTTAGGTATTTTGTCTGATAATCTCTTCAGCGTAATCATTAAATTTATTACATTTATGCAGGATCTTCTCCATACTGTCTTCAAGAATGGGAAAGTGACAAAAAGCTATTCATTTGATGAAGTAAGAAAAAATGCACAGCTGAATATCGAACTGGAAGCAGCACCTCATTAGGTTTTGTTTTATGACTGGGTGTTGCGTGCGCGTGTGTATGTGTATATGTGCATACACACACATTACACCTGTGTGTGTATGTAATACATAATGTTTATTGTACAGATACGTGGGGTTTCTTTGTGTTTTATGATACATTACAGCCAAATTATTTGTTGGTTTATGGACATACTGCCCTTTCATTTTGTTATTTTTTTCCAGTGTTTAGGTGATCTCAAATTAGGAAACACACTTAACCATGTAAGAGATAAATGCTAAAGCAAGCTTTTTAGGGCCCTTTGCCAGTGGATAGTAATTAAATCTGGTATTGATCTTTTCACAAATAACAGAACTGAGTAACTTTTATATATAACTGATGATCACATAAAACAGATTTGCATAAAATTATCATGATTGCTTTATGTTTATATTTAACTTGTATTTTTGTACAAACAAGATTGTGTAAGATATATTTAAAGTTTCAGTGATTTAACAGTCTTTCCAACTTTTCATGATTTTTATGAGCACAGACTTTCAAGAAAATACTTGAAAATAAATTACATTGCCTTTTGTCCATTAATCAGCAAATAAAACATGGCCTTAACAAAGTTGTTTGTGTTATTGTACAGTTTTGAAAATTATGTCAGGACATAACCTATAGAATTACTAACCTCTCACTGCCCCTTGTAGAATATGTATTAGTCATTCTACATTAAAGAAAATAATGGTTCTTACTGGAATGTCTACGCACTGTACAGTTATTATGTACCTTGGTCATTGAATTGTACCAGTGAAATGCCAAATTTGAAAGGCCTGTACTGCAATTTTATATGTCAGATATTGCCTGTGGCTCTAATATGCACCTCAAGATTTTAAGGAGATAATGTTTTTAGAGAGAATTTTGCTTCCACTATAGAATATATACATAAATGTAAAATATTGACAAAAGTGGAAGTAGTGTATTTTAAAGTAATTACACTTCTGAATTTATTTTTCATATTCTATAGTTGGTATGACTTGAATTACTGGAGTGAGTAGTGAGTGTACTTATTTTAAATGTTTTGATTCTGTTATATTTTTCATTAAGTTTTTTAAAAAATTAAATTGGATATTAAATTGTATGGACATCATTTATTAATTTTAAACGGAATCCCTTCATAAATAATACCTAAGCAAGTCCTTAAATGAATATAAATTATCCCAGTGAAGAACTACAGTAGAAGAATCTTCAACTACAGTGATTAACTGCTAGATTCTGAATCGGTCATCACATTTGACTAGAGACCAGTTTCTTTCAAATGATTTTTTTATATACATAGGTCTGTTCTTCTAAGACAGGGGTTGACCAACCATGGTATGAAGGCCAAATTTGGACTGCTGCTTGTTTTGCAAATGTGTATTGTCTATGGCTGCTTTCCCAGTACAACAGCAGAAATTGAGTTGTTGCAATAGAGGACAAATGGTCCACAAGCCCAAAGTGTGTATTATCTGGCCCTTTACACAAAATTAGGAAAAAAGCTTTCTGACTCCTGTTCTAAGAAAAGGAGTGTGCCTTGCATTGTAAGGGAAATGTTGGTTTCCAAGGAAGGGCGAAGGCTAAGTAATTATGTCTTTTGTCCTTTCTTTTCTCACTTAAGAATCTGATAGTGGGAGACCAATTTAGAAAAGTTTTAACAACGTGACATTAGGTGTGAAATTTTAAAATTGAAAAGCCATAAATCATCTGTCTTAAGTAGTTACATGAGAAAATGTTTTACCACTAGAATAATTGGGGGTGAGTTATATTTATTAAATGTCTTTTATAAGTGGTATTAGAAAGAATATAGGTTTTTCAGATGATTCTATTAGTATTTAGTGAGAACAATAGCATTCACTTTTAGTATGAGTCTTCATTCTGTAATCCATGATAGAAAATAAGATGATTTTTAAAAATATATTTAAGTAAGGATTAGTAATATTAAAAAGAACACACCTTTCTTCACAAAATGTGCTAAGAGACTTATAAAGAATTAAAATAAACTATATTTATTACCAATAACAACTGATAACCACCCATAATTTTGTATTAAACTGTTTAAACATTGGAATTACACTACAGACAGTATTTTTTGTGTGTCAGCAGCTTCAGAATATCTAGAGGAGTTTTATTTTGGAACTTTCAGTGAATACTAAAAAGCAGTACATTTGTTCACAACCATAGATTAGGAGGTAGAGTGATTAATTCTGTTAGCTCTTACCACTTGGAACCTATTAATTCTGAATTTCTGGCACTAAGCAGTTAGTATTTGGCCATCCCTTATTCAGAACACCAAATAGTTAACATGGATGTCAAATAAAACTCTATTTTGTGTCACCCTTAAATCATCCTAAGTCTTCCAGACAAAAGCAAATGGCATTTATGGGTGTAAGCCATTAGATTTGCAGTTGACATTAATGAATCCCCCTTGATTCTTAATATCATCAAGTATTAATGTTTTAAACAGGAGGTAGGAGTTCTATGTTAAGACTCTTAATTTATTTGTATCCTATACTTAAAATGGTTTTTATGATTATCACTTATTTCCTTTTTTGAAATAAATTGTTATGAAAAAATTTTTATAATCCAACTTGGAAAATTAGAAAGAGAAAAATGGCAGGGTATTTGGTTCTGTTTGCCATAATTTGGAACTCACACTTAAACAAATATTTTGTAGTTTTACATTCCTTTTTAATCCATTCAGTGGAGAATGTCAGCTTTTCTCCCAAGTTGTATGTTAAATCTATTCTAATATGTACTCAACATCAAGTATAAACATGTAATAAACTTGGAAATAAAGTTTAGCTCTATTAGTGAAATGTTAAATTTGTGTGCTTCAAGTAATGCCATTTCCAGACCTACCTTTTTTAGGTATTCTTCCTGTTCAAAGAATTAGAGGAGGAGAGACAGGGAATTGTCAGGATTGACTTCCTATTTTCTGCCTTATACAACTATGTAAATGGTAGTGTCTCTTACTTAAAATGCTAGAGGGATACCAGATTTGGGGGAAGGAGCACAATTTTTAAGGTTTCAGATGCCTTTTAAGACATTTAATTGTAGCTATTAAGTAGGTAATTGGTGATACAGGTTAGAGGATAGAAGGTGTGGCTTTGATGTACAGGAGGTCAGTGAACACACATAGTAAAAGATGCTTTTCTAGGGAGAGTATAGAGCAGTTGGCAAACCCCAGGCCATAGGCTAACTTCAGCCTGCCATCTCTTTTTGTAAATAATCTATTGGAACACAGCCACACCCATTCATTCAGTTGTTGTCTTTGGCTGCTTTCATGCCGCAGTGGCAGAATTGAGTAGTTGTAGCAGAAAAATTATGGCCACAAAGCCTATATAATTTACTGTCTGACCCTTTATAGGAAAAGTGCCAGTCTCTGCTATAGAGTATAAAGGGGATCCAGGGCAGATCATGAGTAACTGTTGAAGGTTATGTAGCAGATCATGGGCAGGCCAAGGAGACTGACAGGCATAGCTAAAGGGATGAAAGGACAAGCAAGAAAAGTCAAGTTACAAGGGCCAAAGGAAGGGTTTTTGAGCTCAGGTGTTGATTATTGCTGAGGGATGAACTAGAGTGAGGAACTCAAACAGCTCCTGGATTTAGCCACCTGGAAATAATTGGTGCCTTAGAGACATTCCCATCCAGATAGTAGAGGAGGCAGATTTCAGAAAGAAGCTATGAATTTGCGATGTATAAAGGAGAAGAGAAGGGGGCAACAGTGTGTCTTTCTTTCCCCCTCTAGCTATGGCTTTATCTTTGAAAAGGGTCCAGGAAAAGGGAGGAGTTGGAAATAAGAGCAAAAAGGGTGATGATTTGGGGTTCCAGAGAAGGTAGAGGAAGATCGGATGCCCTGGTGGGAGACTGGCTTTAAATGGGAGGAGGTGCTTCTGTTCCAAAAGAAAAGGGTGGGTGCAGATGCATGCTTTGGTGTTAAGTCAGAGGCCAGATTCCACTTGCAGGTGCTTTGCATTCATCAATGTTCACTCCAGAGAAAAGAAGCATCATACTTCAGTTGGTAACAGACTCCAATTAGAAACAGTTATCCTGACCAGCTTTGTTTATTTTTTAATTCTGTAATTGGCTACTGAGCTGTTAATTTCTTTGAGATAAACTAGGGAATGCATTTTGTAGTTTTTATTAAGGATTAGCTATTTTGCTTACAAACCCTCTTGATGAATTGGCTACAAGTTTAATTCTGATTAGGTCTTCCTGAATAGCTGGAGGATTTCTATCAGATCTCTGAGCCTGGAAGAAACCTCTTATCTTCAACCTCTTGTTTTCTAGTCCTTCTTCCTCCACCAACAAACATGTTCCTGTTTCTTGCACCCCTTAAAAAAGAAAAAAATAACTCCAGCTCTAGTCTCCCTTCTCCCATTTATATCAGACTTCTTTATTTACTGCCTCCCCTCCTGCACACTCATCTGCCATCAGGTTCTCACCCCTTACCAGACAAAACAGTGACCTGATTGCCCATTGAATAAATTTATATTATCTGAGGTCTCTTCTGCATGTGCCACTGCTAATAATTCATTCCTTGAAACTTCTTCCTTCTATAATGTTCTTGGGTCTTCTAATCTCTGTGACTGTCCTTTCTCTTGGGCTCTTCTTCATATCATTTTAAATGTTGGCACATCCCATTTATCTCCATGTTCCTCAGATGGTCTCAACTATGAGCTATCTACTAAAACCTTCATGAATTTGTATCTCCAGCTCAGACTTCTGAATCTCTCTACCCACCTATGATACATTTCCTCTCTGACACCTACTCAAGTGCAACAAGATCAAGCTTACCATATTCCCCCCAAACTTACCAGATTTATTCTGATTCTCTACCTCATTTGGCAGTTCAGCAGCTCCCCAAGTGAAACTTCCCTCTCCATTCCCCACACATTTAATCAAGCACATAAGCCTGTTGACTTACCTACTAAATAATGTTATAAGTGTGTCTTCTTTCCAACTCCTATTTGAGGCTCTCAGATCTCTTCCTGAAATACAGGTTGAGCATCCCAAATTCAAAATCTGAAATGCTCCAAAACGTGAAGTTTTTTGAGTGCTGACATGATGCTCAAGGGTAATGCTCATTCAAACGTTCTGGATTTCAGATTTTCATATTAGGGATGCTTAACCAGTAAGTATAATTCCAAAATCTAAAATCCACAACACTTCTGGTCCCAAGCCTTTTGTATTAAGGGATAGTCAACCTGTAATATGAAAATTATCTAACTAGTTTTCCTATCTTCAATCCGGCCTCCCTCCACTCTGCTACCAGAATCTTTTAACAAAATCTAATAGTGTCTGTCAGTCCCCTGCTTAAAGCATCTCAGTGTTCTCTTTAACCTGTAGAATACTGCTCAGAATCCAGCCCAACCCACAAACCCTGATCTGCCCTTACGTGGATTGCCTCATGCCTTCTCTTCATTTCCGTGCCAGTGTCACTGGCTTGCCGTACCCTACTCGCATGTACACATACACTCTCCCATTTTCTCCATTTCTCTGCCTTTGTGTGTTCTGACCCCTGAGCTAGGAATGCCTTCCCTTTAGGTGAACTCATTTTAGGTGGTAACAGTTCCAAGGAGCCTTCAACAACTCATCTGCCATCCCCACCGTGTCACATGTCCTTCATCTGGCCTCTGTAGGCATTGAGTATTTCTAAAATAGCACTTAAGGGTCTATATTTAATATGAAACATATTCATCTCTATCTCTTGCTTCAGCACATAGAAGACATTCAAATGTCTGTTGAATAAATGAATAACTTCTCTGTAATACTAAAACCCTGAACATTTTAGTAAATGTTAAAAAATGGAAAATTTTTTGAAATTTTTTAGTGTTTTTGTTTAAAGGTGGATAACTTTTTCAAAGTATGTATACATACTACTGTCTTTTTTAAAATTCTTAAATTCATGTAGTGTAGTTAAGGTGTTTCGTCAAAACATAGATTACAAAGCTACAGTATAAAGAAATTAAATTATTTGCCTAAAGTTACCTTGTGTGTAGTTTAGTAGTTCTTAACTTTTCTTGGGTCTTAGACCTCCGAGAACTTGATGAGAGCTATAGACCCTCTTCCCAGAAAAATTCTCATTTGTGAGTAAACAAGTTTCCATATAAGTTAAGGGGATTCATTCCACAGACTCCATATTAGAACAACTCCTAGTTAATTGTAGAACAGAAATTAGAAATCAGAGCTCTTTCTAGCAAATGTTCTTCCCTCTTTATTCGAACTTCTAGTGGTTCCCTTAGGAATTTTAAGGTTTTAATCACCTTAAATTGTGTTTGCAACAAGATAAAGTAAATAAAAATAATTCTCTCAGATTCTACAGACTTCACTGATGCAGATTCCAAAATTAGTGGCCATTATAAATGCCTTTTTACAGATGGAGAAACAAACTTAGGAAGTGAAATTAAGAAATCTGGCCATATGTGGGAAGATTAAGAAGAATTAAGGAATCTGTGGAAACCATGGACACTAAACTTTTGACAAAAGCTTTCTCTATTTTTGTAAATAGAAGACTCTGTTTCCATAAACGTAAGAAGCCTAGGTAATTCTGACTCACCACCACCCCACAACTCCTACTAAAAACAACAAAAACTGATGGATAATTTTTCCCCCAAGTTTAAAAGTATTGCACTAACAGGACAATAAGAAATTACCAGGTTAAAATACAAGGAAAAATGAGACCCTGAGAGGTAACCAAGCACTGAAGGTGCTTTTGCCCTGGGGCATTTACCAAACCTGGGGACTATGAGCTTCAGTTTTTAGGACCTGAAAGGACATGATGAACAGAAATCAGAGACTCTCCTGTCATAAAGCAGGGCCCCCAAAGGGCTACACTTCAGGATGAGGATGATCCAGCAGTACTCGATCCCCACGCCCCTAGGGAACTGCAAGAAAAGTGGCTTTAGGTCTGGGCAAACCAAGTTAAGAAAAATCCTAAGTTGTCATTGCAAGCTGGCTTGTGCAGTCCAAATTCATATCCCCTACATATTACAAAATCTCAAACTATAAATTTAGATTAAACTGGACCAGCAGAGTTCCCTGAATGCCTGACAGAAGTAAATACAAATTCGTTCTGAAAGGATACTTTCATCAAAAAATTCCCAAAATAATTTTCTAAGAAAGTAAACAGCTTACAAAATAATCACATAGGAAACCAGATACCATGAATGTGTCTGCAGAAATATTATTCACAAAGGGTTCAGGTACTGAAATTATGAAACATTATAAAATAACTGTTTAACATGTTTTTAAAAAATAAAACTATACGCTTGAAGGTATCTGTAGGAAATAGAGAATTTTTTTAATGGCCTTACAGATTTGAAAAAAGGATTAATAGAATTTGTGGAAATAAATACAACAACTGGAATTAACAGATTAGACAGCTAGAGAGAGAAACAATGACTTGGAAGACAGATGTGAAGGAATTACTCAGAATGTGACCCAAAACAAATGGAATGAAACTTAAGCAACATGAAAGGGTGAAAAAACCTAACATACCTAATCAGAGCTATAGAAGAAGTGGAAAGAGAAAATGGGTTAGAGGCTGTATTTTAGGGCTCAGGATTTACCTGAACTGATGAGAAGCAACAATCTAAAGATTAACATTCAATGAGTCACAAACAAGATAAATTAAATCCACATCCAGACACATTATAGTGAAACTGCAAATCAAGAGTAACAAAGAAAATATCCTGAATGTATCCAGAGGAAAAAAAGGTTGCATTCTAAGGAAAGAGACTGACTGTTGAACTCTCAACAGCAGCAATGAAAGCCAGAAGACCAGAAAGGACTGTCCACATAGAACCCTCTTCCCACCAAAACTTTTTTAAGAATGAGATAAAGACATTTCAGATCACCAAAAACTGAAGGTTTGGCACTAGCATGCCATCACTAAAGGAAAGTAAAGGATGAAGGAATGAAGCACTATGCAAGTAAGTATATAAGAGTAAACTAAACATTGACTATACAAAACAATAGTAATGGTGTCTTGTGGATTTACATTAAATAATATTTAAAATATACAAGTATGTCATGGAACAGGGTAAATGGAATTAAAAGTGTTCTAAGGCACTTAAATTGCCAGAAGTTAGAATTAATGATTAATTTTAGTCTATAATAAGTATATATGGGCCAGGTGCGGTGGCTCATGCCTGTAATCCTAGCACTCTGGGAGGCCGAGGCAGGTAGATTGTTTGAGCTCAGGAGTTCGAGACCAGTCTGAGCAAGAGCGAGACCCTGTCTCTACTGAAAATAGAAAGAAATTATATGGACGGCCAAAAATATACATAGAGAGAAAAAATTAGCCAGGCATGGTGGCACATGCCTGTAGTCCCAGCTACTCGGGAGGCTGAGGCAGGAGGATCGCTTGAGCCCAGGAGTTTGAGGTTGCTGTGAGTTAGGCTGACGCCATGGCACTCTAGCCCGGGCAACAGAGTGAGACTCGGTCTCAAAAAATAAATAAATAGAGCAGGAGGGGCAAGATGGCGGAGTGGAGGTGACCTCCTGGATTTGTGCTCCTGGAAAGGAAGGCATGGATCTCCACCTGCCACAACGCTAGAGGATTGCTCCTCCACAGGAACGGTGGGGTGAACCCACGGAGAATCACCGTGGGACACAGAGAACAAGAAAAAACAGAGGCGAGTGGGAAATCAGACCGAGATAATTTGGAGAGTGCGGGACGGAAAACAGACAGCGGAGTGCGGGACGGCCGTACCTGCCTCACCGACGAGTGAAGCGGGTTCAGCCCCACAGCAAAGCGGCTTGATCTCCCCACTGACCCCCACATCCACTCGGTCAGGGATCTGACTGAAATTGGTGCAGAATCACCGCGGGAGACGTGGAGCTCCGAGGACAGGTCCCCTTCCCAGGTGTGAACACTGAGTGCTTCCCCAGACGCAAGAGTGTGGAGCCCGGACCTTGGGAACACTGGGACAGTGTAGACCTTTGCCCGTGGGAGCTGCAGCAGCTGGGGCACTGAGTGAGTGAGAGCACTGCCTCCTCCGCCTAGCCAGTGTCTTTCCTGCGGAAAGAGACAGAAACCACACATCCAGAGGAAGAACCAAAAGACAGGGGGGAAAAAAAAAGAAAAAGAGGGAGAAGAGGCTTTCTGCTTGCAAATAGTGTGAATCCTGCCTACTAACTGAAAGTCCACAACACAGTGATTTAACTTGCCAAACTGGTCTTAAGTCAAGCCAACCCTCTGGGGGTGGACCCATCAGAAGCAGTCCCCCAACTGAGATAGAAAAAAAACTCTAAACAACACACAACAGTCTCCCCCTCTAGACAAAGGAAGCAACATACCTAGACTGTTTCACAGCCTAAGAACAGAGTATAAGACGTGCTCTTAACTAGACTAAAGCTGTGAGAAAAGATCTAATGATAGAGCCAGATGGGAAGGGCTCAGCGGAAAAATATGGGGAGCACAAAAAACCAAACGGAAACCTCGCCCCCAAAGAGAAATACCAACTCTCCTCCAATTGGCACAAGCAAGTTTCAGAATACCAACATGTTACCAGAAGAATTTCAGTCTTGGGTTATAAATAAGCTGAATGATATACAAGAAAAAATAGATATCCAACACAAAGAAACCACAAAAAAATTCCAGGATTTGAAAGAAAAATTCACTAAAGAAATAGAAATATTGAAGAAAAACCAAACTGAACTCCTAGAAATGAGGGATTTATTCAGGGAGCTACAAAACACAGTGGAAAGTCTCAAGAACAGGGTAGATCAAACAGAAGACAGGATCTCAGAGATTGAAGATAACTCTTTCCAATTAAATAAGACAGTCACAGAGATAGAGCAAAGAAATAAGAAAAAAGATCAGAGTCTTCAAGAAATGTGGGATTATGTGAAGAAACCTAACATGAGAGTTATAGGCATCCCTGAAGGTGAAGAAGATAATAAGCAAGGGCTGGATAAACTATTTGAAGACATAATAGAAGAAAATTTCCCAGGCCTTGCTAAAACTTTAGATATACAGGTTCAAGAAGCTCAAAGAACCCCTGGTAGATTCATAGCAAATAGGAAAACACCACGCCACGTAGTCGTCAGACTGACCAAAATATCCACTAAAGAGACCCTTCTTCGAGCTGTAAGGAGAAAGAAACAAGTAACATAAAAAGGGAGACCCATTAGAATTACGCCAGATTTCTCAACTGAAACTTTACAAGCAAGAAGAAGTTGGGGCTCCATTCTCACTCTTCTGAAACAGAATAATGCCCAGCCTGGAATCTTGTACCCAGCTAAGCTAAGCTTTCTATATGAAGGAGAAATTAAGACATTCTCAGATAAACAAGGACTGAGGGAATTCACCAAGACAAGACCACCCCTCCAAGAAGTACTCAAAAGAGAGTTACACACGGATCATCACAACAAAGACCCACGAATGTAAAACCACCCAAGAGCTAAAGATCAAATTCTAGCCACCACAATGGCTCAAGAGAGAAAACATAGCAATGAAGTTCTACCCAATAAGATAAACAGAAATCTGCCCCAATTATCAGTTCTCTCACTAAATGTCAATGGCCTGAATTCCCCACTCAAGAGACATAGACTGGGCCAATGGATAAAAAAACACAAACCAAGTATCTGCTGCCTTCAGGAAACTCACTTAACCGGCAAAGATGCATTTAGACTGAAAATAAAAGGATGGAAATTGATATTTCAAGCAAATGGTAGCCAAAAGAAAGCTGGTGTGGCAGTTTTAATTTCCAATAACTTAGTCTTTAAACCAACAAAAGTAATAAAAGACAAAGACGGTTACTACATACTGGTGAAAGGCACAATTCAACAAGAAGACATAACCATACTTAATATATATGCACCCAATCTAGGCGCACCCAGATTCATAAAGCAAATCCTACTCAATCTAAACCAAATGATAGACAACAACACTTTAATAGTTGGAGACTTTAACACCTCACTGACAGCACAGGACAGATCCTCCAAGCAGAAAATAAGCAAAGACATAGTAGACTTAAACAGAATGCTAGAACAAATGGGCCTGACTGACATCTACAGGACATTCTACCCGAAATCCACTGAATATACATTCTTCTCATCAGCTCACGGGACATTCTCTAAGATTGACCATATCCTAGGACATAAAGCAAGTCTTAAAAACATTAAAAAAATAGAAATCATACCCTGCATCTTCTCAGATCACAATGGAATAAAAGTAACAATGAACCCTAACAGGAACTCTCATTCCTACTCAAAGCCATGGAAGCTAAACAACCTTCTCCTGAATAACAATTTTGTAAAGGAAGAAATTAAGTCAGAAATCAAAACATTCTTTGAATTAAATGACAAAGGTGACACAACTTATCAAAATCTATGGGATGCAGCTAAAGCAGTCCTGAGAGGAAAATTCATTTCCATAAATGCCTATTTCAAAAAGACAACTTACAAATAGACAACTTAATGAATAGACTCAAAGAGCTGGAGAAAGAAGAACAGACTGACCCCAGACCCAGCAGAAGGCGAGAAATTATTAAGATCAAATCAGAATTAAATGAAAAGGACAACAAAAATACTATAAGGGAAATTAATAAAACAAAAAGTTGGTTCTTTGAAAAGATAAATAAAATAGACACACCACTGGCTAGACTAACCAAGAGCAGAAAAGAAAAATCTTTAATAACTTCCATCAGGAACATGAAAGGAGAAATCACAACCGAAGCCACAGAGATACATGACATTATCTATGAATATTACAAAAATCTTTATGCACACAAATGGAAAATGAGGAGGAAATGGACAAATTTTTAGAAACACACAGCCTTCCCAAGCTCAATCAGGAAGAAATAGAATTCCTGAATAGACCAATATCAAGAACTGAAATTGAAACAGCAATAAAAAGCCTTCCCAAAAAGAAAAGCCCTGGTCCAGATGGGTTCACACCTGAATTTTACCATACATACAAAGATGAACTGGTGCCCATCCTACATAAACTATTCTTCAATATTGAGAAGGATGGAATTCTCCCCAACACATTCTACCAAGCCAATATAACATTGATACCAAAACCAGGAAAGGATGCAACAAAAAAAGAAAACTACAGACCAATTTCTCTCATGAACGTAGATGCAAAAATTCTCAATAAAATCCTAGCAAATCGTATCCAAGTGCTTATTAAAAAAATAATTTATCACAACCAAGTAGGCTTCATCCCAGAGATGCAGGGGTGGTTCAACATCTATAAATGTATAAATCTATAAATGTATAAATGTAATTAAAATCTATAAATGTAATTAACCACATAAATAGAAGCAAAAATAAAGACCATATGATCCTCTCAATAGATGCAGAAAAAGCATTTGACAAAATTCAACACCCTTTTATGATAAAAACACTTAACAACATAGGCATAAATGGGACCTACCTAAAAATGATACAAGCCATATATGACAAACCCACAGCCAACATCATACTGAATGGAGAAAAATTGAAAGCATTCCCACTCAGAACTGAAACCAGACAAGGCTGCCCACTGTCCCCATTACTTTTCAACATAGTATTGGAAGTCCTTGCGAGAGCTATCAGACAAGAGAGCAGAATCAAAGGTGTCCAAATAGGGACAGAAGAGATCAAACTCTCACTCTTCGCTGATGACATGATGTTGTATCTGGAAAACCCCAAGGACTCAACCAAGAGACTCCTGGAATTAATTAACGAATTCAGTAATGTCTCAGGTTACAAAGTCAATACACACAAATCAGAGGCATTCATATATGCCAATACCATTCAATCAGAGAACCAAATTAAGGACTCAATACCTTTCAAAATAGCAACAAAGAAAATAAAATATCTAGGAATATATTTAACTAAAGAGGTAAAGGACCTCTATAAAGAAAATTATGAAACACTAAGGAAGGAAATTGCAGAACACGTAAATAAGTGGAAATCCATACCATGCTCATGGATTGGAAGAATTAACATTGTTAAAATGTCTATACTACCCAAAGTAATCTATAGATTCAATGCAATTCCTGTTAAATTACCAACATCATTTTTCACAGATTTAGAAAAAATAATTATACACTTTGTATGGAATCAGAGAAGACCCCGTATAGCAAAAGCAATCTTAAGCAATAAAAACAAAATGGGAGGTATTGATTTGCCAGACTTCAAACTATACTACAAAGCTGTGGTTCTTAAAACTGCTTGGTATTGGCACAAGGGCAGGGACACAGACCAGTGGAACAGAACAGAAAACCCAAATATAAAACCATCCTCATATAACCATCTAATCTTTGACAAAATAGACAAAAACATACTCTGGGGACAAGAGTCCCTATTCAATAAATGGTGCTGGGAAAACTGGATAGCCACATGTAGAAGACTGAAACAGGACCCACAGATTTCACCTCTCACAAAAATCAAATCACGGTGGATAACAGATTTAAACCTTAAATGGGAAACGATTAGAATTCTAGAAGAAAATGTAGGAAAGACTCTTACAGACATTGGTCTAGGCAAAGAATTTATGAAGAAAACCCCTAAGGCAATCGCAGCAACAACAAAAATAAATGAATGGGACCTGATTAAATTAAAAAGCTTCTGCACAGCCAAAGAAACAGTCATGAAAATAAACAGACAGCCTACAGAATGGGAAAAAATTTTCGCATACTACACATCAGATAAAAAACTGATAACAAGAATCTATTTAGAACTCAGGAAAATCAGCAAGAAAAAATCAAACAATCCTATCAAAAAATGGGCAAATGACATGAATAGAAATTTTTCAAAAGAAGACATAAGAATGGCCAAAAAATGTATCAAAAAATGCTCAACATCCCTAATCATCAGGGAAATGCAAATCAAAACCACAATGAGATACCACTTAACTCCGGTGAGAATGGCCTTTATCAAAAAATCCCAAAACAACACATGTTGGCGTGGATGCGGAGAGACAGGAACACTCATACACTGCTGGTGGGAATGCAAACTAGTGCAACCCCTATGGAAAGCAATATGGAGATACCTTAAACAGATTCAAGTAGACCTACCATTTGATCCAGCAATCCCATTATTGGGCATATACCCAGAAGAACAAAAGTCATTCTTTAACAAAGACACCTGTACCCGAATGTTTATAGCAGCACAATTCACAATCGCAAAGATGTGGAAACGACCCAAGTGCCCATCAATCCACGAATGGATTAGTAAACTGTGGTATATGTATACCATGGAGTACTACTCAGCTATAAGAAATAACGATGATACGACATCTCTCTGGTTCTCCTGGAGAGAGCTGGAACCCATTATATTAAGTGAAGTATCCAAAGAATGGAAAAACAAGCATCACATGTACTCACCAGAAAACTGGTTTCCCTGATCATCACCTAAATGTACATCAGGGAAGGATACCAATTGGATACCAGACTGGGATGGGGGGTGGGGGGAGGGGATGGGTGTATGCCTACATGACGAGTGCGTTGCACACCCTCTGGGGAATGGTCATGCTTGAAGGTGCAGACCCGGGGAGGTGGGGGGGGGAGGGGATGGAGGTATGACTACATGATGAGTGCCAGGCGCACTGTCTGGAGAATGAGAACAAACGCGCTTGGGACTCTGACTCGGGGGGATGGGCAGGACATGGACAATGTATATGACCTGAACTTATGTACCCCCATGATGAGCTGAAATTAAAAAAAATAATAATAAATAAATAAATAAATAAGTATATATGTTGAACTAAAAGGCATAGAAATGAAGTATGTTACTTTCAAAATAACAGGGAAAGGAATGGTTAAAATTTTTCAAAAGAAACAAATGAGAAAAAATAGGTGGGACAAATAGCAAAAACATAAGATTAATGATACATATATCCTACACACACATAAAATCAGTTAAAAGATAGAATTTTTTAAATCTACTTGCTACATACAAGAGACATATCTAAAACAAGACACAAAGAGATTGAAAATATTTTTCAATATTTTTAAAACAATAATTATTGCCATTTTCCTTCTAATCAGATGTTTGCTCGG